>NC_142075.1:22002500-22674166 GCF_059756535.1 Pantherophis guttatus
CTTCCTTCCTTCCTTCCTTCCTTCCTTCCTTCCTTCCCATTCTTATCACCTTCCTTCCTTCCTTCCTTCCTTCCTTCCTTCCTTCCTTCCTGCCTGTCTGCCTTCCTTCCTTTCCCATTCTTATCACTTTCCTTCCTTCCTTCCTTCCTTCCTTCCTTCCTTCATTCCTTCCTTCCCATTCTTATCACTTTCCTTCCTTCCTTCCTTCCTTCCTTCATTCCTTCCTTCCCATTCTTATCACTTTCCTTCCTTCCTTCCTTCCTGCCTGACTGCCTTCCTTCCTTCCCATTCTTATCACTTTCCTTCCTTCCTTCCTTCCTTCCTTCCTTCCTTCATTCATTCATTCATTCCTTCCTTCCCATTCTTATCACTTTCCTTCCTTCCTTCCTTCCTTCCTTCCTTCCTTCCTTCCTTCCTTTCTTCCTTCCCATTCTTATCACTTTCCTTCCCCCTCCCTCCCTTCTCATCATCTTCCTTCCTCCCCATTCTTATCACTTTTCTTTCCCCCTCCCTCCCTTCTCCCCTTCCTTCCTTCATTCCTTCCTTCCTTCTCCCTCCATCCCCTTCCTTCCACCTTGCCCTCCCCTCCCCTGCTCTGTCAGCGCTAGCAAACTAGTTAACGCAGAGAACCAGGTCGGCGTATTAGTGAAGGCACCTCCTGGCTAGAAACTGGGAGACCGTGAGTTCTAGTCCTGGGTTAATCACATAGCCCACCCCCACCCCCCACCCCCGGGCGACTCTGGGCAGGTCCCTCTCTCGCTGCCTTAGAGCGAAGAAGGCATGAAACCACTTCCAAATAACCTCACCAAGAAAAACTTAGCCACTGATTCAGGCTGTTGCCAGGAGAAGAAAAAAAAATCACTCAATTTGAGATCAATTCGGAGCCAGCCAGGCTTTAAAATTTGCTAAAACTAATCTGAAATTCTCATTGTTGGGGTGAGTGTGTGTGTGTGTGTTTTTTTTTTAATGATTTCATTTCAGGCTTCATCCAAATTCCTTTTTTTTTTCCCCTGGCCCACTTCTACCTTTTTTTAATGGATTCATTTCAAGACTTCATCTAAATTGCTTCCTTTCTTTTCTCTTCCCTTTTTTTCAGCATGTACTTTACAGTGACCCATTGCCAGGAGGGGGCCTGGGAGCTTCCGTACCTCAACCAGCAAGCCGTGGACAATCCGAATTTACACCCCATTTTGGGGGGACTAAGAGTCGCTGGCCTAGAGCCGTGTCCCTCTGCAGATTCAGACGGATGGAGCAAACTCTGGGGAATCTGAAGTTTTGTAGACAGCCAAGTCTTGGTATGGCGTGGTTTATTTTTCCAGTTGGCAGAACCGAATTGAAGTGAGTAACTTTAGATCAGGGGTCCCCAAACTTGGCAGCTTTAAGACTTGTGGACTTCAACTCCCAGAATTCTCCAGCCAGCATAGCTGGAGTTGAAATAGTTGAAATCCATAAGTCTTTTTTTTTTAAATTTAATTTAATTAATTTTATTAAATATACAATTTAAAAACATTAGACTTGGTGCGACTTGTCTGGTACATACTTTTCTAACACTTTTTCTTTCGTGTGTATTACAATATAATATCATGCATATTCCATATATACTTTTTGTACATTCAATCACACTTCAGTTACATGCATATTCCCTTCGTCTCTATTCAAATCCAATTTATTCCTATCTAATATTTCTTAATTTAATTTTATTTATTTTTCTCCCCTTTTCTTCACTCGGTTTCTAATTCTGTATCCCTACATTCCTCCTTTTCTCTAGCCATTTATAAAATGTATTCCAGGTTACAAATTTCCGATTCATCTTTATCTTTGAGCTCCATTGTTAACCTGTCCATTTCTGCACAGGTCAATATTTTGTTAGTTATTTCTACCTCCTGTGGGTTCTCTCTGCATTTCCAATTTTGTGCGAATATCAACCTCGCTGCTGTTAGTATGTGTACCATATGATATATTTCTTCTTTTTTGTAATTATCCCTTACTATACCCAGAAGGAAGAGTTCTGGTGTCATATCTATCGGCTTGTTTAAATCCACAAGTCTTAAAGCTGCCAAGTTTGAAGACCTCTGCCTTAGAGCCTAGCTATATCAAATATTTAAAGAGCAGAGAATAAGCTCAGGGTACTTTCGTTGAAGTTGCGTAGCATATACGGTATTTACACAATGTTTACAATTGGGTGGTGCCAGGAATGTTCTTCCTGTGCATTATCCTGACTGAGGGAAGATGGAGAATCTTATAGAGAAATGTCTTCATAAACTATTTTTGAACGCCTGCAAGTGTGTTTCTTCTTTTATTTACCATTGGGGAGGTGGGGGGTGGGGGGGGAAACAGTGGTGGGACTTGAATAACTTAACAACCGGTTCTCTGGTTGAGTAGGGGTGGCCGGTGGGTCATGTGACTAGGTGGGTGAGGTCACTCATCGCACCCAGCCCCGTTTCCCGGCCAGCACTCGAGTCGGACAATGAGGAGGCTGGAGAAGATGTGGTGCCAGAGGCAGGGATTCAGCCAGGGCCTTCAGAACCTCCAGAAGCTCCCATAAGTGAAGAGGAAGAAGAGGAGGAGCCTCTTCTCGATGCACGGGCGTGCAGAGCTGCCAAAAGGCAAGAGTGGCTCCTCAGGAGGAGGTCTTCTCGAGAATAAGGCTTGGGGCTAATTGGCCACTCCCCTAGCCTATTTAAGGAGGAACGCCGACTGAAGCAATTTGCAGGGAACAACTTCGTTCCCTCTCCTTTTCGTCTGGATCTTAGTTCTCTTATCAGCTTCCTGCAAATTGCTTCTGGGCTTTCTGCCAACCATAGTAAGATTACGATTATTTATTCTTTGGATTCTTGCAGGCTGTTAAGAAAGTTAATTAACAGCCTTTGTTTGAAAAAGGCTGATTTAATTTAGTAAACTAAGGTTTGTACAGACTTTGTGTGTGCTGCGTTTTTTGGGGTCCGTAGCTGGGGCAGAACACTTTCAAGCAGCAAGCTAAGGACATGAAATCATTTTTTTTTCCAATGCGAAGAACCTGTAAATTCGGAAACGTAAATTTGACAAGCTTATATTTGGGTCAGGAAAGTGCGATTTGGCCAGTTATTTTTATTTTAATGTAAAATAATATATGTATCTTACGGGCACATACTGAGCCTTTAAAAGCTTCTTTCTCTTAAAAAAACTTCCAAGAGAACTACGCCTTTGGTTTCTTCCGGTTCCTTCCGTGATCCAGCGGCCCCTTTCAGGGATGAGGGCAGAGAGGTCAAAAAAGGCAATATGGCGACTCTGGCCTGCCTTCCAACTTGCCAATCGGTGGGAGGAAAAAACGAAGAGAATAGGATTATACCATCCCTAAATCGTACAAAATGATGCATCTCTCTCTCCCTCTCTCCCCCCCCCTCTCTCCCCATATATATATATATTCTTTTCTTTTCATAGGCCTTTATGTGTATTTCTCTTTAGCCAGGTTCTTCCTACGTAAACCAAGATTTTTATGCAGCCCTAGTTCAGTGAAATCACAATCCACTAGTTTCTAGGCTTTTTTCAGGCAGCCAGCAAGCACCCTGCTGCCCATTGGGAGATTTGCTGGCTGCCTGAAAAAAGCCTAGAAACTAGTGGATTCTGATTTCACTGAACTAGGGCTGCATAAAAATCTTGGTTTACGTAGGAAGAACCTGGCTAAAGAGAGAGACAGACAGACAGACAGACAGACACATATACATATACATATACACATATATATACATATACATATACATATGTGTTTTTCTTCTAGCCAGGTTTCTTCTACAGGTCCCTGTAAGGAGGATACATAAGATATGGGTGTGGCCTACTGATGAAAGCAAACGAGCTAGAAATAGATCTATATAGGTCTCCCACCTAGCAGGAAGAGCTTGCTAGCTGTTAGAAAAGAAAAAAGCCCAGAATCGAGTGGATGTGATTCTACTGAGCTAGTGCTGCAGAAAAACCTTGGTTACGTAGGGAAAACCTGGCTAGAAGAAAAACACACATAAACCCTATGAAGAAGTAAGAAAACATATACATATACGTATACGTATACATATACATATACATATACATATACATATACATATCATACGTAATCACTTGGAATTTATTATAATGTGTGTTTGTTCCGGTTACGTAACTGCGCGAAGGATAATAAAAACAGACAAGGTGAAATTAAGTCTTTCTGGTTTGGGACAAGGGGCGGAAACGGTGTCTTTTCTCGCTACGTTCCTTCTCCGGTTACAATCGGAGCTGAACTTTTCTGACTGTCACCTTCCTTGATTATCTGAATGTTAGGGAAAAGAATAGCTCGCCTGCGTCGGAACGGACAGCTGGGTCTCTTAATGTTTGCAGTTCCACTTCCTTGCAATCAGGACTTTGAAAAACGCACGAAGCAGCGGAGGAAGGAGGAGAAAAAAAACGGATGAAATTTCTCAGATTCCTGACCTGAGAAATTGTTAAGGGTATTGGGGAGGGGGGTTTCCCCCCCCGCCTCTATCCACCGGGGGGGGGGGGGGAATTGCCAGGTTGCAGAATTGTCTTCCACCCTTTGTGTCTGTGTGTGAAACCACAGCATTGTGATTCCCAGGGGGTCAGTCAGGTTAGTTTCTTCCTGCGTCCCAAAATCTACTTTTGAAGGGTGTTTGATGCTCCCTGAGCTTGGCTGTTTTTTCTTGCAGACATCTCATTACCCAACTAGTTAACAGCATCAGTGCTAGAAAGGATTGGAATTTGTGAAGGAGAAGTGGGGAGGAGGAGGAGGAGGAGGGAGGAGGCATTACATTACCCAACTAGGTAATATCAACAGCGCTAGAAAGGGCTGGGATTTACGAAGGAGAAGGAAGGAAGAAGAGGTAGGATTGTAGGATAGGATAGGATAGGACAGGACAGGAGAGAGGAGAGGAGAGGAGGGGAGAGGGGAGAGGGGAGAGGAGAGGAGAGGAGAGGAGAGGAGAGGAGAGGGGAGGAGAGGAGAAGAGAAGAGAAGAGAAGAGGAGAAAGAAGAGAAGAGAAGAGAAGAGAAGAGAAGAGAAGAGAAGAGAAGAGAAGAGAGAATTTTATTGGCCAGGTGTGATTAGACACACAAGGAATTTCTCTTGGTGCATACACTCTCAGTGTACATAAAAGAAAAGATACGTTCATCAAGAATCATAAGGTACAACACTTAATGATAGTCATAGGGTACAAATAATCAATTTTCTTGCAGGCATTTCATTACCCAACTAGGTAACAGCATCAGTGCTAGAAAGGAGTGGAATTTGCAAAGGAGAAGGGAGGAAGGAGGAGGAGGAGGAGGCATTTCATTACCCAAAGTAGGTAACATCATGCTAGTCTACCTTTTTTCTCCATTTCTGTTCTTTATCCCGGGATTCACAATGAGGGTCTCCGAACAAGGTATTGTGTGACACGATGCTAGACAGTGTGCAAAGAGGCTGTGCTCACCACTACTTAAGGTCATCCCTGCACGTGGTCAGCAAGTCACTTTCCGTGTCATCAGCTGGGCTGAAAGTCCGGCTCATTTCCGTGCGGCCGAAAATCATTTTCTGAAGATCCGCCAACATTGTGATTAATCCCAAATAATCCTAACGATGAATGGAGCAGCTGGAAAAGCAAAATTACTGTGGACGGCATCCAGAGATGTTAATATTTATCTCCTGGTTCTAAAATGGGAAAGGAGAGCAAATAAGGAGAGGGGGCGGGGGCGGGAAAGCAGTTAAAAGCCCAGATGGAAAATGCACAAAAAGTGGGGGAAATTGGTATTCCCCACCACGGAGGAACTGGTATGTATGAGACTGACAGAATTTACTGAGCTGGACAAACGGACCTCTCGGATTAGAGAAAGGTCATTATTGAGTTTTTATCAATGACTGGAAATCCCTGATCGACATTTTGTGTAAAAAAAGATGATGATTTTTTGACTTATAGAAGAGGATTTTATGATGTAATCTTAGAGAGAGACGCTTGTTTTGATTTGCATGTATAATTACCAAAAGGAAGATTGGAAGCATTTTCCTCTCTCTCTCTCTTCTCTCTCTCTCTCTCTGCCCCTTTCTCTCTCTCTCTCCCTCCCTCCCTCTCTCTCTCTATATATATATCATCTCTCTATCATTTATCATCTAACTAGGGACTAGAACTCACCATCTCCTCCTGATTGGCCCAAAGTCACTCAAGTGCTTTTGTGTCTAAGGCAAGAGAACTAGAATTCACAATCTGGTAATTGGCCTAAAATCACCCAGCCAACTTTCATGCTTAAGGCAGGACTAGAACTCACTGTCTCCTAGTAATTGGCCCAAAGTCATCCAGCTGGCTTTCATGCCTAAAGTGGGACTAGAACTCACAATCTAGTAATTGGCCTAAAATCACCCAGCCAGCTTTCATGCTTAAGGCAGGACTAGAACTCATTGTCTCCTAGTAATTGGCCCAAAGTCAGCCAGCAGACTTTCATGCTTAAGGCGGGACTAGAACTCACTGTCTCCTAGTAATTGGCCCAAAGTCATTCAGCAGGCTTTCACACCTAAGGTGGGACTAGAACTCACTGTCCCTAGTAATTGGCCCAAAGTCATTCAGCAGGCTTTCACACCTAAGGTGGGACTAGAACTCACAGTCTCCTAGTGATTGGCCCAAAATCACTTGATTGGCTTTAATGTCTAAGATGGGACTAGAACTCACAGTCTCCTAGTGATCGGTCCAAAGTCACCCAGCTGGCTTTAAAGTCTAAGGTGGAACTAGAACTCACAGTCTCCTAGTGATCGGCCCAAAATCACTTAATTGGCTTTAATGTCTAAGGTGGGACTAGAACTCACAGTCTCCTAGTGATCGGTCCAAAGTCACCCAGCTGGCTTTAAAGTCTAAGGTGGAACTAGAACTCACAGTCTCCTAGTAATCGGCCCAAAATCACTTAATTGGCTTTAATGTCTAAGGTGGGACTAGAACTCACAGTCTCCTAGTGATCGGTCCAAAGTCACCCAGCTGGCTTTCATGTCTTAAGACAGGACTAGAACTCACCACCTGTTCATTTCCAAACCAGTATCTTAACCTCTTACACCAAGCCTAGCAAATCAAGTTCTTAAGATGCCTTAGCTCAGTCTGTGTGGCGTACCTTCCATCCGAGATACCCAACCTCAGATTTAAGAGTCCACGTCGCAAAGATCGAGCTGTTGACTCCCATAAACCATCCTCAAACAACCATCGTTGTTAAAAAGGCAGACCGAGAGAGATCCCGAAATTCCATTATTCTTTTCGTTGCGGTTAACCTTGATCGGAGTGAGGGTTACCCTGCTGTCTTCAAGTCATGGTCCTCGCAGCAGCCAGGTTAGACTCTGCTCTGCCAGAACCGGCACGATCCTGGCTTATTTGGGGGCCTGTCTTCTCTGCTTTTCCTCTGCTAGCTCTTGCATGAAAACTCAGGGATGTGACAGGGAGGCGCTTACTTCCCTTGCAAACTGGCCTCATTGTGGTGGCGGGGGGAGTGAACAGAAACGGGGAAAAAAAGATGTTTGGGAAAAGAAGAGCCTCAATAATTTTTTTTTTTAAAGGACCCCACGGAAGTCAGAAACAAGGGGTGGGGGAAAAGCAGGAGAGAGAATTAGAAACCCATCAAATTAGGACTCTCGCCCAACCAGGGAGGCTAAACTCTCCAATGTGTCGAAAGTGAGGATTTGAGTTCTTTCTTCTCCTCCTCCTCCTCCTCCTCCTCCTCCTCCTCCTCCTCCTCCTCCTCCTTCTTCTTCTTCTTCTTCTTCTTCCTTCTTTTCCTCCTCCTCCTCCTCCTTCTTCTTCTCCTTCTTCTTCTCCTTTTCCTTCTTCTTCTCCTTTTCCTCCTTCTCCTTCTCCTTCTCCTTCTTCTTCTCCTTTTGTAATTTTTTAAATTTTATTTTAATGCAAACAATCCATCTTCCATTAAAGAGTGTGTCATCTGGGTACAAATATTTTGTGCAATCACAGTTAAAATTTACAGCCATGTTCATTATTTAATCTATTCTTAGCTTAATACCAATACGTTAAATATCTAATACTATGACAATCCTCTTCTTAATTTATTTGACTCTATCAACTCTATTAATGCATTTTCTATATTTCACTCATCTATTTTTATTTCTAATTTTTATATTTATTCTCTATAACCATCGGTAAAATAACTCCCTCATGGTATAATATTCGGTTTGTTCTTTCTCTTTAATTGCCAGTGTTGACCTATCCATTTCTGCACATAACTAGTATTTCCCTAATCACATTCTCCTCTGTAGGGATCTCTTTTCATTCTTCCAACTTTGTGCAAATACCATTCTAGCTGCAGTTTGAGTCCTTTCATAATTCGATTTCCAAGTCCATTTTTGGCACCTGCTGTATTCGGCCACCCTCCTCGTCTCCCGTGCCAAACAGCTGGTTCAACCCACTTTTTTTTCCCCAAGAATGGCCACTAATGAACTGCACCGGTTTTGTCCAAGCTATTAGGAGTACTGTTTTGTGAATAAAAGGCATCTGGTCTTTAAAGGAGCTCTTGGACGCCAAATACAGGAAATGAAGAAGTGGGGGAAAGAGTGACAGTTTAAAAAAAAAAAAAAAGTCAAAACTTTATTAGAGCTCATTAAAATGCTTTCCTGTCCTTCCAGTCTTTGTGTAGATTTTGCTATTAAAGGGTTTGTGTTTGGGGATCTTTCGTACAATCGGGACTTTGGGAGGGACTGTTTTAGAAGTTTACAATTCGTTGATTGCCCAATTAAAATATCCCCCATCGTTTTAGAGGGAGAAGTTGGCCATCCTCAGACGGCGCTGAAAACATTTTAATTATTTCTTTGGTTGAAATTTATATGGCCACCCCATGCCCAATCAGCCGTGATTCTGGCTGGCTAATCGGTTTAAAAACGCTATAAATCCTATGGCACTAAAACCAACATGATTGTTTAATGACGTCATACAAAGTCTGGGCAAATTCTGGCTGATGTAGGAAAAATATAATGTATATCATTTATATTACAACATATATCTAATCTTGTAATGCTTACAACATATAATACTTACAACAGTTTGTTTAGTGACCATTCAAACTTACTACGTCAGAAGAGTAGAGTAGAGTAGAGTAGAGTAGAGTAGAGTAGAGTAGAGTAGAATAGAATAGAATAGAATAGAATAGAATAGAATAGAATAGAATAGAATAGAATAGAATAGAATAGAATAGAATAATAGAATAGAATAGAATTTTTTATTGGCCAAGTGTGATTGGACACACAAGGAATTTGTCTTGGTGCATATGCTCTCAGTGTAAATAAAAGAAAAGATACGTTCGTCAAGAATCATAAGGTACAGCACTTAATGATAGCCATAGGGTACAAATAAGCAATCGAATCATAGAGTAGAGTAGAGTAGAGTACAGTAGAGTAGAGTAGAGTAGAATAGAATAGAATAGAATAGAATAGAATAGAATAGAATAGAATAGAATAGAATAGAATAGAATAGAATAGAATAGAATAGAATTTTTTATTGGCCAAGTGTGATTGGACACAAAAGGAATTTGTCTTGGTGCATACGCTCTCAGTGTAAATAAAAGAAAAGATACGTTCGTCAAGAATCATAAGGTACAGCACTTAATGATAGCCATAGGGTACAAATAAGCAATCGAATCATAGAATAGAGTAGAGTAGAGTAGAGTAGAGTAGAGTAGAGTAGAGTAGAGTAGAGTAGAGTAGAGTAGAATAGAATAGAATAGAATAGAATAGAATAGAATAGAATAGAATAGAATAGAATAGAATAGAAAATAGAATGGTCTTTAGAGGTCTTCTAGTCCAACCCCCTGCTTAGTCAGGAAACCCTACACCACTTCAGACAAATGGTTGTCCAACATCTTCTTAAAAACTTCCAGTGTTGGAGCATTCACAACTTCTGGAGGCAAGTTGTTCCACTGATGAATTCTTCTCACTGTCAGGAAATTCCTCCTTAGTTCTAGGTTGTTTCTCTCCTTGATGAGTTTCCACCCGTTGCTTCTTCTCCTGCCTTCTGGTGCTTTGGAGAATAGTTTGACTCCCTCTTCTTTGGGGCAGCCCCTCAGCGCTCCCCTGCTGTTTCCGTGGCCTGGTTGCAAACCCCCTATGGCCCACTAGTGGGCTGCAGCCTACAGGTTGGGGACACCTGGTATAAACCCCAGCAAAAGATTTGTAAAGGATACCTTTCGCTTAACCTTGGTGCAACTCGTAGGAAAAAACACTGAAATGGGCCAATGGTAGGATGAGTATATCACACAACCTTCCTAACACTGTTCATTTAACGGCAACCACTAACTCAGGGCAAGTTGACTCGAGCCTTTTCCTGTTAACCAAGTTGTGTGAACTGCTTACACAATTGTTTCCCCGAAAATAAAACCTCCCCTGATAATAAGCCCAATCAGGTTTTTGTGCCCATGCGCTTATTTCCCCCCCGAAAATAAGGCCTCCCTGAAGAGCCTTGGTAGTATAGTGGTCTAAAGCACCCTGTTATTAAGACCAGCTGCCTGCAATTACTGCAGGTTCGAATCTCGCCAGGCTCAAGGTTGACTCAGCCTTCCATCCTTTCTAAGGTAGGTAAATTGAGGACTCAGTTTGTGGGGGCAATGAGCTGACTTTGTATAAATATACAAAAGGATGAAGGCTATTGCTTAACGCATTGTAAACCACCCTGAGTCTCCAGAGAAGGGTGGCATATAAATCAAATTTTTTTTTTAAAAAAATTTAAACGCAGAGCTGGAAATCAGGTAAGACGACAAGAGGAGCCCCATCTTCCTCCACGCGCCCCAAAATAACTCCCCGAAAATAAGGCCAAGCACTTATTTTGGGGTTCAAAAAAAATATAAGAAAGGGTCTTATTTTCTGGGAAACATGGTAGAAGTTAATAATCTCTTTGTGTTTCTGAGATAGAGATGAACGGGTAGATGGTATGATTAAGCAACATACGATTTTTTTAAAAAATAAAATAAACGGGGCCAAAGATGATTGGGTTATATTTGTGTCACCCAAACTTAGCCACCAGGTATCATCAAATCAGGTCACTTTTTCCTGGGCCTGATCTGGCTTTGGGAACTGTCTGTTGCTTCTTTGAATTCCTTCCGATTCGCCATTCGAAGCTTTTCCCTTGGAACAGCCCTCTTACCACCCATCAAACCTTCTCACGATGAAATGCTCTTTCACTCTGCTTGAGAATGATCTTTTTTTAAAAAACAAAAACAAAAAACAGACCGATAGAAAATGTATGTCAGAAGAAGCTGCCTGGAGTATTTTTAGCTGCCTTTTTTTTTTTTCCCTAATTCTCCCTCGGCTGGGGGGAAAAAAAACAACAACCCAAAACAATTCATTTAAAAACTCTTGCCAGCTTGTTTTTGCCAGCACTGACAAAGCAGAGTTATTGGACAGAATACTTCTGCAAAAGGAAGAAGCCCAGTTAAGAGTTGAAAAGGAGACTAATATCCATGTCTTCCAAAATATAAAATAAAATAAAATAATGAATTGTCCCTTTCATATATCGTAGCCAGTTGCCCATCCTGGATCGTTTGCTGTAAGATTTGCATTTGAGCTGCAATTGTTTTCATGAGGCTGAGGATGAGGTAGAAAAGCAATTTCGTGGGAGGAAGCAATGATGTTTTAAAAAGAGGCTCAGAGTTCGTTATCTGGGCCCGGTGCGGGGAGAAGGAAGAAAAAAAAGAAAGAAAGAAAGATCAAGTTTGTTCCGTCGCTCGCTCTGGGAGTGATTCATATCAGGAAGTGGTATCGCCTTTATTTTTAGAGCAGACAATTCGCAAGATTCCCTCAGGTCCTTTGCATGGCTTGTACGAAAAGCAGCTGCGCTGATCATGACAAAGGCATACAAAAAAATAAAAATGCATTCCCCCCCCCCCAAAAAAATAAATAAATCCCCCAGATCTGTCTTAAGGTACTACTTTTATTAGGTCAAATCTAGGCTTAACATCTCTGCAATCTTGGCGTTTCCAAAAATATTCCGTGGAGCAAGATGATGGTAAATCCAGGAAAAAAAGGTTTGTAGTGGGATAAAAATAGACATAAGGTTGCTTTTAAAAAAAAAAAACCCAAAAAACCGATCGGGCCCAGATTAATCTTAAATAACATATTGCAAGATTTATCTCCTTGCAAATGGAGTCTGCTGTGGGTTAGGTCAAGGATTTTTCCAGTCCTTGCTAGGAAAAGCAGTGGAAACAAAACAGATTCCCCCCCCCCATCGTTGGAAATATCAAAGCCAGCTGCTAATGTTTAGACTATTTTCATCCTTTTCAAAACACGGATGTCCCTGGATAGATGGGGAATCTGACACAGATACGGTAACAGAGTTGGAAGGGACCTTGGAGGTCATTTAGTCCAACCCCCTGCTCACGCAGGAGACCTAGAATAGGGATTCGAACCGCCAAACTGCCGACCCCTTTCTGATCGACAAGTTCAGCGTCTTAGCCACTGGGCCAACTCTAATGTGCATCTAAGACTGTAAGCTGATTTTTTTTTTCTCCTGCTGTTCCATTGTGTTTGATTCTGTAGGTTTTTTTTTTTTTAGGTTTGCCCTTGCCTCCTTCCTAGGGCTGAGAGAGAGTGACTGGCTCAAGGTCATCCAGCTGGCTCAGTGCCTTAAAGCCGGACTAGAACTCACACTCCTGGCGTCTATCTTGGTGCCTTAAACACTCCAAACAAGCTGTCTCTCTATAATAAGCTGATATATAGGCCTGATTTCACATCCCCTCGTTTGTTTGTTTTTTTCCCCCCACTCTGCTTTCATCTTTTCCCCTCTGGATTGTTAATCATCTCTTGCTTGGGAAGGCTTGCAGCTGTTTTAGAAACCTTCCGTTGACTTAATCGTCACTTTCAGGACATCATCTGGATTTTTCTTTCTATGTTTAGTGCACTAAGCCAGGAAGGCATTCTCAGAGGACTGTGAAATGAGCGTCTGTTGGCAACCAGCTCATTGGCACCGAGGAAGAGCGAGAAGCCAAGTTTTTGGACCCTGCGTAGCTTGAGAAAGTTCGTGAAGCTCACAATGTAGAGTCGAAGTCAACATAGAATAGAAGGGAATGGAATGGAATGGAATAGAATAGAATAGAATAGAATAGAATAGAATAGAATAGAATAGAATAGAATAGAATAGAATAGAATAGAATATGGAGTAGAGTAGAGCAGAGCAGAGCAGAGCAGAACAGAACAGAACAGAACAGAACAGAACAGAACAGAATATGGAATAGAGTAGAGTAGAGTAGAATAATAGATTAGAATATAGAATAGAATAGAATAGAATAGAATAGAATAGAATAGAATAGAATAGAGTCGAGTAGAAAATAGAATAGAATATAGAGTAGAGTAGAGTAGAGTAGAGTAGAACAGAACAGAATATGGAATAGAGTAGAGTAGAGTAGAGAAGAAAATAATAGAATAGAATAGAATAGAATAGAATAGAATAGAATAGAATAGAATAGAATAGAATAGAATATGGAGTAGAGTAGAGTAGAGTAGAACAGAACAGAACAGAACAGAACAGAACAGAACAGAATAGAATATGGAATAGAGTAGAGTAGAGTAGAATAATAGAATAGAATATAGAATAGAATAGAATAGAATAGAATAGAATAGAATAGAATCGAGTCGAGTAGAAAATAGAATAGAATATAGAGTAGAGTAGAGTAGAGTAGAGTAGAACAGAACAGAACAGAACAGAACAGAACAGAATAGAATATGGAATAGAGTAGAGTAGAATAGAATATAGAATAGAATAGAATAGAATAGAATAGAATAGAATAGAATAGAATAGAATAGAATAGAATAGAGTCGAGTAGAAAATAGAATAGAATATAGAGTAGAGTAGAGTAGAGTAGAGTAGAGTAGAACAGAACAGAACATGGAATAGAGTAGAGTAGAGTAGAGTAGAGAAGAAAATAGAATAGAATAGAATAGAATAGAATAGAATAGAATAGAATAGAATAGAATAGAATAGAATAGAATAGAATAGAATAGAATAGAATAGAATATGGAGTAGAAATTAGAAATTGCACACTTGTGATGTAGGGTCTGTGCTCGATTTTGCGATCTCCAAGATCGCTCAGCCGCTCGGGGTGTGTCTTTGTGTGTGTAACTCTTCGTTAGTCTTGCGCTGATGGTGGCATTTGTCTTAAGAGGAGAGACAGCCTGTGTTTAGACTCCAGATCTACAACAATCTTTGCTGCAAGGGAACGACAGGACAAGGGAATGCATAGAAGCTTGGTCTTTATTCCACCAAATCAAACAGTACCATGGGAAAAAAAAAAAAGAAGGGAAGCATCGAAGGTCGAGGGTCAAAGAATACTGCATAGTCACGTTACAACATAAAGATTGCCACGTTTGTTACACAGGTAATTATACCCTTCCCGCTAGTTGTTGAAAACATGACAGTGAGAAGGTCTCAGGAGGATGTATTGTTAGACATTGAAACGGAGCACAAAAACGCCTACGGGATTATGGTTGATTAAGCACCAACCAAACAGACCTTCATCCTTGTATGGCTTCAGGGGTAGAATGAGAGGCCCAAGCTGTGTTTTCTCCACCTGGAAAATAGGGGGGACGATAGAATTGGGCTTTCTGAAATTCTGGAAGTTCTGATTCATAGTAGGGAGCTACGGCAGAGGAAGGGGGTGGGATTTTCTCTTGCCCCCAAGCCTTGAACTGGAAGACGTACAAGTGGCCAAGCCACCTAATTTACAAGACTTGGAACTTCTCTTGGCAAGGGTTCCTTTGCTGCTTCAGCCTCTTCCTACAAGAAGTTCCCCTCTTCAAATTGGGTTTCTGTATAGAAGGGATGTGTGTCAGTGGTGGGTTGCTCCCGGTTCTGTCTGGTTCTTACGAACCGGTAGTAAAAGCGGTAGGAGGCTCCGTCCACCCGCTAGGAGGTCATAATTGACAATCTGCACTCCCATTGTGAACCGGTAGTAGAGGTAAGTAGAACTCACCCCTGGTGTGTGTGTAAGAGTGTATGGTGTATGGTGCATATTCATTTCAGTACACAGCCAGGACGACTCCCGGGATAGTAAATGGCTCTTATCCTTCTCCATCAAAAGGTTGATGGAAGATAGACTGTCTAAGATGTATGAGGAAAGGGAGAAGGTCGGAGAGAGGTAGCACTTCAAGGTGGACCGTGGTAAGGGAAGGGGTGGGGGGGTCAAACAACGGATGGTTCTAACCTGAGACAGGTACGCACACCTCATGTCCACTGAAGAGGGATGGAAGGAGGAAGGATATACGTTACAAGGGAGGGGATTTGGGCTGCAAAGAAAATACTCAGCTCACGCACACGCGCACACAAGGAAGACAAACTCGTTGGGCATCTGTTGGGTCTTTCTCATCGACTAGGGTCAGCCTTGCCCCCTCACAGACCACCCCACCCCACTCACACGGGTCCCAAGTTGACCATCTGGGATCAAGAGGCAGCATGGAGTCACATGACAGCGCATTTCTCAGCGGACTGCTTCAGGTCATCTATGGTGGCTTGGGCTTTGTCCTTCAAGGAATCTAGGTCTAGGTTCTGGATGTTGGTCAGCTGTCCGATAACAGAGTCCTTTTCCTCTTCTTCCTCATTGTCTTGCTCTATCATCTTGGCCAGCTCCTTAGGCAGCTCCACATCACCCCCAGCTAGTTGGATCTGGTTGTCATCAGTTTCGTTCTAGAGAAAAGAGGGTTAATTGTTTCCTTCTAACTCAGGTGAAACAAATTGTTCTGACCCAGCTCCCCAAACACCTCTGACGTAAACACAAAAGATTCCTTTATTAGGTATGCCGGCAGCCCCAGCAAAAAGTTTATCTCGCAGGCTAACAATGTCAGCACTCCAAACTACATTCGTTCCAGTGCTGACATAAGGAGGAGAAGAGGGGGCAGCTGGCAAGAGGACGCTTGACTTTTCACCTACTTATTTTCCCTGAAGATAATATCCCCTAGGAGATGGGGTGGGAGGGGGGACATTCCTGGGAGCTGAAGTAGTAGATATGGGGAGAGTGATTTGGAAGAGGGCCAATGAGACGCAGAGAATTGGGGAACGAAAAGGGAGGGTTTGGGGTCAGAAGGTCAGTGCTGACTATGATGGACTTGGGGACAGATTGTTGTGCTCAATAAATGAAAGATTTCATCAAAGACTATTTGCTTGGAAATGCAATTTATTTGAGACAACATCGTAACCTGACAAACAAGTCTGTCCGGCAGGGAGATGAATAGTTGTCTGTTACATCTATTCATCTCCGCTCCCTGCCTTTTATCCACATAAGTGGGCCTTCACTAGCAGCGGTGACTCTTCTGTCTCAAGGACCAGCCCATAGATTTCCACTGCTCTCCTCTCCTCTGCCTTCTGCACATCTGCACCTCAGGCACTGGACCCAGCTGCTCCTCCTCTTCCTCATCCGCCACCTCCAGACCTGGGGGCTGTTGACTCTCCATCTGAGGGTTGACGGATGGCCCAGACTCCACCTCTGTCTCTCTCTCTCTCTCTCTCTCTCTGACAGCTCCATTCCCTCTTCCCCCTCAGAGCTCTCAGGTTGCCCTGATGCTGATCCTGATTCCCACACCTCCTCCTCCTCCTCCTCTGATTCAGCTGCTGGAGGGGCCACAACACAAATCCCATCGATGGCGGTAAGTCTCAGCAAGAGGCAGGTCTCGACTTATGACAGTAATTGAGACCAAAACGTCTCCCATTAAAGCAACACAGTCATTCCATGAGTCATGCATTGTAAGCCGCCCTGAGTCTCTGGAGAAGGGCGGCATATAAATTAAAGCAAAAAAAAAAAACCCAAGTCAGCTAAAGTTTTAATGGCAGCATTCATACAACCAGTCAACTTGGTTAAGGTTAATCATCTCTCTGGCTTGGTGCCCTGTGCGAATTCGGATGTGGGTCAGTTCCGTGCTCCGATTGGGCCTGCTGCCACCTTAGAAAAAGGACCCCATTGACATATCGGGGTATTTGCGAGACCGCCTTCTGCTGCCGATAGCCTCCCACCGACCGGTTCGCTCACACAGAGAGGGCCTCCTCAGGGTGCCGTCGGCCAGGCAGTGCCGGCTGGCGACCCCCAGGGGGAGAGCCTTCTCTGTGGCAGCATCTGCCCTCTGGAATGACCTGCCCCCTGAGATACGCACGATATCAGACCTCCGGACTTTTCGTCGGGCCCTGAAGACACACTTGTTCCATCTAGCTGGGCTGGCTTGATCCCATCCTCTCAGTTTTAATTGAATTTGGTTTTAATTGGGTTATTTTAATTACTGGGCCAAAATTATTTAATTGTTTTTAAACTGTTTTTTTAAATTTTATATGTTATGTTTTACCTCGGCTGTGCACCGCCCTGAGTCCCGCAGGAGAAGGGCGGTATAGAAATATAATAAAATAAATAAATAAATAAATATAAAAACACACACACAAAATCTTCTCCCTGATGTAAGAGACACTCGTAAATGTCAGATGTAGGGTTGGCAGACGGATGACTAAATGCCAGGTATAAAAATAGGCCATTTTGTCAGATTTCAGCCTGAGGGCAAACCCCAATAAACACAGTTAGTGAAACAAATAGAGTGGAAACAAACCGCATTCATCATAAGCTCCATTGATTCGAATAGGGCCAAGTTAGGAACGCAATTATAAACATAATTGGATTGTCCTAATTATGTCTGTTTTTAAAAATAAAAATCAGTCAGTAGGTAGAATATTGGATTTCAGATTCAAATGGAAAGGATTCCAGTGGAGGCAATTGAATATGTGGCAGTTCATGACTAATCTTTGGATGGCCCAACTATGCTCAACTTCATCTTCTAACCCATTGGGTAGCCCCAAAAATGCAAACTGGAATAAATCACCAGTTCAGTTCAGCCAGAAGGATTCCCTAGGATGCATTTTGCTCCTTAGCTAAGAAGCTTCGTTTGTGACTGGATGGTCAGCCAATCTCAACTGATGAAGCTTCTTGGATAAGAAGCAAAGCATCTTCTCCAAAGCACCTGAAGGCCAGTCAAGGAATAATGTATGGAAACTGAACAAGGAGAGATTCAACCTAGGAAATAAAGAATTTATTGAATTCTTTGACAGTGAGAATTTTCTAAGAATTTTGAAAGAATTTTCTAAGAATTTTCTGACAGTGAGAACGATCAACCGATGGAACAGAAGTTGCCTTCGGAAGTTGTGGGAGCTTCATCACTGGAGGTTTTCAAGAAGAGACTGGACTGCCATCTGCCAGAAATGGTGTAGGGTCTCCTGCTTGGGTGGGGGGTTGGACTATGTCTACTTCTTCCTCCTCAAAAAACAGTCCAGTTGCCTTTTATTTTAAATTTTTAAAAAAGCAATTTTGAGTCAGCTATGACCTGGATGACTGAGAATCTCCATTGACATTCCCAAGACAATGTTTCTCAAACTTGGTAATTCTATGACCTTAAATGACTGGAGACTTCTGGGAGTTAAGGTCCACCAGTCTTCCAGTAGCCAAGTTTGAGAAACACTTCCCTAGAGTGTCCTCTACATCATTTTCCCCAGAGGGAATAGAATAGAATAGAATAGAATAGAATAGAATAGAATAGAATAGAATAGAATAGAATAGAATAGAATAGAATAGAATAGAATAGAATAGAATAGAATCACAGAGTTGGAAGGGACCTTGGAGGTCTTCTAGTCCAACCCCCTGCTTAGGCAGGAAACCCTACACCACTTCAGACAAATGGTTATCCAACATCTTCTTAAAAACTTCCAGTGTTGGAGCATTCAGAACTTCTGGAGGCAAGTTGTTCCACTGATGAATTGTTCTCACTGTCAAGAAATTTCTCCTTACTTCTAAGTTGCTTCTCTCCTTGATGAGTTTCCACCCATTGCTTCTTCTCCTGCCCTCAGATGCTTTGGAGAATAGCTTGACTCCCTCTTCTTTGGGGCAGCCCCTGAGATATTGGAAGACTGCTATCATATCTCCCCTACTCCTTCTTTTCATCCCAAGCAGCACCCTACCTATTGAAAAGATGCTATTGGCTCAGGGGCATCTAAATGGTTGCTATCTCTACGCAATAAATCTCTACCTCTTGAGGGCCTTTGGACCACGTCGAAGGCCCACATTTTTCAAAGGGACAAGAGCGTTGATGGATGTTGGGGGGGGCACGATTTTGGTTTTAACTCTCCCCTTGCAGAGACTTCTGCTGCTGTCTTTGTTTTAAAAAAAAACCTAAGCTATTCCTCTTGCAAGTGGCAGCTACTCTGGTTGACGTCTTCGTAAGGCGTAGAGATTCGTAAGGATCTTGCCCTCTTTCTGTCTTCAACTGACGGTAGAGGACGCCCACATTGACTCGCTTTGGGGAACTGGGAAGTTGTGTTTATTTCTGTTTATTTATTTCCAATATTTCCACAAGTACCTCAGAGGGACATTTTTGGTGCACTGTAGTATAAATTATAAAGTATAAAGGGACGTGGTGGCTCAGTGGCTAAGATGCTGAGCTTGTCGATCGAAAGGTCGGCAGTTCAGTGGTTCGAATCCCTAGTGCCACGTAACGGGGTGAGCCCCCGTGACTTGTCTCACCTTCTGCCAACCTAGCAGTTCGAAAGCAGGTAAAAAATGCAAGCAGAAAAATAGGGACCACCTTTGGTGGGAAGGTAACAGCGTTCCGTGCGCCTTTGGCATTGAGTCATGCTGGCCACATGACCACAGAGACATCTCCGGACAGCGCTGGCTTTTTGGATTTGAAACAGAGATGAGCACCACCCCCTAGAGTTGGGAATGACTAGCACACATGTGCAAGGGGAACCTTTACCTTTTATTATAAATTAAAACCATCACTATGACTTACTTCTGGTGTTCTGCAGCATAAGTTAAAACTATGTAATATAATATCCAACTCAAAGTCAAAGTCAGCAAAAATGCCACTGAAGGGCCCAGGTAGAATTAAATCAAAAAGAAACCAGAGAGGGAATTGTAATCGCAGGAAATTTCTAAACAGGAGACCCGTGAATGCTCCCGGTTGAAGATTTGATTCACTAGCAATCGGGTTGAATTCATCCTTCAGTTCAAATCGTCAAATAGAATCAAGTGTCTTGGAATCAAGGCCTTAACTCACAACCGTTTGTTTGGGGTGACTGGCTAACTAGGGAATTCTGGGAGTTGGAATCCACACGTCTTAAAGTTGCCCAGATTGAAAAACTCAACTTTAAACCAAAAAAAAAGGGAGGGGATTAATTGGAGGTCTCTGCAGGGTCTGGCCTGCAACTCAAGATTCTCTATAACCCGTTTTGGACATTAATGTTATTTATTTATTTTATTTATTACACTTACCCCATTTTACCACAGGGTAACTCTTGGGCGGCTTACAATATTAAAAAAATAAAGCTAGACAAAACCTACAGACAATATAAATGCTATAAAAATCCCAAATATTCAACCCTAATTAAAAGATGGGGGGAGGGAGTAGGATGAGGAAGGGGGGAGATGATTATTGTCTATGTATCTGTTGGGAACCTATTCTACTGTAGCATAAAGCAGCATACCATGTTTCCCCGAAAATAAGACTGTCAGGTTTCGATGTCATCTCAAATAAATTGCACTCCCAAACAATTAATCTTTGCTGAAATATTCCATTTATTGAGTACGACAGATCTGGCCCCGACTTCGTCGTAGCCGATACTAACCCTCTGACCCCCAAACCCTTCCCTTTCCGTTCCCCAATTCTCATCTTCTCATTGGCCATCTTCCAAGTCAGTCTTCCCAGCTTCTGACCTCACCCCACAGGAATGTTTCCCCCTCCCATCCCATCTCCTAGGGGATATTATCTACAGAGAAAATAAGTAGGTGAAAAGTCAAGCCTTGTCTTTTTATGGCAGCATCAGAATGTTGACAAAGACCCTGTCTTATACTTTTTGAACCCTGAAATAAGCGCTTGGCCTTATTGCCATGCGCTCAAAAGCCCGATTGGCCTTATTATCAGGGTATGCCTTATTTTGTGGGGAAACAGGGTAATTTCTTCCCCTTGAGTACAAAGTTTCACTATAATTCAGTTGTGTTAGGGCAGAGGTCTCATCCAACCTTGGGAACTTTAAGGCTTGTGGACTTCAATTCCCAGAATTCCTCCCAGTTCTGGGAGTTGAAGTCCATAAATCTTAATATTCCCAAGATCGGAGAGCCCTGATGCGGAGAAGCTCCCTAAAGAAACCAGACGGAGGTCCCTGAAGGCCTCACTCCATACCTTGGGTAGTTTGTATTTGTCACGGAAGTGAGTCCGCAGAGTAGCACGCTCAGCCTTCTTCTGGGCAAACTCGGCATCACGTTCCATCCTGCAAAAAGTCACGAGGAGAAAGAAATTGATTTCAACCAATGAATAGGCCTGCCTATGTGTCCAAACAAACTTGGATCGTTTGCGGCAATGTAAGAATTCTAAACTGATGACTCACTTAATTCCACCCTCTCACTTCTGCCTTCTCTGCTCCTACAATAATCAATGTTTTTATAGCAAGGCTGCCCTGAGTCTCCGGAGAAAGGTGGCATATAAATTGAACTAATAAATAAAATAAATAAATAAATAAATAATCCCATATCCTTGTAAGGAAATTGTTGGCTCTCCAGATATTGTTGAAGGACAATCCCCAGCACTTACAGGGTTAGAACCCCAAGACGAGCTTCACAGAACCTAAAATCCAAGACCATCAACAGGATTCAACTGAAGAATAACCTCAGCATATTAACCAGCGAACTTTACCTAAACACATAGCCTCAAAGCTGGGAGGAACAGTCAGATCTGAACAGTAAAATCACGCTTGGAATATTGCATCACGTTTGGTCCACCATGATTTTTAAAAGAGCCTGTAGTACAGTGGACTAAAGCACTGTTATTAACATCTGCTGCTTGCAATTACTGCAAGTTCAAATCTCACCAGGCTCAAGGTTGACTCAGCCTTCCATCCTTTCAAAGGTAGGTGAAATGAGGACCCAGATTGTGGGGGCAATAAGCTGACTTTGTATAAAAATATACAAAAGTATGAAGGCTATTGCTTAACGCATTGTAAGCCGCCCTGAGTCTCCGGAGAAGGGCAGCATATAAATTAAAGCAAAAAAAAGTTGTTGCAACTCTAGAAAAAGTGTGGAGAAGAGCAACAAAGATGATTAGGAGGCTAAACTACATGAAGAATGGTTGCAGGGATTGGGCATGTCTAGTTTAATTCAAAAAAGGATCAGGGGTGGCACGTTAGCAGTAATCTGGTATCTATTGGGCTGCCCCAAAGAAGAGGGAGTCAAGCTATTCTCCAAAGCACCTGAGGGCAGGACAAGAAATATTGGATGGAAACTCATCAAGAAGCAACTTAGAACTAAGGAGAAATTTCCTGATGGTTGGGATAATTAACCAATGGAACAGTTTGCCTCCAGAAGTTGTGGAAGCTCCATCACTGGAGGTTTTCAAGAAGATTTGTCTGAAATGATATAGGGTTTTTGCTTGATCGGGGGTTGGACTAGAAGACCTCCGAGGTCCCTCCCAACTCTGCTCTTCTGTTCTGCTATATGGCCTTTAAAGCCTTATGAAAGGCTAACAGGGTCAGAGCCATCCTGCTTCCTAGAGGGCAGATAGAGTGGAGGCAGGATGTCAGGTTCCGAGAAGATGGCATCGCTTGATGGAAGAGACCTGGGGCATGGCCTCCCTTGCTCGATCCGGAGGGGCGAGCCAAAACGATGGGAAGACAGGCAGGCAGTCCCACAAATAGCTTGGCCCTATTATTAGCAAATGTGCTCCAGTTGGCAAGCTAGGCCAATATTGCCAGAGGATGACTACATGGGAACAGAACGATTTCCCAAAGGAGACTGTTATCCAGGCCAGTGTGAAGTTAATCAAAAGATATGGACAAAAGTCACATTAATTAAGCAACGAAAGTTGGCTTAGTTAGTGAGAAATAATTGCCTGCCCTCTTTCTCTACTCCTAGCCAATCGTTGTTGAAGGAGAACTGTTGTCTTGCACGCTGCCTACATACAAGTGTGTGTGCGTGCATGTAGGTGGGTGGGTGGAGATCCAATCTGGCTTGTAAAAGAGCTTATTGTGATCATTTTACATCGTCTCCCCTCTATTGATACTGTAAGTATTATTTCTTATTATTTATCTATGCCCAAGATGGAATCCCAGTTTCGGTATTATGCAACCCAGCAAGCCTTAACCTCACATGAGGTTCATTCATCACCCCAGGCTCTCTTACATGGTTCGATGATCACACATCCCTAACAAACCTTCATAGAAATGATGAACAAAATCCCAAGTTTGTAGACCGAAACAACGAAGAAGTAAGAAGCACGACTCGCTAGGTGTAAAGTGGTAAGCAAGCGAATCCTTCAGTGAAATTTTAATAAACTTAGTCAAAAAAATTTAGTAAACTCCTGGGTGTTTTTTTTTGTTTTGTTTTTTTTTTAGTTTTTTGGCTATCATACAATAACCCAGGGTTTGTCATTATCCTTGTAATTTCCCTTAATCTGCTGTGACTAGGCTGGCTTTGATTCAAAGTGTTAGGAAACCGATGGCTTAGTTAGTTCGCTCAACATTCTCAACCTAGTCAGGATAAAAACCTAGCAATTGCAGTCACGCAACTTAAGGACCTTGATTAACTGTGTGCTTGCGTCTGCCTTTACACGCTTAACTGATGTGATGGATTCACTAGGCAAATATTAGGCCAATCCAGAAAATGGCTGCATTTGGTACGCAAAATGAGCATGTTAGGTGAACCCAACCATCCCAGATCTGCAGAAGATCCTGCCTCTGGTCTTCCAGAAGTGTATAAGACAGAAGAACTTGCATTTCCTCTATTCTCTCCCTGCCCCAACATCAAAAGTAGAATAGAATCGAATAATAGAGTTGCAAGGGACCTGGGAGGTCTTCTAGTCCAACCCCCTGCTTAGCCAGGAAACCCTACACCACTTCAGACAAATAATTATCCAACATCTTAAAAACGTCCAGTGTTGGAGCATTCACAACTTCTGGAGGCAACTTGTTCCACTGATTAATTCTTCTAACTGTCAGGAAATTTCTCTTTACTTCTAGGTTGCTTCTCTCCTTGATGAGTTTCCACCCATTGCTTCTTGTCCTACCCACAGGTGCTTTGGAGAATAGCTTGACTCACTCTTCTTTGGGGCAGCCCCTGAGATATTGGAACATTGCTATCATGTCTCCCCTAGTCCTTCTTTTCATTAAACTAGACATCCCCAGTTTACCCGTTAAGTAATCTTAATTGGTTCCA
Organism: Pantherophis guttatus; assembly: GCF_059756535.1. Taxonomy (NCBI): domain Eukaryota; kingdom Metazoa; phylum Chordata; class Lepidosauria; order Squamata; family Colubridae; genus Pantherophis; species Pantherophis guttatus. The sequence continues at coordinate 22,026,679 of NC_142075.1, forward strand.
TTATATCTCCTTTCAGTGGTATAACTAATTCTCACTCCAAGTCCTATGACTCAATTAATTCTCCATCCTGGAAACATTTAAACAAAAGCCGCAGATGACACAAGGTGTTAGACAGCAGGACGGACCAAAGGAATAATCGGTCCATCTTCATGGAAGGGTATTTAAGCAAAAGCTGGATGGCCATCTGTCAGGCTTTCCCCAGCCAAGGCTAAAATTGACACTTTGCAGGCAGTGATTCAAGGACACACTTCTCTGATGCTTTTTTTTTTTTTTTTAAATGGAGAAAAATTACTACCAAAAAATTCAGCAATGTGCAAATCGCAAGCTCTGCTTATGACCCAATAGAAGCGAGGTTTAATTCTTGTGTTTCTTTGTTCCTCTTCATGTAGGTCTATGTGACTTCTACTCCGAGTCATCGAGACGTGTCTCTCGTGACTGTGAGGGATTAGTTCAGTCCCAGATGGAATGTTCCTAATCTTGTCAGATCGAGCAAAGTTAATGCAGTTTTGTAGTTTCTGCCTCGGACGGAGAGGAATTTACCTATCGGTGGTATAATTCTGTGATGCGAGGGTTAGGACAGCCCTGACAGACTCCATAGAGACGGGAAATTAAGTACCGTCAAGCAGAAGCAGTGCAACTGGTCTATTAAATTAAATTCTTGTTATAGGTCAAAGATAAGAAATAGGATTTTTGGCTCGCTTCGCTCCTTAGCTAAAAAGCTAACAATAAGGTCCGTTTCTAACCAATTTGATCGTGTTTTATGTTTCTGAGCTTCTTCCCTATGCCTTATATGATCTTATATTCGTCTGAAAAACTTGTAATCGAAATTGCTTCCATGCAAAACTCTCTGGAAACCAGAACTCTCTCCGCAACGCAGTTTCATAATAAAAACCAGGTGGACCTCTATCCCAAATCCTTAATCTACCTGTAAGCTTAACTTGACTATCTTTTGGAGATAGACTGTAGCTCCTCCATGCTTCCTGCAAAGATAAATAGAAGGCAGACAGAGGTGCTTACTCACGATGGAGCTTTGGGAGGGATGGGGTTTGAAGATGAATAGTTAAGGTATTATAAAACTCCAAGAGCCGAGCTCAGAAAGTGAGTAATTCCAAAGAAGAACAATGTATTATGTATGAAAGCAGCTTTAAATAATGTTTGTGTCCCTTCTCCCCTCTCTTCCCCAAATTAGAAATAATTCAGAATATAAATAAATCCGTAGTGAGAGATAATGGGGTGGGTTTTTTTTTTCCTTCTCTTCCTGAGAAAACAATCCCATCTCTTGAAAGCCAAAGAGGATTAAAAGATTAGGGAAGGGGGGTTCATGAAAATACATTACTGACATTCCCTGCTCTCTGTAACAAATGGAATAGCCTGGTTCCCTCTCTTGTGTTTCCTCCTCTGCATATTTGAAAGAACTGAAAACAGGTGCAGGATCCTCTTAAGTCAGTCACCGTTTAAAATGAAATATCAGCTTCTGCAATCTGCATTCTGCAGCCCTGGATTCCTATATTTGCATTTTAGAGAGCGGAGGATTTGAGGTCGAACTTTGCATAAAAACTGCTTAGCGCCAAGGATTTATTTCTGCGCAGATATTCCTGAGAGCTATTTTTAATTTAGCTCGCAAATTTGCTCTATTTTTATGGTAAGCTCAGCCCCTTAAGATGTTTAGCTAGAATCCATCTAAAACCATCCTGATCTGGAGCTTCCAAGTAGCTTCTTCTTCTTCTTTTTTTTTTCCTCTGGAATTCCTACTCGTTTTATTTAGCGTTGAAGGTATGGATCTCGGCATCAGAATTTCTGATTGGATGAACAAGTTCAAGATTTTGTTCAGCCTAGAATACCAGAAATCTTCACTCTCTGTGCATGTACTCATCTTCCCAATTGATTCCATTGCTCTAAACCGATAAGTCATGTTAGACTTGAGCCAACAGCCACATCCATGTTCAGACAGGGTATCTGGTTCCTTTCCTAGTATGTTCATGTGGACAATAAATGTCACGTGCCTGAACCGCCTGATAGAAGGCTGAATCAGAGCTGTTATGCAAGGATCTATAGTTCATATTAATTTAAAGCGAAATCAGCACATCTTATTTGATTATTCTGATTAAAAATGAGTGAAGGGTTTGCTGAAGCATAGGCCTGTGAAGGAAGCATTCAGAAGACTAATAGTGACAAGACATGTCTACTTCAATTAATGAAGTGGACTCTCATCCAATAATGCTGATGCTACCATGCACTCGTCAACCAACCACTGAACTTTTCTAGACTATCCCTGTGAGATGTATTGGAACTCAATGCTCATCCTCCATCACGGGAAAGGTAGCAGCAGCAAAGTATAGTTTTGAGCAGTTGATATTATGCGACACTATTATTGTTCCTCAACATGCAAGATACATTTTCTGATGTTGTACTATTATACAATTGACTATGGTTAATGCAGACTCTACTCTTAATTGCAACGATGAAAATCTGTTTTACCGTATTATTTTTGAATTGCAAGAAGATGAATTGAACTGAAAGAGGACTACACAGCAAGTGAGTTTTTGGAGTATTTGGCAAAAAAATAATGAGGAAACTTCATCAAGTCATCAAGTTTTTTTTTCCCCCAAGGATGCCCCCCTTTCTGTCTCAGATATATAACATGGCAACATTCCTCCAGATAGCCTCCTGATGTGCTGAATTGCTAAATGACATCAGGATGGCCAGTCAGGTGTTCTGAGCTATGATGTCATCATTATCAGCCAGCCATATGATAACACCGTAACTCAGAACACCTGGAGAGCAGCAAATTGGGGGAAAGATGTCTAGCCCGATGACACATCACAAGAGCTGTATTTATCATAACACATGCTAAGAATGAGAGAAGAAGGAAGAAGTGGAGAAGAGTTCTCCCTTCCAGCATTTATTAAATTTATACACTCTCTCATGCAATACCACACACTTACTTTTCTTCCACCAGCTGCTTCTGATACTCTTCATATTCTTCCTTCGTCATTCCTTGGGCTTCCGCTGGAGATTTGTCCCCTTCTCCTTTGTCTTCTCCCCCCAAGCCACCAGTGAGATTCTTCAGTTGCCCACCAACCATTGACTTCACCATGAAAGCCATGGTTAGGCAGAACAGAGAGCGGCGGCGGCGGCAGCAGATACGGGAGCGGAGTTAGCACCCAACTGGAGATGGCGGGAAGACGCTCAGGTGGGTCGTGGAGTAGGCTGGCTTCTTAGATCAGCATCTCGTCTCTTGTTGAAGAAGGGTTCCCCTCGTTGTTTCCCATCGAGGCTCAACGGAGCTCCGGAGGGGGGGGAAGAGTAGACCAAGGCCAAGGGGAAGAAGTTCAGCACCTGGTGTCCGCGGACAGCTCCGAAGAAGCGCGCAGCGAACTGGCAGCCTCGCGGACTCGGAGCTCTCGTTTCAGCACCACGGCGCTCGGACAGCGACTGCCGTCGATGGGCGTTTGAGAGCCGATGTGCCGACGGGGCTGATCCGGGAGAAAGACTCTCCTCCCGCCGCGGAGGGCAGTCCTTCGGAGCCCCAACCCTCTTAAGTTGGTCTAACCTCGACTCTCCAAGCGTGACAAGTTTGCTCCTCCCCCTGAGCCCTCCCTTTCTGGCTTCCCGGCCCCACCTTCCTCTCTTCTTTTAATTTTTTATTTACTTTTTTTTTTTTTTTTTAAAGAAAAGGGACGTGCGGTGCTATGATGCTCGCCTCTCGTTGCTCCCTTCCAGCCTTTGGCAAGAAGGTAGCCTCGATCGGGGTTCACCTTTAAAAGAGAAAAAAGAGGGAAATCTCTTGCTGAAACAGCTACTTTGGGAGGCAGCGTCTGAATTCATCATTGGGAGGAAGAGTTGGAGGAGGAACCTCGGTGTTTTCACCGCTTTGCTCAGCCTGGCAGGCACGGGATGGGCCGGATGGCAAATCCTATCATTCCCTTGGCTCAGAGTTAGGGGGATTTGTGCCCAACGCATCCGGAGGGACTCCGGGCGAAGAAGACAGTTGTAAGCATGCAAATGCAGATGTGATGGACAGGAAAGTGGGAAGCAGTGAGGTTAAGCGCTTGTGAAACCAAGCTACCATTTGATCATGCCACACAGGCAGCTGAACTTCAGCTGACTTTTCTGGAAAAGTAGGTCAAAAAGATGAATTTTTACCTCTTGGGACTGGCATGCTTTTCCTTTCTTTTGTTCTTTGCCCATCAAAGAATCTTTATATTTATCTGCAAGAGTTACTAAATTTCTAGAGCCCACATAAAGAGTTTTCTGGCATCTTAAAGACTGGTTTAAAGAGGTATAAGCTTCCATTTGACAGCTGCGTTTGAACTGCATGTTTACCTAATCCAACATTTCTGGACAGGGCCATCAACTAACCTCACGGTTGAGTTTGCACAACTTGGTTGGGCAAAGTGTAAGTTGATAGTTTGAGATGCACAGCCAATGCAAACAACGCCCACCCATCAAAACCAAGTCTCACTGGATCCGGTTCTTTATTTACCCTCCTGCTTTTCAGTGGAATTTCACTCCCAAAAGTGACTTGTAGCACAATTAAAATCAAACACCATAGCATTAGCAAGTTTGTGATTGCAAGGCTATTTTAGACCTTGGTAATAATGGCTGGGACATTAGAGGTTTTTAAGTTCTGGCATAAGGTGGGGGGGGGAGGAAGGAAGGATATGGGAATGAGAGGCAAGAGGGAAGGAGGGAGGGAGGAGGGATATGGGAATGAGAGGCAAAAGGGAGGGAGGATGGATGGATATGGGAATGAGAAGCAGGGAGGGAGGGAGGGAGGATATGGGAATGAAAGGCAGGGAGGAAGGAAGGATATGGGAATGAGAGGAAGAGGGAGGGAGGAAGGATGGATATGGGAATGAGAGGCAAGGAGGGAAGGAGAGAGGGAGGAAGGATATGGGAATGAGAGGAAGAGGGAGGGAGGAAGGATGGATATGGGAATGAGAGGCAAGGAGGGAAGGAGGGAGGGAGGAAGGATATGGGAATGAGAGGAAGAGGGAGGGAAAGAGAAGAAAAGCAACAAGAAGGGGATAGGAGAAAGGAAGGAGGGAAGGGGAAGGGGAAGGAGGGAAATGGATTCTCTAGAAATCACAATGGGGGGAATAAGAAAATATTTAGAACAGATGAAAAGAGCATAGGAAGAGCTCAACTACAAAGCTTCTGGTTTGAATGGATAATGCCCATTAGGAGCAGCTAAGCTCCTAATGTAAGAAAAGAATGTACCATGGTAGACATTGCTATGGCGAGTGAGCAAATGGCTTCAAAAACACCCTCCTATTTTTCGCATGTGAATAATGTGAACGCTGCTTTTGATAACAGAAGACAATATCCAATCATGGCAAAATTCAAGCCTCGTCGAAAAATAGAAAAGTGAAAGGTATCACATCTTAAGAGAACATAATAAGAGAGCTGGAAGGGACCTTGGAGGTCTTCTAGTCCAACCCCCTGCTAACAATCCAGACAAATGGATCTCTTATCTAATCTCTTCTTAAAAACTTCCAGTGTTGGAGCATTTACAACTTCAGGTGGCAAGTTGTGCCACTGATTAATTGTTCTAACTGTCAGGAAATTTCTCCTTAGTTCTAGGTTGCTTCTCTCCTTGATTAGAATAGAATAGAATAGAATAATTTTATTGGCCAAGTGTGATTGGACACACAAGGAATTTGTCTTGGTGCATATGTTCTCAGTGTACATAAAAGAAAATATATATTTATCAAGAATCATAAGGTACAACACTTAATGATAGTCATAGGGTACACATAGGGTACAAATTAGTTTCCACCTATTGCTTCTTCTCCTGCCTTCAGGTGCTTTGGTGTCTAGAGTGTCAATCATACTTGGCCAATAAAAATTCTATTCTATTCTGTTCTATTCTATTCTATTCTATTCTATTCTATTCTATTCTATTCTATTCTATTCTACTCTACTCTACTCTACTCTACTCTACTCTACTCTACTCTACTCTACTCTATTCTATTCTATTCTATTCTATTCTATTCTATTCTATTCGAGGATCTTGTCTTTCAATACCTTTCATCCTTCTAGCTGCCTTCCAGTCTATAATTTTAATAACAGCGATGGGGAGGAATCCATTTCTACCTGCTTGGTTTTTTTTTCATGATCTTGGGGTTTCATGAACCCCAAAGAGATAAACATCTATAAAACTGAAGCGCAACCTGGCACACAAAACACTTGCGGTTTGCACCTCTAACAACAGGAAACTCCTTTTCAGATCAACAGTTAGAATTGGCGTGCTTAAGAAATGGCGATTCCTTTTGAACAGGATGTCGTTTCGCTGAATCGGCCTGATTTTCATCCAAATAAGGACTTCATTTTAGCACAGTTCAGCGCTAATATTTCTTCACTTCTCTCACACTCCATCAAGTACCCTCCAGATCAGTGTTTCTCAACCTTGGAAGCTTGACACTGCTCCAGATCCTCCACATTTAGTGTCCTTCAAAAGGCCAGAACTGGAGACTTTATTTTGGGAGAAGGGTCTGCAGAGGAAAGTTTTTTTTAAAAAAAAATCCCACCAAAATGGCAGTTCCGATTGTGCAATTGCAACACACCTATAGTAAACAAAGATGGAGCTTTGCATACACAGGTTGTGGCTTTCATTTGGGTTTGTCGTCTCTTCTAAGGCACTCCTTGGCCCTTACTCCGCAGTAATTGTTTATATTTTGTCACCTTGTCCCAAAGGTGTTTTTTTTCAAGAGGCAACTGGACTTCCTGGTTTTTCTTTGAAGATGTTTTGCTTCTCATCCAAGAAGCTTCTTCAGCTCAGTGAGAAGCGAAAGGTCTTCAAAGAAAAACACGGAAAGTTCAGCTGCCTCTTGAAAAAGCACCTTTTTGGGACAACCATGGATGACTGAGAAGCTCCATAGACGCTTAGCTAGGCCAAGAGCTGAAGAAGCTCCTTGGATGAGAAGCGAAACATCTTCAGAGAATCCACTGATTGAAAATTCACTGATTGAATCCATCCACTGATTGAATCAATCCACTGTGTCAAGTTTCGAGGTCGTCTCAAATAAATTGCATTTCAAACAAAGTCTTTGAAGAAAAACTTCTATTTATTAAGCACGGCATTCTAAAACCCGACTCCATCGAAGCCAACACTGACTTCCAGCCCCAAAACCCTCCCTTTCCATTCCCCACTCCCCTGCACTCATTGGCCATCTTCCAAGTCATTCTACCCCTAATCTACTCCAGCTCAAAGGAATTTCCCCCCTCCCATCCCATCTCCTAGGGGATATTATCTCCAGGGAAAATAAGTAGGTGAAAAGTCAAACGTCCCTTTCCAGATGCCTCCGCTTCTCCTTCTTATGTCAGCACTAGAGTAACTGCAGCTTGAAATGCTGACACACTGATTGAATCTATCCACTGATTGAAAATCCATTGATTGAATCCATCCACTGATTGAATCCATCCACTGATTTTTTCCTAATCCCCTGATGAATTAACCTGATGAACCTCTTTCTTCCAACCACCCCCATTTCTATTTGGAGAAAGTTCCTTCTCAATCAGATGCCCTGATCCTTGGCTAATCCCATACGGGGGTGGGGGAGGATGGGGGTCCTTTTAGCCCCTCCTGAAGAAGGAATCTGTTAATCGGAGCGGCTAATTATGCATGGAGATGTGCTCTTCTGCTCTCGGTGGCCACTTGCCATGCGCCTCGCTGTGAACACTCAGGCCCAGGGGGGATCTTTTCAAGCGCACTGGACAAGCTGTCATGGGGTTGAATCAGCAGCGGAGAGAGTCAAACATAAATCCCTCTAAGCAGCAAGGGATAAAGCCCCTGCCGCCTCTTGTCATAAGCTTAGGGATGTGCACGCTTCACCCACCCCAAACACATGGAGCAGAGAGGAAACGCAGGTCCCTTCCGTGACACAAACACGCATGGACAGAAACCCCCCCCCCAACGCTGCAGAACCAGATTTGGTAATCAGCACATGGGCGAGACATGTGCTTTCCATTGCCCCTGGCTGGGAACAACTCGGAAACCGGGCCTCTGCGTGTAAACAAACTCGGCGTATGTTTCCTCCTCCCCTTTCGGAGGGTTTGTTCGGGACTCACATTCCTAGAAACTTAGGAAAAGCGGGTGGAAAGAGGATGCGGATGGCATGGCTTTCTCCATCGTTGGGTCACCCCCCAAAAAAGCAGCAGAAGGAGGCAGGAATGCTCAGACGGAAACATTAGAGCCATGCAGCCCAAACCTGGATTAATGACACCCAATGGAGTAAAAGTGGTTTGCTTGAATTAGGATGGTACCCAAAGCGGCACTTGAGATGGGCATCCTCATCTGCCAGCGCCTGAATGGTCAGGGGCCCCAATGAAGAAACTTCTCCATTTGGTTTTTCTTCTGTCACCTCCAGTTCTCAAGCCAAGGAGGGGGTCTGTGCCAATAAAGGAAAATATTTTATTATTATTTATTTATTTTATTAGTCATATTTCTATGCCGCCCATTCTCCGAGGACTCTGGGCGGCTTACAACAATTGACAGTCTACTAAATAGCATATTGCCCCCTAGCAATCTGGGTCCTCATTTTACCCACCTCGGAAGGATGGAAGGCTGAGTCAACCTTGAGCCGGTGAGATTTGATCCGCTGATCTGCTGAACTAGCAGTCAGCTGAAGTAGCTGCAGTACTGCACTCTAACCACTGCGCCACCACGGCTCAGGGTTGAAATGAAGGATCCTGGGTGCTCTCTGGGCTTGGAGGTTTTCGGGTTGACGTTTCATGACCCAACTAGGTACCATCATCAGTGCTAGAAGTGTGAATAAGAGCAAACTCCATTCCCTTCTAGCACTGATGATGTTTCCTAGATTGGTTAATGAAACATGTTCAAGAAAACTACCAAGCTCACTACCAAGGACCCCACAGTCCTCCTCCTCCTCTCCCCAAACCCCTCTCCCTTCTAGCACTGATCATGTTACCTAGTTGGGTCATAAAACGTCTGCAAGAAAATTACCAAGCTCCAAGAAGACCAAGGACCCCACTGTCTTCCTCCTCCTCCTCCTCCTCCCTTCTATTACTGATGGTGTTACCTAATTGGGTCATAAAACGTCTGCAGGAAAACAACCAAACTCAGAGAGCACCAAGGACCCTACAGTCCGCCTCCTCCTCTCCACAAACCCCTCTCCCTTCTAGCACTGATCATGTTACCTAGTTGGGTCATGAAACATCTGCAAGAAAACCAACCGAGAGCACCAAGGAGGTGACTGAGCTCTCACCTTAAGCGACTACACAAACAGTGATGCACAACCCCTATCAAGGCTGAGGAACAGGGGTTGATTTCCCAGCGGAGGCCGATGCCCTGGCTCAGCTAAATCTATTCCGGGACCTCAATTTCCCCTCCCCCTTCACCGAGGATTAAATTCCCCCATTTCCTCTTTGACACACGATCCTCCTGACTTTGTCAGTCCCGGGAGAATTAACATCGCTTTTGCCACCCAAGCAGGCACCAAGAACACAACGCGGCTTATTTTTATAGAGTTTTTGTTATCTTAGCCCAAGGCTTGAGCACAACATCTCGGTGTCTTATTTTAGATGATCCCCACTGACAACGGTGTTTCCTGTTTGCATTGCAATCCTTACCTTCCACCAAAGATCTTTAAAACCGAGATTTTTTTCCCCGTCCTCCACTGTCCTGTTCCCTGCCCTGGGGCTCATTAATCTGAAGGGGTGTAGGGTTTCCTGCCTAAGCAGGAGGTTGGACTAGACCAGGGGTCCCCAACCTTTCGGACCTCAGGGACCACTAAATTCATACTTTTAAATCCCACGGACCACTAATATGATCTGCCTAATGACCAGCTGGGTGGGCGTGGCTAGGTGATCATGTGACTGGGTGGGCGTGGCCAAGTTGATGTCACTCACATTGAGGGGCGCCTCGCCAGCCTCTACTCGCCCCTCCCCTCCCAAACACTCTTTGCCTGCCCGCCCGGGCTCCTTAGGGCCCCAACAGGAGCAGTTATTTATTTATTTTATTTTTATTTTATTTGATTTGATTTGATTTCTATACCGCCCTACTCCCAAAGGACTCAGGGCGGTGCACAGCCAAACAATAAAATACATACATACAAAATTTAAAAGCAGAATTAAAATCAAATGAAATAGTTTTGGCCCAGACAAATTAAAACCCCAATCAATTTAAAACCAATTTTAAAATTTGAATATATAAAATACTAAAAAATATTAAAAATTAAAATCTCATGGTGGAGCTAAGCAGCCACCACGAGAAAGAGTTGGCAAAACAGCTGGCTCAGTTCAAATTGGATTTGACTTAGAAGGAGGCTCAGTAGAAGCACCTCACTGAGGACTAGGAGCATAGGCTTTCCAAGCAGCGGGAAGACCTGCGGGAGTGCAAGGCCAGGTACTGGCGCCTGGAGGCTCAGCGGGCAGAGATGCTTATTTCAGGGTTCAAAAAAATATAAGACAGGGTCCTATTTTCAGGGAAACGCGGTATATATCCTGTTTCCTCTAAAAAAAAGACACCCCCTGGGCTTTTGAGCGCATGCGCTAAAATAACCCTGCCCCCTCCGAAAATAAACCCTCCCTGAAAATATTTAAATGGTCCCTGCCATTTCCTCTGGTTAGGGTTAGGGAGACAGAGCTGGAAATCAGGTAAGGCAGCAAGAGGAGCCCTGAAAATAAGCCCGAAAATAAGCACTTATAAGCACTTATTTTGGGGTTCAAAAATATATAAGACAGGGTCTTATTTTCGGGGAAACCCAGTATAAAGACATCTTTGCATTTTGGCTGAAGAGGCATACAGGATTTTGAAGGAGGCTGGTGGGAAAAACCAGCCCACCCCCCCATCTTCGTTCTCTGCTTCCCTTCTGTCAGACGGGAACGATGCATTTACAAACCGGAGAAAGGCAGCCTGCTGTTGTGATGGCTGTTTTCAGCCAGGATTACAGGAGTTTATTTATAAAATATCCAGGTGGAGCAGGTGTGATGGGGGAGCAGCAGCAAATGCAGAGAGGGAGAGGCAATGCTCATTCCCAACACATGTCATCGTTGTTCTTCAGAAATCGTCTTTACGGGAGGATCATGGACCGCTCTGCAAAATGGGCTCTGGACTACATGTCTAGCTTGTGTTCCTCAAGACCAAGGATCTCCAAAACTTGGCAACGTTCAGACTTGTGGACTTCAATTCCCAGAATCCTAAGAGTTGAAGTCCACAAGTCTTAAAGTCCACAACGTGTGGACTTCAACTCCCAGAATTCCTCAGCCCAGCTATGCTCCTTAAATGAACCAGACTGAGATCCAGGAAGGTCCCACTCTATTACCTTGTTTGTATTTGACTCGGAATTCTGGGAGTTGAAGTCCACAAAGTTGTGGCCTCCAAGACTTGCGGGCTTCGCTTATGGACACGTTGTGGACTTTAAGACTTGTGGACTTCAATTCCTAGAACTCTTTTTTTTTTTGCAGCAGATCCTGGTTTATCGTAGAATCATGGGGCTGGCCTGGAAGAGACTTTGGAGGTCTTCTAATCCAGGGGTCTTAGACGTGGGTGGCTGGAGACCTATGCTTGTCGATCAGAAAGGTTGGCAGTTTGGCGGTTCGAATCCCTAATACAGTGTCAGCATTCCAGCGCTGACATATGAAAAGAGAGGAGAAGCTTGAACTTTTGCCTACTTAATTCCTTTGAAGATTCTGTTTCCTCGGAGATGGGAGGAGGGAGGGACATTCCTGTGATCTGACGGAGATGGGATGAGGAGAGTGGCTTGGAAGATAGCCAATGAGACACAGAGAATTGGGGATCGGAAAGGGAGAGCTTGGGGGGCAAAGGTCAGTGCTGACCGCGAAAGAGCCAGGGACAGATCACTATGCTCAATAAAGAGAAAATTTCCTCAAAGATCGGCAGTTTGGAAATTCATTTATTTTGAGATAGCATCGAAACCTGACAACAGGTCTCCTGTGTGAGCAGGGGGTTGGACTAGATGACCTCCAAGTCTGTTACTGTTAAATTAAAATTAAAGCTGCAGAATGGCGTGGCTTCGCTGTTGACCAAGAAGAGAAAAATAATAAGGGGGAACCAGCATGGTGGATCCATTTTCTCAACCCAAGCAACGTTAAGAATATGTGTGGACTTCAGCTGCCAGAATCCCCAGTTCTTCAGCTCTCTTCCATTGTCCAACTTTTTCTGATGTCTTGATAGATTCCAAATACTGGAGATGTAGCCCAAGAGAGATATACCAATGGGTGATCTATTTAATCCCGGAGCATAGATACGGATTTTCCCCAAGGTTCGGAAATATATTCCAAACTCTACTTCCGTTAAAGGAAGTAATTAGCACAAATTAGGACAGATGCAAAAGGCGTTAGAGGTGCGTAAGGAAAATAAATTAGCGGTGGAGAAGCCTGGGGGGGAGGGGGAGGAAGGGAGGGAGGAGAAACGAAGAAAGCTGCTTGTCTTTTTTTTTAACACCCCCCCCCAAGCAAAATGCCAGTCAGATATTTCGCCTCTTAAAACATTTAAATCTTCACTTCTGTGCCATTGACTGCAATTTTGAAAAGTCTTCCTAATCCGCTAAAGGAAGGCACCTAATCCTTTTCTGAGCCAAAAAATAAAATTACAGGGGAAGTGTTTAAATGAGATTCCTGAAGGCCCTGGAAAACAATCACTAGGAGCTGGTGAATTCTAGTCCTGCGTTAGGCATACAAGCTGTCCTTGTATGCTCAATGCAACATAAAGTTGGAAGGAATTTTAGAGGTCTTCCAGTCCAACCCCCTGTTCAAGCAGGAGATCCTATGCCAGGGGACAGCAACCTGCAGCTCTGGAGCCAGATGTGGCTCTTTCATCCTTCTGCTGCGGCTCCCTGTCGCCAGTCGGCACCACAATTCTCAGCGCTGACATAGAAGAGGGAGATAAGCCTGAACTTTTGCCTGCTAAATCCCTCTGAAGCTTGGTCTCCTTGGAAATGAAGCGGGGGGGGGGAGAAACATTCCTGTGAATTGACGAGAGGAAAAGTCAGGAGAGTGACTTGGAAGATAGCCAATGAGAAGCAGAGAATTGGGGATCGGAAAGGGAGGGATTGGGGGGCAAAGGTCAGTCCTGACCGCACGAGCCATGATCCGGTTGCTGTACTCGAATAAAGAGAAAATTTCCTTAAAGATTGGCAGTTTGGAAATTCATTTATTTTGAGATAGCATCGAAGTCTGACATTTGAGAGGAGCTCCCAGTTGGAGGCGGAGCAGGGCGTGCCAGGAGGAGACTCTATGGCAAGGGTTTTCCGGTCAGCTCCACAACTGATAGGGCTTTCGGTTAGGACTGGTAGAGGAAAAAGGACGCCGTACTAGGAGGAAACTCTATGGTGGGGGAACCGGACTTCTGATTGGCTCCAAAATTGAACGGGGGGGCTTCCGATTAGGATTTTTGTGGCTCTTTGAGTGTTTAAGGTTGCAGACCCCTGCCCTATACCATTTCAGACAGGTGACTGATTGTCCAGTCTCTTCTTAAAAACCTCCAGTGATGAAGCACCCACAACTTCTGGTGGCAAGTTGTTCCTTTGGTTCATTGTCCTCGCTGTTAGGAAGTTTCTCCTTAATTCCAGGTTGTTTCTCTTCTTTGATTTAGTTTCCATCCATTCATTGTCTCATGTCTTGCCTTCTGGTGCTTTGGAAAATAAGCTGACTCCCCACCCCCTCCTCTTTGTGAGAGCCCCTCAAATACTGGAAAGGTTTTTAATAGGAAAAAAAGATAACATTAAATATATGTGATAAAGGGAGAAATAATAGAATGAAATGAAATAAGATTAAGAGTAGGAGGTCAGAGCGGATGGCGACTTTGACTATATATATTCAATATCAAACAGAGATGAAAAATAAAAATGTAGAATAGTATGGCAGAAATAGAAATATATATAAATCAAATTTGGGGAAAATAAGCTGTATAAATTTTGACTCGGTCAACACTCTATTCAGAAAAAAAATGTACTGTTTGAATGTATGTTCGTTTGTTTTTAAAAAGAATAAAAAACTTTTATTTAAAAAAAAATGGCTCCACCATTCTCACCACGTCTACAGGTATCCCACAGTCCCATTTGTAGGACCCCCAGTATCCCTGCTGCCGATTCTGTTGGGTCCTGGAATTACTTGGGAAGGAAGGAAGGAAGGAAGGAAGGAAGGAAGGAAGGAAGGAAGGAAGGAAGGGAGGGAGGGAGGGAGGGAGGGAGGGAGGGAGGGAGAGGGGAGGGAGGGAGGGAGGGAGGGAGGAAGGAAGGAAGGAAGGAGGAAGGAAGGAAGGAAGGAAGGAAGGAAGGAAGGAAGGAAGGAGGAAGGGAGGAGGGATGGATGGATGGATGGAGGGAGGGAGGAAGGAAGGAAGGAAGGAAGGAAGGAAGGAAGGAAGGAAGGAAGGAAGGCGAAAAGCTGAGAGAGGAATAAAGAGTTTTCGGTCAGTGACTGATTCGCGCTGAATAATTCTCTCCAGTACAGAGGGAGCTATTTTAATCTTGTGAGAGACGTCTTTTGACAGAGGCAAATTGAGGTATAGCTTTAGAAAAAAGGCAGCCGAGGCTGACAGCCAGCCTTTAAGTTCTGCCCTTCTCTTTCTGACAGAACCAACCATTTGCAGCCCTAAAATTGCCTGCCCAAGAGGAGTCTCTTCCAACCTCAGTCAATTTTAAGACCTGTGGACTGCGATTCCCACAATTCCCCAGCTCGCGTGTTTATTGAACTGTAAGATGGGCAGACTTCAACTCCCAGAATTCCCTAGGCATCATGCTATTGAACTTTAGCTCCCAGAATTCCCCAGCTCGCATCAGTGATGGAATTCAATTTTTTTTTACTACTGGTTCTGTGGCCATCATGTGCCAGGAGCAGGGAGGGGGAAGCGGGGGGGTCGCACATGCATGCGCGGGAGAGGGGCGCATAGAATTATGGATGTTGGCACGCGTGCGCGCGAACCCCCCCATCCCCCCCCATCCTGGCACGCGATGGCAAAAAGGTTAGCCATCACTGTTCTATTCTATTCTATTCTATTCTATTCTGTTCTGTTCTGTTCTGTTCTGTTCTGTTCTGTTCTGTTCTGTTCTGTTCTGTTCTGTTCTATTCTATTCTATTCTATTCTATTCTATTCTATTCTACTCTACTCTACTCTATTCCTATTTCTATTCTAATTCTATTCTATTCTACTTTACTCTACTCTACTCTACTCTACTCTACTCTACTCTACTCTACTCTACTCTACTCTACTCTACTCGCCTATCCCAGGTATTTGTTGTGCAATTTTGACTTTCTCTCTTTCCCATTGCTGAGTGAAATTGCAAAGAGCCAAAAATTCACCAGCGGCCTCTTTTTCAACTCCCCATGGAAGGTTTATGTCTGTGGGAGCTGTTCATTTGCGGTAAAATTGTCTTTCATTTTACTGAACATCAAGAGAGCAAGTCTGAATTTCTTTCCCCCTCTTTTTTTTTTTTAATAAATATACACTATGGGGAACTCAAGTTGATTTAGATTCTGCGGCTTCATCCGATTACGATCTAACTCAGCCGTTGGGGACAAACAGTTATAAAGTATATGCTAGTTAATGACAATGCATAAAATATTAGTACTAATAAATAAATAAGGGCAGCTCCCTCATGCTGAGCTGAGTTCCTGGGGAGTTAATAAAAAACATCCATATTGCAGACTATTAATTCCATTTTTTTTTTCCTGAGGGGCAGGACGTGGAAGGCTGATTTGTGATCTGTTTGATAAGCAGAGCTCCTGGCAGGAGATTTGACTCATAAAATGATACTTTGAGATCCTTTAAAAGGAGCTGTTTTGAGAGGGCTCCCCAAAAAATCCCCAACAACTAAGATGGCCATCACAATTTTGTGATCGAAGCCCTTTATAGGCGTGCGAAACATCCATACTGGTGCGAAATGATGTGTCATAGGCGTTGAGAATAACCTTAGAAGAACAGGAGGAAGAGACACAGCTAGGACAAGTTAAGAGAAAAGAAATTTGAGCCCGGTGCCAGAAATGTAAGAAAGCATCTCAAGGAACCCTCCCTAGTTTCCTTGACGATAAGAGGACGGAGGGGAGTGTATTCAGTCTGGCAAGAGTTTGTTACTGTAACTTGATAATAAAAACAGTAATAGCGTTTTAACTTTAGTTTCCTAGTTTGATCTAGCGTTGACAGGATGGGACCTTCTTTGTGTCATTGCAACCGCCATCTTGATTTTTTGGCCCTCCTCACAGAGACCCTTAACTATTCCATTAAAGTACTTAAATAGAAGACCCCGATGGTCCTCCTTCCACATTATCCTTGGGGAAGAAACGGGAGCTTCGGTGCTCAGCTCAACCAAGCTAAATATTGAAACATTAGGAGTCTATCAACTCAAAAGCCTTTTTTGAACCCATGGCATTCCAAAGGCCGATGATTAGGCAGGCCTATGCAAATTAATGCAGCCCGTTTACAGTATATCCCAGGTATTTGAAAGGGTTGAGGAAATGTGTAATTCCTCTTTATTTCACTTTTGTTGATACCAAGCTCACAAGTTTCTTAAAATGTCAATCTTATCAACTTGATCGGCAGAACTTCTGCAGGGCTTCAGGCAGAAATATTAATTTTCTCCCCTAATATCTGAGACTCGACCCTTTGTCTCTGGAGAGGATTGGGCTTGGATTTGCAGTCTTTGGCAAGAAAGAACCGTTTTAACTTATATAGAATCTTTCCCAAATTCTTATACCAAATCGAACAATTCGTCTAACCATATCTCGCAGCCTTTCTTTACTAGCCGCTCTCTGGATGCGTTGGGCATAGAACCAGAAATCATTTTCAAGCAGGTTGGCTGGGGTTTATGTGAGTTGTAATCCCACTCACTGGGAAGACCTGATTAATAAAAATTGCTTGTAAACAAAATATAAACCAAGGGCTCTGAATGAAAACAACGGGTCTAGTAGTAATCTGGGGGGAGAGCGCCATCTAGTGGCACTAAAATGAATTACAGGCAGTGAACTTGTTCCAGTTTTAAATCAGAAGGTTGGTTTCCCCCTTTTCTTACTAACAGGTTTTATTTAAAAGCTTTGGGAACTTACGCTAGATGAATTAGATTAAGCCTCTCCATGCGTTTGAAGTCAAGTGATGCTCTTGAAAACTGGTGCCTTTTTACAAAAGTGTTAAGCCGGAAGAGAGGCAATCAGATTCCTGATTTTTAGCCACTATTGGCCAATTCCTTCATGCTTCATTCACATGGTTTTCTTAGTGGGGAAAACAGCAACTAGTTTTCTTCATCCTTGAATGTTAGATATCACCAAGTATTTCCTTCTCTGCTAACTTGCCTATCATCTTCCCTGCGCGGTGGTTAGAATGCAAGATTGAAGGCTAACTCTGCCCACTGCCAGCAGTTCGATCCTGGCCAGCTCAAGGTTGGCTCGGCCTTCTATCCTTCCAAGGTGGGTAAAAGGAGATCCACGTTGGGGGAAAGAGGCCGAATCTGTAAACCACTTAGAGAGGGCTGTGAAGTGGTATAGAAGTCTTAAGTGTTATTGCGAAGGGAAGGAGGAGAGAAAAGGAAGGAAGGAAGCCCTGGTGGAAAGTGGTTAGAATGCAAGATTGAAGGCTAACTCTGCCCACTGCCAGCAGTTCGATCCTGGCCAGCTCAAAGTTGACTCAGCCTTCCATTCTTCTGAGGTCGGTAAAATGAGGGCAAGAGGCTGACTCTGTAAACTGCTTAGAGAGGGCTGTAAAAGCACTGAGAAGCAGTATATAAGTCTTAAAGGCTATTGGTCTCTCAACCCTGCATAATTTCCAAGATACAAGAACAAGACAAAAGGCTGAGGCTTTGCAAGCAGAATCCACCATCTATTTCAGATTTCTTGACGATTAAAAAGCCTTCCCCATACTTTTTTTTTTTTTTTTGGAAGGAAAAGAATAACGGCTCACCTAAATACATCATTGAATACAGGTAATCCTCAACTTACGATCACAATGGAGTCCTCCCAAATTTCTGTTGTTAAGCGAGACATTTGTTCGGTGAAGTTTGCCCTCTTTTACAACCTTTCTTGCCTCAGTTGTTAAGTGAATCACTACAGTTGATAAATTAAGTCACCCGGTTGTTAAGTGAATCCGGCTTCCACAGACTTTGCTTTATGACACTTCGACTGTCATATATACTACAGTAGTGGCCAAAATTGTGGAAAACTTTTGGGGAAAGTGAAACACGTAGAAAAACAATGAGATGCAAAAATGATCCCCATGTCAGCGAATACTTAGTTGGGTAACCTTCCGCATGAATGATGGCCTTGCAACATCTTCCCATGGAGCGAACCAAGTCTTTGAGTTCTGCAGCTGTTCTAATGTGAAACCAAGATTGAATGATGGCTTCTATTAACTGGGTTTTATTGCTGGGTCGCTTCTGACTAACCAGTTTCTTTAGTCGGCCCCATAGATTTTCAATTGGGTGAAGGTCTGGGCTATTCCCAGGCCATTCCAGCAGTGGAATAGGATTATCTTGAAACTCCAAAAAAAAAAATCGGTGTTATTAGCCATCAAACTTCAAAAATACACTTTTCTTCTTTATATTGTCACTGCTATTCTAATAGCAAATCCTTCATAAAAGTTATGGCATTATTCAAATGATCAAAGTTATCATCAACTATTGCCCAATCCCCTTACCCAAAATAAATAGGAATAAAGTTGGGCATATACATCTGCACTAAAACTGGTGAACAATCCTCATTCCTAGGACAAGGTTTTAATTTGGGTGTATCTATTGTGGCCAATATCATCAAAATGCTAGAATATAAATGATAGCCATTTCCTGGACTAGTCCCTGCAGGTTTTTTTGGCAAGGTTTTGAAAGTGGTTTGCAATGGACTCCTTCCTAGGGCTGAAAAAGAATGACAGGTCCAAGATCACCAAAGGTAGGACAAGAACTCTCAGTCTCAAATGATCAAAGATCATTGATTCAATGATCCTTTCCATTGATATATAATTTTATGATACTACTCCCCACCCCCAAAATAAAGTGGTGTTATTAGCTAGTTTTAGAAAATACACTTTTCCCAAAAGGTTCCCACAATTTTGGCCACTGCTGTATTGCCAAGCGCCACATTTCAATCACGAGACCACAAGGATGCTTTCACGGTTTTAAGTGTGGGAAAACAGTCGTTTAAGTCCCTTTTTCCAGGGCCTTTGTAACTTTGAGCTGAGTGAAGGGTTGTAAGTCGAGGACTTACCTATAAAAGCCTCCCTACTTTTTCTTTTTTTACAAACCAACCCCCCCCCAAAAAAGTTTATAGAGACGAGACAACGAAGTTACATCTTCATATGGAGATGTGGGGATGTTTTTTTTTTTTTCTCTTTTTCTTTTAATGCAGCTTAATCTCACAGTTGGTAGCATAATATGAGCATAAAAGACACGACTGGGAAGGGATTCTGGAGGCAGCATGCAAACACTGTTTGAAGCAAAGAACTAAACAAAAATTTAAAAAAAAAAAAAACCCATCCAAACCCCCTTTTCCTGGGTGGCTCTGCGTTTTATTTTTTTGTGGTTTTTTTTGAGAAGAAACACCTCCTTAGTTTGGTCGAGACCTGATTCAGGTAAGGCAGGGTTTCCCTGTGTACGCAGATGTTTCTTCTTCTTCTTCTTCTTTTTTTTAAAAAAGGCAAACAAACAAACTCCCGTTTTTATTCAGGACATTAAAAAATAAGTTTTGTAACTCGAGTTAAAAACCCAGCCAAAACAGCGGATTTCCGGTGCAGTTTGAAACCATAATTTCCCTTAAAAAAAAACAACAAACAAACCCTGAAAATTAAAAATTTAAAAAGGAACAAAAACCAATTATTATTATTATTATTATTTTTTAAAGGTGTATTTAAAGGAAGAGGATGCTGGATCGTGAATTCCAGAGCTCAGGGGGTCTCTCTCTCTCTCTTTTTTTTTTTTGAGAAAGTTATCAAGAAAGGAATTCTCTTTCTCCAAGAAAATCGGCGCCTTTAATAGCTGTCCCACCACTGTTTTTTCCCCCCCCCCATTTCATTTTTTTTTTTTTGGCATGGTCCGCCCTTCTTACGTTTCCCTACGAAACAAGAACGAGTATGAGTTTGGTTCCGGAGGGAGGCTGAAAACAGGTGGGAGGGAGGTGGGGATGAATTAAAGGAAAGGGGAGGCGGAGTGGGGGAGTCCACGAGAAGAAAGAAGGGATTCAACAACGTTGGAGAACATGCAACTAAAATATGATACGATTTGACCCTTGCGGTGAAACAAGATTTTGTTTTTAAAGGACAGGAAGGAGAAGGAAACCTCCATGTTGGTTCCCACGTGTCCATTCTTCAGGCGGTTCAGCTGAGAGAGAGAGAGGGAGAGAAAGAGAGACTTCCTCGGGAGAAGGGAGCCAGGCTCCCCACCTACCCATCGGAGCCCCTGGGGAGGGGTCCAAGGTCCGTACGTTTCTCTAAAGACAGTGGAGAAATTTGGATTCCTGGAAAAACCAACCACCTGCTTCGCTTGGGGGGGTGGGGAGAGGGAGAGGGTTTTTTTTTTCTTCGCCAAGCCTCGCCCCTGAGGTCTGTGCACAGGGGAGAGGGCGGGGAGGGGCGTGTCCAAAAGAAGCCCCGCCCTCCGGTCGGCTTCACAGGTAGAGCTCGCTGGCTTTGATATGCTCTAGCTGTTCCCGTAATTGGTGGAAGGACGGCCGGCGGGCGGCATCCAAAGTCCAGCATTTTTTCATCACCTCGTAGACAATCTGGGGGCAACCGTCCGGAGAGTCCATCTTGTACCCCTTTTCCACACGAGGGACCACGTCCTTCAGAGGCTGTGGGGGAGAAAAATTGGGGGGGGGGAACAACGCATTTAAGGCAGGGGTGGGGCTGCTTGGGGTTCGCAGGGGTTCGGGAGAACCTCTAGCTCAGATTCTGTGCAGTTCGGAGAACCCCCAAATCCCATTCCTGGCTGGCCCAGCCCTCCCCTTCCCTCCCCGGAGTCCCCATGCAGCTCGTTTTGGATGCAGATAAGTGCACGGCGCGCACAGAGGCTCAGGGAGGGTGAAAAACAGGCCTATCGGAAGTTCAAGAAGGCTGGGAACGGGCCAGTTTCCGGCTTTAGAGGGCTTCCGGAGCCTGGAGAGGCTGTTTTCACCCTCCTGGAGGCTCATGGAAAGCCTCCAGAGCCCGGGGAGGGCAAAAACACCTCCCACCCACCCACCATGGTGCAGGAAGCAGATTAAGCCATGCCCACCATTGCCACGCCCATCCAGCAACCGGAGAGAGAACCCCTTGCTTAAATTTTTGAAGCCCATCCCTGCTTTAAGGAGAGTGTAGATCCACAGATGTAGTCAGTTCAACACTGACGACTTCATTGTTTACTGGCTATAATACAGGAATCTCCCAAGACTGGCAGCTTTTGTAACGGAACTACCAGATAAGCCCGGGGGGGGGGCGCGCGGGGGGGCGGTGTCAGGGGTCAAACACCCTTGAGAAACTTCACTTACAATTCTCGGATAAGGCACTCGCCCAAAGGAATAGATTTCCCAGAGAAGAATTCCAAAGCTCCATACGTCTGATTTGGTTGAAAATTTCTGCCAAGGTTAGAAGAAGACACACACACATAGAGAAAGACATTGTCAAAAGACCTGGATCAAGCTGGCCAGATGTTCTACCACCAGAGAAAGAGGCACTGTTCGGCCTTTAGACTCCTTTGCAGAGAACCGATTACCAAATCATAGAATCCTAGGACTGGAAGGGATCTTAGAGGTCTTCTAGTCCAACCCTCCTGGCCAAGTCCTCATACCATCCTGGACAAATGGGTTGCTCACTCTTTCCTTGAAAACCTTCAGTGATGAACTTCCGGTGGCAACTCCTCACTGTTAGGAATTTCCTCCTTAGTTCCAAGTTGGCTCCACCCTTCTTGAGGAGCTTCCACCCTTTGTTTCTTGTCTTGTCCTCAAGTGCTTTGGAGAACAGGTCAATTCAGTCTTCCCCGTGACAACCTCTCAAGTCCTGGAAGACAGCTATCCTTTCTCCCCCTAATCCTTCTCTTCATTAGGCTAAACGTCCCTAGTTCCCTTAGCAGTACATTGTACGATTTAAACCCCAACTCCCTGATCATCTTTGCTTGATGTTTTGCTTGTGTTGTGGCCCGCCAGCAGCCAGCAGAGCTGGTGGCAGACTCAGGCAGTGAGGAGGTTGGGGAGGAACATGAGTCAGTCCTGGAGTCTGGGGAAAGCTCTGATGAGGGCTCTGCGTCGGAGGCAGAGAGGGAGCCAAGGCCGTCTGATAGCTGTCAGCTGCCTTCGGAGTCAGTGAGGCAGATGAATAGCTGGATCCTGTTCCCAGTGTGCGCATGCGCAGAGTTGCCAGACGAAGGGAACAGCTAAAGAACAAGGGTCGACTGGGGAGTAAGGCCACAGGTGGACGATGAATGGCCCCTCCCACAGGGAATAAAGGGGAGCGAAAGAGGAGTGGAGTTTGCAGGAGACAATTTGTTCACTTAATTAGTTCGTGACTCTCTGAGACTCCTTGCCAAGTTTTAAAGATATCGGCCTGGCAGCTCTCCAAGCCGGATAAGGTCTGTGACTGTAAATTTCCCCTTGAAAGACTCTGCTGGATGTGAATGAGAGGAATTCACAGTAACTTAATAAAAAGGGGATTTTGTCGGGACAAGGACCCTGCTTCATGCTCTTGGGAAGCCTAGGCCAGAACAGCTTGGACTTAAAGCCACCAAACTCACTAGTAGGTGGGCATCCAGCCCCATACTTGTCCTGTGGGAAAGGACTCTACCTTTGCTCTAAGACGGCCCAGGTAGAACAACAACTCTTTGCAGATAGGAGTCAAAACAAGGGCATTCGTTGCGCTACGTGAGATGGACATATCCAACCTTGGACTCTACAGCCTTAAGATACTTGAACATCCAGCAAAGTCTTTCAAGGGAGAATTTACAGCCAAAGACCTTATCTGGCTTGGAGAGCTGCCAGGCCGATATCTTCAAAACTTGGTAAGGAGTCTCTGAGTCACGAACCAATTAGGCGAACTAACTGTTTCCTGCAAACTCCCCTCCCCTTTTGCTCCTCTTTTATTCCCTCTGGGAGGGGCCATTCAATGTCCACCTGTAGCCTTACTCCCAAGTCGACCCTTTTTCTTTAGCTGTTCCCTTCGTTTGGCAACTCTGCGCATGCTGGGAACAGGCCCCAGCTGTTCGTCTGCCTCACTGATGTCTGACTCCGAAGGCAGCTGATAATTATCAGACGGCCCTGGCCCCCTCTCTGCCTCTGACGCAGAGCCCTCATCAGAGCCTTCCCCAGACTCCAGCACTGGCCCATGTTCCTCCCCAACCTCCTCACTCTCTGAATCTGATGCCAGATCCACTGGCCACTGGCCGGCCACAACACCTGTGTCCTTGTGGGCCTTATCAAGTCCTACCTGGCTGAGCCAAGGGTTAGTTGTCAATCAATCCCAGGTCCCCCATTCACCTTTTCTCTAAGTGCTTCTGGTGCTGTCCATTTCACCGGGAGCTTGCCAGTGTCCTGGGTGGACGAAGCTTCTTTTGTCAGCCCAAAGTCACTGACTTTAGCAATATTGTCCTCCGAGACCAAAACGTTCCTCGCTGCCAAGTCCCGGTGAACGAAGTTGTTGGCTTCCAAGTAGGCCATGGCTTCGCAGACATCTCTACGGGGCAAAAAGGAAGAGAGGAGTGAGGGTCAAGAAAAGGGGAGGGGCATATCACCACGCCATTGGGAAACCCCCCCTCTCAACCGTGAAGCTTCAACGAGCCTTTTTTTTCTAGAAATACATACAAACACACCCCCAAGCATTTTCTTCACAAAAAGGCAATATACTTACAAGGAAAATTTCAACAAACACTCGCCTCCCAGCACGGATCTTCCACGGGAACGAAGATAATCGACTAAACTTCCCTGCCGGAAGATTTGAGAGAAAGGATTAAGCTTGGCAAGAAGTGATAAGAGAGCCAGTCTGGAATTTCATCTTCAAGAAAGGGATATGAAAAAGTTTTTTTTTTTCACCCCTGTTCTTAACAATGTGGGAGACAATGTATTAGCTTTTTTTTTTTTTTTTTTAGTCTTTTGAATTTTTTAAACTTCGATTTTTCTCTTTGAACCTGTAAAACTGAACCTCGTTCTTAATTCGGTTTTAAAACGGTGCTTTTAGTGATGCGTTCAGAGTGTTTCAGTATGTTGTTGCAAATTGCCCAGAGTCACCTGGGATGGGAGATGGAAGGTGTAGAAATGTAATATACGAAATAAATTCCCTGAGCTCTGTCTGAAGATGTCCCCCAAAATTATCTAAGGCAGACCAAGAACACCTCCAAAACCCATTAAGATGGATAGGGCAAGGGTGCAATTAGTGGCACTCCCCAGTAGATGGCACTCTCCTCTTTGTGTAGGAAGCAGGCAGGCATACAGAGAGAGGGAGGGAGGGAGGGAGGGAGGGAGGGAGGGAGAGAGAGAGAGAGAGAGAGAGAGAGAGAGAGAGAGAGAGAGAAAGAAATGCATACCCTTGTAGGAAAGCAAAGAAAAAAGCCCAAAACATTTTCAAAACTGCAGGTTACACCAGCAGTAAATAGCATTTCACTCTGGAAATTAACTGATGGGGGAAGTTCAAGGAGATGAGTGGGGAAGGGGAAGAGGGAGGAAGGAAGGGGGAAAGGGAGGGAGAGAAGAAAGGAAAATGGAGGAGGAAGGGAGGGAGGGAGGGAGGGAGGGAGGGAGGGAGAGAGAGAGAGAGAGAGAGAGAGAGAGAGAGAGAGAGAGAAATGCATACCCTTGTAGGAAAGCAAAGAAAAAAGCCCAAAACATTTTCAAAACTGCAGGTTACACCAGCAGTAAATAGCATTTCACTCTGGAAATTAACTGATGGGGGAAGTTCAAGGAGATGAGTGGGGAAGGGGAGGAGGGAGGAAGGAAGGGGGAAAGGGAGGGAGAGAAGAAAGGAAAATGGAGGAGGAAGGGAGGGAGGGAGGGAGGGAGGGAAGGAGGAAGGGAGAAAGGAAAATGGAGGAAGGAAGGAAGGAAGGAAGGAAGGAAGGAAGGAAGGAAGGAAGGAAGGAAGGGACATTGTTAACCCTAAGGGTTGCTTGGAAGTGTTATCAGAAATAAAAGAATTCTAGTGAAAAAATGCTGGTTGCAACAGGGTATATAGGAAAGGGAAGTTGAAGTAACTCCAACTTCTGCTCCAATTCTGGGAAACAGACAAGAGTAGAAGGAGGAGGAGGAGGAAGAGGAAGAAGAGGAGGAGGAGGAAGAGGAAGTAGAAGTAGAAGTAGAAGTAGAAGAAGAAGAAGAAGAAGAAGAAGAAGAAGAAGAAGAAGAAGAAAGATACTGATCAACCTTTTCTTCTCCATTTCTGAGGTCAAAAGAATTTGATTCCAAAGACCTTAAAGACTGAAGGTCGATCAACACAAAGACTTGAAAAGTCAAGATGTTGGAAACGATGGAAGGAAAGAGAAGAGGATGACCAATCGCAAGGTGAACGGTGATAAGGGCACTATTCAGTGGTGAAATGTAAAATTTGTTACTACTGGTTCTGTGGGCGTGGCTTGGTGGGGGTGGTGGTAATGTGACTGGGTGGGTGTGGCAAACTTCTTTTTTTAAAAAAAAACTTTTAAAAGCATGTTTTCTACAACCTCTTCGGCCGAAGAGGCTGCAGGGGGGGAAAAAATGCTTTTAAAAGCCTCTGACGATCAGGCAACTCAGCTGGGATCGTCAGAGGCTTTTAAAAGCATTTTTTTCTACAACCTCTTTGGCCGAAGAGGTTGTGGAAAAAATGCTTTTAAAAGCCTCTGGCGATACCAGCTGAGCCGCGCAATCACCGGAGGCTTTTTTTTTTTTTACTTTTAAAAGCATTTTTTTCAGCCCTTCCGTCATCGCTATCGGATTGGGCGATCCGGTCCGAACCAGGAGCATTTCACCCCTGGCACTATTAGAAGATCTGAAGGACTAGATTAGGTCAAAATGTCCTGGAGAAAAATGTTTCTGTTGACTAAGAGTCAACAAGGACTTGATGAGCCATATTCAATGAACCAACCAAAGATCATCAGAAAGTAGAAGCCAAGTTTAAGGAGGCCTCCTCCTTCTCATAGGCAAGTCTGCCATTGCTACTGTTATGTTCTTCATCAACGTCCAACTTCCAGACCAACCTTCCTTGGAAAGGACAGCAAGTTCTTACCTTTGCCATAAATTCTGTGACAATGTAGAGGCCCCCTTTCTCCTCCACGATCACCCCCAACATCTGGACCAAATTGCTATGCCGGAGCTGTCTGCAATGAGATGGAGCAGATGGGGAGAAGATCAAAGAGGGAAGATCAACCGGAGTTTTTTTCCATTGCAAGTAAAGGCCTTCGTGCAAGGGGCACCACGCCCACCACTGGCGTCAAAAGACAGCCCTCCTTTCGCACAACGTGGATATGGAGTCCCATCTCTCCCTTGTTTGACATGCCTTGAAGAGTTTGTGTCCCAAACGTTTTGAGGGTTGTTTCTCCTAACTTCCCTTGTGAAGTTAGGAGAAACTTTTGTGAGTAGTTCACAAACCTCCATGGGTTCTAGTTTATATAGGAATCTAGAAGAAGCAAGACTTTTTGGGTAGTGGTCCTAAAGTTTCTGCTATGGACTCTTGAGCTTGTCTCTTCCTGAATGACAATTCAGGAGCGAGTAAATGTATTCTCCACTATTTTCTAAGCCAAAGCATTTATGAGAAGGTGGGATAACCTAGCCTGAACCTCAGGTACATCTTCGTTCTCTGCCATCTTTCTCTGCAACCAGATGTTAATCCAGATTAAGTCCTCCTGGTCAAGGAGGCAGGGACTCACGTCATCACCGAAGCTTCAGCTAAGAAGGCTTGTGCGGTGGCGTCATTTTTGATGCATTTCACAGCAACCTTGTTTCCGTGGTAATCACCCAACGTCACATCTGCAAAAGAGAGCAGGAAGGAGATGAGATCTGGTGGGTCGCAACAGACCACTTATCCAGCATTGAAGAGGTCCTTCAAAGGAGAAGTCTCAGCAAGAGAAACCAAGGGGACACCTGACTCACCTCCAAACTCTCCCTTCCCAATGATCTGTAGCATCTTCAAGTCTTTCATGTTGAGGGACCATCCGCCTGGAAGGAGAAGCAGAAGGTAAAAGTGGAGGTGGAGGAGAAAGAGAAGGAGAGGCAGGAGGAGGAGGAGAAGCAGAAGAAGGCGAAGCAGAAGGTGGAAGAGAAAGAGAAGGAGGGGGAGGATAAGGAGGAGGAGGAGGAGAAGCAGAAGGTGGAAGAGAAAGAGAAGGAGAGGGGGAGGAGGAGAAGAAGAAGAAGAAGAAGAAGGTGGTGGAGGAGAAAGAGAAGGAGAGGGAGGAGGAGGAGGAGCAGAAGAAGGCGAAGTAGAAGGTGGAAGAGAAAGAGAAGGAGAGGGAGGATAAGGAGGAGGAGGAGGAGGAGGAGCAGAAGGTGGAAGAGAAAGAGAAGGAGAGGGGGGGAGGAGGAGAAGAAGAAGAAGCAGAAGGTGGTGGAGGAGAAAGAGAAGGAGAGGGAGGAGGAGGAGCAGAAGAAGGCGAAGTAGAAGGTGGAAGAGAAAGAGAAGGAGAGGGAGGATAAGGAGGAGGAGGAGGAGGAGGAGGAGCAGAAGGTGGAAGAGAAAGAGAAGGAGAGGGGGGGAGGAGGAGAAGAAGAAGAAGCAGAAGGTGGTGGAGGAGAAAGAGAAGGAGAGGGAGGAGGAGGAGCAGAAGAAGGCGAAGTAGAAGGTGGAAGAGAAAGAGGAGAGGGAGGATAAGGAGGAGGAGGAGGAGGAGGAGCAGAAGGTGGAAGAGAAAGAGAAGGAGAGGGGGGGAGGAGGAGGAGAAGAAGAAGCAGAAGGTGGTGGAGGAGAAAGAGAAGGAGAGGGGGGAGGAGGAGGAGGAGGAGCAGAAGAAGGCGAAGTAGAAGGTGGAAGAGAAAGAGAAGGAGAGGGAGGATAAGGAGGAGGAGGAGGTTAAGGAGGAGGTGGAGGAGAAGCAGGAGGTGGAGGTGGAGGAGAAAGAGAAGGAGGATATGTCACAGTATGTCCACTGTTTTTAATTTGTATTATAAATAAAAAAACTTTTTTAAAGAAAGGAGGAGAAGGAGAAGGAGAAGAAGGAGGAGGAGGAGGAGGAGACATAAAGAGAAGGAGGAACTACACAAAATGAGAAGGAGAAAGGGAGGAGGAGAAGGAAGAGAAAAAGAAGAAGCAGGAGGAGGAGGACGAAGAGGACGAGAGGGGGATAAAGGGCCCATGTCAACCGAGCAGCCCACTCCGCTTCCGTGTGTCACTTACTCCGTGAGAATTCGTCTTGCGCCGCCACGGTGCCTTCCATGACCTTTGGCTTCATGAGACGAGTGCAGAGCCCGTCAGCATCCGAGGTGTAGTGCTGCCAAAGAGGGGGACATTTATAGCTCTCTCTCTCTCTCTCTCTCTCTCTTGAAGAACCAGTTCGCTGAACGTGTGTCCCTCCACTAACTGCTTGGGACAAGCGGCTTTTGACGGTAGCCGTGGCCTTTCTTCGATCTTGAGTACCATAAACCAACCCACTCCCAGGGACTGGAGTATAGTATGTGTGTGGATATTATATGCCAGGGGTCTCCAACCTTGGCAACTTTAAGCCTGGTGGACTTCAACTCCCAGAATTCTGGGAGTTGAAGTCCACCAGGCTTAAAGTTGCCAAGGTTGGAGAATTCTGGGAGTATGCTGCTTGGTGAGAGACTTATATAGATCTATTTCTGGCTTGTTAGCCATCATCAGTAAGCCACACCCACATCTCATGTATCCTCCTTGTAAAGGTAAGCATAAGCAGCATAGGGCCTGCTGGCTGTCAGAAGAAAAAAGCCCAGAATCGAGTGGATGTGACTCCACTGAGCTAGGGCTGTAGAAAAATCTTGGCTACGTAGGAAAAACCTGGCTAAAAGAAAAACATATATATAATTTTATATATATATAAAGTGTTTTTCTATCAAGGCACCTGGTCTACCCCAGCATATGGGAAGGGAGCATACTGCTTCCCTTTCACCTTTCAGCTCCAATCCAGGAGCCCTCAAGCAGTTGCATTCACGACAAACCATTTTATACCAAATTTATATTTTGCTGATAAAGAAATAAAGGGAGACTAGTATAGATCTATTTCAAGCTATTTAGCTCTCATCAGCTAGCCATATGCAGGCAGCCCAAGTTTGAATCCGAGTAAGGGTATGGCTAGCTGATGAGAGCTAAATAGCTTGAAATAGATCTATACTAGTTTCCAACTCAGGATGTTAACACGCAGCCCATTATCCAGGTCATTAAAATACAAAAAACTAATGGGCACACATCAAGGACCTCACCCACACAGGATGTTACGAAAAGCTGACTAATCTGCAAACATTAACTCCATCAACCAATCAAGATGTAACAACACAGGCAACCAACCCGCTCACAGAGCCAGCACCCCACACCTCCCCACCAGTATTTATAGAGAGACGGCAGCTCTGATCACGCTTTCCTCGCACAAGCACGAGGCCAAAGACACCAGCCTGAAGATGACGAGTGGGACCTCGTCGAAACGTTGCCAAGATACTCTCAATCAGGGTGGATTTGATTTAAATAGAGTTGATTTAAATCACAATTTAAAATCATGATTTAAATCACTAGTAAAAAGGCTTGATTTAAATCAACTCGATTTAAATCATAATTTTTAAAGAGCAACTGTCATCTCTGCTACTCCTTTGACCCACTGTTGACTCACCGATAGTCCCAGTGTTGCAGAATATACAGCCTCCTGCTACATAACTAAGCTCCATTTCATGCTGAATAAACTAAATTATTTCTGTATCTTAAATAGAAAACCATCTTACGATAGATTTTTACCCCAAAAGTTTTTTATTAAAATAAATTTGATAAAAATAAAAAAAAAATCCGATTTAAATCAAAAAAATCATTGATTTTTATCTACCCCGCTCTCAATCTTACACGGGAAAAGACCCGAATACACCAAAACTTGCATACCTCTACCCGTGAAAATCAACAAAAACATATATTTATTTTATTTATTTATTAAATTTATTTATATATATAAAGGACACACACTCACACAAGCACAAACACATGTTCCACTCAGGATGAAACTGCTTCTGGCCATCCCTGCTCCCTCTAAGAGTCCTAATTCCTGTCTTTGCTACATCACTTTTTTGGGGCTCTGGGCATCTTCCAGTGTCCCAGTTAAGTCCCAATGACCCTGCAAGACCACCAGGGGGCAGTAGGACGCCTTAGCCAGGCTCCCAAATAACTCTGCTTGGAGGCTACGGAAGGAATGGGGAACTTAACTCGCCCACCGTTTTACAAGCATTGATGCCCCCCAAGGGAATTCATTGCTTGTTTGTCTGTCACCACCGAGAGACGCTTCCGCCAGGCGCTGCCCGAGCTGAGCTGCAGCTCACCGGCTGCTGGTTTTGCAAGGGGGCACTTTCAGTATCGCTCAGAAGCGCCTTCCTGCCTCTCGTAGTGATGCGAGAAGAGACAGGAAACGGAGAGCGAGCTTCAGCTGCCTTCGGCCCGTGACCGCACCGGGTGGGGCCAGGCCGCCAATTCAGGAGGGTGGGTGAGTGGGTGGGGCTTTTAAGCTGGCACATTATCTAGCTCGACTTTTTTTTCTACCGAGGGGGTGATAGGATAGCAGCGTCCTTTATATATATATATAAATAAATATATATATATACCCTGTTTCCCCCAAAATAAGACATCCCCTGATAATAAGCCCAATTGGGCTTTTGAGTGCATGGCAATAAGGCCAAGCACTTATTTCAGGGTTCAAAAAAATATAAGACAGGGTCTTATTTTCAGGGAAACACAGTGTACATATATATATGTACATATATAGAAATAAAGGGAGACTAGTACAGATCTATTTCAAGCTATTTAGCTCTCATCAGCTAGCCATACCCTTACTCGGATTCGAACTTGGGCTGCCTCCATATTAGACAGTTGTATTAACTATATGCTCCCTCCCATATTGGGGTAGACCAGGTGCTTCGATAGAAAAACACACACACACACACACACACACACACACACACATTTATATTTATATTTATATTTATATTTATATTTATATTTATATTTATATTTATATTTATATTTATATTTATATTTGTGTGTGTGTGTTTATATATAATATAGTTAGTTTACTTTACTGTCATTGCACATCGTACAATGAAATCTTCTGGCAGAAGATACAGAACAATTAAAACCTGGACCACACATTTTCTGAATAGTTTTTATCCCAGAGTTATAATTGCACTTAACAATGAACAATGAAGGACCACCATCAGTGAGCTGTTGGACAGCATTGCTTGGTCTGTTATGTGGATGTTTGGGTGGTTTAGGGGTGGGGAATCTGTGGTGGGTGGGAGTGTGTTTGGGGATTGTTATGTGTGTTGGACCTGGTCTTTGGGTGTTAAGTGAATTTCATTGTATGGGTATACTGTGTATACACGTACAATGACAATGAAGTTATTATTACTTCGAAATTAAATGCCATCTTCAGTATACATTATAACCATAAAAATACAAACACACATCCTTCACATTCTATATCATTGAAATTGAAAACCCAATATTGCATTAATATTGCAATATACCGTAGAATTCAATATGGTTACTGCTCTGGGATAGAAGCTGTTTTTCAGCCTATTTGTCCTTGTTTTTATTGTCCTGTACCGGCTGCCAGATGGTAATAGTTCAAAAAAAAAAAAGGGGGGGGGGGTGAAATCCAGGATGAGATGGATCTTTGAGGATGTTTTGAACTTTCTTAAGACAGCGGGGGCTATAAAGCTCTTCCTAAGAGGGGAATGACGTTGACCCTCTGGAGCACTGTCCTATCTGTCACTGTGCAATTGGGAAACCATACCCAGGTGCAGTAAGTTAAGATAGTTTAATTTAACTAATTTAACTATAACTTATAGTTAGTTATATGTTATAAGTTATAAATTATAGGTTATAAATTCTTATCTAACTATAAGATAACATAAGTTAAAAAACTAACTAACTAATTATCTAGCGATCTTTTTTCCAACCAAGGGGTGATAGGATAGCAGCGTTCCAACATTTGAGAGGCTGCCCCAAAGAAGAGGGAGTCAACCTGTTCTCCAAAGCACCTGAGGGCAGGACAAGAAGCAACGGATGGAAACTCATCAAAGAGAGAAGCAACTTAGAACTAAGGAGAAATTTCCTGACAGTGAGAACAATTAATCAGTGGAACAGCTTGCCTCCAGAAGTTGTGAATGCTCCAACACTGGAAGTTTTTAAGGAGATGTTGGATAACCATTTGTCTGAAGTGGTGTAGGGTTTCCTGCTTGATCAGGGGGTTGGACTAGAAGACCTCCAAGGTCCCGTCCAACTCTGTTATTCTGAGAGACTCAGGTGGTGGTCCCTCACCCCGGTTCTCCCTGCCAACCATGGCTCAGCCTCACCTCCACGAGTTGTATGAGGTTTTCGAAGTGGATCTCTTCGTCGATGCTCAGCTTGCTGGAGGAGTAAATGATGCGGTAATGTTCCACCTTGCCTTCGCAGCTGACGCAGAGGGTGTAGTCGCCCGGGTAGTTGGTGCTCTCGCGTACGAGGAAGAGGCCCGTCTCCGGAGGGTAGAGCAGCCGCTCCGCTTGTTCCCGTGTGATCTTCCCGTGAAACCAGCTGAAGGGGGGGGAGGGGGAAAGGAGACCAAGAGGGCAGTCAGAACGTCCCGACCCCCACGAGGACTAGAAACTTATTTCTTCACAGAGGTTCCACCACGCGCTTGCCCCCTCCTTGGCAGAAACTGGCAAAACGGGACCAGTGTTTTCTATCTATATCGGGGGGGAGCGAAAACGAGTCAAAATAAAAGCAAAAGCCGCTGTGTTGGCTTACACGGTTGGCCATTTAATTTATATTTGATTTCTAATTTCCAACTGATCTCTCGGATTTGGCCGAGACGGGCTATAAAATGGCGGGTGAGAGGTCGACTTACGGCATGAGGCTCAGCTTGATTCCAGATTTCACCCCTTCGCGCTTCTGAACGTAGTTGGCCGGGATGATCCCCTCGCGGCCTACTTTGTTTTTGGCTTTGTACCAGTTGGGGTCCTGGAAGAGGGAAACCATGGTTAGCAAGAACCCCAGACTCCCAGGAAGGTTTTTTTGGGTCCTCAAGAAAGCCAGAGACCTTCAACCTCCCTCCATCTAACGTCCCATTTCTCCGCGGCCACAACGGTGCTCCCTTCTCATCCCTTGAGAGAAAGGAAATATTGTGGGCGGCCCGCCTGGCGGGACCCAGAGAAGAGCCTCCTCCGTGGTGGCTCCCTTCCTTTGGAACATCAGCCCCGTGGAGATTAGACTGGCCCCCATTTTTGATTCTCCTTCGCAAGGCCCTGAAGACCTGGTTCTGCCAATGGGCCTGGGGAACCCAGAGTGGGATGGAGCCCATCAAGTGGCTTCTTTAATTGGGTATTGAGGTTGGGAGGGGTAACTGTTTTTTCATTCTTTTATATAGGATTTTTTTATTGTTTGTAAGCCACCCCGTATCAAAGAGAGTGAGTGGGCAGAGAAGAAAGAAAGAAAGAAAGAAAGAAAGAAAGAAAGAAAGAAAGAAAGAAAGAGGGAGGAAGAGAGAGAGAGAGAAAGAGAAAGAGAGAAAGAGGAAAGAGAGAGAGAAAAAGAAAGAAAGAAAAAAGAAAGAAAAAAAGAGAAAAAAAGAAAGGCAAAGGGACGAAGGAGGGAGAGAGGGAGGGAGGGAGGAAGGAAGAAAGGAGAGAGAAAGAAAGAGAGAAAGAGAAAGAGAAAGAAAGAGGAAGAAGAGAGAGAGAGAGAGAGAGAGAGAGAGAGAGAGAGAAAGAAAGAAAGAAAGAAAGAAAGAAAGAAAGAAAGAAAGAAAGAAAGAAAGAAAGGAAGGAGGCAAAGGGACAAAGGAGGAAGGAAGGAAGGAAGGAAGGAGGAAGGAAGGAAGGAAGGAAGGAAGGAAGGAAGGAAGGAAGGAAGGAAGGGTGGTGATGAGATGATGATCTTTGTCCAGCAAGGAAGGAGGCCAAAGGCCAAATCAAAGCAGAACCCCAGCATGGTTGCTTTCAATGTGCCATTTTATCATATCCTCCCTGCCTCCCTGTTAAACAAGTCTCTTAGTGGTCCCTGAGGTCCGAAAGGTTGGGGACCTCTGTTCTAGAAGGTGTATCCTCTGGCCCAACCCATCCCTCTACAAGACATTTTGGGGTATACACCCTTCTTCCCAGCTTTATCTCTGAGAGAGTCCTCCATGCAACGTGTGTGACAACCACGATGCAATTTCTCAAGAGGCAAAAACTGGAGTTAGGATTATCACCTGGAACATCTCGAGATGTTAATTTCCCAGCTGCGCCAGACTCCCGAATCCCCATCCAGGAAGATTTGCAAGGCAGCGAAAGGTTTAAGAGCATTCTCTTCCTCCAGGATGAACTCAATAATATGACTCATTAAAAGCTTATCATACATTAGTACGGGGCGAAATCTGATTTGGTATGCATCTGGCCAGCTTGTCTTTCCTTGATATCTCCTGTCGCCATCGCGCTTTAATTGTAAATGCATGAAGAGCAACGCGGCGAAGAGGAAACTGGCTGGGAAGCTGCGACAGGAGGAGGGTGACGCAAGCATTTTAATTAAATGTATAGAGATATAGATATAGATTCTCAAAGGGTTGTCGTCGAACAATAGAGCTAGCCCGTCTTCCGAATTCGAGAAGCTCCATCGTGGAAGGTGGACAAGAAAAGAATGGACATCCATTGGATTACACAGATTAACAGAGTTGGAAGGGACCTTGGAGGTCATCTAGTCCAACCCCCCGCCCAAGCAGGAGACCCTACCCCATTTCTGACAGATGACTGTCCAGTCTCTTCTTGAAAGCCTCCAGGGATGAAGCTCCCACAATTTCTGAAGGCTAGAAGGATATGAGGATCTGAACCCTGGGCAGAGAGTTGGACCAGACTTCCTATGATTTCAAAGCTTAAGATTTTAAGCACCAAGATAGAAGGACTTGTGAGTTTTAAGTCCTGACTTGGTCGTGAACGCTGGCTGGGTGACTCTGGGCCAATCTCCAGCCCTCGGGCCGATCCAACCCTTAGAGTGGTTGTTGTGGGGAAAATAGGAGGAGGACGGAGGACGGCACCCGTTCCCTCTTCTGTTTGCCACTTTGAGTTATTGCAAAAATAATAAAGGCAAGAGATGATAGAAAGATGATAGAAAGATATCTATGGAGATTCTCAGGCGTCCAGGTCACAGTTGTCGCAAAGGTGATGTTTTCAAGAGGCAGCTGGACTTTCCGGTTTTTCTTCAAAGACGTTTCGCTTCTCATCATCTGCAAGGAGTATAAATCCGTCCCTTCCCCACCATCCAGTCAGAGCTGAAGAAGCTTCTTGGATGAGAAGCGAAACGTCTTCAAAAGAGAAGAAAAAAAAACCAGGAAGTCCAGTTGCTTCTTGATAAAAGCACCTTTGGGATAATAGAAAGAGAGGGAGATGCTGGATGGATGGATGGATAGATGGATGGATGGGAGAGAGAGGGGGGAGGGGGAGAGGGGGAGAGAGAGAGGATGAGAGAGAAGATAGAGAGAGAAAGGTGATAAGAGAGAAGATAGATGAGAGAGAGGGAAGAGAGAGAGAAAGAGAAAGGAGAGTGATAAGAGAGAGAGAGAGAAGATGGATGAGAGAGAGAGGGAGAGAAGATAAATGAGAGAGGGAAGAGAGAGAGAGAGAAAGAGAAAGGAGAGAGATGAGAGAGAGAGAGAGGGAGGGAGCGGAAGAGGGAGAGAGAGAGAGAGAAGATAGATGAGAGAAGATAGAGAGAGAAGATAAATGAGAGAGAGGGAAGAGAGAGAGAGAAAGAGAAAGGAGAGAGATGAGAGAGAGAGAGGGAGGGAGGGGAAGAGGGAGAGAGAGAGAGAAGATAGATGAGAGAGAGGGAAGAGAGAGAGAGAAAGAGAAAGGAGAGTGATAAGAGAGGGAAGAGAGAGAAGATAGATGAGAGAGGGAAGAGAGAGAGAAAGGAGTGATGAGAGAGAGAGATGAGAGGGAGGGAGGGAGGGGAAGAGAGAGAGAGAAGATAGATGAGAGAAGATACAGAGAGAAGACAGATGAGAGAGAGGGAAGAGAGAAAGAGAAAGGAGAGATAAAAGAGGGAAGAGAGAGAGAGATGAGAGAGGGAAGATAGAAAGGAGAGTGATAAGAGAGGGAGAGAGAGAGAGAAGAGAGATGAGGGAGAGAAGATAGATGAAAGAGAGTCGTGAGAGAGAGAGAGAGAGATGAGAGAGAAGAGAGAGAGACAAACAGACCAGACTTTGTCATTGTAAATTGGCGCAAACTGCCCCTTTTTAGCAAAACCAGGATGACATCATGAAGCTACACACCCCATGACCTTATCACACAACAGACACAGTGATGTCTTTGGCCAATGACATCCTAAGCCACCTGTGGCCCTTTGGGGGCAGGTACCCGACACATCTCATCGTGGCACCCCCCCCCCCCCAGTGCAAACCCCAAGACCTCATGAGCCACGTTCGGCATCACGAAGGCAGCGAGCAGGCACCGGTTTGGGCCTTCGCGGTTCCCTTGTTGCACCCTCGATATCCGTCTGTCCGTCACCGTGGCTGGCGGCAGACGCCTGTGGGCACACGGCTGGGCCCAGCGCCGGAGAGAGGACGGTTACCTTGGTGACCGAGATGATGGTGAGAACGTCTCCTTTGCTGAAGGGGAGATCTTGATCAGCTGTGCCGTGAAAATTATATTTGGCGATACATTCTGTGCCGGAAGCCCAAACAGCCTTTCAGAAAAAGAACAAGGACATTGTTAAACATTTGGATCCAACGTCAAGAGAAAGCGTTAAAAACAAAACAAAACCCCTGAGCAGTTTCTACTGGGGATTTCCATAGAAAACTATACTAAGGAAATATATTATTTAATATTACATATACTGACAGCAGCCCGCATAGTCTATGCGCAAAATTGGAAGAAGGAAACCTTACCATCAGAAGAAGATTTAATTAGGAAAATCTTAGAGAGTGCGCAGAGACGGACAAATTAACAGAAGAACTCAAGTTAGTTTAGTTTATTATTAAATTTCTATACCGCCCTTCTCCCGAAGGACTCAGGGCGGTGTACAGCCATATTAAAACAAGCATATACCCGAAAAATTAAAAACAATTTAAAATCAATATATATATATAAAATTTGGCCCTTATGTTAAAAAACTACAAACACCCGATTTAAAATTCATTTGCTCTTTCAAGGAGAAAGAGGATACACAATATTACAAAGTGTGGTGTAGGTGGTTGGAGAATAGGAAAAATGAGAAAGAGGAATAAAGGAGAGAGGGGAGAAAAAAAAATGTTGAAGGTCAAAGTACAATCTAGACGAAAGGAAGAATGATGGACAATAAATTGTTGAATAAGATCAAAGTTAAAATAGGTGTGAATAGATGTAAATAGTAAGAAAGGATCACTTCGAAGTAGCTGTAGGGAAAAGTGATATGTATATAAATGTTGTGTGTTTGTGTCTTGTTTTTAATGTTTTCAAAATAAAAAACTTTTTTAAAAAATTTTTAAAACGAAGCTCTTTCTAGCCAGGAAGTCCTCAACTTACGATCGTTGGCTTAGCAACCGTTCGAATTCACGACGGATCTCTCCAGGATTCGGACTTAGGATCCAGATTTGAAGTTCTGACAGTCACCTGTTTCCACCCCAACCCCTCTCTTGTGATCACGTGATCGTTTTTGGGGTGCTTCACAACCTGGCCGCATTTAGGGATTTTTGAGTATCCGTCTGTCACGTGACCACAATTTGAGACTTATTTTCTGCATTGACTTGCTGTGGGGTTGTTTTTTTGGCAAAACCATCCATTTGGTATTAGGGGTTCACTTAATGACCGGCTGACAAAAGAAGTCATCGAAACGAGCGTGGCCGTAGGGCGACCTGCTTAATGACTGCCACGATTTACGACTGTAATTTGGGGCTTAATTACGGCTGTAAGTCGAGGATGACCTGGGTAGCAGTATTTTCTCAAGCTCGGTAATTGGAAGACGGGCGGACTTCCAAACTCCCAGAATTCCTCAGTCAGCCATGCTCGCCTGGGGGATTCTGGGAATTGAAGTCCACCCGTCTTCAAACCGTCGCCAAACTTGAGACGGATTGCTAGTTGGTACTTGATTACCTATATTTTTAAACCGGGGGACTCCAACCTGTCTGGCAAGGAAGTCATGTGATCTTTCACTGAGCTATAGTTCCTTCCCTTTTTTTTTCCCCCTTTGTTAAAATAGCACATCTTCCGTATCAAATTTTTTTTAAAAAAGAACAACAGCCCCAGCAATGTAAAAACTGCTTTGGAGATACAAACACACAGGCATCAAAATGAGCTACAAAAATCAGAAAGCATTTATCTGAGGGCTGAATGCCATAATAATAATAATAATAATAATAATAATAATAATAATAATAATAATAATAATAATAATAATAATAATAATAATAATAATAATTTTATTTCTATACCGCCCTTCTCCCGAAGGACTCAGGGCGGTGTACAGCCTATTTAAAAACAGAATAGACATCAATTTAAAATAATTTAAAAGTATTAAATAAATTTGGCTTAATTTAAAACCCCAAGAGTTTAAAACATCCAATATAAAAACACCCCACTAGAAAACCCAGCACCAAAATTTGGGGGAGGGGGAAAATAGAGGAAATCCTCGACTTACGACCGCAATGGAGCCCCAAATGTATGCCGCTAAGCGAGACATTTGCTAAGGGAGTTTTGCTCCGCTTTACGACCGTTTCTGGCCACCGTGGTTAAGCGAGGCGCTGCGGTTGCTAAGTTAGCCACGTGGTTGTTAAGTGAATCTGGCTTCCCCGTTGGCTTTGCTCGTCAGAAAGGTCGTAAAAGGAGATCACATGACCCCAGGACACTACGACCATCATAAATGTGAAACAGTCACCCAAGCATGCAAAGTTTGTTTGATCACGTGACATGGGGATGCTGCCACAGTCGTCAGGGTGAGAAACGGTCATAAGTCGCTTTTTTTCCAATGCCGTTGTAACTTCAAACGGTCAATAAATGAACCGTCACTAAACGGGTAAGTCAAGGGCTACCTGTATACTAACCGCGTTTCAACCAATCATTAGGAAGGATCCCAGAGAATCAGAGACATCAGATGACTGGGAATTTAAAAAAAAAAAATGTCCAGGAAAAATCTTTTCTCCCCCTCTCACACACCCAAAATTGTGTGAATGTGTGAAACTGAAATCAAAAGAAAATATAGAGGGGGTTTTTTTTTCCTCTTTGTCTTGTTCCTTACCTGCATTCCTGACATTTTCTCGGGCGCTTCCGGGGACTGATTCTCATAAGGAGGACACGTCACTTGGTACCATGAGACCTAAAATGAGAAAAATCTTTTCAAGATCAGGTTTTGCAGAAACAGGCACCTACCATCACCTGTGGTGGACATGCCCAAAAGCAAAAAAAAAAAAAAAAAAAAAAAAAAGGGGGGGGGGCAAAAATGGTTTTTCTAAGTGGTTAGAAAAAAATGTTAAGACAGCATATTTATTTATTTATTATTCAAATTTCTATACCGCCCTTCTCCTTTCGGACTCAGGGCGGTGAACAGCCAAGATAAAAACATCTATACAAACATCACAGTTAAAAAATAAAGTTAAAATAATTTATAAATTTGGCCCATAATTTAAATAATATAATATAGATAATAATATAATATAGATTTAATATAGATTTTAAGCCAGAACTATTTTGGTTGGGCATTAATACCAGAAAAATACGATAAAGGAAATATATATTTGATATTGCATGTTTTAACAGCGGCAAGAATTGTATTTGCACAACATTGGAAAAGCGAGAAAACACCTACGGAAGAAGAGATAATTAAAAAAAAAATTAGTCTGTGCAGAAATGAAGATAAAAGAAAAAGAAGACACAGAAAATTTTCGAACTTGGGACTGATTTTATCAATGGTTTGACAACAGGGGTAGAAATTAGGAATTTAAGAAGTATTACTATGTAAACGAATGAACTCAGACAGTATGCTGTTCACTAAGTACATATTGAATGTAAAGAGAAAACCAACTATATATATAAAACCAACCTTTTTTTTCTTTCCTTCCCAACTTCCCTCCTTCCTTCCTTTCCTTCCTCTTTCTTTATTTCCCTTCATTCCCTCCCTTTCTTTCCCTCCTCCCTTTTCTTTTTTCTTTCTTTCTTTCTTTCCTCCCTTCCTTCCTTTCCCTCCCTTTCTTTCCTTCCTTTTTTCTCTTTCCTTCCCACCTTCCCTCCTTCTTTTCCCCTCCCTCCCTCCTTCCTTTCCTTTTTTCCTTTCCCTCCCTCCCTCCCTTTTGTCTTTCCTTCCTTCCTTCCTTCCTTCCTTCCTTCCTTCCTTCCTTCCTTCCTTCCTTCTTTCCCTCCTCCCTCCCTCCCTCCTTCTCTTTCTTAAGAACTGTTTCCAAGCATCCTTCAACAATGTGTTTTAACTTGAAAGCATCCAGAATGACGGATGGATGGCGGGTCCATTAGTGTGCCATTGATGGGCGGAGGAGGGGGGTGGGGAATCGGGGGGGGGGGTCAAAAAACAAAGGAGAGCGATTGCTATTGAATTAACCTGCCACAGTATGGATGTTCTGCCAGGATTGCTCTTAAGCCTCTCCTTGCAATACACATACATACATACATACATACATACATACATACATACATACATACGCAAAATATTTCTCTTTGCAAACATTTTTCACCGCTTCAAGGGCTGAAAACCCATTTTTTGGTCCACGGCTTCTCTTTCGCCACGTGGCAAAGGGGCAGGAGGACAGTCTCAAGTAGTCCTCGGCCTACGACCACCATGGAGCCCAACGTTTTTGTTGCTAAGCGAGCCATTGGATAACCTAGCCGGCTACAGTTGCCTAAGGGAATGACGGCAGCGGTTTTAAGTTAGTAACAAGGATGTTAAGTGAATCTTGGCTTCTCCCCATGGACATTGCTGGCCAGAAGGTCGCAAAAGAGGATCACGGGGATCCTGGGACCAGTGGCCAAGCGTCTGAATTCCGATCACGTGGCCACGGGGATGCTGCAACGGTCATAAGTGTGAAAAAAGGTCGTAAGTCGCGTTTTTCAGCGCTGTTGTACTTGGGACGGTAGTATACGAATTGCTGTTAAGTCAAGGAGTAGCTCCATGCAGACGATCAGGACTAAATCAATGGAAACTCGTTCTCCTAAATCAAACTTAACATGGAGACTCTACGCTCTTCCTCAAGAGAGACATCCATCGTGGGCACAGCAGGCCCCATGCCAGTTGGGCGCAGCGGTTAAGGTGCTTTCCTAAGGCGCCGTTAAATGAATCCTGCTTCTCCCATTGACTTCAATTGCTGGGAAGTTCACCAATGGCGATGGCCTGCGGGCTGAGGAATTCTGGGAGTTGGAAGTCCACCCAGTTGCCCAGGCTGGGAACCAGAGCAATGGCAAAGCTGGAACCGGCATCAGCCACGCTTGCCGCCTTGCCCCCCTCCCTCCCTCCTGTGCTCAACCCTTGGCTGCCCCAACGGCAGCACCAGGAAGTGGGCTGGCCTCCCCGCTTTCCCCACAGCTCCCCGGAGACCCAACTTTTGCCCTGCCGGAGCTAAGTTTAGCAACTCCTAATTCCAATCTCACAGCGAAGCCCCAGCAGCTGCTATTCATAAGACCAGAGAGTTGGAGGCTTTGACTTTGATGGGCTCACGACAGAAAGCTTGGCTGGGTTGAACACAGAAGCAGGTTGGCAGAGAGACCTGGGATAAGCCCACAAGCCCTTGCTATTGGGTAGCAATGTGGGGCAAAGCATCCATCCATCCATCCATCCATCATCTATATCTCCCTTCCACCCCATCCATCCATCTATATCTCCCTCCCTTCCCATCCATCCATCCATCCATCCATCCATCCCTCCCTCCCTCCCTCCATCCATCCATCATCTAAATCTCCCTCCATTCATCCCTCCATCCATCATCTTTATCTCCCTTCCTCCCCATCCATCTATCCATCCATCCATCATCTATATCTCCCTTCCTCCCCATCCATCCATCCGTCCATCATCTATATCTCCCTTCCTCCCCATCCATTCATCTATCCATCCATCATCTATATCTCTCTTCCTCCCCATCCATCCGTCTATCCATCCATCGATCATCTATATCTCCCTTCCTCCCTATCCATCCATCTATCCATCCATCATCTATATCTCCCTTCCTCCCTATCCATCCATCCATCCATCCATCCATCCATCCATCCGTCTATATCTCCCTTCCTCCCTATCCATCCATCCACCATCTATATATCTATATCTCCCTCCCTTCCTCATCCATCCATCCA
The DNA here is from genome assembly GCF_059756535.1 of Pantherophis guttatus. Taxonomy (NCBI): domain Eukaryota; kingdom Metazoa; phylum Chordata; class Lepidosauria; order Squamata; family Colubridae; genus Pantherophis; species Pantherophis guttatus. The sequence continues at coordinate 22,068,976 of NC_142075.1, forward strand.
TCATCTATATCTCCCTCCCTTCCTCATCCATCCATCATCTATATCTCCCTTCCTCCCCATCCATCCATCTATCCATCCATCCATCCATCCATCCATCCATCCATCCATCCATCATCTATATCTCCCTTCCTCCCCATCCATCCATCCATCCATCCATCCATCCATCCATCCATCATCTATATCTCCCTTCCTCCCCATCCATCCATCCACCATCTATATATCTATATCTCCCTCCCTTCCTCATCCATCCATCCCATCCCATCCCACCGCTGGATTCTGAGGCTACACCTGGCCAACTTCCCAAGAGATTATCCTGGGTCCATCCAGGTTTTTAAAACCTGCATTTCTCTCGGTAGTCCTCAACTTACAACAAGAATTGACCCCGGACTTCTGGTTGTTAAGTTCTGTTGGTCGTTAAGCAAGTCGTCAAGGGATGACTTCCTGCCTGGTTTTGTGCCTTTTAGTTTGCAACGATCGTTAAGCCAACATGGCAGTTGGTAAGCAAACCCCACGAGGGGTTCAACCGGATTGTAAATAACTCCGAGGAGGTCTGTCGTAGCTTTGGTCAAGGACAACCTGTATTGAAGATCTTTGGAAATTTACCCCAAGCAAACAAACAAAAAAAAATTTGCATCTCGCTCCGTAATTACTATTTATGTTTGTGTGTACCTGAGCGTCGGTGTAGGTGTCTAGTTCTCTTTATTTCAGCTTCCTAGGCCCTTTTTTTTAATCCGTCATTTTAATACTTTCACTTTGTTCTTAACTCTGTCTTATCTTCGTTTTTATTGAATTGCATGCCACTTTTGATCTTTGTACTGTACATTCCCGAAGCCACTTAGGTAAGATGAGCAGTGTACAAAATGTGATAAAATAAATATTTTAACTAAGTTGAATGGAAAAAATAAATGCAGAGGCCGGTTGGCTCAGTAGAAGAAGAAGAAGAAAAAAAATGAGATTTTCCTTGAAAAACTGACAACGCCCCTGTAGAAGAATGGAAATTAGCCCCTTCTAATAGAAGAAACAACTTGAGAGGATTCCCCTATTACGGGCGATGTGCAGTTGTTCAACTTGCCTCTTTGTTTTTAATAAGAAGTGTCTATATTTTTCAAAATGATTGTTTTGCATAATCGTTTTTATATTATCATTTTATACTCTGTTTAATAGGGGGCCCCATTTTTTTTTTAAAGCCCTATAGCCGTGATGGTGAACCTATGGCACGTGTGCCACAGTTGGCACGTGGAGCCATATCGGTGGGCACGCGATCTGAGCTCCAGCACACATATGTGCGCCGGCCAGCTAATTTTCGGGCCTTCTGGGCCCACCAGAACTAGGGAAACAGGATGTTTCCTGCCTCCGAAGGGCCTAGTGGGGGAGGGAGGCCCATTTTTCCCTCTCCCCAGGCTCCAGAACCTTTCTAGGAACCTGAGGAGGTTGAAAACAGCCTTCCCCACCCCCTCGGTGGGACCAGAAGTCGGCAAACGGGCCATTTGTGGCCTCCGGAGGGCCAAGGCTGTTTTTGCCCTCCCCAGGCTCCTAGAAAGCCTCTGGAGGCTGGGAAGGGAAAAAACAGGCCTACCAGGCCCACCATGCCAAAAGCGGAGGGAATGCAGGGGGGTTGTGTGCGCATGTGTGGGGGGCGGGGCACATATAATTATGGGTGTAGGCATGCACGCGAACGACCCCCCCTTTTTGCCATAGCGTGCTCCCCCCGCTTTTGGCACGCTATGGCAAAAAGGTTAGCCATCACTGCCCTATAGGATGGCTAATTATTTCCTTTATAAAAATTGTAAAAAAAAAAATTAATTAATTAAAATCTCAACTGCCAGGCTATAAATCAGCTGTAACTAACACAACTGCCACTAGATGGCAGCGATGGCAGCGAAACCCTGGCATTTTGGGGAGAGGGGTATCTCTTTGCTGACACCTAATGGGTGTTTGGAATACTGCAGCCCAATCTTAAAAGAGCAGAGGAAGGCCGCAGGGTCTTGCCAAGCCCACTCGGTGAGGATTGCAGGTTCTCTCCTGCATCGGTCCGTGAACAAAGCCCAGCTTTGTTTCCTGGGTCAAGAGAGCCCTGCAGATGGATGAGGTCATCCATCTCAGCTCGGGAGCAAAAAAAAGGCGTAGGCGGCCATGCAAAGCTCAGCAGAAATGTCAGCAAATGCTTGAAGTGGGCCCAGGGGTGGAGGGATGGGGGGTGTTGGGGGCAGAGCTTTGATTGGCTCCCTTGGAGACAATCGTCCCTCCTCCCAAAGCCCTCTTAGCCAATCTAAAGTCTAGTTAGTATCTATCTGACACCATGCTGGCTGAGGAATTCTGGGAGTTGAAGTCCACACGTCGCAAAGTTGCCAAGGTTGGAGACCTCTGAGTGACATTCCCATCATAATTTCATCGGCCTGACTAGGTGGCTCAGTGGCTAAGACCCTGAGCTTGTCGATCGGAAAGGTCGGCAGTTCGGCGGTTCAAATCCCAAGTCTTGATAGTGACTGATAAGGTGCCGGGATCTGGTTGTTACCCAGGCAACTGGGTTTTATTTGAAATGGGCAAAGCATGCTTCTAGACCTCAAGACAAGGAAAAGAAGGTCTGAACGCCACGCTCTCCGAAAAAGGTCGTATGGAAATACTTTTCCATGAGGGGAGACCGCCGGTGGGTTTGACAAATTCTCACTACCGGTTTGCCCCACCCGCTTCACACCTTCCACGCGTGTGCCCGGCCTCGAAAACATGGCTAAATAGGACTGCGTTACACCTGGGCGGGGGCGGGGGAAGTGGCCACCAGCAGTCGCCGCTACAGATTCGCTCGAACCGATACGAACCGGCTGAATACCACCTCTGGGGGTAGACTATGCTCTCGTATTATGGGTCTCTCTCGTCAAGCAGCATCCTTCCAGATCAGTGTTACTCAACCTTAGCAACTTTTTTTTTTAATAATTTTTATTAAACATGTTTTTTTTTGATAACGAAAAAAAGAAACTTTTTACAATTTTCTTCTTTTCAACATTTTCGCATCATTTCAACATTTTTTTACATGTCCATTTTTCTCCCTTACTTCAATTTACCATTTATACATACGATTCTAATATTGATTTATATAAAGATAACAATGTACTCAATTTCAATCATACATTCTACTGTACGTCCGTTTCATTTCCGCTTGTTTGTTACTACTTTTCAACTCCTACATCGTCCTCATTTACTCTTTCCTCGCCCTTTGAACCTCTCCTCTAACCATTCGCACCATTCCTCCCATACCATATAACCTTAGCAACTTTTAAGGCAGGTGGACTTCAGCTCCCAGAATCCCCCCCTGCACCAGATGCTTTGGGCGGCCATTCCCCAGCATTCTCGGCACAGCACCGTGGCATTTCCACTTTCTGAATCTGCCTGCCAGGTGGAAGCAGTTGGAGAAACAATGACTCAGTCAAAAGCCCAGGAGAGAGCGGAACCGACATTAAATCGTTAAGCAAATTAATATTTTAATGCTCATCTGTTGCATTGCCCTGAATCCTTGCCACCTACCTACTTCGTCCTGGACCTTTTGCACCACAGTCATAAAAGAGAAACCATCAACACAGAACAGAAGAACCTTCCTCTGGTTCTGATCCTAATTTTGAAGGAGGTGGGGAAGTAGAAGAACGGCTCTGGAGCTGACCATCAAGGCCTTTGCTCATTTATAACGCAGACTGGCAGCCACACAGACTGAGGTTTCCTGACCAAGCAGAGTGAAAAGACCAAAGGAAAAACAATGCATTGATAAGGTAGCAATACAGGACTGAGAAGGTAGCAGCAGGCAAGAAAATAAACAAACAAATATGCCTGCTTTAGCTACAAATTTAGAACTAATAATTGGTATATTTTGGAGGGAGAGAGGGAGGGAGGGAAGGAAGGAAGGAGACAAAAGAGGGAGGGAGGGAGGGAGGGAAGGAAGGAAGGAAGGGCAGGCAGGAAGGAGACAAAAGAAAGAGGATAGGAAGATAGGAAGGAAGGAAGGAAGGAAGGAAGGAAGGAAGGAAGGAAGGAAGGAAGGAGACAGAGAACAAAGGAGACAGGCAAGGAGAGTAGGAAGAAAGAAAGAGGGAGGGAAAGAGGCAGGGAGGGAGGAAAGAAGGAAAGAAGGAAGGAAGGAAGGAAGGAAGGAAGGAAGGAAAGAAAGAAAGAAAGAGAAAGAAAGAAAGAAAGAAAGAAAGAAAGAAGACAGGACAAAGGAGAGGCTAAGAAAGTAGGAAGAAAGGAAGAGGGAGGAAAGGAGGAAGATAGGAAAGGAGGGAGGGAGGGAGGGAGGAAAGAAGGAAAGAAGACAGAGATCAAAGAGAGGCTAGGAAAGTAGGAAGAAAGGAAGAGGGAGGGAAGGAGGAAGTTAGGAAGGAAGGGAGGAGGGAGGGAGGGAAGGAAGGAAAGAAAGAAAAAAGAAAGAAAGAAGACAGAGATCAAAGAGAGGCTAGGAAAGTAGGAAAAAAGGAAGATGGAGGAAAGGAGGAAAATAGGAAGGAAGAGAGGAGGGAGGGAGGGAAGGAAGGAAAGAAAGAAAAAAGAAAGAAAGAAAAGACAGAGATCAAAGAGAGGCTAGGAAAGTAGGAAAAAAGGAAGAGGGAGGGAAGGAGGAAGATAGGAAGGAAGGATGGAAGGAAGGAGACAGAGGACAAAGGAGACAGGCTAGGAAAGGAGGAAGAAAGGAAGAGGGAGGGAAGGAGGAAGGAATGGAGGAAGGAAGAGAGGGGGAAGGGAGGGAGGGAGGGAGCTGGACCATATCCAGGATACACGCAAACCCTCAAGCGCATTTTCCCCGCAGGCCCAATCTGAGCCCCCAAGGAGCCTTTTTCCGAAAGAGCCCAACCACCCTCCGGGATTCAGCTCCAAATTGCCTCTTGCCATTCCGCCAGTGCCAAGCTCTGCACCCACGCAGCTCCGCAGCGACGAGGGGCTCCCGAGGGGCTAATCGGGCTCTGGATGAAAGCCCTCACCCACTCTCCGCTCGGCCACGCGGCTCACACAGAGAAGCACACAAGTTCAGCGGCCGCCTCACGCCCACCGGTGCACAGCCGAGGCCTTCCGCCCGGCTGCGCGTGCCCCGAACTTTACACCTCAAAGTACTTTAGCAAAACCCTCCGTTTCCCACGCTTGGCATTCACTCTCCAAGCCCAGAAAATAGACTTTCATTCAAACTCTCTCGCTGCTCAGGCATTCAAAGCCTTCTAAGGATTACGTGGAGGAAAATCGGGTTGGGCTTTGGATCGGGATGGAGAGATGGGGGGGCAGAAATGGGGCAGGAGTGGGGGGGGGAATGGCTGTGCATAATTCTTTGGTTGAGGAGGCCAGGACATCCCATTCCTTCTCAAACAATCACTCTGGATGGGACCCTGGAGGTCTTCTAGTCCAACCCCCTGCTCCAGCAGGAGACCAGTGGTGAAATCCAATTTTTTTTTACTACCGGTTCTGTGGGCGTGGCTTGGTGGGCGTGGTGTGGCTTGGTGGGCGTGGCAAGGGAAGGATATTGCAAAATCCCCATTCCCGCCCCACTCCTGGGGGAAGGATATAGCAAAATCTCCATTCCCTCCCCACTCCAGGGGAAGGCTACTACAAAATCCCCATTCCATCCCACTCCAGGGGAAGGCTGCTGCAAAATCCCCATTCCATCCCCACTCCTGGGGGAAGGATATTGCAAAATCCCCATTCTCTCCCCAGAGAGAATGTTCCAGGTTGCTTCTCTCCTTGATTAGTTTCCATCCATTGCTGAGAGAGAGAGAGGGAGAGAGGGAGGGAGGGAGGGAGGGAGAGAGAGAGAGAGAGTTGCAGGTTTGCAAAACTTGATTTTTCAGCTAGGAAGGGTTTTTCTTTTGTTTTTCTTTTTTCAAGAAAAGAAGCAAACTGTTGTTGAGAGGATCAAAGAGCATCCGGCTCTGTGTTTTCCACCACACTTTTGAATGTGGTTACAAGCCTCGCCCCAAGAGCTGGAAATGCAAACACAGCAGCTGCACCGAAAGGCCCCAACCGTTTGCCAGGGCAGAATAAATCCCTCTTTTGCATGTCCCTTCCCTGGCGTTGGGAGCTGCAATTCCATTTTAGCAAGGAAATGCAACTGCAGAAAATAGAACAGAAGCAGAACTCTTCATTGGCCAAAGTGTGATTGGACACCGAAGGAATTGGTCTCCGGTGCGTAAGCTCTCAGTGTACACACCAGCAACGAGCTATAATCAATCGCGATCATCGTAAAAAATACAATGCATTGTCAATTATAAGATACGACACTTAAGCGATCGTCAACTCGCAAAGCATTAATTTAATTAATTTAATTAATTAGGGCACCCGTCGGAAACCCTGACAGCGATAGTCATAGGATACTAAATAAGCAATCCATGCAAATCATACGAGAATAGCAATTGACGTAATTCGTAAGGTACAAGGAACAAAGTTATAGTCGTAAGAAGATAAGGAAATAGGTAATGAGAAATAGGAAAGATAAGAAGAATAACTACTAGGTAGTTTGACAGTGTTGTGGGAATTAGCTGTTTAGCAGAGTGATGGCACAGGGGGAAAGATTTGGTATTTGAAGTAGAAGGATTTTTTTTCCCACCTGAAATCCTTGGCTGTTGACTCAGGGGGACACAACACACAAATTGGGTCAGATGCAATCATGTGTGAGTGGGGTAGGGGGATTTTTTAGGGTGGAAAAGTGGATGCCTCCCGCCTCCATTGCCACAGATCAAAAAATCCAAATTAAAATTGTTCCGCTGAAATTGTTGTTATATTTGTGCTAGTCCTGCCTTAGGCATGAAAGCTGGCTGGGTGACTTTGGACCAATCGCCAGGAGATGGTGAATTCTAGTTCCACATTAGACATGAAAAACTAGCTGGGTAACTTTGGCCCAATCACCAGGAGATGGTGAATTCTAGTTCCACATTAGACATGAAAAACTGGCTGGGTGACTTTGGACCAATCGCCAGGAGAAGGGAATTCTAGTTCCACATTAGACATGAAAAACTAGCTGGGTAACTTTGGTCCAATCACCAGGAGATGGTGAATTCTAGTTCCACATTAGACATGAAAAACCGGCTGGGTGACTTTGGGTCAATCATCAAGAGAGAGTGAATTCTAGTCCTGCCTTAGGCATGAAAGCTGGCTGGGAAATTTTGGACGAATCACCAGAAGGGAATTCTAGTTCCACATTAGACATGAGAAACCGGCTGGGTGACTTTGGGTCAATCACCAGGAGATGGTGAATTCTGCCTTAGGCATGAAAGCTGGCTGGGTGACTTTGGGCCAATCACCAGGAGATGGTGAATTCTAGTTCCACATTAGACATGAAAAACCGGCTGGGTGACTTTGGCCCAATCACCAGGAGATGGTGAGTTCTAGTCCTGCCTTAAGCATGAAAGCTGGCTGGGTAACTTTGGACCAATCACCAGGAGAAGGGAATTCTAGTTCCATATTAGACATGAAAAACCGGCTGGGTGACTTTGGCCCAATCACTAGGAAATGGTGAGTTCTAGTCCTGCCTTAAGCATGAAAGCTGGCTGGGTGACTTTGGGCCAATAACCAGGAGAAGGGAATTCTAGTTCCACATTAGACATGAAAAACTGGCTGAGTGACTTTGGGCCAATCTCTAGGAAATGGTGAGTTCTAGTCCCGCCTTAGGCCTGAAAGCCGGCTGGGTGACTTTGGGCCAGTCTCTCTGTCTCTCAGCCCTGCCTACCTCACAGGGTTGTTGTTTTTTTTAAAAAAAAATTGATTTATATGCCGCCCTTCTCCGGAGACTCAGGGCGGCTTACAATGCGTTAAGCAACAGCCTTCATCCTTTTGTATATTTATACAAAGTCAGCTTATTGCCCCCACAAACTGGGTCCTCATTTCACCTACCTTAGAAAGGATGGAAGGCTGAGTCAACCTTGAGCCTGGCGAGATTCGAACCAGCAGAAATTGCAGGCAGCTGATCTTAATAACAGGGTGCATTAAACCACTGTACTATCAAGGCTCTTGTTGTTTGGGGGGGAGGGAAATAGGAGGAGGGAGGAGTATAAGAGGTGTTTGCCGCCTTGAGTTATCGATAAAAATAAAACAAGCAGGAAAGAAAGAAATGAACAAAAAATACATCAGTCCATGGGATGATCCCTCTTCTCATAAGCCAACAATTGCTTAGCACATTGTAAGCCGCCCTGAGTCTCCGGAGAAGGGCGGCATATAAATCAATTTTAAAAAAAAAAACTTGAGTTTTGTTTGGCCTTAAGTCTACCCTGTGAATTCATTGTAAAGTCTTTCAAAAATCATAATCGTCATCATAGTTAAGCTACAGCTGGGTACAGAGAGTCTCTCTCTTGCCAGACAGCTAATGGATCCGGCTGGTGGGTGCTCACAAAGGAGAAAGAAATTGTTCCAGAAAAGCCTAAGTGTTCCCATCTTACAGACACATGCATGATCATTAATTTTAGCCTCAGCCCAAGAAAAAGAACAAAAAAAAAACCAAAAAAAAACCAGGGAAGTGAAATGCAGGAGCTTCAAAAGCCAGGCCTCCTTCCAAATGCGAAGGCAGAATTGTCAGTACCAACGACACACTGTCCCTCAAGGCAAGGATTTCAAAGAAGAAGAAGAAGAAGAAGAAACAAAATAAGAGCTCAGTACTTCAAACCGAACCTTGCATTTTCTGCTTCCATGTCTCAGTTCTACGGCGGAGTTTCTCGGTTCCTGGGATCAACCAGTCCCATGCGCCCAGCCTCGACCTGCCATTGCTTCTGCTGTTCGTAGGCCGAGACTGTGCAAAGCCGAAAAAGACTGGCCTGGTGGGGACCCTTGCCTGCCTACCTACCTCCCTACCTCTCCCCCCCTCCCCTTCCAGGCCAGCCCTCCCCATGCCAAGTCCTCCCCCCCCCACAACCACATATGCCTACACTGCAAACTGGAGCTCGTCCCGCACGAGACAAAATCGAGAACAAACAAGGTTTGTTCAAGATTTCAGCAGATGCCTGATTATCAGGCATCGATATTTCTGTGTTTCTCCCCCATCCCCAACAGATGCCAGCCCCAAAAGCAAAGGGCATGAGAGAGAAAGAGAGAAAGAAAGAGAGAGAAAAAGAAAGAGGAAGAGGGAAAAAAAGAAAGGTAGATAGATAGATAGATAGATAGATAGATAGATAGATAGATGATAGATAGATAGATAGATAGATGATAGATAGATAGATAGATAGATAGATAGATAGATAGATAGATAGATTATAGACATGATGGGTAGAGATAGATAAAAAGATGGAAAGGGAGGGGGAGAGAGAGAAAGTAAGAGAGAAAAAGAAAGAGGAAGGTATATATATATATATATAGAGAGAGAGAGAGAGAGAGAGAGGATAGATAGATAGATAGATAGATGATAGATAGATAGATAGATAGATAGATAGATAGATAGATAGATAGATAGATTATAGACATGATGGGTAGAGATAGATAGATAAAAAGATGGAAAGGGAGGGGGAGGGGGAGAGAGAGACAAAGTAAGAAAAAGAAAGAGGAAGAGAATAAGAGAAAGGTGTATATAGATGAGAGAGAGAGGGTAGGTAGGTAGATAGATAGATAGATAGATAGATAGATAGATAGATAGATAGATAGATAGATTATAGACATGGATGGGTAGAGGTAGACAGATAAAGTGATGGAAAGGGAGGGGAGAGGGAGAGAAAGTAAGAGAGAAAAAAGAAAGAGGAAGATAGGTAGGTAGATAGAGAGATGGAAAAGAAGGGAGGGAAGGAGGGAGGGAGAGAGAAAGAGAGAGAGAAAGGAAGACAGAAAAAAGGAAGAAGAGAAAAAGAAAAAGAAAGAGAAAGGTGTATATATATATATATATATAGAGAGAGAGAGAGAGAGAGAGAGAGAGAGAGAGAGAGAGAGAGAGAGAGAGGATAGATAGATAAAGAGATGGAAAGGGAGAGAAAGAGAGAGAGAGAGAGAAAAATGAGAGGCCAAGTGAATCTCCTCCATAAATCGGTTAAGGACTAGATTTCAGATCCAAGCATTGATCTCTGCAGGGGGGCGGGGGAGAAGCGGGGGAGGGGGTTCAAGCTCTGGGCTTTGAGGCCCAGCCTCACCAGTTCAACCGAACACAAGAGAGATTAATATAGATAGATAGATTTTTAATAATAATTAAAAAAAAAGAGATGATGATAAAACGCCGGACTTACAAGGCTGGAACAGAGGCTAAAATGCATCTTGCTTACGTAACCGGGAGAGACCGAACGCATCGGCGAGCGCCCCACCATCACCCACACAGCCGGAGAACCTGCATTCACGGTCTCCTCCTGCGGTTCTTAGAGAAAAATGGGGGTGGGGGGGGTAGGAGGGGGAGAAGCAGAGAGAGAGAGAGAGAGAGAGGGAGATCCGCAGGAAGCCAGAGCCGCCTGCCGTTTGCTGCAAGGAAAGTGGAAGCTGCGTGAAGATCCGCCAGGAATCTCAGCCCAGGGGATCCCGGATTCAGCATCCGTGACACATTTACAAAGATCTTGTGTTGCAAGAGGTGCATTGCAGTTTCAACGCTGCGAAGCCCAGAGAAGAGCAGCGAGGGTGATTAAAGGGGCTGGAGGCTAAAATAGAGGAAGAACGGTTGCGGAAATGTCTAAAATTTAATGACAAGGAGGACCAAGGGGGGACGAGATAGCCGTCTTCCAATATTGGGAGAGGCTGCCCCAAAGAAGAGGGGGGTCCACCTATTCTCCAAAGCACCCGAAGGCAGGACAAGAAGCAACAGATGGAAACTAACCAAGGAGAGAAGCAACCTGGAACTAAGGAGAAACTTCCTAACAGCGAGGACAATTAACCCGTGGAACAGCTTGCCACCAGAAGTTGTGACCGTTCCATCACTGGAGGTTTTTAAGAAGAGACTGGACAGCCACTTGTCTGAAATGGTCTAGGGTCTCCTGCTTGAGCAGGGGGTCAGTCTAGAAGACCTCCAGAGACCTTCCAAGTCTGTTCATCTGAATGAAATCGATGCCAAACTGAACAAGCTTGGGGGAGGGGAGGCAGAGAGTAAAGCTTCTGCAAATTGTAGTTCTGGCTATACAGGTAGAGCTCAACTTATAACTATAATTGAGCCCAAAATTGTTAAGTGGGTTTTGCCGGATTTTATGACCTTTCAACCATCTGTAATAAAATCTCCCTCTAAATTCCGCCATCTGGAATCTAAGCCGTCACATGAATTCAGCCTAATCTGCCATCTGAATTCAGACGCCGGGAATTCTAGCCACCTACCATCGAAATCTTACTTTCCGAATTTCAGAAACGGCGATCGAATCAGTTCTCTGAATTCCGCCATCTGCAATCTAAACTTCCTCTCAATGCTGCCGTCTGCAATCTAATCTAGTCACATGAATTGAGCCCTCGGTAATCTGCCATCTGAATTCAGACCGCCTGTTACCTTATCTGTCGTCGGGAATTCTAGCCATCTACCATCGAATCTTATCTTTCCGAATTCCCGAATCTGCGATCGAATCTGTTCTCCGAATTCTGCCATTTGCAATCTCAATTTTCCTCCGAATTCCACCGTCTGTAATCTAATCTGGGTTGAATTCCACCATCTTGAAATTTAATCTGTCCTCTGAATTCCTCCATCTTTTCAACCGTGGCTTTCTAGTTTGGGCTTCCTTTTTTTAATCTGTTTTTCCTAAAGGAATTTCTGCCCTCCACACTGCCACAAAAGATCGGCCACAAAGAGAAAAGAGAATCTGAGACCCACAAGAGAAGACGAGCCCTTAAGGAAGATCTCGGGAAACATTCTAAGAATCCAGCAAGAATTTCTTCATTCTCTCTGCATGGATCACCAATGGGAGCAGCGACAACAAAGCAGAAGTCAAAACATCCAGTTTCAACATTTTTTGACGTGCCAAAGCATGAGTCAAAACGGGACAGAGTATTAAACCCACTTGGATTGTCCAGTTCCATATTTTTTTGCAACGGCTCTGCTTACCACCCATGCTAGGAAAAAAAGACTTTCTAGATCAGGGGGTCTCCAACCTTGGCAACTTTTAAGACTTGTGGACTTCAACTCCCAGAGTTCCTCAGCCAGCAAAGCTTTCTGGGAGTTGAAATCCACGAGTCTTAAAAGTTGCCAAGGTTGGAGACCCCCTGTTCTAGATCCCTATTCCTCAATACTTAGCAGCTTTTAAGATAGGTGGACTTCAACTCCCAGAATTCACACACACAACACACACACACACACGCAGAGATAATCCTCAATTTACAACAGCCCGTTTAGTGACCAAAGTTACAATGACACTGAAAAATGTGATTTAGGACTGTTCTTTCGCAAGTTACGACCTTTGCAGTCTCCCCACGATCGTGTGATCAAAATTCAGACACTATATGTATGTTTGTGTGTATATATATGTAGATAGATACCCTATTTCCCAAAAAATAAGACCTCCCCGGATAATAAGCCCAATCAGGGTTTTAAGCTCATGCGCTAAAATAAGCCCCCCTCGAAAATAAGTCCTTCCCAAAAATATTTAACCGCATGTGCAGCCGGTCCCCGCCATTTCCTCTGGTTACGGTTAGGGAGACAGAGCTGGAAATCAGGTAAGACGGCAAGAGGAGCCCCATCTTGCTCCAAGCGCCCCAAAATAATAAGACCTTCCCGAAAATAAGGCCAAGCAGAGTTCAAAAAAATTTAAGACAGGGTCTTATTTTCAGGGAAACATGGTATAGATAGAAATGCATATATATATATATATATATACACACACACACACACACACACACACACACACACACACGAATACACGCATGCATGCATACACAGGTAGGCCTCGACTTATGAATGCAACTGAGCTCAAAATTTCTGTTAAGTAAGGCATTTGTGAAATGAGTTTAGGACTTTTTATGACCTCTCTTGTCACAGTTGTTAAGTGAATCACTGAAGTTGTTAAATTAGTAACATGGTTGTTAAGTGAATCTGGCTATATAACGATCTACCTACCTACCTATCTCTAGCTAGCTAGCTAGCTATTTAGCTATCCATCCAGCCATCTATCCATCATCTCTGTTTCTCTATATCTATCATTATCTATCTTTCTATCCATCTATCTATCCATCTCTTTATCATCTCTCTCTATCATCTATCTACCTACCTACCTACCTATCTGTCATCTATATCATTTATCTTATCATCTATCCATCCATCATCTCTATCTCTCTATATCTATCATTATCTATCTTTCTATCTATCCATCTATCTATCCATCTATCATCTCTATCTCTCTATATCTATCATTATCTATCTTTCTATCCATCTATCTATCCATCTCTTTATCATCTCTCTCTATCATCTATCTACCTACCTACCTACCTATCTGTCATCTATAACATTTATCTTATCATCTATCCATCCATCATCTCTATCTCTCTATATCTATCATTATCTATCTTTCTATCCATCTATCTATCCATCTATCATCTCTATCTCTCTATATCTATCATTATCTATCTTTCTATCTACCTATCCATCTATCTCTCTATCTCTACCATCTATCTCTCTACCATCTCTCTATCTTCTATCTTCTATCTATCTATCTATCTATCTATCTATCTATCTATCTATCTATCCATCTATCATCTCTATCTCTACCATCTATCTCTCTACCATCTATCTCTCTATCTCTATCATTATCTATCTTTCTATCTATCCATCTATCTATCCATCTATCATCTCTATCTCTCTCATCTCTACCATCTATCTCTCTACCATCTATCTCTCTATATCTCTATTATCTATATCTCATCTATCTATCTATCTATCTATCAATAAAAATTCAATTTAAAGTTTCTCTGACGGTTTCATTTAAATGCTTCCTTCCTACCCGAAAGGCATGGATTCTGAAGCAGGGAGCTTCCCACAGCCCCCAATATCTACAGATTATTACAGGCTGGTGTCAAACAACAATCAAACTTTCTTTCCTTGTTCTGAACCACCAGCTCCTACCGGTATTTCCTTAGGGTAGGTCGAGTTCCTCTTTTTAGGAGTCACATTTAGATCATTCTTACTTCTGCTCTGGAGCTGGTCTTCTAAAAGCCACATGTGATCATGCTGGACTCTGGACTTCAACAGACACTGTCCCAGGGAAAGTCAGACTTTCTACTCACAAATTTCAGTTTCCCTCTGAACACAAGAAGCTAAGGAGCAATGTTGGAGACCAGGGTCCCAAGTGGGGTGGGGTGGGGAGTTCTCTGGAATCCCTTACTCAATCTTATTTGGAGACCCCAGAGCAGGGGTCTGCAACCTTAAACACTCAAAGAGCCATTTGGACCCGTTTCCCACAGAAAAGAAAACACCGGGAGCCACAAAACCCTTCCCGTGCCTGACGATTTCTTGAGCAGCCACAAAACTAGCATATGTAGTTGAATTAAACGTTCTCTTTTCTTCTGAAATTTTTCTTTTCTTGGATTTATCCATGGTTGACCTACCGGGCGTTGAAAAGCTCAATAAATCGCATGCCGATGGGTGTCGCACATTGGCGGTTGGGACGCATATTTTGAGTGACAGGGAGCTGCAGCAGAAGGCTGAAAGAGCCACATACGGCTCCAGAGCCACAGGTTGCTGACCCCTGCCCCAGAGGGAGTAATTACAGGTATGGGTAATCCTCGACTTAAAACAGTTCATTGAGTGACAGAAGTTGCAATGGCACTGAAAAACAGTTGAACTGCTTCCGGTTCAGACCGGTTTGGGCGAACCGGTAGTTCCGACCAGCGGGTGCACCCACCCACCCACTCACACAAAACCCGGCATGTGTCTCCAATTTACGACAGTCGCAGCATCCCGGAGTCACGCAATTTCCCCTTTTTGCGACCTTCTGACAAGCAAAGTCAAGGGGTAGGGGAAGCCCGATTCACTTAACAACGGTGTTACGGACTTAACCACCGCAGGGATTCACTTAACAACAGTTTTACGGACTTAACCACCGCAGGGATTCACTTAACAACGGTGTTACGGACTTAACCACTGCAGGATTCACTTAACAACGGCGGCCAGGAAGGTCGTAAAATGGGGCAAAACCTCACTGGACAACTGTCTCGCTTAGCAACAGAAATGTGGAGCTCCATGGTGGCCGTCAGGCTTTCTCTGTTATTCTGGTTTGTGGTAGAGAAACGAGCCAAATGAATAAAATCCGGCCTCCAAATTATGGGATTAACTGCTGTTGGGATTAAATTAGCTCCCTTCTTATCACTGGAGGAGACTTCCAAAAGGTATTTCTTTATTAAGACCTTTACTAAGTGTTTTTAATTGTTTTAAAAGTAATCATTGACAAATTACTAAAGGCTTCAATAGTACTTTTCTTTCAATTGTATTTTGTGAGCCTCCAGGAGCCGCTGAGCAAGTGGGCGGAATGGGGACATTTTGAAGAAATAAATTAAATCATCAAGTTAGCCTTTTTAGAGCTCACCAATTCCCTTGTTGCTGGGGGAAGGTTTTTTTTGCTATAAAAGACCAAACCACCTACTACCTCTTGGGAAAACGGTTTAAATTAAGCTTCCTGTGTTACGATTCACATTTGCCAAATAAGAACATCAGAGGAGCTCCGACAGGTGAGATTAAAACAATATTTCTCAATCTTGGCTTACTTTCAGATGGGTGGACTTCAACTCCCAGAATTCCACAGCCAACATGGCTGAAAGAAGCCAAGGTAGAGAAAAAGTCAACTAAAGGCTTAGGGTTCATTTAATGACCATTTGACGTTACAACGGTGCCATAAAGAGTGACTTTGCAACCGGTTCTCATACCCCCCCCCATTTGCAGCCTCCCTGTGGTCACATGATCAAAATTGAGACGCTTGGCAACTGGCATGTCCTTATGACGGTTGCAGGGTCCCGAGATCACATGTTCTCCTTTTGCGACTTTCCGACAAGCTAAGTCAACGAGGGAAGCCAGAGTTGCTAAACGAACGTGCTGAGTTGCCTGATCGGCAGAGGCTTTTTTTTTTTTCGTTTAAATGCCTCTGACGATCCAAGCTGAGTTGCCTGATCAGCAGAGGCTTTTTTTCCATTTAAATGCCTCTGACGATCCAAGCTGAGTTGCCTGATCGACAGAGGCTTTTTTTCCATTTAAATGCCTCTGACGATCCAAGCTGAGTTGCCTGATCAGCAGAGGCTTTTTTTCCATTTAAATGCCTCTGACGATCCAAGCTGAGTTGCCTGATCAGCAGAGGCTTTTTTTCCATTTAAATGCCTCTGACGATCCAAGCTGAGTTGCCTGATCGACAGAGGCTTTTTTTCCATTTAAATGCCTCTGACGATCCAAGCTGAGTTGCCTGATCAGCAGAGGCTTTTTTTCCATTTAAATGCCTCTGACGATCCAAGCTGAGTTGCCTGATCAGCAGAGGCTTTTTTTCATTTAAATGCCTCTGACGATCCAAGCTGAGTTGCCTGATCGACAGAGGCTTTTTTTCATTTAAATGCCTCTGACGATCCAAGCTGAGTTGCCTGATCGGCAGAGGCTTTTAAAAGAAAAAAAAGCCTCTGCCGATCAGGCAACTCAGCTGGGATCGTCAAAGCCTTTCGAAAGCATTTTTTTTACCACCTCTTCACCGAAGAGGTTGTAGAAAAAACGGTTTTAAAAGGGGAAAAAAATGGCCACGCCCACCCAGTCACATTACCCCCTCCAAGCCACGTCCACAGAACCAGTAGCAACAAATTTTAGATTTCACCACTGGTCGACACCATGCTGGCTGGGGAATTCTGGGAGCTGAAGTCCACAACTCTTAAAACAACTTCTAGAAACAGGTCCTTCCACTGATTAACGATCCGTTTGGGGGGTACACTGGTATAATTTTAAATCGTTTTTAATTGGGTTACTGATTTTAATTTTGTATTGTATTGTATTGTGATTTGTATGGAAGTTGTCATTTTGTAAGCCGCCTTGAGTCCCTAGGGAGAAAGGCGGCATATAAATCGCAATAAATAAATAAATAAAATCGCAATAAATAAATAAATAAAATAAATTAATTAATTGTTCTCACTGTCAGGAATTTCCTCCTTAATTCTAGGTTGCTTCTCTCCTTGGTTAGTTTCCACCCGTTGCTTCTTGTCCTGCCTTCTGGTGCTTTGGAGAATAGCTTGACTGCCTCTTCTTTGGGGCAGCCCCTGAGATCTTGGAAGACTGCTATCATGTCTCCCCTGGTCCTTCTCTTCATTAAATTAGAAATACCCAATCAAGAGTATAGCCCTGTCACGCCACGACTCAGCCACGCCAGCTAAACCAAGGTTCGCCTCCCCTCCATTTGACTCTTGGCCAGGAGAACAAAGCCAGCCTGCCTTCCTTTTCCTCCCCGTAGCCCACCGAAGCTTTCCACCAATGGTGCAAAACAAGCAACCCGGCAAGTGTGAAGCTGCGAAAGGAAAAGTGCTGCTCTCACTTAAAAAAAAAAAAAAAGCTGCATTAAAAAAAAAAAAAAAGAATTTGCATTTTGGAGCTTGGAGGGATCACGAGCCAAAAATCGCAGCAAAGTAGCTGCGGCGGATGGACGAAAACGACGTATCAGCCACAGTAACAGAGTTGGAAGGGACCTTGGAGGTCATCCAGTCCAACCCCCTGCTCACAACAGGAGACCTGTACTAGGGATTCGAACCGCCGACCTTTCTGATCGACAAGCTCAGCGTCTTAGCCACTGAGCCACCTATTCAGGCACTATATCGGAGGATATTCCAGTTCCAATGAATTCCAAAGAGGATGGTACCCGAGTGAACTCTGAGATTGGGGGGGGGGGGGGTGTCCACCACCCATGTGTTTCTTGGCCAGCGTCTCTTAATGACACGTGTGTGTATGTGTGTGTCCGTGCACACACCTTCCGGTCAGTGTGAAGACTCCTGAAGATTGTCAGCATAAGTCCCTGGAGTTTTCTTAATAAGGTTTTCAGCAAAGTTTGCCATTGATTCTTTCTTTGGGTTGAGACAAGAGTGACTGGCCCAAGATCACCCAGCTGGCTTCCTGCCTAAGGTGGAACTAGAACTCACAGTCTCCTGGTGAATGGCCCAAAGTCAGCCAGCTGGCTTTCCTATCTAAGGCAACACTAGAATTCACAGTCTCCTGGTGAATGGCCCAAAGTCACCCAGCTAGCTTTCAAGCCTAAGGCAACACTAGAACTCACAGTCTCCTGGTCAATGGCCCAGTCACCCAACTGGCTTTCAAGCCTAAGGCAACACACAGTTGCCTTAGGCTTGAAACTCACAGTCTCCTGGTCAATGGCCCAAAGTCACCCAGCTGGCTTTCATGTCTAAAGCAACACTAGAACTCACAGTCTCCTGGTCAATGGCCCAGTCACCCAACTGGCTTTCAAGCCTAAGGCAACACTAGAACTCACAGTCTCCTGGTCAATGGCCCAAAGTCACCCAGCTGGCTTTCATGTCTAAAGCAACACTAGAACTCACAGTCTCCTGGTCAATGGCCCAAAGTCACCAAGCTAGCTTTCAAGCCCAAGGCAACACTAGAACTCACAGTCTCCTGGTCAATGGCCCAAAGTCACCCAGCTGGCTTTCAAGCCCAAGGCAACACTAGAACTCACAGTCTCTTAGTCAATGGCCCAAAGTCACCCAGCTGGCTTTCATGCCTAAAGCAACACTAGAACTCACAGTCTCCTGGTCAATGGGACAAAGTCATTGAGCCAGCTTTCCTACTAAGGCAGGACTAGAACTCACAATGGCCTGGTGATTCAACCAAACCAGGGGAAGCTGTTCTCAATGGCTATTATCATTTTTTATTTATTCTTCCCCCCCCCACCAAAAAAAAGGAAAACAGTGGAGAACTGCAGGATTTTAACAGAAAAGAGCAAAAGAGAGAAATACGATCATAATTCTGCTACTTTCTTTTTGGAGTCCTAACCCCCCATGGTTCCCCTCCACCTGGCTAGGGACTTCTGGGAGTTGAAGTCCGCCCTACTTAAAGCTGGTGAAGCCGTGAACCACTGACACCGATGATTTAGAGATGGCCCAGCCGAATGAATTCAGTCTAAAAACCCCCGTATCTAAACATCTCCGAGAACCCTCCTGCCAAGGCGTGTGTGAAACAGGAAGCGAGCTGCATTTTTTTTTAAAAAAAAAATTAAAATAAATGCGACATCAGCAGTTCTGTGTCTCCAGAGGTTTGTGTGTGAGAGAGATTGTATAAGCTACAAGACAAGGCCATTGATGCTTATTCATTAATTCCATCTTTCTCAACTTTGGTAACTTTTAAAGATGGGTGGACTTCAACTCCCAGAATTCCCCAGCCAGCCATGGCTGGCGCTGGGGAATTCTGGGAGTTGAAGGCCACGTATTTTAATATTGCAAATCATTGCAAATTATAAATACTGGACAGTGGTCTAGCATCCGAATTTTTGCTACGTGACCACGGAGAGGCTGAAAGGGTCATAAGGGTGAGAAATGTCCTCAGTCTTTTTTTTAGTGTGGTCGTAACTTCGAAACGGTCACTAAACGGATGGCTGTAAGCCTAATCTAATCTAATCTAATCTAATCTAATCTAATCTGTAATCCTGTTTCTACTCCTTCGTTGGCGATTTTCAGACCGTTTCTCCCCATCCATCCTCTCTCCCGGAAGCCTGCATCCGTCCTCGCCTCTCTGCCGTCCATCTGGACGGCCGGTGCGACAAGGCCCTGAATGAGCCCACAGACCCCGGTCCAGTTGCCTGCCATATGACGCACGGATTGTGTCCGCAGGAGAAAGGAAAGCTTGCAACCCATGGCCATCAATGGCTCCCTTGTCTTGCCCGCACTGTGACTCCACACAGCTCCTGCCCAGCTGACGGGCAGAGTTGCAGGGCCCATCCGCTCACCCTGGGGAGGGGGAGCCTGTCCTGTCCGTTCCCCCCTCCCCCCCCACACAAAGGCCAGACTCTCCGCACAGCCCCAAAACCAGTTATCCCATCTCTCCTCCAATCAGGTTCCAGGTTAAATATATACATATACATATACATATACATATACGTATATATACATACATACATATACATATACATATACATACATACATATATATGTGTGTGTGTGTGTGTACAGTTAATATTTCGGGTTTCTTCCCGTGTAATTGTGAACATATCCCTAAAAGGATATTACACGGGAAGAAACCCGAAATATTAACTGTACACACATATATACCTGTGAAAACTTACATAGACAAATATATATATATATATTTCTTACTTCTTCGTAGGGTTTATGTGTGTTTTTCTTCTAGCCAGGTTTTCCCTACGTAACCAAGGTTTTTTGTAGCTCCAGCTCAGTAGAATCTGAGTAGATGTGATTCTACTGAGCTGGAGCTACAAAAAACCTTGGTTACGTAGGGAAAACCTGGCTAAAAGAAAAACATATATATATATATATATATGGGCAGTCCTCGCCTTAATACAACCGAGCCCCAAATGTAACATTTCTCACTTCTTTGAAGTGAGAAATGTGCGAAGGGAGCTTTGTCCCATTGTACGGCTTTTCTCGCCGTAAAGCGAATCCCTGCAGTTCTTAAATTCGTGATGCGGTCGTTAAGCGAATCCGGGTTTTCCTTTCCCCCACCCCACCCCCATCGACTTTGCTGGTCGGAAGATCACAAAAAGGGTTTCCGGGAGCATCGAAACCGTCATAAACACAAGTCCGTTGTCAAGCCTCCGAACGCCAATCACGTGACCGCGGGGATGCCGCAACGGTCACTAAGTGTGACAAACGGCCAGAAGTCGCTTTCCCTCCCCCCTCCCCCCCCGATGCAGCGTAACTTCAAACAGTCACTAAATGAAGTGTTGTTAAGTTGTAAGACTACCATATATATATATATATATTTAGTTTGGAATGCAAATAGCAGAATGACATCTCCATCCAGGGGAGCCAGCAAGCTTGCCCCTAGACGCCAACGGCGGCGGGGTAGGGGGCTGAACCCCCAAATAACCACTGAGAATTTTGCTTCATGCCTCAACCCAGGATGCCCCCCCACCCCCCCAGTGGATCCCAAAAGACCCACCAGCGGCGTGCAGGGTCTCTTCCCTTGGAGCAGACTGAAGTTTCACTTTTTCCCAAGAACAGAAAGAGGAGGGGAGACCACAAACCCACCCACCCCCGAGACCCCAGCTTTGTCTCACCCCTCTCTGGATGCCTGGCGAGGCTCTTGACCCCCAGATCACATGGGATCCGATGCCTGATCCTTTTGCCCTTTAGAAAGTCTCCTCTCCCATCCCCACCGGTGGTTTTCAGCTTTGAACACTCCCCCAACGCGGCTTTTCCCAGGGGAAGGAGGGAGAGAGGGACCCCCAGAGGTCATCAAGCCAGCCAGCCTTCCCCTGCAACACAGGGCTCCCTTGGGCCGCCTCTGTCCCTCCGGGTCGATCCCATCCACACATGCAGAGCGGAAGAAAGCCGCCCAGAAGGGAAGTGAATGACAGGCCCGGCCCAGCAAGATTCCCAAAGATGCAAATAAAAAACAGCCCCACAGCGCCCTGTTTCCTGCTAGGGATCGCCCGAGATCCAGCCAGCCCGTCTGCCTGGGATCCTCCTACCCGATCTCCCGGGAAAAGGCTCCCGGGGGGGCGGGGGGAGGGGGAGGGGGAGAGGGAGCTTGTAAACCGCACATATTGCCAGGCCTGCCCCACTGATCACTGTTATCTCTCTTTTCTCCAAGGTTCCTCCCTAGGGACTAGCCGCTTAAATGGGAATTCTCCCCAGAGCTTCCACTTCGGAAAAAAAAAAAAAGACGGAGGAGAAGAAAGAGGAGGAGAGGAAAAGGCGACCCCCCCTCCCTCCTAACTAACCCTTCTCTTCTCCCCCCCCATAGATTAAGGCTTCACCCCAAAAGTACCCTCGGGAGGGGGGGAAGAAAAAAAAGGGGGGGCTCTGCCGTTACTCACCGCTCTGCCTCCGCTTTCCGACCCGGCGGGGGGAAGCGGGGGGGGGGGTCCGCTGGCTGGGTTTATTCCATGCAACGGGGGATCGGGGCTTTGGGTGGGTGGGTAGGGGTGACCCCCGGATCTGGGCCGGGGAGATCCACCAGGGGGTGGGGGTGGGAGTGGGGGTGGGATCAGCCAAGGGCGGGTGGGGGGGGCGCCGGATCCGAGGCGGGGCAGGGGAAGAAGGTAACGAGGGTGGAAGTGGGGGTGGGGGGGAGGTGGAGAAAGGGAAACAATGTAGCCGCCGCGAACGTTCCAATTTCGAACGTTGCCGGCTTCGCTTTGGAACGTTGGCGCCGCCAAGATTCCGAGCGGCTTTTCGCGGGCGAGGCGGAGAGGCGGAGGCGGCGGGAGGCTCCTGGTCGAGCGGTGGAGGAGGCGGAGGCGGGGGCGGCGAGGATCTCTTTTTCTTCCCGTCTCTCTTTCCGACCCAGCCCCGCCGCTCGAGATCTCGCCGGGCCTGCTGCTCGCTGGCTTCCAGGGAACCCGAGCAGCCCGCCCGCAGCCCTACGGCGCCTGCGCGCTTGCCTGCCTTACCTTCCCCCTCCCCTCCCCACCCACCCACCCACCGCCGCCTCGCTTGCCCGTCTCCGCCCAGCGGCGGCGGTGGGGAGCTGGGCGAAGGGAGGGCGCCCCCTTCTGGTCAGCACGGGCTTTGTGCTAGAGCCTCTCTCTCTCTCTCTCTCTTTCTTTCTTTCTCTCAGTCTTTCTCTCTTTCTCTCAATCCCCCCTCCCTCTCAATCTCCCTCTCTGTCTTTCAATATTTATTGATTTCTTTCCCTCTCTCTTTCTCAATCTCCCTCTCTTCTCTCTCAATCTCTCTCTCTCTCTGTATTTCAATACTTATCGATTTCTCTCAATCTCTCTTTCTCAAGCTCTCTCTCTCTCTCTCTCTCGCTCTCAATAGAATAGAATAGAATTCTTTATTGGCCAAATGTGATTGGACACACAAGGAATTTGTCTTTGGTGCATACGCTCTCAGTGTACATAAAAGAAAAGATACGTTGGTCAAGAATCATAAGAATAGAATAGAATAGAATAGAATAGAATAGAATAGAATAGAATAGAATAGAATAGAATAGAATAGAATAGAATAGAATAGAATAGAATAGAATAGAACTTTTTATTGGCCAAGTGTGATTGGACACACAAGGAATTTGTCTTTGGTGCATACGCTCTCAGTGTACATAAAAGAAAAGATACGTTGGTCAAGAATCATAAGAATAGAATAGAATAGAATAGAATAGAATAGAATAGAATAGAACTTTTTATTGGCCAAGTGTGATTGGACACACAAGGAATTTGTCTTTGGTGCATACGCTCTCAGTGTACATAAAAGAAAAGATACGTTGGTCAAGAATCATAAGAATAGAATAGAATAGAATAGAATAGAATAGAATAGAATAGAATAGATTTTTTTATTGGCCAAGTGTGATTGGACACAGAAGGAATTTGTCTTTGGTGCATACGCTCTCAGTGTACATAAAAGAAAAGATACGTTGGTCAAGAATCATAAGAATAGAATAGAATAGAATAGAATAGAATAGAATAGAATAGAATAGAATAGAATAGATTTTTTTATTGGCCAAGTGTGATTGGACACAGAAGGAATTTGTCTTTGGTGCATACGCTCTCAGGGTACATAAAAGAAAAGATACATTCGGCAAGAATCATAAGAATAGAATAGAATAGAATAGAATAGAATAGAATAGAATAGAATAGAATAGAATAGAATTCTTTATTGGCCAAGTGTGATTGGACACACAAGGAATTTATCTTTGATGCATACGCTCTCAGGGTACATAAAAGAAAAGATACATTCGTCAAGAATCATAAGAATAGAACAGAACAGAACAGAAAAGAAGAGAACAGAACAGAACAGAAAAGAAAAGAAAAGAAAAGAAAAGAAAAGAAAAGAAAAGAAAAGAATAGAATTCTTTATTGGCCAAGTGTGATTGGACACACAAGGAATTTGTCTTGGTGCATACGCTCTCAGTGTACATAAAATAAAAGATACATTCATCAAGAATCGTAAGGTACAACACTTAATGATAGTCATAGGGAAACAGTCAATATAAATCTTAAGAATACCAGCAACAAGGTTACAGTCATACAGGGGCAATTAACAGGATGTAATACAGGTAGCCCTCGACTTACAACAGTTCAATTTAGTGACCATTCAAAATTATAATGGCACTGAAAAAAAGGGACTTGCTGGCTGGGGAATTCTGGGAGTTGAAGTCCACCCACCATAACATTTGCCAGTTTGTTTGTTTGTTTGTTTGTTTGTTTTAAACAACACCCATCTAAATTAGCCTCATCAAAACTGCACCGCTGGGTATTTCCTTTTGAAGCTTGTGGCTTTGCTTGCGGTGCAGCAGGTGTGTTTACTCATTTGAGGAAAAAAGATAGCCATCAAAAGATAAAAGGACTTTGTTTAAAAACTCCGGGTCTCTTCCTATGCACCATTTTTTTTGCAAGAGAAACACTTAAGTTGCTGAACAGAGCCAGAAGCCAGCTTACTAGCCAAATAAGAGACAGAGCAGATCCCGATGTTAAGTACCCGAAAATGGAGTGTGGGTTTGTGCAGGCCTTGGAATTGTGCAAGACAGTGGAATTGGTCTGGACTTTTGTCCCCATTCTGTCTTTTTTTTAAAAAAATCAATGTAACTTACAGTCTTCCCTCCCTTAGACTTATGCAAAATTAATCAGTGCATTCGTGGTCCTAAGTCAACTTGGATTTATTTGTGGAGCGCAACTAAGAAGGCCACATAAATTAATCATCACCATCAATATTTAATCTGGCAGTGACAAATGGGAGAGTCGGATTCACTTAAAGTGAATATTGAAAAAAAACCGATTTCGTTTGTTTGAACCGGAGGGAAAATGATACCACAGCATCTCCTACTGCACAATCACAACTTGGCGGTGTTTTGGGCAACCGTAAAGGCTGCTCTGTTGTGTCCAATATGGGATGTGTTTTGTGTGACATGAAACAGCCATAAATGCCAGCCGGTTTCCTAAAATGCAGTCCTGCAACCGGGGTGGGAATTTACTTTGGAGACTCCAAATCTGGGTCATAAGTCTCTTTTTCAGGTTCCGTTGTTAAGTTGAGTACTACTTGTATATAATTTCTTGGAGCCCTTCATTGTTGTTTCTATTCCCAGACTTAATCAGAAAGCAGAATAGCCTGCAATGCCTCCAGCCAACCAGCCGGTGGCGCTGTGGATCCAGCCTGGGAACCCAGGGGTTTGAACTGGTAAATCCGCCTGTTGGTCTTTCCAGGTACTTGATGCTAAAGAGGGAAGTTATAACAATGCCGCTCTTATTTCAAAAGGCGAGAGCTGAAAGGCGAGAAGAGGTAGATATACCCATTAAGAGCTGGCATTGTGTAATTCCTCCTTCATCAGGCTGTCCCGGAGAAAAATAAATAGGTGAGAAAGGTTCCCATGGAGAAAGAAATAAGCACAATTGAGCAGGGGGTTGGATCAGTGGTGAAATCCAATTTTTTTTACTACCGGTTCTGTGGGCGTGGTTTGGTGGGCATGGCAGGGGAAGGATACTGCAAAATCTCCATTCCCACCCCACTCCTGGGGGAAGGATACTGCAAAATCTCCATTCCCATCCCACTCCGGGGGAAGGATACTGCAAAATCCCCATTCCCACCCTACTCCTGGGGGAAGGATACTGCAAAATCCCCATCCCCTCCCCACTCCTGGGGGAAGGATATTGCAAAATCTCCACTCCCTCCCCACTCCAGGGGAAGGATATTGCAAAATCTCCATTCCCTCCCAACTCCAGGGGAAGGATACTGCAAAATCCCCATTCCCACCCTACTCCTGGGGGAAGGATACTGCAAAATCCCCATCCCCTCCCCACTCCTGGGGGAAGGATATTGCAAAATCTCCATTCCCATCCCACTCCGGGGGAAGGATACTGCAAAATCCCCATCCCCTCCCCACTCCTGGGGGAAGGATATCGTGAAATCTCCATTCCAACCCCATTCCAGGCGAAGGATACTGCAAAATCCCCATTTCCTCCCCACTCCTGGGGGAAGGATATTGCAAAATCTTCATTCCCTCCCCACTCCAGGGGAAGAATACTGCAAAATCTCCATTCCCACCCCACTCTGGGGCCAGCGAGAGGTGGTATTTGCCGGTTCTCCGAACTGCTCAAAATTTCTGCTACCGGTTCTGCAGAACCTGTCGGAACCTGCTGGATTTCTCCCCTAGGTTGGACTAGAAGACCTCTAAGGTCCCTTCCAGCTTTATTCGGATTGATTTTTCCAGTTGGCACTCTTGGGGGGGTGCCGGCAGAACTGAGAAGGCAGGGGTGGGTCTGATTTGTGACCGTTTGACCTCTTTGAAGAGCACAAGGGAGACCGTGACGTGAAGGCGTCCCAAGCACAAGGGAGCAGGCAAAAAAGTAGATTGCAGACTTTTCTTTGGAAACCACGTCTGATTTCATTGCTTCTCAGACTTCAAAGCAAGATGCCTGGCGCACAGGGGGCTCTCCAAACTTGGCAACTTGTGGACTTCAATCCCCAGAATTCCCCAGCCAGCACGGTTGCCGGCATCGCTGGCTGGGGAATTCTGGGAGTGGAAGTCCACCAGCCAGTTTTTAAAGTTGCCAAATTTGCAGCAGCCTCTCTTGATTTCCCAGGATGCTTCTGTGGGCCCTTCTAAGCAGGAGGGCCAATAGCCACCTTAAGATGGGACAATTGGAAAGTGCCATCCAGCCCATCTGGAATACACACACACACATCCCAAAAAAAAGCCACAAAAACACACACCTTAGTCTGCCTTAAAGAGAAGTGTGGATTTTTTTTTTTTTTATTAAAAAAGCTTTAATAAAAGTCCTCTCCTGAGTTCTGATTATCCCTCTCTTGCAGATAAACTCTTGAACCTCTCAAATCCTCGTGAACCTATCAAGTTTCCTTCTATTTTTTTTTCCCCCTTTGTTGGCAGCCAGGCAGTTATATAAGAAGGGATCTACCACTCAGGTAATAATAACAGCCTGCCATTTTTACTTGGACCAACGCCAGGGTCATTACTCAACCAGCCCTTCAGTTTCTCTCTGTGTGTGTGTGTGTGTGTGTTGTACTCTCGTGCATCCGTGCAAAGTCCCACACACCTTAGAAAGCCTGGCTGTTGAATCAACCCCAATGGAAAGGAAAATAATAGCAGGTTTGGCATTGCTTCAAACCCATCCGGGCAAAGATACCGGAGAATGTTTTTCTTCGAAGTTAGGAAATTAAAGAAGGCAGGACAAGGAACTAATGGATGGAAACTAATCAAGGAAGGGAAGCAACCTGGAATTGAAGAAAAACTTCCTAACAGTGAGGACAATTAACCAGTGGAACAGCTTGCCACCAGAAGTTGTAGATGCTCCCATCACTGGAGGTTTTTAAGAAGAGAGACTGGGCAGCCACTTGTCTGAAATGATATAGGATGACTGGACTAGAAGACTCCTTCATGGTCTATTCTGAGAAGGAAGGAAGGAAGGAAGGAAGGAAGGAAGGAAGGAAGGAAGGAAGGAAGGAAGGAAGATGATTATATATGATTATATATGTTATATAATCATATATTATATTACATGATTATCATCATCATCATCAACTTTGGGTAGGCTCATACCAGGGCTGAAATGCTCCCGGTTCAGACTGGATCACCTGATCCGGTAGCGATGGAGGCGGGTGGTTCGGAGAACCGATAGCAAAAATCCCTGCCCCCCCCCTCCCCATGCCCAGCTGACCCGCACAATCATCAGAGGCTTTTTTTTTTTTTTTTACTTTTAAAAGCATTTTTTCTACAACCTTTTCGGCCAAAAAATGCTTTTAAAAGTAAAAAAAAAAAAAAAAAGCCTCTGCCCATCAGGCAACTCAGCTGGGATCGTCAGAGCCTTTTGAAAGCATTTTTTTTACAACCTCTTCACTGAAGAAGTGGTAGAAAAAATGGTTTTAAAAGTAAAAAAAAAAAAATTGGCCACGCCTACCCAGTCACATTACTCCTCCCCCTCACCAAGCCACGCCCACAGAACCGGTAGTAACAAATTTTAGATTTCACCACTGGCTCATACGATGCTTTTCCCCAAATAGAACTACAAAAATATGCCGAAAAAGATTGAGATTCTTGGGACAGGCTGGCGGGCAATTAGTCCTTTTTGCAATTAGTCCATCTTATTAGGAAAACGCGGTTTCACTTGGACGTGCTCGCATCGCTCGTGCCTCAGGGAGAGGCCGTAGAGAGGGGTCATGTTTACCGTCACCCCGTCAGGAACGCTGAACTCCAAGTCTTGTAGCAAAGTGGCCAAGAAAAGGAAGAGTTCCCATCGAGCGATGGGCTCGCCGATGCATCGCCGTTTCCCCATGCCGAATATCAGGACTTTCTCCCGTTCATCCGTGTTGATTTCTTTCCCGTTGGCGCTGAGAAAACGTTCGGGAATGAAGGCAGAGGGGTCTTTCCAAAGATTTCTACAAAGAGGATGCATGGAATGAAGGGTTGGGAATAAGGAGAATTTTTTTCTGACAGTGAGAACAATCAACCCATGGAACGGAAGCTGCCTTCAGAAGTTGTGGGAGCTTCATCACTGGAAGCTTTCGAGAAGAGACGGGACTGCCCTTTGGTCGTCGGGCTCTGCCACGCATACGCAGGGGGGGGGACGCATGTGGGAGAGCATGCAAGCATGCATGGGGGTGGGGCGTGTGCAGGGAATGTGTGCATGCCCAGTGTTGTGGCCCCGCCCTCTGAGCCTGTCCCATCGGAGGAAGAAAGCTCCAAGCATGAGGAAGAGGAGTCAGCCAGGCCTCCCTCTCCAGGCCCCTCCCCTCTGGCACTGTCTCAGGTGCCGGCCGAGGGAGAGGAGATTAGCAGGGAGACAGGTGGCTCAGATGAAAGCGAAGGAGAGACATCATTCCTGGACACACGCCTCCGAAGGCGTGATAAACGATTGCAGCAGCTCAGGAGGCGTGCTAGGGATTAGAACTGAGTCACTGGACCACACCCCAGAGACTATATAATAGAGGGTGGTGGTCAGTGATCCTTGTGACGAACAAAACTAACCTTGGATAGTCACTAAAGCCTCGTTCGGAACTGCTGGGAGGAATATTTATTGTTGTTGGACATTTGGAAGCTGAGTATTTATCTTTCTGTTTTTCTGTGAAAATAAAGGCACTTGGCAGACGGTGTGTCTATCGCTGCCAAGTTGGAGATAAAGAACTGGGTGTGTTCCAAAGTGTTTCCTTAACCCTCGGCTGGCTGTGTTTGTGTGTGTGTGTGGACGGGGACAGATCACCCAGGGTGTGTGCAGGGGCCACACGCATATGTGTGGGGGTGAGGCACATGCATGGGGGCCACACACGTATTGCATTTTGGGGGTTCGGGCGCACGCTTTGGGCACTCGGTCCGGAAAAGGTTAGCCATCAGTGACATAGAATAACAGTGTCAGCATTCTAATGCTGCCATAAAGAGGAGAAGAAGAGGCTTGACTTTTCACCTACTTATTTTCTCTGTAGATAATATCCCCTAGGAGATGGGATGGGAGGGGGGACATTCCTGTGGGTTGAAGTCAGGAGCTGGGGAGACTGACTTGGAAGATGGCCAATGAGACGCTGAGAATTGGGGAACGGAAAGGGAAGGGTTTGGGGTCAGAGGGTTAGTATCGGCTACGACGAAGTCGGGACCAGATTGTTGTACTCAATAAATGGAAGATTTCAGCAAAGATTAATTGTTTGGGAATGCAATTTATTTGAGATGACATCGTAACCTGACAAACAGAGTCTTCTAGTCCAACCTTCTGCTCTAGCAGGAGACCCTATACCAGTGATGGCTAACCTTTTTGCCATCGCGTGCCAAAAGCAGGGGGAGCGCGGGGGTCGTGCGCGCCTGCCCCCACCCACCCCGCACCCCACGCATGTGCACACGACCCCTCCCCCCACGCTCCCCACGCTTTTGGCATGTGATGGCACGGTGGGCCTGGTAGGCCTGTTTTTCACCCTCCCCAGGCTCCAGAGCCTTTCTAGGAGGCTGGGGAGGGCAAAAACAGCCTTCCCTATCGCCCCAGAAGTCCTCCGGAGACCAGAAACAGCCCTTTTCCCGACTTCCGGTGGGGCCAGAAGGCCTGAAAATCAGCTGGCCAGCGTGCGCATGCACACCGGAGCTGAGCTCGTGTGCCCATCCATATGGCTCCACGTGCCACCTGTGGCACGCGTGCCATAGGTTTGCCATCACGGTTCTATGTTCTTAGTGGGGTGCTGAAGCTGGCCTTCTGGGCTGTCCTACAATTCCCCAACCTCCAGAATAACAGGACAAGAAGCAATGGGTGGAAACCAATCAAGGAGAGAAGCAACCTGGAATTAAGGAGAAACTTCCTAACAGGGAGGAGAGTTAACCAATGGAACAGCTTGCCACCAGAAGTTGTTGGTGCTTCATCAGTGGAGGCTTTTAAGAAGAGAGTGGACAGTCACTTGTCTGAAATGGTCTAGGGTCTCCTGCTTGAGCAGGGGGTTGGACTAGAAGACCTCCAAGGTCCCTCCCAATTCTGTTGTTTTGTTATTTCCGTTATTCCATGAGAACTCGCTACTTACTCGTCATGGTTGACTTGCCACTGGTTGATAAAGACGCAGAGGTCCTTAGGAATGAAGTAGCCCTTGAAGGTGGTATCTCTCGTGGTGCTGAAAAGAAAACAAGAAAATAAAAAAAATATATTTTTCAAAGCCAACAAAGAATCCGCCCACCAAGCCACGCCCACAGAACCGGTAATAAAAAAAAAATTGAATTCCACCATTGACTTGACGGATCAGACCAGGTTCAGGGACAAATTTCTCTTCGGAATTTGGGACTTACCAATGGGGAAGTGTGAACGGTATGAAGGTAGAGTGCCTGAACACTTCCAGGATGAAAGCTTCCGTGTAAGGGAGCAGGGAGCGATCGGATAATCGCGGCTTCCGTTCTCTGCCGATGGTGACATCTGCAAAGCAGGGAGTCAAAAAAAAATCAAAGATCTCCCTTCTTTCGTGAGAAGACTTTATCTCTAAGGATGTAGAGGGCATGGGGAGTGACCTTGAAGGTTGGGATGAAGTGCCATTTGCTAAAGCAATGGTCAGATAAGAGGGGCTTGAGCCAAGAGAAAACGTCCCACACAAAAATTGTAGGGCTGACAAAGGCCGTGTGCTGTGGCCTGCTGGCCACCAGCCCCTCCAGCAGCTGAATCAGAGGAGGAGGAGGCGTGGGAGTCAGCATCAAGGCAATCTGAGAGCTCCGAGGGGAAAGAGGGAATGGAGCTGGCAGAGAGAGAGAGACAGAGGCGGATCCTGGGCCGTCCGTCAGCCCTCAGATGGAGAGTCAACAGCCCCCAGGTCTGGAGGTGGCTGAGGAGGAAGAGGAGGAACAGCTGGGTCCAGTGCCTGACGCACGGATGCACAGAAGGCAGAGGAGAGGAGAGCAGTGGAAATCTATGGGCCGGTCCTTGGGACAGAAGAGCCACCGCTGCTAGCGAAGCCCCACTCCTAGCTCTGGGGATAAAAAGCAGGGGGTGAAGATGAATAGATGTGGCAGACAACTATTCATCTTCTGGCCAGCCGGACTTCTTAACCTGCGTTGAAAGAGAAACTTTTTGCCGGGGCTGCCGGCGCTCCTGATAAAGGAATCTTTTGAGTTCACGTCAGAGGGTTTGTCGTGTTTGGGGAGCTGGGTCACAACACCGTCTGTACATGTGATTTAAGTTGGGTTGTTTTGGTTCCCCCAAATGCTGAGCATAAGTGTGCAAACCCAGCCTTTTATTTTGTTCCGTGAACTGGAGTTGCGGGACGAATACGTTCAAATAAATAAATAAATGCATAAGAAAAAAATAACTCCTAGTTCCAGATTAGTTACCCTGGCAGAGGAAGAAAAATAACCCACCTATTTCTTCCTGGATCTTTTTCTGAATTTTGGGATAAGTGATGAGATACATAAGGGACCAGGACAAGCCGGTGGATACTGTGCTGAAACCTGTAACACACACACACACATACACAAAAAGAGGACACGGCGGGACCGAAATAACTCCATCTCGCTGTTGTGGTCCATCAGCAGCCTGCGGAGCTGGCAGCGGAGTCGGACAGCGATGAGGCTGAGGAAGAACAGGGGCCAGTCCTGGAGGCTGGGGAAGGCCCGGATGAGGGCTCTGCATCGGAGGCAGAGATGAGGCCAGGGCCATCGGGGCGTGATGTGCAGCCTCCGGAGCCTCCAGAGGCTGACAGTAGAGAGACAGAGGAACAGGAGGAGCCTGTTCCTAGTGCACGCATGCGCAGAGCTGCCAGAAGGCACGAACAGTTAAAACAAAAGGGACGACTCGGTAGTAAGGCCTGGAGATGATTGGCCCTTCCCATAAGGCTTAAAAGAGCAGCAATGGCTCTTGGGCTCTTTGACGGAAAACAACGTTGATAGACTTGTCTTGCTGCACTTACCTCTGATCGGCGTCTTCTGCTCCTGAACTTTTGCCAAGAGAAGCCTTTGGCAGTTTGCCTAATTATACCCAGGTTGGTGATTAGCCTGAAGAATTTGTGTTATGAAGAATTTGTTTTAATTTAGTTTGGACTACGCTGAGAATGAGTTAATTCTCAACTGTTCTAATAAAGTCTGTTTGTTTTGGAACTGTTTGCGTCTAATATTACCTACTTGGGCCTGGGTCACAACACTCGCCTCCTGACTTACACGGGGTCTCACCTCCAGGAGGACTTTGGCCAGATGCTTCCACAAATTCCTTTTCTCGGGGGACAGAAGAGTGAAATTGCTCAAGATCCATCAAATCCAGAACAAGGTAAGGAATATGTGTAATTAAGGACTTTGATGGAGCCTGCTATCTCCCAATAACCATTCAGAAGCTGGTGAAAAAATAAAGGCCTGTGGGAACGGCCTTGGGAGACAGGAGCCACAGATTGGACAAGTGGTATGTAAAAGGTATCTCAGCCAGAGGTGGGCTTCAAAAATTTTAGCAGGGGGTTCTCTGCCTGGTTGTTGGGTGGGCGTGGCCATGGTGGGAGTGGCCTAGTCAGCCTCCTGCACCAAGGGAGGGGTGTTTTTGTCCTCCCCAGGCTCCGGAGGCTTTCTTTGAGCCTCCGGGAGGGCAAAAATGGCCTCCCCAGGCTCCGGAGGTCCTCTGGAGGCTGGAATTGGGCCCATTTCCAGCCTTCCTGAATTTCCGGTAGACCCCTCCCCGAGCCTCCATGCGCACCCTGCACTTACCTGCATCCAAAACAGGCCGCGTGGGGACTCCTTGGAGGGGTGGGGTGGGGTGGGCGAGCCAGGAGTGGGATTTGGGGGTTCTCCAAACTGCACAGAATCTTAGCTAGAGGTTCTCCCGAACCCCTGCAAACCCCCAGCAGCCCACCACCTGATCTCAGCCCATAGAAGGAGACCCAGAGTAATAAGCGTTTATTACGTTTATAAAAATGGAGATTGAATGACCCCCAGGACACAGCAACGGTCGTAAGTATGAACCAGTTGCCAAGCGTCTGAATTTTGATGACGTGCTCGTAGGGATGCTGCAATGTGTGAAAAATAAATCACTTTTTCCAGGGCCGTTGTAACTTTGATCGGTCACTCAATGAACTGTTGTAAATCGAGGACTACCTGCCCTTCTCCCCCGGGGTTCGCTTTTGATTAGACCCTCAGGTGAAGAAGACCTTACCTGCCCCAAAAATATCATTGACCAGATTCACAATTTTTTCAGTGGGGACCTGAGTTTTCAATTTGGCGTCTGCTTTCTGTTTTTGGCTTTCCTCGATCAGCGAATCGGTGATATCGCGGATGTGATCCTGAAAGGAAACATCAAGGAAAGTTGTGCTGACTTTACAATAATACCACTTATTATAGAGGCGACTTCAAGAACTGTCAGCCTTTTTTGTTTTTTTAGGAAGCCCAGCTTGAGAGAAATTGAAGACAACTGTTTTCATTTGAGTCCCATTGATGTTCCATCAGATTTAGGCCGGATTTTGTATTAGGAAAATAGCAAATAGATTTCATGATAAGAGAGGGTGGGGAGAGATGAAGTTATCAAATACCAAAAATGTCAAAATTTGTAGACCTGAAAGAGTGAAAATATCATGTTGTAGGAAGCCGCCCCCCTCTCCTAGAAGAATGAAATACTTTGGGAAATGTTAAAAATCCCAAATGCCTTTTTAACATTTCCCCTACATGAGAAATGGAGGGGAAAAAATCTTAAGGGAGGCAGAAACCAGCCCCAGTTTCCCTACCCCAAGCAAAAACTGAGGAGGCCAGTTTTTAGAAATGCAGATTTGGTAATCCGTTCAGAAAAGACTGGGTCAGACAGAAACCTCAGATAAGCAACAAGCCAAAGGTTGACAAGATTAGCTCAGGCAAACACCTAGAATTTGCATTTTCCCTTGTGCCTATAGAGCCAGCCATGACCTCTACATGACCCCATACGAATCCGGAAGGTATAAAAACCCACCCACTCACTCTCAACATGATTTTGTCAGCTGTCCCAGAATCACATGTGATTGATGGTTCTGCTTCATCAATAAAGTGAACCTTTCTTTCCAATCAGTGTTGTCGTCCGCCAGCAGCCTGCGGAGCTGGCAGCAGAGTCGGACAGTGAGGAGGCTGGGGAGGAACACGGGCCAGTCCTGGAGTCTGGGGAAGGCTCGGACGAGGGCTCTGCATCGGAGGCAGAGAAAGGGCCATCTGGGAGGTACGTGCTGCCTCCGGAACCTCCAGAGTCAGACCTCAGCGAGGCAGAGGAACAGGGGGAGCCTCTTCCCAGTGCGCACATGCACAGAGCTGCCAGAAGGCAAGAACAGTTCAAACAAAAGGTACGACTCGGGAGTAAGGCCTGGAGATGATTGGCCCCTCCCATAAGACTTAAAAAGAGACGTGGGCCTTTGCAGGAAGCAACGTTGTTCATTCTGTGCAGTTTAAAGCCTGAAGCTCTGTTTGATTCTGGACTCCGTGTGGCTTTGCCCATTAGGTCTTTGGCAGCGTTTCAAGGGAGATGAAGGTGGGTGATTATCAGCCTTATCCCGAAGGACTCTATTTGGGACTCATCTTTGTGAATGAATTCACAGCTGTTAAAATAAAAGAGGTTTTTGGGACTACTCGTGTGTTTTACTGACTCAGGGGGCCTAGGTCAGAACAATCAGCCTCCAGCCTCCATTTTATTTCCAGCGTCTTTCTCTCGGCTTGGACCTGGACCTGGATATTTCTCCCAACAATGTCTTACCTTCCTGAAGCTCTCGTAATGCTCTTGCACGCTCTTCTTCAGGAAGCGATTGAATTCCTGATTGTAGTTCTTAAACTTTTTCACCTTGCTGTTGGGAAGATACTGAAGAACAGGGATGAAGGTGGCTAGACTTCCCGAGCCTGTGCCTTCCACAAACCGTTCGCTGTTGGCCACAATGTGGAGCAGTTCTTCGTCATCGTAGTCGTAACGCTTGCCGAAACACATGGCCAAAACCACATTGGCCACGGCGACCATCAAGTACAGATAGGGATCCAGGCGGTTCTTAGCAAGCATGACCTCCTGGAGCTTGGCCATCAGATGGTGGGCCTCCTTGGAGACGTGGTCTTCCAAGAGGCAGGTGGAGAAGGAGGTGAGGCTGGGTGAAGAAGCGAAGGTTTTCAGGGCGTGTTGAGCCAGCTTGCGACGAGCTTGCCACACCGGTCCAGAATCCGTGCCGAAAGCCATACTCTGCCCATCGGTCACATGGCGGAAGATGTAAAGGTCTGGACGTCCCTTGAAGTCTTCTCCGTTTCTCACGAGGGCTTCCTTGATGGTCTCCAGACCACTCAGCACCAAGACTGGCCTTGTCCCGATGTGGATCATCATGACATCTCCGTAGGTCTTGCTCATTTGACTCAAACTGAGATGGACATTGGTCCCCAGCTCCAGTATGTTGCCAATCAAGGGATAGCCCCGTGGTCCAGGGATTCTTCTGGAGCCCTGCGGGATCTGTTTTTGGAAGGTCTGGAGGACAAGGAAGAGCAGGCAGAAAACTGCCAGGCCAATCAGGACCTCGGTAGCCGAAATCGATGCCAGGATCCCCCGGAGCCACATGGCAAAGCTGGATAAAGGTTTGTCTTCAAAACCTTTTACTGAAATGAGAGGAAAGATAGGACAGGCGGTACAAATAGGAAGGCAAAAATCAGTAGAGGGAGTCCTTGATTTATGACCAGAACTGGGCTCAGAATTTTCGTTGCTAAGCAAGGCGGTTGTTAAGTGAGTCCTGCCCAATTTTATAATCATGTTTGCCACAGCTGTTAAGCAAATCACTGCAGTTCTTAAATGAATCACATGATTGTTAAGCAAATCTGGCTCTCCCTGTTGATTTTTCTTTTTCCTTCCTTCCTTCCTTCCGTCTTTCCTTCTTTCACTCCTCCCTCCTCCTTTCTCCCTTCCTCATGTTTCCTCCCTCCCTCATATTTCCTCCCTCCCTCCTTCCCTCCCTCCTTCATGTTTCCTTCCTTCCTCCCTCCCTCCTTCCCTCCCTTCCTCCCTCCCTCATGTTTCCTTCCTCCCTCCCTCCTTTCCTCTCTCTCATGTTTCCTTCCTTCCTTCCTTCCTTCCTTCCTTCCTTCCTCCTCTTCCTTCCTTCTTTCCTTCCTTCCTTCCGTCCTTCCTTCTTTCACTCCTCCCTCCCCCTCCCTCCCTTCATCATGTTTCCTCCCTCCCTCATATTTCCTTCCTTCCTCCTTCCCCCTCCCTCATGTTTCCTTCCTCCCTCCTTCCCTCCTTCCTTCATGTTTCCTTCCTCCCTCCCTCCTTTCCTCCCTCCCTCATGTTTCCTTCCTTCCTTCCTACTCTTCCTTCCTTCCTTTCCTTCCTTCTGTCCTTCCTTCTTACACTCCTCCCTCCCCCTCCCTTCCCATGTTTCCTCCCTCCCTCATATTTCCTTCGTCCCTCCCCCTCCCTCCATCATGTTTGTTTCCTTCCTTCCTTCCTTCCTCCCTCCCTCCTTCCCTCCCTCCCTCCCTCCCTCATGTTTCCTCCCTCCCTCCTTCCTCCCTCCTTCACGTTTCCTTCCTTCTTCCCTCCCTCCTTCCTTCCCTCCCTCCCTCATGTTTTCTTCCTCCCTCCTTCCTCCCTCCCTCATGTTTCCTTCCTTCTTCCCTCCCTCCTTCCTTCCCTCATGTTTCCTTCCTCCCTTCCTCTCTCCTTTCCTCCCTCCCTCATGTTTCCTTCCTTCCTTCCTCCTCTTCCTCCCTCCCTCCCTCCTTTGCATAATAAATACCTGGTAAAATCAGGAAGAATAAGAACTAGGGATGAGGCCAACACAGTCTACAAGTAAAAGTTGTTGTCCAAATGTCTTTAGCTCTTTCTCTTGCCAGCCGCTGGCTACCTTATGAGAAGGTTGTCCCGTGTTCTCCTATCTGGGAAATGATTATTTAACCCACAAACCCTCCAAGTTCAGCTGGAGAAAATCCAAGGAAAATATTGCATCCCACGGCGCTGGGCTAAAACCAGGTAATGTGCTTCTTGATTACCAAGATCGTCCCAGATTTTGCTGGTACTGAAGGAGGCTGGGGTTCTCTTTTGCATTCAACCAGTGTTTAAACCTGGCTTATTTAATAAACTCCAGCTGGTTGGGTTTGCACAATCCGTACGCCCTTATTCCTGAGCCAAAAGCAAACAAATAAATTTAATAAGTCAATAAATAAAACAAAACAAGGCCCAAGATGGTTCACAGTGCTTTGGGAACTTGTCAATTCTTCAAAAAGTAGACCAGACTAGGGGGTACCCAAATCATGCTAACCAAGATTGGGCTGCTGGGGGTTCGCAGGGGTTCGGGAGAACCTCTAGCTAAGATTCTGTGCAGTTCGGAGAACCTCCAAATCCCACTCCTGGCTGGCCCCGCCCACCCCGCCCCTCCCAGGAGTCCCCACATGGCCCATTTTGGATGCAGGTACGTGCAGGGTGAGCACGGAAGCTTGGGGTCGGGCCTATCAGAAGTTCAGGAGGGCCAGAAATGGGCCCGTTTCTGGCCTCCAAAGGGCCTCCGGAGCCTGGGGAGGCCGTTTTCACCCTCCCGGAAGCTCAAGGAAAGCCTCTGGAGCCCGGGGAGGGCAAAAATCCCCCCCACCGTGGTGCAGGAGGATGACTAGGCCACGCCCATCATGGCCACACCCACCCAGCAACCAGGCAGAGAACCCCTTGCTAAAATTTTTGAAGCCCACCCCTGATGCTAACTAATACTTATCTTTATTATAAGGTTATAGTAACAGAAGCTTGCATGTCTGAATGGTCTTCCCCTCTCTTTCTCTTTCTCTTCGTGAGAATTGGCTGAGTGGGTTCTCTTTTGAGATGCGTTCTCATATTACGTTTCTGCTTTGGGCACAGATTTCCTTTATTTGGCCAATGTCTTAGTAGCTTCTTTTTCTCCTGTCCCTCAAGGTTCTTCCTTCTACCCATCACAGAACCGGGCCAGAGTGAGTGACCATCAATAAGGTATTTGATGACTTCTGTTTCCAGCCAGCCAGGCGATGGTCATCTTTCAAGGAAACTCAAAGAGAACTAAGCTAGTTCAGCTGCTGAAACGGAAAACTGTCTCTTCTTAAGGATTCCGGCGAACGAAAATGAACTGTCTAATAGTAGAACCGGTTCCTGTTATGTGTTGTGGCCCGCCAGGTGCCAGCGGAGCTGGCGGCAAATTCGGACGATGAGGAGGAAG
Organism: Pantherophis guttatus; assembly: GCF_059756535.1. Classification (NCBI taxonomy): domain Eukaryota; kingdom Metazoa; phylum Chordata; class Lepidosauria; order Squamata; family Colubridae; genus Pantherophis; species Pantherophis guttatus. Next base: position 22,107,517 of record NC_142075.1, read on the forward strand.
AACAGCTGGGGCCTGTTCCAGATGCACGTATGCGCAGAGCAGTTAGGAGAGGTTGAACAACGGAGGACAAGGGGTCGACGCTGGAAGCAAAGCACACGTGGATGCTGAACGGGCCCCTCCCTGGCTGGGGAATAAATAGAAGGAAAGGGGAGTGGTGGTCGTAGGAGACAACCGTTCGTATTTCTGGAGATTCTGCTCATTGCTTTTCGTGCCACAAAGACTGCTTGCCAGAACTTAATTTGCAGCCTTTCGGCTGGGAGCTCACGGCCTTGCAATTATCATTATTGCAAGGAACTGATAAGGTCTGTTATTGCAGTTAACTCCTTGAAGAACTATTGCCTGGACTTTTCGGTGGGTGAATGCAATTAATTCACAAGAGGTAAATAAAGAGGGGTTTTTTTTGTGACAAGGAGTCCGTTTCTTGCTTCTGCTAAGGCTGGGTCAGAACATTATGTTACTGGAGAACCATTCCCCCTCCCCCTCACCCACCCATAATTCCATGGTGAGGAGAACAGGGTGATCTTGGTGGAACATTGGGGTGATGAATTCATCCCTTGGTCGAAAAAGGACAGGATCTCCTGACCAGGCAGGATAAAATCAAGTTAAAGATTAGCCAACTTTGCGTGAGAAGCCCTAGACAGCAGCTTCGTGCCACTTTTCAGAGCCAAGAGAGAAAACAAACAGGGATGAAGGGAAAGAAAAGTTCAAGGTATCTGAAATTGGGCTGTGACGAATACCCCGAAGGAGGAATTTGCATTTCTGAAGGGACTCACTGAATAACCAGAGCTTTTCAGAACCTTCATTGAAGTCTCTCACTATTATTATCCCAGTGGCCTGGATCAGTGGTGAAATCCAAATTTTTTTACTACCGGTTCTGTGGGCGGGGCTTGGTGGGCATGATGTGGCTTGGAGGGCATGGCAGGGGAAGGGATACTGCAAAATCCCCATTCCCTCCCCACTTTTGGGGGAAGGATGTTGCAAAATCTCCATTCCCACCCCTCTCTGGGGCCAGCCAGAGGTGGTATTTGCCAATTCTCCAAACAACTCAAAATTTCCGCTGCCGGTTCTCCGAACTATTCAAAATTTCCGCTACCGGTTCTCCGAACTATTCAAAATTTCCACTACCGGTTCTCCGAACTATTCAAAATTTCTGCTACCAGTTCTCTAGAACCTGTCAGAACCTGCTGGATTTCACCCCTGGCTTGGATCAACGTAATTGATTTCCTCTATTGTTTTGGCCTACTGAACTCAACTCACCAGTTGAAGAAATGGAAAACCGCGAAATATTGAAATCTACTTTTCATAACAATTCTATGCTGCAATTCATTTTATTGACTTGAATGAACAAGTCAACGTTTTTTTTGCTAAGTTAGTCGTAATTTTAAATGCATCCCAACTAAATACCAAAAGAAGCTATATTGATGTGGATAAACTGCAAATTCCACTTGGCTGTTTTATACATTCCTACTTGTTCCTATACCGTACACGTGACCAAATAAATTGTAGCAACTTAATATAATTTGAAGGGACATGGTAGCTCAGTGGCTAAGACGCTGAGCTTGTCGATCGAAAGGTCAGCAGTTCAGCGGTTCGAATCCCTAGTGCTGCATAACGGGGTGAGCTCCCGTGACTTGTCCCAGCTTCTGCCAACCTAGTAGTTCGAAAACACGTAAAAAATGCAAGTAGAAAAATAGGGACCACCTCTGGTGGGAAGGGAACAGCGTTCCGTGCGCCTTTGGCATTGAGTCATGCCGGCCACATGACCACGGAGATGTCTTCGGACAGCGCTGGCTCTTCGGCTTTGAAACGGAGATGAGCACCGCCCCCTAGAATTGGGAATGACTAGCACATAAGTGCGAGGGGAACCTTTACCTTTACCTTTACCTTTACCTTTTATAATCTTACAACTATTGATCAGGGAGAATCTGTTTCGTGTTTGGAAAGAAGAGCCATCAAGGCCAGCAGTCTACAAACCTTAAAGTTGGTAGTTGAAGTCCACAAGTCTTAACGTTGCCAAGATTGGACACGCCTACTTTAGATCAAATTGAGAAGTTGGAGAAGAAATAATTGTAGGAGAAGGCAGTGGCTATCCATTTCTGTTCTCCTGCCAAAGGAAACTCTACAAACATTTGCCAGAAGCTGAGCTTGGCTGGAGAGAAATCTTACCTTTATCTTGTACAAATAGTAACCCTAGAAGTTTATTATTCAGAAGGCTCTCTGTTAAATCTTTTATCAACAAAGGAAATTCTAAGACACTTAAGGCTGCGAGCCAAAACGGAGATGTCAAAAGTTGTTTTGACTGAAGATGTTGTCAAATAATGTTTATATTCTAACCTCCTGAAATGCTGGGAGTAGAAGAGCTGGTGAACAAAATCTTCTTTGATCTCAGGAGGTTTGAACTGGACACTGTGTTTTAAAGGTGGCTACCGTCCCAATTTTTCCCCAGCTGCTGGTTTTTCAAGCATTCAAAGATCCCTGTTCCCACCAGCCTCAAGAATTGTGGCTAATGATTAAAGAGGAAGCGTGGTCCAGTAGACGAGACATTTTTGGAAAACCAAAGATTTGGGGATTGTGGGCCTGAGATGGAAAAATCCACTTCAGTTTAGCAGGGAAAGAGGCAAGAGAAAAGGGGAAATACAGTACAGTTAATCCTTGACTTACAATAGTACATTGAGGGACCGTTCAAAGTTACAATGGCACCAGGGGTGAAATCCAGCAGGTTCTGACAGGTTCTGGAGAACTGGTAGCGGAAATTTTGAGCAGTTCGGAGACCCGGAAAATACCACCTCTGGCTGGCCCCAGAGTGGGTTGGGAATGGAGATTTTGCAATATCTTTCCCCCTGGAGTGGGGAGAGAATGGAGATTTTGCAGTATCCTTCCCCTGCCATGCCCACAAGCCATGCCCACTAAGCCACGCCCACAGAACCGGTAGTAAAAAAAATTGGATTTCACCACTGAAAAAAAGGGACATGACTATTTTTCACACTTTCACACTTTTACAAATGTTGCAGCCCCCAACCCCCCCCCCCCGGTCACGCGATCAAAATTCAGACATAAATTCATATTTATGACGGTCGCATAAAGTGTCCCGGGGGGGGTGTCACGCGATCCCCTCTTGTGACCGTCTGACAAGCAAAGTGAATTTGGGAAGCCAAATTCACTTAACAAGTGTATTACTACTTTAACAAGTGCAGGGATTCACTTAACAACGGTGGCACGGAAGGTCGTAAAATGAGGGGCAAAGTTCACTTAACAAGTGTCTCACTTATCAACAGAAATTCTGGGCTCAATTGTGGTCGTAAATCGAGGGATTACCTGTATAAGAAAGAAATTGTTGGTATGCCATTTGATAGACCAGGGGTCGGCAACCTTAAAACACTCAAAGAGCTACAAAGGTCCTAACTGGAAGCCCCCCATTCAATTTTGAAGCCGACCGGAAGTCCAGTTCCCCCACCATAGAGTCTCCTCCTAGCACGGCGCCCCTTTTCCTCTACTTGTCCTAACCGAAAGCCCTATCAATTGTAGAACCGACCGGCGACAGGGAGCTGCAGCAGAGGGATAAAAGAGCCACATGCGGCTCCAGAGCCACAGGTTGCTGACTCTTGGTATAGACTCCGCCAGGGAGCAATAGACTACACACAAAGCTACAACAAGTTCCAGAGACACTCTGAACAAATGGGGCTATCCGGTGGCTTCTGCCTCTTGCGATTGTGGCGCCTTACAAATAACAACACATGTGTAGATCTAGCCCATTGGTTCATCCTTTCAGAAATACTTCCTTGCATAAGCAGAGAAATACTATGATCATAGCTGCGAGTAGGGTTTCTTTGGAAGATGCAAGGTCCCTGAAGCAGCCACGATGTTCCCAAATTCCATCTTCAATGGTAGTCATGAGAGCTGACATTCTGTAAATTAGCTCATTTGGCTTACATTGATTCAATAACTCCTGCGATAGACATATTTCCAATTTCACCCAGCTGAAAGTTATAAACAGATATGTGAGGTTTAGTAGTCTATCGATACTCTCCACTTCTTGATCTACTGAATGTTCCTATGAGCAATTTTAGAATCACAACGGAAGAAAATTTAATTAGAAAAGTTTTGGAGTGTGCGGAGATGGACAAACTTACAAAAGAAATACAAGAAAAGGAAGAAACAGAATACTATATGGTACGGGAGAAATGGTATGAATGGTTAGAGGAGAGGGATAAAAGGCAAGGAAAGAGTAAATGAGGAAGATGTAGGAGTTGAAATGCAGTAACATACGAGTGGAAATGGAACGGGCACAGAATGTATGATCGCTTTTGAGTACACTGTTATGTATATAAATCAACATATGAACTATATGTATAAATGGCAAATTGAAATAAGGGAGAAAAATGGATATGTAAGAATTGTTTACCGATGTGAAATTGTTGAAAAGAAGAAAATTGTAAAAATTTCTTTTTTTAAAAAAACTGTTTAATAAAAATTATTTTAAAAAAGAATAACAATTCCTGTCATCCTGATGAGTGTGTACCTCACAGCAGCACGACAAAACACAATGAATGTTGCTAAGTTTCTGGGCCACTTAAATGTTTAACTTCTGCATATTGTTGGTCTTGTATTTTATATTTTGAATGTTCTGTTGCATGGAATGCCTTATTTTAATTGTGATGCTTCTGATACTGTATAGGCAAAGCCAAGGGAGCAGAAATCATTTCGGAAGCTCCAGGCTGGGAGCGGAAAAGGTTTGTGCCAACTACCTCTCTTCGCCCTCCTTTTGCCAGATCACAAGATGTTGATATCTCTGAGATTGCCCAACCAACCTTTAGCGACATCTGGCCTCGACTCCATGTTAACGATTGCCCAGGGTTGCATGCAAAGCTATTCGGTCAACATTCAGTAGGTTCTCCACTGCAAACACAGAGAGACGGGACAAAGCCAACGGGGCATGGAAGTTCACTAAACCAGAGATCTCTGTTGGCTGCACACTCAGGATCTGGGTGGACAGGAGCACCTCTATTTGAGCCAGTGAGTAGCCCAGGATCAGGTGCCAATTTCTAAGTCCAACACATTTGAAGGCCTCCCATGTTGAAGCAGGCTGACCCAGAGTCAGTAGCAGTGGTGAAATCCAATTTTTTTTTTGCTACCGGTTTTGTGAGCGTGGCTTGGTGGATGTGGCAGGGAAAGGATACTGCAAAATCTCCATTCCCACCCCATTCCAGGGGAAGGATACTGCAAAATCCCTATTTCCTCCCGATCAGCCAGGACTCAGGAGGCAGAGAATAGATGAGGGTGGGGCCAGTCAGAGGTGGTATTTACCGGTTCTCTGAACTACTCAAAATTTCCGCTACCGGTTCTCCAGAACTGGTCAGAACCTGTTGAAACCCACCTCTGATGAAGGACCAGGGGAGACAGGATAGCAGCTTTCCAATATTTGACGGGCAGCCACAGAGAGGAGGAAGGGGGTCAAGCTATTTTCCAAAGCCCCCGAAGGCCAGACAAGGACTAATGGACGGAAACTGAACAAGGAGAGATTCAACCTGGAAATAAGGAGAGATTTTCTGACAGTGAGAGCAATCAACCGATGCAACAGACGTTGCCTTCAGAAGTTGTGGGAGCTTCACCACTGGAGGTTTTTAAGAAGAGATTGGACTGCCATCTGTCAGAAATGGTGTAGGGTCTCCTGGTTGGACAGGGGTTAGACTAGATCAGGGGTCCCCAACCTTTCGGACCTCAGGGGCCACTAAATTCATAATTTTAAATCCCACAGACCATTAATATGATCTCCCTAATGACCGGCTTGGTGGGCATGGCTAGGTGGTCATGTGACTGGGTGGGTGTAGCCAACTTGATGTCACTCAATTCAAGGGGCGCCTCGCCGGCCTCTACTCACCCCTCCCCTCCCGGCCACTCCTCACCTACCCGCCCGGGCTCCTTAGGGCCACAACAGGAAGCAGTTGTTGGAGCTAAGCAGCCACTACGAGAAAGAGTTGGCCAAACAGCTCAGTTCAAATTGGATCTGGCCGAGAAGGAGGCTTAGCAGAAGCACCTCACTGAGGATTAGGAGCACAGGCTTTCCAAGCAGAGGGAAGGCATGCGAGAGTGCAAGGCCAGGTACCGGCACCTGGAGGCTCAGCGGGCTGAGATGGTCAGCCAGTTCCAGGCCATGATGCAGTCCCACTGGAACGAGGCCCTCTGGCTCTTCGCCACCAGCGGCTCTTCCCTCCAGCCTTCGCCCAAAGCCCCACACCAGGCGGCTGAAGCAGACCCTAAATCGGAATTTCTGCGACCCACACAAAAAGACCCCGAAGGGGGAGACTCTCTGCAGCAGCACAAACATTCATTGCACGTATCCGGCCCAGGGGCCGTAGTTTGAGGATCCCTGATTTAGTGCAATATAAAAAAATGCAAATAATTTTTCTGCGGACCACCAAAAAATTTTTGCGGACCACCAGTGGTCCAACAGACCACCAGTTGGTGACCGCTGGACTAGATGACCTCCAAGATCCCTTCCAACTCTGTTAATCTGAACCACTCCTTAGAACCCCCAGGCTGCAGAAAGCACGCCTTTGCAGTCGCCAGGAGCCAAAAAACTCTAAAGCCAACTCCCTGGGAATCTTTCTTTTTCCGTTCACATGCAAAAACAGCTTCCCAAAGCAAACCTTGAGAACCTTCGTGACAAAGCTGGGTGAGAACGAAACACCGTGCCCATGCCAGGCTGGGCTAGGTACCATCCTTCTGGCTGCAAAAGCCTTGCGTGCCAGGCAGGCTGTACCTCCCAAACCCTTCCTGGACACACCCAGCTGATCTCGGGCTAAAAAACTCAGCCTGCAAAAACAGCCGGCAGGAAAGGTGGCTACGATTGTAAGATCTCGGTCAGCAAACAGTACCCAGTGCTTACCTTAAGCAGGTTCATTCTTTTCTTAGAGGCACCAGGTGGGAAGGCAGAGGAGGGCATTGGTTCCTTTCGCTCAGGCGAGAAAGCCAGGGTCGAAAAGAGGGGTGCCCCACGAGGTCGTCCCCTCGTTTGCTGGGGGGGGGGTTTATTATTTTTATTTATTTTTATATGCCGCCCTTCTCCGGAGACTCAGGGCGGCTTACAATGCGTTAAGCAATCGCCTTCATACTTTTGTATATTTTATACAAAGTCAGCTTATTGCCCCCACAAACCGGGTCCTCATTTTACCCACCTTAGAAAGGATGGAAGGCTGAGTCGACCTTGAGCCCGGTGAGAATTGAACTCGCAGTAATTGCAGGCAGCTGGATGTTAAATGCTGCCTTAGTAGGAGGCATTAGCCTCCTACGCCACGCAGGCTCATGTTTGAGGGTTTGAGGGGCTCATGTTGAAATCTGCAGGTTGTGGTTGAGAAAATATCAAGATGACGGGTTTATCGTCTCTGCTTTGATTACTGGGGGTGGGCGGGTGGGTGGGTCTCCAAACTAGGCCAATTTAAGATCTGTGGACTTCAATTCCCAGAATTCCCCAGCCAGGAGTTGAAGTCCACAAGTCTTAAAATGTTCAAGTTTGGGGACTCCAGGATTACACCATTACAGAGTGGTCTATTGCAGCGGTCTTCTCAAGGAAAAGAAACAGTCCAATTGCCTTTGCCAACAATTGCCTTGAGACGACTATGATCTGGATGAATGCTCCATGGCATAGGACCTGGGTACCTTCGAGACCGACTTCTGCCACCAATAGCCTCCCACCGACCAGTCCGCTCCCACAGAGAGGGTCTCCTCAGGGTGCCATCAGCCAAGTTATGTCGGCTGGCGACACCCAGAGGGAGGGCCTTCTCTGTGGGAGCCCCAGCCCTGTGGAATGAACTGCCCCCGGAAATACATAAGATCTCCGACCTCCGGGTGTTTCGTTGCACATTGAAGACCCTGTTGTTCCGCCAGGCCGGGCTATCAACTTAATAATTTTAAATTGGGGTATTTTAAATTTTTAAATCGGCCAAATCTATTTAATTATTTTAATTTTTAATCATTGTTGTGTCTTGTGTTTTTAAATTGGCTGTACACCGCCCTGAGTCCTTCGGGAGAAGGGCGGTATAGAAATAAAATTATTATTATTATTATTATTATTATTATTATTATTATTATTATTATTATTATTATTATTATTATTATTATTATTATTATAAACACGCTTCCTTGATCTTGTTCTTGTCGGTCACACAATGCTCAACTCTTTCTCCCTGGATGTCCCATCACCAGAGGGACCCCAGCAGCACCCCAAGGCCTGTTTATCTGTACAGGAAACTTACTGAGCTGTGGCCAAAGAGCTTCTCACGCACGAGAGCGATCTTTTGACCTCCAGGGGTTAAAAAAAAAAATCTCTTGCCCTCCGGCCCAAAAGCTGCAACGATGATAATCTTTAACCTCAAGCTACTTCGCACACCATCACACGCAAGCCTACACAACCACAAAGAACTTTTCCCTGCCTTAACCGTTGGACTGTGATCACCTCGGAAGCCCAAGCCATTCGGACTTCCACTCCAAGCGATTAGAAATATTGCTTTTTAAAAAAAAAAAAAAAAAAAGGGGGGGGGGAGAGAGCCGGCTTTGAAACGAACCCCCTTTTTCCTGTTTGTGACACGCCATCGGGCGTGTTGCAAAGCTAACATGCAAGCACAACAGCTAAGCTGTTATATGGGGGGTGGGGTCTGTTTCAGAGGTGTGGGAGGTGCTTTTTATTTTTAAAAAAGGAGCATCGATATATTGCATTTATTTTTTTAAAAAAAAGACACGTTAATAAGGAGCAACAGCACCGAGATCAAAAGATACCTAAAGGCAAACAATAGGGAGAAATTGTATAAACAAATAAATGGGTAATCTTGATGTCAGATGTGTCTTTGCACCTCTGTGTTCAATATCGATGCCAAATAAGAGAAATTGGAAGAAGGGAATAATAGCATCCACCTTTCAAATACAAATGTATTAGCAAAAAGCAAGAACAGTTCGTATTTCCACGGAGCGTCACAAGAAAAGTTTAATTGCTTATTTATTTATTACACTCTACTGCGTTCCAAAAACTTGGAGCAGTTTACGAAGTACCAATATGATAGGATTAAAGTTGATTGATTGATGATCTGTCACGTCAGAGTATTTACTCTTAATAACCACATAGATAAATGCTCTGCAGGAAATAGGATTACGAAAACAAAAGCTTTCATAGCATTGTTATTCTTTCTTTTTTAAAACACTGGAGGTTTTTAAGAAGAGATTGGACAACCTCTTGTCTGCAATGGTATATAATAAGCCTTTCCTGCTTCAGCAGGGGGTTGGACTAGAGGACCTCCAAGGTCCCCTTCCCACTCTGATATTCTGTTATTCTGGATGCACCGCCACTTGGGGATAGTCTCATCTATGATCTTTTTGGAGAGACACACTTTCACAAATCTTTGAAAATATAATCAGTCTCAATTGTGGTTATAAGTCTAGGAATAGCTACAGGCAATAAGTGAGCCAGTTGTGTGCAGGGAAAGGGCTCAGGGGGATGGATTTCTCCTCTGGAAATTTCAGATGCGCAGCAAGGTTTGAAATGATCTCATCCGTCCACAGAAAGAAAAGTGCCCAATTTTAAATGGGACCTTAAATGGATGGTGAAGACCTCAATGGCAAATAACATCTGCTGACATACAGATGTAAAAGCAAGATCATCTCTAAAGGAGTGATACAGTGGGGTGCGGAGTTATACAATCACTTTCATTAAGGAAAGATGGAAAGAGAGGGAGGGAGGGAAGGAGGGAGAGAGAGAAAAAGGAAGGAAGGAAGGAAGGAAGGAAGGAAGGAAGGAAGGAAGGAAAGAAAGAAAGAAAGAAAGAAAGAAAGAAAGAAAGAAAGAAAGAAAGAAAGAAAGAAAGAAAGATAAGAAAGGGGAAGGGAGGGAATGAGAAAGGAAGGAATAGATGGATGGATGGAAGAAAGGGAAGAAAGGGAACAAAGATAAGAAAAGGGAAGAGAGGGAATGAGAAAGGAAGGAAAGGATGGATGGATGGATGGAAGGAAGGAAGGAGAATAAAGGGGAATGAATGAGAGAAGGAGGGAAGAAGAAGGAAGGAAGGAAGGAAGGAAGGAAGGAAGGAAAGAAAGAAAGAAAGAAAATAAGAAGGGAAGGGAGGGAATGAGAAAGAGGAATGGATGGATGGAAGGAAGGAAGGAAGGAAAATAAAGGAGAATGAATGAGAGAGGGAGGAAAGAAGGAAGGAAGGAAAGAAAGAAAGAAAGAAAATAAAGGGGAAGGAAGGGAATGAGAAAGGGAGGAAGGGATGGATGGAAGGAAGGAAGGAAGGAAGGGAAGGACGATAAGAAAAGGGACGAGAGGGAATGAGAAAGGAAGGAAAGGATGGATGGATGGATGGAAGGAAGGAAGGAAGGAGAATAAAGGGGAATGAATGGGAGAGGGAGGGAAGAAGAAGGAAAGAAAGAAAGAAAGAAAGAAAGAAAGAAAGAAAGAAAGAAAGAAAGGGGAAGGGAGGGAATGAGAAAGGGAAGAATGGATGGATGGATGGATGGATGGATGGATGGATGGATGGAAGGAAGGCGGGGGAAGGAAAATAAAGGGGAATGAGTGAGAGAGGGAGGGAAGAAGAAGGAAGGAAGGAAGGAAAAGGAAAATAAGAAAGTGGAAGGGAGAGAATGAGAGAGGGAAGGAAGGAAGGCAGAAAGAAAGAAAGAAAGAAAGAAAGAAAGAAAGAAAGAAAGAAAGAAAGAAAGAAAGAAAGAAAGAAAGAAAGAAAAAGTGTGTGTGTGAGAGAGAGAGAAAGGAGGGATGGAGGAAGGAAAAAAGAGAGAGAAAGAGGGGAAGAAGAAAAGAGCAACCCTTTTAGGGCCTAACTCAAACCACAAGGAGTGGTGGGCCTTTCGATGCCATCTAGTCGGGTTCGCATCCTTTCTTCCTCCCCCCCCCCCCATCCCCGGAGCCGGGGTGCCCACGAGACAGAGCGCCTGCCGGCCGCGGTGCGTGTCAAGGGCGAAGCGGCGCGGAGTCTCCGCCCCGGCTGCTTTCACAGGCTGGGCTCCGCACGCGAAGCAGGCATCGCGAGCCTCCGCCTCCCTGCCCGGCTTCTTCTGCCCGCCTGCCCCATCGCGTGCCTGGCGGGACAGGCCAGCCCTTCGCACGCCATCGCCTCCGCCCCGGCTCAGCCCGCGCCCCGCGTCGGTGGGTCTGAAGAACGGCTGGCTTCGCCCCTCCTCGCCTGCCAGCCATTCAGTCCTTGATGGGTTTTATTTTTATTTTATTTTGAATTTTATTTTGGATTTGTATACCGCCCTTCTCCCTGAGGACTCAGGGCGACGAACAGCCAAATAAAAACATCAAATACAAATATTAAAATACAGTTAAAAATATATATAGAGAGAGATTTGGCCCCATTCATTAAAACGATAAACAAAACAATTAAAAACACTTGAAAAGAATTAGGCCAGCCCGGCTTGTTGGAAAAAGGTTTGCTGGCTTGTTTTCCTGCTTTTCCAAATTTTGCTACAGAGAGGGGCACCCAACCTTCAATCAGCTGGAAGGGACCTTAGAGGTCTTCTAGTCCAGCCCCCTGCAAAACAGGAGACTCCAGTGATCGATCGATCGATCGATCAATCAATCAATCAATCAGAAGGGACCTTGGAGGTCTTCTAGTCCAGCCCCCTGCGAAACAGGAGATGCTAGGCTAGACCATTTCAAGCTGGTGGCTGTTCAGTCTTGTCTTAACAACCTCCAGTGATCGATCGATCGATCGATCAATCAATCTATCAATCAATCAGAATAGAACCGCTAGGCTTAACAACCTCCAGTGATCGATCAATCGATCAATCGATCAATCAATCAATCAGAAGGGACCTTGGAGGTCTTCTAGTCCAGCCCCCTGCGAAACAGGAGACGCTAGGCTAGACCATTTCGAGCTGGTGGCTGTTCAGTCTTAACAACCTCCAGTGATCGATCAATCAATCAATCAATCAATCAATCAATCAGAAGGGACCTTGGAGGTCTTCTAGTCCAGCCCCCTGCGAAACAGGAGACTCCAGTGATCGATCAATCGATCAATCAATCAATCAATCAGAAGGGACCTTGGAGGTCTTCTAGTCCAGCCCCCTACTCAAGCAGGAGACGCTAGGCTAGACCATTTCAGATATGGGATTGTCCAGTCTCTTCTTAAAAACCTCCCGTGATCCATCCATCCATCCATCCATCCATCCATCCATCCATCCATCCATCCATCGGAATAGAGCTGGAAGAGACCTTGGAGGTCTTCTAACACCTTGCTCAAACAGGAGATCCTATACCTGTGAGGGCGAACCTATGGCACGGGTGCCACAGGTGGCACGTGGAGCCACATCTGAGGGCACACGAGCATTGCCCTAGCTCAGCTCCAGCACACACGTGTCCACTAGCCAGCTGATTTTCGGGCCTTCCGGGCCCACCGGAAGTCGAGAAATGGGCTGTTTCCGGCCTCCGGAGGGCCTCCGGGTGGGTTTGAGGAAGGCCGTTTTTGCCCTCCCCAGGCTCCTAGAAAGCCTCTGGAGGCTGGGGAGAGTGAAAAAATGGGCCCACTGTGCCATCACACACCAAAAGTGGGGGGAGCGGAGGGGAAGCACACGCATGTGCGCAAGAGGGCAGAGCACGGGTGGGCATTGAATTATGAGTGTGGGCACACATGCGCACGATCCCCCCACTCTCCCCCCCACTTTTGGCATGCGACAGCAAAAAGGTTAACCATCGCTGCCCTATGCCATTTCAGACAAGTGACTGTCCAGTCTCTTCTTAAAAACCTCCAATGGCGAAGTAGCCACAGCTTCTGAAGGCAACCTTGTTCCACTGGTTAATAACTTTTAAGAGTTGTTGTGGACTTCAGCTCTCAGAATTCCCCCGCCAGGACGTTTAAAAGTTTGAAACACACTGGATTAGACCATCATATATTACCCCTAGAAAATGTACCAAGTTAAAATACATTTGAGATGTGAAAACATGTTAAAGATCTGGAATAATGTGTTTAAAATTAAAATTATTATTATTATTATTATTAATAATAATAATAATAATGTTTAAAATGTGTGGACTTCAGCTCCCAGAATCCTGCAGCCAATTCTCTAGCCAGGGGAATGCTGGGAGTTGAAGTCTACTACCCATCTTAAAGTAGCCAAATTTGAAACACACTGAATTACACCGTCGCACCTTCGCTTTTGGAAATTTCCCAAGGTAGAATGCATTTGAGATGTGAAAGCACATTTATGATCCGGGGAAGAAAAATAAATAATATAAATAAATAAATAAATAAATAAATAAATAAATAAATAAATAAATAAATAAAATAATTCCCCGAAAATAAGACATCCCCTGATAATTATAAGCCCAATCGGGCTTTTGAGTGCATGCGCTAAAATAAGCCTTCCCCCAAAAATAAGCCCTCCCCGAAAATATTTAACCACAGAGCTGGAAATCAGGTAAGACAGCAAGAGGAGCCCCATCTTGCTCTACCTGCCCCCAAAATAATAAGACCTCCCCAAAAATAAGGCCAAATGCTTATTTCAGGGTTCAAAAAAAATAATAAGACAGGGTCTTATTTTCGGGGAAACACGGTATTTAAAATCTGTGGCCTTTGACTCCCAGAATTCCCCAGCCAGCCAGGGGAATTCTGGGATCTGAAGTCCACTTATTTTAAAAGAGCCCATGGCCCCCGACCTCCGCTCTTTCCACGGTGGCCTGAAGACATGGCTTCTTCAGCAAATCTCCTGATCTGCTGGGAGTTTTTAGTTTAACTGTTGGGGATTTTAATTGGATTATTTTAGCATTAGCTTATTGTTTGGTTGTTTTTATTATTGTGAGCCGCCCTGAGTCCTTCGGGAGAAGGGCGGCATATAAATATGAATAAAATAAATAAATAAAAAATAAATTTGAAACACAACTGGATTAAATCATTCCTATAGGAGCTTTTTTGGAAACGGACCAAGTGAAAAATCAGTTCTAGATAGAAGTGGTTGATGTGCTGAGTCAAACATTTAAGGCTTACTGAAAAAGCCCGGGGGGGAGGGAGGGATTTTCCGATTAAATTCAAATTCACTCTTAATTTGGGGCTACGGTATGTGTGCATGTGCTGCTGCTCCTTCGTGCCAACGCAGTGGTGCCCTCTTGTTCAGGAAGTTCAGGCCCTCCTTTTCCTGGCCTGGGCGTTCCCGATTGCTTCCCACTTTTGTTTCCCCGGAAAAGTCAGCAGGCACGGAGGGCAAAGGTTGGCCTTGGAGCTTCTCACGCAAATTCTGAGCAAACATCTCCCTTCCCTGTCCTCCCTTTTGCTCCAGGGCTGGACAAAAAGGAGGCTCCAGACATCTTTACCCCAGGGGTAAATAAAAAAAAATAAATAAAAAAAATCAAAGCATGAAAAAGGGGAATCTTGAAAGAGCCAGATAAGATAAACCAGAGAGATAAGGCAACGTGTGTGTTTGTGCATCGGTGAGGTGAGGGCTGTTTCTGAGCCTGTGGCTTTGCACAACCTTGATAAGACATGGCTAAACCAAAATAAACAGGCACAACTGTGGTTTTGCACAATTGTCAAGATTTGGAAACGGAGCGATTTGTGGCTCGGGTTCAGGGCTTCGAAGGAGGAGGCGTGAATCGTCACTTTTGTTTTATTTTTGAGGAGGGGGCTTCCGATTCTATTACAGTTTATCTTTCCTGTTCTGATTTCAGTCAAGGAGAATATTTGTAGGTCGAGTTGAAATGAAAGGTCCTTGGTGCTCTCTGAGCTTGCTTGTTTTCTTGCAAACATTTCATTACCCCACTAGGTAACATCATCAGTGCTAGAAGGAGGACTGTGAGGTCCTTGGTGCTCTCTGTGCTTGCTTGTTTTCTGGCAGACTTTTCATTACCCCACTAGGTAACATCATCAGTGCTAGAAAGGAGTGGGGTTTTCTGGGAGGAGGAGGAGGAGGAGGAGGAGGAGGAGGAGGAGGAGGAGGAGGAGGAGGAGGAGGACGACGATAGGAAAAATATGTAGATTTGAAACCTGAACTGTATTTATTAGGTATAATAACATCGGGAAAACGAAGAGGTGGAGATTAAGAATGTAATCTGCATGGTTAAGCAAATTAAATAACCCAGACAACATGATATTTATAAGCACTAACAAAATGTAAAGAACAGAAAATCAATAAAATCTAGAAAAAACACAACTTTCTTCTAAATTGATCTACCGACTTGCCCCCACTAGAGATGGAGAGCATATCAAGGGAATAGAGTGGGGGGGGGGGGTGTTACAATCGCCAATTGCTTGCCATAGGTTCGCCATCACGGGTATAAGGGTTTCCTGCCTAAGCAGGGGGTTGGACTAGAAGACCTCCAAGGTCCCTTCCAACTGTGTTATTCTATTCTATTCTGTTCTGTTCTGTTCTGTTCTGTTCTATTCTATTCTATTTTATTCTATTCTATACTATACTATTCTTCTATTCTATTCTATTCTTCTTTTCTTTTTTCTTTTCTTTTCTGTTCTATTCTATTCTATTCTATTCTTTTCTTTTTTCTTTTCTTTTCTGTTCTACTCTTCTATTCTATTCTACTATTCTATTCTATTCTTCTATTGTTCTGTTCTATTCTATTCTTCTATTCTATTCTTTTCTTTTTTCTTTTCTTTTCTGTTCTATTATTCTATTCTATTCTACTATTCTATTCTTCTATTCTATTCTTATTTCTATTCTATTATTATTCTATTCTATTCTATTCTATTATTCTTTTCTTTTCTATTATTCTATTCTATTATTCTATTCTATTCTACTATCCTATCCTATCCTATCCTATCCTATCCTATCCTATTCTTATATCTATTCTATTCTATTCTATTCTATTCTATTCTATTCTATTCTATTCTATTCTATTCTATTCTATTCTATTCTATTCTTCTGTTCTATTCTACTATTCTTTTCTTTGTTTTTCTTTTCTTTTCTTTTCTTTTCTTTTCTTTTCTTTTCTTTGCTTTTCTTTTCTTTTCTTTGCTTTGCTTTGCTTTGCTTTGCTTTGCTTTGCTTTGCTCTGCTCTGCTCTGCTTTGCTCTGCTTTGCTTTGCTACGCTATTCTACTCTACTCTACTCTCTATCTCAAGGGAAAGAAAAAAAATAAGCTTTCCAGGCAAAGAAAGCGCCCGGTGCCCAGACGCCGCTTTTCCCTGTGAGTAAACCCATTGACAACCAGGGAAGAATCGCGTCCCAGCATTGCACCAGTGGCGTCTGGTCCTGGGCGAAATCCAACCTGGGGAAGAAGAAGAAGAAGAAGAAGAAAAAGAAGAAGAAAAAGAAAAAGAAGAAGGGCTGTCACGTGAGGCGAAACCTCCCGGCCAATCCGAGCCCGAGGAGGGGCATATAAAGCTGGGAGCCGAGCGGGTGCTTTAAAGCCAGCCAACTTCTGCGCTCCGCTTCTCATCCCGGGCATCTCGGTCGGAGAAGCTGCTGGGCAAAAGCGGAGCCACGCCGGAGTGAAGCCGTTTTCGCCACCGGCCGGGCCAGCGAGCGAGCGAATCCCAGAGCAGGTCGGAGATCCGTGCCCCGTGGGCTGTGGGTGAACCCACGCGTGTTCCTCCTCCTGCAAATCCCTGCCTTTCAGTTAGACTCGATCCGGTGGCTTTTTTTTGGGTAAGTGCAAAGAGGGGAGCGATTTTTTTTTTTTTTTAATTTGATTTATATGCCGCCCTTCTCCGGAGACTCAGGGCGGCTTACAATGCGCTAAGCAATAGCCTTCATCCTTTTTGTATATTTTTATACAAAGTCAGCTTATTGCCCCCACAACTGGGTCCTCATTTCACCTTCCTTAGAAAGGATGGAAGGCTGAGTCGACCTTGAGCCTTGGAGAGATTCGAACCTGCAGTAATTGCAGGCAGCTGGTCTTAATAACAGGGTGCGTATACCACTGTACTATCAAGGCTCTTTTTGTTGTTCAAATGCTGCTGGCTGCCATCGCTTCTTTTATTCACAGAAATAAGGAATAGAATAATGAATAAAATCAATAAAATAAACTATAAAAGGCAGGGTCTGGATTCTCTCGGTGTCCCCCTCTCCGTTAAGAGGACGAATTCGGATTGGCACCTGTGCTGAAACGCCTGGAAGGGTCCTTTTGTAGGTGAGGGTGGGTCTCTACGGATCTGCAAATTTAGTCCTTGAATTATGACACTCGGGACCAGATGCCAGCAGTTTGCAGATCGACTCTCCCCAGGCTCAAGGTTGACTCAGCCTTCCGTCCTTCCGAGGTGGGTAAAATGAGGTGCCAGATTGTTGGGGGCAAGAGGCTGACTCTGTAAACTGCTTAGAGAGGGCTGTAAAAGCACTGTGAAGCGGTATATAAGTCTAAGTGCTATTCCTTCCTTCCTTCCTTCCTTCCTTCCTTCCTTCCTTCCTTCCTTCCCTTCCTTCCTCCCTCCCTCCCTCCCTCTCTGCCTGCCTCTTTCTTTCTTCCTGCTCTCCTAGCCTGTCTCCTTTGTCTCCTTCCTTCCTTCCTTCCTTCCTTCCTTCCTTCCTTCCTTCCTTCCTTCCTTCCTTCCCAGTGATTAGAATGCAGTATTGCAGGCTAACTCTGCCCACAGTCTGGAGTTCGATCTTGACTGGCTCAAGGTTGACTCAGCCTTCCATCCTTCCAAGGTGGGTAAAATGAGGACCCAGATTGTTGGGGGCAACAGGCTGACTGTGTAAACCGCTTAGAGTGGGCTGTAAAAGCACTATAAAGCGGCATTTAAATCTAAGTGCTATTGCTATCTTCCTTCCTTCCTTCCTTCCTTCCTTCCTTCCTTCCTTCCTTCCTTCCCTCCTTCCCATCTTTCCTCTCTCCCTCCCTTCCTCGTGCACTAGTCTGTCCTTCTTTCCTGCCTTCCCATCTTCCCTCTCTCCCTCCCTTTATCATGCTGTAGTCCTTCCTTCCTTCCTTCCTTCCTTCCTTCCTTCCTTCCTTCCTTCCCTCCTTTCTTTCCTTCCTTCCTATTGGTTAGAATGCAGCATTGCAGGCTAACTCTGCCCACTGCCAGCAGTTCAATCCTGAACGACTCAAGGTTGACTCAGCCTTCCATCCTTCCAAGGTGGGTAAAATGAGGACCCAGATTGTTGGGGGCAAGAGGCTGACTCTGTAAACCGCTTAGAGAGGGCTGTAAAGGCACTGTGAAGCGGTATATAAGTCTAAGTGCTATTGCTATCTTCCTTCCTTCCTTCCCTTCCTTCCTCCCTCCCTGCCTCCCTGCCTGCCTCTTTCTTTCTTCCTGCTCTCCTACCCTGTCTCCTTTGTCCCCTTCCTTCCTTCCTTCCTTCCTTCCTTCCTTCCTTCCTTCCTTCCTTCCTTCCTTCCTTCCCAGTGATTAGAATGCAGTATTGCAGGCTAACTCTGCCCACAGTCTGGAGTTCGATCTTGACTGGCTCAAGGTTGACTCAGCCTTCTAACCTTCCAAGGTGGGTAAAATGAGGACCCAGATTGTTGGGGGCAAGAGGCTGACTGTGTAAACCGCTTAGAGTGGGCTGTAAAAGCACT
Organism: Pantherophis guttatus; assembly: GCF_059756535.1. NCBI lineage: Eukaryota > Metazoa > Chordata > Lepidosauria > Squamata > Colubridae > Pantherophis > Pantherophis guttatus. The sequence goes on from NC_142075.1 coordinate 22,125,986, forward strand.
ATAAAGCGGCATTTAAATCTAAGTGCTATTGCTATCTTCCTTCCTTCCTTCCTTCCTTCCTTCCTTCCTTCCTTCCCTCCTTCCCATCTTTCCTCTCTCCCTCCCTTTCTCGTGCACTAGTCTGTCCTTCTTTCCTGCCTTCCCATCTTCCCTCTCTCCCTCCCTTTATCATGCTGTAGTCCTTCCTTCCTTCCTTCCTTCCTTCCTTCCTTCCTTCCTTCCTTCCTTCCTTCCTTCCCTCCTTTCTTTCCTTCCTTCCTATTGGTTAGAATGCAGCATTGCAGGCTAACTCTGCCCACTGCCAGCAGTTCAATCCTGAACGACTCAAGGTTGACTCAGCCTTCCATCCTTCCAAGGTGGGTAAAATGAGGACCCAGATTGTTGGGGGCAAGAGGCTGACTCTGTAAACCGCTTAGAGAGGGCTGTAAAAGCACTGTGAAGCGGTATATAAGTCTAAGTGCTATTGCTATCTTCCTTCCTTCCTTCCCTTCCTTCCTCCCTCCCTGCCTCCCTGCCTGCCTCTTTCTTTCTTCCTGCTCTCCTACCCTGTCTCCTTTGTCCCCTTCCTTCCTTCCTTCCTTCCTTCCTTCCTTCCTTCCTTCCTTCCTTCCTTCCTTCCTTCCTTCCCAGTGATTAGAATGCAGTATTGCAGGCTAACTCTGCCCACAGTCTGGAGTTCGATCTTGACTGGCTCAAGGTTGACTCAGCCTTCTAACCTTCCAAGGTGGGTAAAATGAGGACCCAGATTGTTGGGGGCAAGAGGCTGACTGTGTAAACCGCTTAGAGTGGGCTGTAAAAGCACTATAAAGCGGCATTTAAATCTAAGTGCTATTGCTATCTTCCTTCCTTCCTTCCTTCCTTCCTTCCCTCCTTCCCATCTTTCCTCTCTCCCTCCCTTCCTCGTGCACTAGTCTGTCCTTCTTTCCTGCCTTCCCATCTTCCCTCTCTCCCTCCCTTTATCATGCTGTAGTCCTTCCTTCCTTCCTTCCTTCCTTCCTTCCTTCCTTCCTTCCTTCCTTCCCTCCTTTCTTTCCTTCCTTCCTATTGGTTAGAATGCAGCATTGCAGGCTAACTCTGCCCACTGCCAGCAGTTCAATCCTGAACGACTCAAGGTTGACTCAGCCTTCCATCCTTCCAAGGTGGGTAAAATGAGGACCCAGATTGTTGGGGGCAAGAGGCTGACTCTGTAAACCGCTTAGAGAGGGCTGTAAAAGCACTGTGAAGCGGTATATAAGTCTAAGTGCTATTGCTATCTTCCTTCCTTCCTTCCCTTCCTTCCTCCCTCCCTGCCTCCCTGCCTGCCTCTTTCTTTCTTCCTGCTCTCCTACCCTGTCTCCTTTGTCCCCTTCCTTCCTTCCTTCCTTCCTTCCTTCCTTCCTTCCTTCCTTCCTTCCTTCCTTCCCAGTGATTAGAATGCAGTATTGCAGGCTAACTCTGCCCACAGTCTGGAGTTCGATCTTGACTGGCTCAAGGTTGACTCAGCCTTCTAACCTTCCAAGGTGGGTAAAATGAGGACCCAGATTGTTGGGGGCAAGAGGCTGACTGTGTAAACCGCTTAGAGTGGGCTGTAAAAGCACTATAAAGCGGCATTTAAATCTAAGTGCTATTGCTATCTTCCTTCCTTCCTTCCCTCCTTCCCATCTTTCCTCTCTCCCTCCCTTCCTCGTGCACTAGTCTGTCCTTCTTTCCTGCCTTCCCATCTTCCCTCTCTCCCTCCCTTTATCATGCTGTAGTCCTTCCTTCCTTTCTTCCTTCCTTCTTTCCTTCCTTCCTTCCTTCCTTCCCTCCTTTCTTTCCTTCCTTCCTTCCTTCCTTCCTATTGGTTAGAATGCAGCATTGCAGGCTAACTCTGCCCACTGCCAGCAGTTCAATCCTGAACGACTCAAGGTTGACTCAGCCTTCCATCCTTCCAAGGTGGGTAAAATGAGGACCCAGATTGTTGAGGGCTGTAAAGCATTGTGAAGTGGTATATAAGTCTAAGTGCTATTTGCTATACATAAAAGAAGCGTTTTTGCAAAGATGAACGCAACAGAGAATAGATCTAGAAATATTAAAACTCATTCCCGTTCCTTGCTTCTTCGCTCCCCAGCAGACCATAATATTTAGGACGATGACGTCTGCCTTGATCAGAACCAGAAACATGGTCTCTGTCCCGGAAATCCTGATCGGCACTGCTGTTTTCTGCCTGCTGCTGCTTGTCCTCAAAATCCGGCAACGGATCCCAGCGGGGTTAAGGAAGCTCCGAGGGCCGAGAGGGTATCCCTTTATCGGAAACATCTTCGACCTCGGGAAAAACCCTCACCTGGCTTTGACCCGGCTGAGCCAGAAGTATGGAGACGTCATGCTCATTCATCTTGGCTCAAGACCGGTGGTGGTGCTGAGTGGGTTGGAAACCATCAAGCAAGCTCTAGTGAAGCAAGGGAGCGATTTTGCGGGACGTCCCGATCTCTACAGCTTCAAGTTCATCGGTGATGGCCAGACCTTCACCTTCGGTAGGAATTCCGAGGAAAGTTGGCGCCTTCGCCGAAAGCTGGCCCAGAATGCTCTCAAGACCTTTGGGGGCTCAACCAGCCCTAACTCCTCGACTTGCCTGCTGGAGGAACACGTCTCCAAGGAAGCAGAGTACCTGGTCATGAAATTCCAGGATCTGATGAAAGAGAAGGAGAGTTTTGAGCCCTTCCAGTACGTGGTCATCTCCGTCGTCAACGTCATCTGCGCCATGTGTTTCGGGAAGCGTTACGACCACGAGGATCAAGAACTTCTGAAGATAGTGGACATCAACAATGATTTCGGGCTGGTGGCCGCCTCTGGAAATCCGGCGGATTTCTTCCCAATCCTCCGATATCTTCCCAACCGCAGCATGGAAGTCTTCAAAGATCTCAACTGGAGATTCAACGCGCTGATGCGGAAGCTGGTGGAAGAACATTACGAGGGCTTTGACAAGGTGTGTTGATTCAATTCAATCCAAGTCAAATCTTTATTGTCAGAGTACAACAGGTGTACTGTGAGATTGGCTGAGCCACCCTTCGTGTCAGCGTGGAAGCTTCCGGTGATAATATGGCTTCCATGTTAGTTTTTTAATTGAAGTTGGGTTCTTCTGGAACGCTGACACTTCGTGCACCCCACTCCCCAACACAATACAAACAGAGATAGGTTTCAGTAGGTTCTGACCAGTTCTGGAGAACCGGTAACGGAAATTTTGAGTAGTTCGTAGAACCGGTAGTAAACATTCTGACTGGCCCCACCCCCATCAATTCTCTGCCTCCCGAGTCCCAACTGACTGGGAGGAAATGGGGATTTTGAAGTAACCTTCCCTTGGATTGGGGTGGGAATGGAGATTTTACAGTATCCTTCCCCTGGAGTGGGGTGAGAATGGAGATTTTGCAGTATCCTTCCCCTGGAGTCACTGTTAGTGGCTAAGACACTGAGCTTGTCAATCAGAAAGGTCGGCAGTTCGAATCCCTAGTACAGGTCTCCTGCGTGAGCAGGGGGTTGGGCTAGATGACCTCTAAGGTCCCTTCCAACTCTGTTACTGTTAACCAATACTCAGTGAGAACGACTCCTAATGACCTCCTAGTTCCAGAAAAATGTTTGGCACGTGGTCATCAAAATAATAACATTGATTCCTTCATGAAATTGAGAGTTGTGTGGGCTGGAAGTTGGTGTGACATCATCTGTCCTTCTGGTCTGTATTGTAGAATAACATCCGAGATATCACGGACTCCCTCATCAGCTTCTGCCAGGATAAAAAAACGAACGTAAATGCCAACGATGCTCTTAAGGACCAGAACATTGTTGGTATCGTCAACGAACTCTTTGGAGCTGGTAAGAAACCCTTCCCCTACAATGCAAGCTCCTTGTTCTTCTTCCCACGACGATTTCAGTACTATCTACTTAACAAGAACAATACACGAGCAAATAATAGATACAAACTCAAGGTAAACCGTTCCAAACTCAATTGCAGAAAATACGACTTCTGTAACAGAGTGGTCAATGCCTGGAATGCACTACCTTAAAGTTTTGGGGGTTTGGGGAAGAAACTATAGAGTCAGGTAGTGCATTCCAGGCATTGACCACTCTGTTACAGAAGTCATATTTTCTGCAATTGAGTTTGGAGCGGTTTACCTTGAGTTTGTATCTATTATTTGCCTGTGTACTGTTGTGGTTGAAGCCGACTCCACCCCGCAAGGGATTAAAAGAAGATGATTTGGAGATCTTTGAGATCAGTGTTTCTCATCCTGGGCCACTGGAAGGTATGTGGACTTCATCTCCCAGAATTCTGGGATTTGAAGACCATATATTTCTGTGGAATCGGGATCGTAGAAACACCCAGGAGCATAGAAGAGTTCAGAGGCAGATGCATAAATAAATGTCTTAAACGTCTTTATTCATATGATAAATCATATTAACTATGTACAACAGAGATCAAGTCTCTGAAAAGAGAGAGATGGAGAGAGAGAAGGAGAGAGCGAGAGAGGTGGAAAAGGTTGGAGGGGGTTTTATACTCAGGGTAAGCCCCTCCTTTCCACATAGGGGTGGAGACACTCTCTGCCTCCACTGGTGTCTATATGACACATGTGCCAATGGCTTACAAATACTTGACAATTTCCAAGTGGCCCAGGGTTGAGAAATACTGCTTTGGATGCCGTTTGATTACGGGATTTCAGGCTAAAAAGCCTTTGGCAACTTGCAAAACCGATGCCATTCCCTCAAGCCACTTTCTGACCATGCTTGATTAGATTCTCCAAACTGAGCTAAGGCATGGTGGCTTAGCAGAACGTTTGAAGCCAGGTAGCCTCACTGCCTTTGAGGAGTTAGCATTAAATTAAAACATTTCTATTCCAACAAGCTGGTCTGGCCTAACTCTCCCTTTTTAATTGGCTTTTAAACTGGCTTTTAAATTGGGTTTTAAACCTCTTTAGATAAATTTGGATGTTTTTAATCTTTGAGCCTAAATTACTTAATCTGTTTCTTAATAGTTTTTAACTTCTATATGTATTTGTATTTATTATGGCTGTTCACCGCCCTGAGTCCTTCGGGAGTAGGTCGGTATACAAATATGAAAAATAAATAAATAAATAAATAAAATAAATATGGCTCACATGCTCCACGGTTAAACGAAAGCATTTCACATCATCCAAGGAACCCAGTCCCAATCGGCAATTCTACGTTTGATGCTTAAGTGCTTTCCCCCCCCTCCCTTTTTTTTTTTTTCCTTTTTGTGTCTGTTCAGGATTTGATACCGTCACGACTGCTCTGTCCTGGTGCCTTCTCTATCTGGTGACTTACCCAGAAATCCAGAAGAGAATTCAAGAAGAACTAGGTAAATCCAAATCTGTTGACTTTTAAAAGAGCTTTATTTTGCTGGGGGTGCTCCTTGGCACCCTGACATTCCCTTTCCAAGAGTGGCTTTCCATCTATCTTCTGTTCTTATTTATTTACTTATTTGTATCCCGCTCGTATTATTATTATTTTTTTTACAAATAACCCAAGGCGGTGAATATATCCAACCGGTGGTGAAATCCAATTTTTTTTTACAACCGGTTCTCTGGGCGTGGTTTGGTGGGCATGGCTTGGTGGGCGTGGTAGGGGAAGGATACTGCAAAATCCCCATTCCCACCCCATTCCAGGGGAAGGATACCGCAAAATCCCCATTCCCACCCCATTCCAGGGGAAGGATATTGCAAAATCCCCATTCCCACCCCACTCTGATGGCCAGCCAGAGGTGGTATTTGTCGGTTCTCCATACTACTCAAAATTTCCGCTACCGGTTCTCCAGAACTTGTTGGATTTCACACCTGTATCCAACACACCTCTTATTCCAAAGTTATCTAGCTGGCTTTCGTGAGACTTGAACTCACCGTCTCCTCTTTAAGCGCGGTCACCAGTAGACCAAACTGACTCTTATTTCTGTTTTTCTCCTGACCCACAGACCAAATCATTGGAAGGGAAAGGACCCCCAAGCAATCGGACCGTGCCATGCTCCCTTACTCTGAAGCTTTTATGTATGAGATGTTCAGGCATTCATCCTTCATTCCCTTCACAATCCCACATTGGTAAGATTGAACTGGCTGGAGAGTAATTTACGTTAGAAAATCAGAGCTCACTAGGACACAAAGGAGTTGGCAAGTGATCCAGGATCATCTGAGGTATCTTGAGATACCACCATCACTTTTGAGGGCGTTTTTTTCCCCCAGTGTTTGGAACAAATACTGTATTTTTGTGGGGCATGGCTTGGTGGGCGTGGCAAGAGAAGGATACTGCAAAATCCCCATTCCCTCCCCACTCCTGGGGGAAGGATATTGCAAAATCCCCATTCCCACCCCACTCCTGGGGGAAGGATATTGCAAAATCCCTATTCCCTCCCCACTCCTGGGGGGAAGGATATTGCAAAATCTCCACTCTCACCGCGCTCTGGGGCCAGCCGGAGGTGGCATTTGCTGGTTCTCTGAAGTACTCCTTTTTTTTTTTTAATTGATTTATATGCCGCCCTTCTCCGGAGACTCAGGGCGGCTTACAGTGCGTTAAGCAATAGCCTTCATACTTTTGTATATTTTATACAAAGTCAGCTTATTGCCCCCACAAACTGGGTCCTCAATTTACCTACCTTAGAAAGGATGGAAGGCTGAGTCAACCTTGAGCCTGGCAAGATTCGAACTTACTTTAATTGCAGACAGCTGGTGTTAAATTACAGTGCCTTGTCTGCAGAGCTATCCAAATTTCTGCTACGAGTTCTTCCGAACCTGCTGGATTTCACCCCTGCTCCAGGGTTGCAGAAAATATTATTAGTGACTAGCAGGAGAGAGTAGTTTGCCAATAGCTAGACCTGCTATGTGCTTAACTTCCATGTTTTTAAAAAAAGTTTATTCAATCTTATCAAAAGAACCCACTGTATTCATGCGGTTCTATTAATAGTAGTCAGTCTGTTACCGCAAATATTTGTTTTCTCTTTAGCACCACCAGGGACACAGCTCTGAATGGCTTCTATATTCCTAACGATACCTGCGTGTTTGTGAACCAATGGCAGGTCAACCATGATCCGTAAGTATTGCCAAGAATAGCTCTATAACTACCTGCCAAGGCAAGCAAGATAATAGAATTCTACATGCAATGGATCAAAATCTGGATTGCATTTAGGGTCATGCAGCGCCTTAGATGTCATTCGGACACGGCTGCTTTAAAGGGTTGTATGTTTTATGTTGGTTTTGTTTTATTAAATTTATATACCGCCCTACTCCCGAAGGACTCAGGGCGGTGAACAGGCACAGAATAAAATACATCAATACAAAAGTTAGAAACAATTTAAAACCAAATTAAATAATTTAGCCCAAGACAATTAAAACTCCCAATAATTTAAAACAAATTAAAATTTCAGTTTAAAAATTTAAAAGAAAGGGGAGAAAATTGTAGTAAGGTTGTAGTAAGGGCTACTAGGATACCACTGCACATTTAAAAGACCCACCTTTGTGGAACTGAATCAGAGATTTTCCTCATCCGGGCCTTCCCCAGCTTCCAGGACTGGCCCATGTTCTTCCTCAGCCTCATCGCTGGCCGACTCCTCTGCCAGCTCCGCAGGCTGCTGGCGGACCACAGCTGACATCTTCACAAAACCCTTAGTAGGAGTGTCCACATAGGTTATTACAGAAGGAGCAGGCTGGCAATTTGGGAAGTCATGTAGTAGTTGCTTTAATCCGGATAGCCGAAAGATGTTGGAACATAGTGCTTTCTCCTAATTGTTCTGCCCCAGCTCCAGATTCCTGAGGATATTGACACACACCAACGGTCCTTATCAAATTTATTAAGTAGCAAGAATAAACCAAAGTCCGGCAAAGGTTGGCAACCAGCCCAGAAAACAAGATACGATAAGACTTTTCCAAAAATGATAATTACAAGTTGTTTCCAGCAAGAAACTTACTAACGGCTTGTGACTTAAATAGGCTAAGGGAGTGGCCAATTATCCTCTAGCTTTACTCTCGAGGAGACCTCCTCCTCTTGAGTAGCCACTCCTGCCTTTTGGCAGCCCTGTATGCTTGAGCATTGAGAAGAGACTCCTCCACTTCACTCTCTTCACTTGAAGGAGCCTCTGGAGGTTCTGAAGGCCCTGGCTGAGTGTCTCTGCCTCTGGCACCACATCCTCTTCAGCCTCCTCGCTGCCAGACGCGAGCGCCGGTTGCATCGGCTGCTGGCGTGACACCACACCAGCCTCCTCGTCGTCGGGATCAGCCATGATCCGCGCAGGCCGCTGGTGGGCCACAACACTAATCTGCTTTGAGGGATTCAAAAAGAGATAACCTAGAATGGTGTGTTTGCTTTTTTTTCCCCCAGGAAACTTTGGAACGAGCCTTCTGTTTTCAACCCGGAACGATTTCTTACGACCGACGGGACAGGAATAAACCGAGCGGAATGTGAAAAAGTGATGACTTTTAGCTTGGGGCGAAGGCAATGCATTGGGCAGAGCATTGCAAAACAGGAGGTGTTCCTGTTTCTGACCACTTTGGTGCAAAAACTGGAATTCACTCTGTCTGACACAGAGATGATGGATGCAACCCCGCAGTATGGCCTGACCATGAAGTACAAGAAATGCGAACACTTCCGGGTCAAACCCCGTTTCTAGCATGGGAAATCCGGAAAGAACAGAAGCTGACCCTTTGTCCAGGAAGGGGGACGAGGGGTTACTTATTCTGATTTGTTGTTTGGTTTTGGAGTGGCTCAGCTACTTACAATGATGTTACTAGCTTGCTGAAAATATATATATATATATATATATATATATATATATATATATATATATATATATATATATATATATATATATATACAGTATATGGGGAATTTATATCTCAGGGATAATCTCATAAGGTCTTTAATTAACACAGAACATCCTTTGAATTGTCTCAGGACGTAAATCGATCTAAACAGGCGCTGAATTTGAACCTTGAATAATCCCATGTATTTGTGATGGACAGTTCACATTGAATGGAAGTGTCTTTCCAATGTGGAGTTATTTCATGACAAAAATCACAAGTGTAAAACTATAGCAGGTAGAGCTGAGAAGCGCAATGATGAATTGTTACAGTTGGGAGGGCTAGCCGAAAAGCCACCCCGAGGCATTTCTAAAATTCCCGCGCTGATATTGGAACGCAGACAGGATTTCCATGTATATTATACAGCAATGTCTTTGCATGCCAAAGGTTGAGTCCTCCAGACTCGTCGTCCATGTGCAAGGCAAATATTATCAACACATCTAGGTACACCTAAATAAGCGGCCATCCATATGCGCAAATCCCAGTTCCTTTCTAAGATGCTCAGCCATACAAAATAAATAAAATTCTTTTTTTGTGTGTGTGGAAGGGATAGCATCTGGAACTTTGCAAATAACAGGGATAGAAGCAGGATCTAAATCTTTGCAAGAGGACAGAGATGCAACCTGGGTCTAGATATTTGCAAGGGAATGGGGTGGAGTGAAACTAGAACTTTGCAAGACATGGGTGGGATCTGGATCTAGATCTTGGCAAGACAACAGGACCTGGATCTAGATCTTGGCATAGGGATGGTCTGGTCTAGATCTCTGCAAGGTGACAGGGATGGGATCTAAATCGTTGCAAGATTAGCGGGAAGGAATCGATCTGGAAAGTAGGCATGATGGGGCTACCTAAAACCTATCATAACTTGTCTTCACTGGCCACTTGGGTTATGACTTTGAACTAGCCGCTATCTCTTATCTTAATCTACCTCGCAAGCTTTCTTGTAGAAGAAATTGGGGAAAGTAGTACGTATGTATACTCCTTGGCATTCTTAAGAGGAAAACTGCAATTAAAATACGACAAAAATGAGCTAAGCATAGGCATTTTAAGTGTGATGACTAGGGAATTATGCTTGATAAAGGTGCTTTGAATGATTAAATGCACTTTACGTCTCAAATTATCTGCCTAAGAGCCACTGATTCTGCAGAAGTATGTACGTGTCAAATTCTAGCGTAGAGATTAAAATGTGGATGAGCCAGAAGGTCTCTGTTAAGTATTGTATAATATATATTGTAAAAATAAAAATAAAAATGGATTTCTACGAGACGGCTTGCGAGTTTTGTCATTTGCTCTTTTACAGGAAAATCTGATCCTATTTTAAAGGGATACAAACCTTTAGGAAAACAGTAATGAAAAAAAAAAATGGTAACCTGATGCTTTTCTGAATTATTATTATTATTATTATTATTATTATTATTATTATTATTATTATTATTATTATTATTATTGGGGATTTACAGTTTACACATCCTTACTGATTTTGCACAATTCCAAAAAAAAAAAAAAAACCCAGCTTCCCCACAAAGTTTTGACTGATTGACATGACCACATTTCAAGATCTGGATGATGGTGTATTTCTCAACCTTAGCAAATTTAAAACGCCTGGACTTCAAACTCACTTGGCAGTTATAAAAATAGAATCACATGAATGAAGAATAAAACTCCCATAAGTCCCTAATCAGGGGCATTCTGGGAGTTGAAGTCCACACATCTTAAAAGCATGCGAAGTGAGGAATTCTGGGAATTGGAGCCCCGACACCTTTAAAGATTGAGAAAGGACAGCTGGGCTTCCCTTAAACCAGAGGTGAGCAACTGTGGCCCTTTTAAAACCTATGGACTTCGACTCCCAGAATTCCTGAGTCAGCACGGCTGTCTCAGGAATTCTGGGAGTTGAAGTCCACAGGTTGTAAAAGGGCCGTATTTGCCCACCTCTGCCTTAAGCGGCAAGCCGCAAGCTGCCCTAACATCTCCAAGGCGCATGCGCAACACTCCCTGGTCGACCTGCCTCGCGCGCATGCGCCCCTGAGTACCTTTTCCCACGAAGGCCACCGCCTCTGCGCCTCATCCCTAGAGAGCCTTTTTAAAGCGAGGCGGAAGCGGAAGTGACGCCTGCTTCCTTCTGCTGGGCGACATTTCCGGAGCGAAGGCGTCTGTGAAGAGAAGAAGAGTCGAGAGAGGCGAAGGCTGGAGCCCGCGGTTCCTCGGCTTCCGAGTCCCAGGTGTGGAAGCGGTCGTGGGGGGAGAGGCCCGCCGGCGCCCCCTCTCCGCCACGCCGAGGGCCAGGGCCCCGGTTGCCCCGCCGCTCTCCCGCCTGGAGGCTGCTGAGGCAGGGCGCGAGGGGGAGCGGCCACGCCCCCTTTGGGAGGGGAGTGACGTCACAGCCTCCCCCCCCCTCCTTCCCCCAGTTCAGTTCATAGACCAGAATGAAGAGGTTGGGATCCCGAAAGGCGAAGACCCGGGTTCGAGTCTCCACGTTGCCAACATGGTCCTGGGGGTGGCTGGCTCCCCCTCCTCCTAAAAGGGAACTTAGTTAGGGGAGCCCCCCCTAAGTTCTAGGGGGGAGTCTCTTCCCTCCCCCTCCCCAATTTTATCCTCCCCCTGACAGCCCTGTGAATTAAAGGGGTTAATAAAGACGGGCTCTGGGTTCCAATCCTGCAAAACCTCAAGCCAGTTTCAGGCCTGTTGGACAACAGCTCCCAGAATTCCCAGCCAGCACGCGCTCCTTGTCTGTCCACCTCTGTCGGATGGGTAGCCTGATTGACAGATGGACAGACGGGTTGATGGACATAAAAAAGGGACTGATGGGGTAGACCGAAGGGTCCACTCAACCCATTGAGAAAGTTTTGGGCAGTCGCTTGCTTAACCTGACCTACGTGCCAGGATGTTGGGTAGTGGATAAAAGAAGATTTTAATCCTTACAGGCAAGATATTTCAAGAATGATTTCAAGAGTCCTTGGTGCTCTCTTGAGCCCCGTTGTTCACTTGCGGGGCATTTCATCGCCCGACGTCAGCAGTGCAACCAAGCTCAGAGAGCATCAAGGAGCCCAGAGTCCTCCTCCTCCACTCCACAAACCCTATTCCCTCCTAGCCCTGATGATGTTCCCTAGGTGGGTAATTTATTATTATTTATTAATTCGATTTGTATGCCGCCCCTCTCTGAAGACTCAGGGCGGCTCACAATGCATTTAAAATCATTATTAAAAACATTTAAGAATTAAAAACATTAAAACTCATTCACACCATTCATGGCCGGATCTCGCCAGATCGCAAGAGCGAGATCAACGACCCCAGGCCTGCCGGAAAAGCCAGGTCTTCACCGCTTTTCGGAAGGCCAATAGGGTGGGGATGGTCCGGACTTCAGGAGGTAACTGGTTCCAGAGAGCTGGGGCAGCCACAGAGAAGGCCCTCCCCTGCGGGTCCACCAGCTTGCATTGTTTAGCTGACAGGACCCGGAGGAGACCAACACTGTGGGATCTTACCAGTCACTGGGAGTTATGCGGTAGAAGGCGGTCTCGAAGATACCCTGGCCCTGAGCCATGTAATGAAACGTCTGCAAGAAAATCACCGAGAAAGCAACAAGGACACCACACTCCTCCTCCTCCTCACTCACTCACTCCACAAACCCCATTCCCTCCTAGCTCTGATGGTGTTTCCTAGTTGGGTAATGAAACATCTGCAAGGAAAACAGCCAAGCTCCAAAGAGCGTCAGGGACTCCACGGTTCCACCCTGAGCTGCAAATATTCTCTTCTATTGCAATATACGTTAGCTCATCACCCCCTTCGATTGTTTTGCAGCAGTCACGGAAGTCATGGCTACGGATTGGCTTGGAAGCATCGTCTCGATCAGTTGTGGAGACAGCCTGGGAGTCTACCAGGGAAGAGTGTCTGCGGTGAACCAAGCTAGCCAGACAATTTCACTCACACAGCCTTTCCATAACGGAGTCAAATGTTTGGTACCGGAGGTTACCTTCAGGTAAATGCTCCCCCGTGACTCTTCATTGAGGCCTGAAAACTGAATGTTGCAGGTTTTTTTCTGAAAATGCACATTGCAGGGAGCTTTACAGATTTACGGTACATGTAGTTTATGCTTCATTTTTCAAGGCTTCTGGCTGATGTCGAATTGGGTTGCTATCATTTTTAAATTTATTTTTGCAATATGTGTTTATAAGGGAGATGGGTTATTTGGAAACCCAGCAGCCTGGAAGTCTGTCCATCCTTACAAAAGGGAGTTAAAGAATGGCTTGTCTTGGGAGCATCTGAACATTGTTTACGGCTGCTAATCTCAGAGAAAAGGTTTCACAAACCTACCAGTTTTTTTTTTCCTCCACGTAAACATATAAAATATATGTTTATATTTTGGGAAAGGTTCTTCTAATAGTGTAATGAGCTGTAGTGCACAGTGGTTAGAATCCATTACTGCCAGCTGCCTTCAGTTTGGCTCAAAGTTGACTCAGGCTTCCATCCTTCCGAGGTGGGTAAAATCAGGACCCAGATAGTTGGGGCAACAGGCTGACTCTTTAAACCGCTTAGAGAGATTTCCTTCCTCCCTCCCTCCCTCCCTCCCTCCCTCCCAGTGGTTACAATGCAGCATTGTAGGCTAACTCTGCCCACTGCCAGCAGTTCAATCCTGAATGGCTCAAGGTTGACTCAGCCTTCCATCCTTCCAAGGTGGGTAAAATTAAGACCCAGATTGTTGGGGGCAAGAGGCTGTTCCTTTAAAACACTTAGAGGGGGCTGTAAAGGACTGTGAAGTGGGATATAAGTGTGATTGCTATTGCTATTCTGATGGTCAAACGATAAACCACGATGGTTTATGTTCCTATACAGCACTCTTCCCCAACCTGAAGCCCTCAAGATGCGTAGCTCTTCCTTTTCTATCCCACGCCGGCAAACAGGACAGAGGATGCGATGAGAGGCAAGCACTACGGCCAATTTAATCTCATCTCTGGTCCTCTCCCCCTGTTTAGGGCTGGGGATATCACTGAGCTGAAGATCCTGGAGATTCCAGGCCTTGGTGATAACGGACAATGTGGAGACTTCCAGCACCCCGACCTTGGCATTCCTGCTCTCGAGTGTCTGGGTGGTGCCAGTCAGAACGGCACTGGCAAATTGCTGAAGAAGCCTAGCAGTGCTCCACAGAACATCCCCAGGAGAACCGACGTGAAGACTCAAGAGGTTGCTCTTTCTCCCCAGCTGCACCCCTGTTCTAAGAGCTACATGGACCGGCACATGGAATCCTTGAACCCATCCAAAAACTTCCGCCGCAGGCACAACTCGTGTGAGTGTCTCTTAGGGACTTCTTTTGGGTAGTCTCAATGGTCCCACCTTGGCGTAGCTGTGGTTACGGTCTGTTGCTCTGTCTGCTTTGTCTACGACAGAGGCCCCCAACCTTTGGGGATCAATTGTTATGGCTTATCGGCCGCTGGCCCAGTGGTGGGTTTCAAATTTTTTTAGTAAATTTAGTTCTGTGGGCTTGGCTTGGTGGGTATGGCAGGGGAAGGATATTGCAAAATCACCATTCCCACCCCACTCCAGGGGAAGGATATTGTAAAATCTCCATTCCTTCCCCAATCCAGGGGAAGGTTACTACAAAATCCCCATTTCCTCCCGATCAGCTGGGACTCAGGAGGCAGAGAATAGGCGTGGATGGGGCCAGTCAGAATTTTTACTACCGGTTCTCCGAACTACTCAAAATTTCTGCTACCCGTTCTCCAGAACTGGTCAGAACCTGCTGAAACCCACCTCTGCGCCGGCCCCTCCAGCAGCCAAATCAGGAGGAGGAGGAGTGGGAGTCAGGGTCAGCATCAAGGCAACCTGAGAGCTCCAAGAGGGAAATGGGAATGGAGCTGGCAGAGAGAGAGAGAGAGAGAGAGAAGTGGAGCCTGGGCTGTCCGTCAGCCCTCAGATGGAGAGTCAACAGCCCCCAGGTCTGGAGGTGGCTGATGAGGAAGAGGAGGAACAGCTGGGTCCAGTGTCTGATATGTGGATGCACAGAAGGCAGAGGAGAGGAGAGCAGTGGAAATCTATGGGCCGGTCCTTGGGATGGAAGAGCCACTACTACTAGAGAAGCCCGTCCCTAGCCCTGGGGATAAAAGGCAGGGGGCGGAGATGAATAGATGTGGCAGACAACTAATTCATCTTTCCTGCCGGACAGACCTGTTAGCCTGCGTCGAGAGAGAAAACTTTTGCCGGGGCTGCCGGGGCTCCCTAATAATGGAATCATTGCTTCAACTTCAGAGGGTTTCTCGTGTTTGGGGACAATTGGGTCAGAACACCGGTTCCGTGGAGAGAGGTTTTTCCGTGGACCGGAAGAGGTGTGGTTTTGGGTGCTGTCTGCATCCCACAGATGGGGCTATGCTTGTTTGCGTGGCCCGGTTTCTGGCATGCTACGGCCCGGGAGTTTGGGACCCCTGCCTTCGACTCTGTCCTCGTCAGCAAATCCCCGGCGGCTCTTCTGACCTCCGTTTCCTGTCTTTCCCCTCAGGGTCGTCCAGTAGCCGTCACCCCAACCAGGCGACCCCAAAAAAAAGCGGCATGAAGAATGGCCAGATGAAGAACAAGGACGACGAGTGCTTTGGGGACGACATCGAAGAGATTCTGGATACCGATTTCGACTTTGAGGGCAACCTGGCCCTCTTCGATAAGGCCGCCGTGTTTGAGGAGATCGAAACCTACGAAAGGAAGAGCGGCACCCGCTCCCGGGGCACGCCCAGCGAGAAGGCGGCCGCCCGTTACCGCCACGACGAGAACATCTTGGAGTCGGAGCCCATCGTGTACAGACGGATCACCGTTCCCCAGGCGAGCAAAGAGTTCTGCACCGGTACGTCGGGATTTTCACAATCACAGGTAGTCCTCGAGTCGCAGCAGTTCGTTTAGTGACCCTTCCGAGTCGAAAGGGCCCTGAAAAAAAATGGACTTAGGACTGTTTATTCACAATTAACCAACGTTGTAGCATCTCCGTGGTCACGTGATCGAGATTCAGACGCGTGGCAGCTGGCTCGTATTTATGACGGTTGCGGTGTCCCGGGCAGTGGTGAAATCCAATTTTTTTTACTACCTGTTCTGTGGGCGTGGTTTGGTGGGCGTGGTGTGGCTTGGTGAGTGTGGCAAGGGAAGGATACTGCAAAATCCCCATTCCCACTCCACTCCAGGGAAAGGATACTGCAAAATCTCGATTCCCATCCCACTCCGGGGGAAGGATACTGCAAAATCCCCATTCCCTCCCCACTCCAGGGGAAAGGATATTGCAAAATCCCCATTCCCTCCCCACTCCAGGGGAAAGGATACTGCAAAATCCCCATTCCCTCCCCACTCCAGGGGAAAGGATACTGCAAAACCCCCATTCCCTCCCCACTCCAGGGGAAAGGATATTGCAAAATCCCCATTCCCACCCCACTCCGGGGCCAGCCAGAGGTATATGCCGATTCTTCGAACTACTCAAAATTTCTGCTACCGGTTCTCCAAAACCTGTCAGAACCTGCTGGATTTCACCCCTGGTCCCCCCTTTTTGCAACCTTCCGGCAAGCAAAGTCCACGGGGAACCCAGATTCTCTCAACAGCCATGTTGCTAACTTAAGAACTGCAGTGATTCACTTAGCAACAGTGGCAAGGAAGGTCGTAACACTTGGCGAACCTCGCCTAACCACTGCCTCGCTTAGCAACATAAATTTTGGCTGAACTGAGGTCGCAGGTCGAAGGCTTCCTGTAAACTTTAGAAAACTATTTGGGGTGGGTGCTTTGAAAAGAAAGGTCTAATACCGGTAAGTCCTCGGCTTATGATGCCAGTTGAGCCCAAAATTTCTGTCTTCAAGTGAGTTTTGCCCCATTTTACGACCTGCCTTGCCCCGTTGTTAAGTGAATCTCCCCAGTTGTTAAATTAGTAACCTGGTTGTTAAGTGAATCTGGCTTCCCCCATTGACTTTGCTTGTCAGCAGGTCGCCAAAGGGGATTGTGTGATGCTGCATCCGTCATAAATAAATCCGTCAATTGCCAAGCATCTGAATTTTGATCACACGACCCTGGGGATGCTGCAGGGGGTCGTAAGTGTGAAGAACGGTCATAAGTCGCTTTTTTGAGTGCGGTCACTAAACGAGCTGTTGTAAGTGGAGGACTACCTGTACCGATGTGGCTACTCTCCATTTACTTTAGATCAGTGTTTCTCAACCTTGGAAGCTTGAAGATGGGTGGACTTCAACTCCCAGAATCCCCCAGCCAGCGCTGCTGGCTGGGGGATTCTGGGAGTTGAAGTCCACCCATCTTCAAGCTACCAAGGTTGAGAAACACTGCTTTAGATGCTTTCCCCAAAGGAGCGATGGGAGGAAGCGGATGCATCCGGCCGCCGCTGGCCCCTGGTGCTCCTGTGAAACGCGTCCCAGTTGCCTTCAGCAAATCAGATTAGGCCACAAAGCCAGAGCCGTGATTCTCACATGATTCTCCTTTAAATGGAGGGTGACCGCAGCCGAGTGGAGGAAAATGTAGTTCGTGCAGGCAAAAAGCCCGTTAGGGGTTTACAGGCAACCAATCGAAGCCAGCAAAAAGCCCGTTAGGGGTTTACAGGCAACCAATCGAAGCCAGCAAAAAGCCCGTTAGGGGTTTACAGGCAACCAATCGAAGCCAGCAAAAAGCCCGTTAGGGGTTTACAGGCAACCAATCGAAGCCAGCAAAAAGCCCGTTAGGGGTTTACAGGCAACCAATCGAAGCCAGCAAAAAGCCCGTTAGGGGTTTACAGGCAACCAATCGAAGCCAGCAAAAAGCCCGTTAGGGGTTTACAGGCAACCAATCGAAGCCAGCAAAAAGCCCGTTGGGGGTTTACAGGCAACCAATCGAAGCCAGCAAAAAGCCCGTTGGGGGTTTACAGGCAACCAATCGAAGCCAGCAACCGTCATAAGGCACACGGGGCGAATGAGGGCAGGATTTGGAATAAATTGGAATTAAAAGAGTTGGAGGGAAAAGCGGGAGCCCAGCCAAGGAAGCCTAACGTCGTCCTTCGGCGCCCCTCGCAAAGCTGTATCAGCCGCATCTAACTTTTGAGTTGGCAACCCCGGCGATAACCACATCCAGTCCTAAGTCGATTCGTTCTACTCTTCTATCTCCCAGTCCCGGTGTAATTTAAACCTGGCTCTCGGCCAGCCTCTGGTTGCAGCTCTGTAATTACACACACACACATATATATATATATATATATTTTCCCCTCCAGCTTTACACGCTACCTTTTTAGATTGCCGCCGCCTTTTCTGAGTTTACTTAAGACCGTCTGGTTGTGATAAGCTGGTCCGACTGGTTGCCCTTGCGTGAGTGAGAGAAGCAGGGAGGGGAATCCTCGGTGCTCTCACGCTCCCGTCCGAGAACAATTAGCACAAAGCATCCGGCGGCCCTTAGTGTAGCGCCCGTCCTTGCGTGCCGCGGGGCTGTGTCATCGCACACCTTATCTTTCTCGTGTTCCCGACAAAGATCCCCTTACATGGGAGCCAAGAGCTGCGGAGGCACGCGAGGCCGGCAATACGAGAATGTCGAAAGAGGCCTGTTTCTCTTGGAGAGTAGCCCAAACCCTGCACGCCCTCCATTCGCCACCTTTGGGGCTCAAGGGCAGTACAAGTAGTCCTCGGGTTACAACCGGTTGCTGAGCGTTTGCTCACTTCCCAAACTGCGCCCAGAGCGAACGCCGGGTTTGCATTTAAAAACAGAATAACAGTAACGGAGTGGGAAGTCCAACTCTCTGCTTGAGCAGGAAATCCTATACCAGGGATGGCTAACCTTTTCCAGACCGAGTGCCCAAAGCGTGCCCAAACCCCCAAAATGCAAAGTGTAAGTGGCCTGCCCCCCAAGTGTGTGTGCCCCACGCATGTGCCCTGCCTCTATGCACACGCCCTGCCCTCCTGTACATGCCTCACGCATGCGTGGCAGAGACCCAAAGACCAGCTGGAGGCCTGCGCGGCGGAGCTAAACTGGGGTGAAGGCTCGCGTGCCCACAGAGAGGGTGCCAAGTGCCACCTCTGGCGCACACGCCACAGGTTCGCCATCACAGCCCTATACTATTCCAGACAGATGGTCGTCCAGTCTCTTCTTAAAAGCCTCCCACAACTTCTGAAGGCAAGTGGTTCCACTGATGAATTATTCTTACTGTTCGGAAGTTTCGCCTTAATTCTAGGTTGCTTCCCTCCTTGATTAGTTTCCCTCCATTGCTTCTTGTCTTGTCTTCAGGTGCTTTGGAGAAGAGCTTGACCCCCTCTTCTTCTTTGTGGTGGCCCCTTAATGACCCCTTGAGGACTACCTATCCTATTGTAACCAGCGTTGGTGTCTCTCTGCCTTTGAACAGGCAGGGCTGTTCCTTTTGCAATCAAGTTATCACTGTTGTAGTCTTGAGTTTCAAGAACAAAGTAGCCGTAGCATTGATACTTAATGCAATAAAGCCGATAAAGATAAGATGGGGACTTTAATTGGCTGTGAACATGCAAGGTCATACTAGACTCTCTTTTTCGGTGTAATAAGCTTCTCACGAGAGACATTAAGCCACTTGTTGTTGCCAGCTGGGTTCACAAGTCACGGTTCGCTTCGATTTGATTTGAGTTCACTCGTCCCTCTAAAGCCAAAACCAAACCAGGTTCTATCATGATTTAAAAACAAAAACAAAACCCCGATCTTGTGGTTACTCAGGTCCCCTGAAGATTTGGCATCGAGACTACTGAAATACTCTTGCAGAATAATCATCTTTTTTCTTTGCTTTCTTTGCTGTAGCTTTGCGTTAAAGAAGGAATGAAGTTCTTGTATTTGAGGGGCTGCTACAGAGAGGAGGAAGGGGGGTCAAGCTATTTTCCAAGGCACCTGAAGGCCAGACAAGGAATAATGGATGGAAACTGATCAAGGAGAAAATCAATCTAGAAATAAGGAGGAATTTCCTGACAGTGAGAACAATCAACCGATGGAACTGAAGTTGCCTTCAGAAGCTGTGGGAGCTTCATCACTGGAAGCTTTCGAGAAGTTTAGTCTAGTCTAGTGAAGAGACTAGAGGGGGAGACATGATAGCAATGTTCCAATACTTGAGGGGCTGCCACAGAGAGGAGGAAGGGGGTCAAGCTGTTCTCCAAAGCACCTGAAGGCCAAACAAGGAATAATGGAAGGAAACTGATCAAGGAGAGATTCAACCTAGAAATGAAGGAGGAATTTCCTGACAGAACAATCAACCCATGGAACTGAAGTTGCCTTCTGGAGTTTGTGGATGCTTCATCACTGGAGGCCTTCAAGAAGAGACCGGACTGCCATCTGTCAGAAATGGTGTAGGGTCTCCTGCTTAGGTGGGGGGGTTGGACTAGATGACCTACAAGGTCCCTTCCGACTCTGTTAATCTGTAACAATGGGCTCTGGGAGCTGAAGAAATTCTCAGTAACCCCTTTTTTTTAGCATGACGGAGGTGTTGTTAACTGTAGTTCAGCCACATCTGGAGGCCCACGACACCCCTGCTTTTTGAAGGTATGGATTCTGTACATCAGCTCTGAAACCTGCCTAAGTCTCTCTTAAGCTTGTTTACATGCCGGCGTATAGAATTGGGAGCACCCATAGTTCCTGGAGCTTTTTATGACTGAAAAAGCCACTCATTGTGTCAATGGTCCTAAAGAACTCTGGGATGGGATGGCCAAGTTTAAAAGGGTCGAGCCCCATTGCTTAAACCTGACCTCCCTTCGGATGACGACTTGAATTATGGATCTGCCCTACTCCTTTTGCTCAGGGCCTCTTGATAACTCTCTTCCCATTCTGCATTTCAGATTCTGGCTTGGTAGTCCCAAGCGTCTCTTACGAGCTACACAAAAAACTGCTTTCCGTGGCCGAGAAACACGGCTTGACTCTCGAACGGAGGTTGGAAATGACAGGTGTGTGCGCCAGCCAGATGGCCCTGAGTTTGCTCGGAGGACCCAACAGGTAATAGCCATAGCGCTTAGACATATATATCGCTTCACAGTGCTTTTACAGCCGTCTCTAAGGGTTTACAGAGTCAGCATATTGTCCCCCAACAATCTGGTTCTTAATTTTACCAACTTTGGAAGGATGGAAGGTTGAGTCAAAATTGAGCCACTCAGGATTGAACTGCTGGCAGTCGGCAGCATTAGCCTGCAATACTGCATTCTAACCACTGGGAGGGAAGGGAGAGGGGAGAGGAGAGGAGAGGAAAGGGAGAGGAGAGGAGGAAAGGAAAGGAAAGGGAGAGGAGAGGAAGAAAGGAAAGAGAGAGAGAGAAAGGGAAAGGAGAGGAAAGGAAAGAAAAAGGAGAGGAGAGAAAGAAAGGGAAAAGAAAGGAAGAGGAGGGGAGAGAAGGGGAAGAAAGGAAAGGAAAGGGAGAGAGAGAGAGAGAGAAAGAAGGGGAAAGGAAAGGAAAGGAGCTATAGCACTTAGATTTATATACCGCTTCAGAATGCTTTACAAGCCCTCTCTTAAGTGGTTTATAGAGTCAGCGTCTTGCCCCAAAAAATCTGGGTCCTCATTTTACCCACCTTGGAAGGAGGGAAGGCTGAGTCAACCTTGAGCCTGGTGAGATTCAAACTGCCAAATTGCTGGCAGACGGCAGTCAGCAGAAGTAGCCTGCAGTACTGCACTGTGCCACTGCGGTAAAGGATTCGAAGTTTCTTTTCCTAGAGAAAGCGACAAGTTTTCTTTGCTGCACCTTCGTCTGAAAATTCACGCTTCCACAAAACTAAATCCTTGTTCCCTTTCAGGCTGAACCCTAAAAACATTCACCAGCGACCTACCGTGGCCTTGTTGTGTGGCCCTCACGTGAAAGGGGCCCAGGGGATCAGCTGTGGTCGGCACCTCTCCAATCACGACGTGGACGTCATTCTGTTCCTCCCCAATTTCGTCAAGATGCTGGAATCGATCACCAATGAGCTGACGCTGTTCAGCAAGACGCAAGGGCAGCAAGTGTCCAGTATTAAAGGTAAATGCAAATGTGGAACGGAGCCTTTCAAATTATACGATGAATACGATGAACGGTTGCAGGAACTGGGCATGGCTAATCTAGTGAAGAGGAGACCAGGGGAGACATGATAGCAGTCTTCTAATATTTGAGAGGCTGCCCC
The DNA here is from genome assembly GCF_059756535.1 of Pantherophis guttatus. Classification (NCBI taxonomy): domain Eukaryota; kingdom Metazoa; phylum Chordata; class Lepidosauria; order Squamata; family Colubridae; genus Pantherophis; species Pantherophis guttatus. The sequence goes on from NC_142075.1 coordinate 22,147,854, forward strand.
AGAGAGGTGGGGGGGGGGGGTGTCAAGCTATTTTCCAAAGCACCTGAAGGCCAGGCAAGGAATAATGGATAGAAATTGATCAAGGAGAAAATCAACCTAGAAATAAGGAGTAATTTTCTGACAGAACAATCAACCCATGGAACAGAAGTTGCCTTCAGAAGTTGTGGGAGCTTCATCACTGGAGGCTTTCAAGAAGAGACTGGACTGCCCTCTGTCAGAAATGGTGTAGGGTCTCCTTGAGCTGGGGGTTGGACTAGATGACCTGGAAGGTCCCTTCCAACTCTGTTAATCTGTTAAAAAAAATTATCTCTCAATTCCAGAGTCTACATTAGTAAGCCCCCCAAATCATAAAACACGGTAAAAGCAAAAGCATAAAATACAAACAGAAAGACGGGATGAAACTTTAAAACGCTGCCTGCTATTTAAAAATGTTCCAGATCATCTCCTCGATTCCGCCACCATCTAAAAACGAGAAATTAAGGAGCTTGAATCAGGGTGTTCCCAGCACTCCATAAAACAATCCGTTTCAGTGATTCAGAAGTGGGGTCGCTTTATGGAACCCTCCAAAAGTCACCTAACATTTCGATGTTGGGCTCATGCTACAATTAATTCATTCATGCTTTTTGTACTCCCATGAACTTTCCACAAACCTTTGTACTTCCTCAGGAGGGGACGTCAAGATACCAAATCTTAAAACCTCTTAAAGTTCTTAAAATCAAATGTCTTTGTTTTAAGGGTGTGGGGTGGGGAGGCTTAGGAAGAAGATGGGGTGATGAAAATGGGAATCCAGCATGTTTCGGGGTGGTGGTAGAAGATTTGGAATATATTTTTGCTGATGTCCAAGTGGCAGCTGGAAGAAGCCAAGGAAGTTGAGATCCATGGAAGCTTCTAGATGCGAAAAGCATCAGCTGCCTTTAACAGCCTGTTAATTTTCAACCTTACGAGCTCCACCTAGTGGGGAGACCCTGGTTTATTTTTCTATCTCAGGGAGATAACCTGAACAGGTGAATCTGGTCGCAGGCTGAGGTGACAGATTAGATCAAGAGGACCCAAAGTCCTTTTATTTATTTATACACACACACACACACACACACACACACATTTGCTTTCTTTTCTTATCGTAGGTTTTTGTATATATTTTTCTTCAACCAGGTATTTTCCTACATAAACCAAGTTTCTCAAATTGCAGCCATAGCTCAGTGAAATCACATCCACTATCCTAGGCTTCTTCAGACAGCAAGGATGCATTTTGCTGCCTATTGGGAGACTAATATAGATCTATTTTGGAAACATCTATATTAGTCTCCCAATAGGCAGCAAGAAGCCTAGATAGTAGATGTGAATTCACTGAGCAATTTGAGAAATTTGGCTGCAATTTGAGAAACTTGGCTTACGTAGGAAAATACCTGGTTGAAGTTACTAATTTAACAACTACAGCCAGTTCCCTATAACAAGCGTGGCAAGAAAAGTCGTAAAAATGGGGCAAAATTCACTTAACGTCTCGCTTAGCAACAAAAATTTGGGGCTCCACTGATGGTCATTAAGCCGAGGACTGGCTGTATTCCACCATTCGCGGCCGGCTTCCATTTTTTATCTCCACCGCAGTTCAGTGTGAGAGGAAGTGGTTTGAAGCGATCCATGACGGGGGTTGAACCTCGATCTCCCACACTGGATCTCCCCCACTTAAGCCCAACATCCCATTAAAGGTAAAGGTTCCCCTCGCACATATGTGCTAGTCGTTCCCAACTCTAGGGGGCAGTGCTCATCTCTATTTCAAAGCCGAAGAGCCAGCGCTGTCCAAAGACGTCTCTGTGGTCATGTGGCCGGCATGACTAAACGCCAAAGGCGCATGGAACGCTGTTCCCTTCCCACCAAAGGTGGTCCCTATTTTTTCTACTTGCATTTTTTGCATGCTTTTGAATGGCTAGGTTGGCAGAAGCTGGGACAAGGAACGGGAGCTCGCTCCGTTACGCGGCACTAGGGATTCGAACCGCTGAACTGCCGACCTTTCGATGGACAATCTCAGCGTCTTAACCACTGAGCCACCGCGTCCCCTAGACACCCCATTAGCGAATGCCTAACGCCCTCTTTTTTTCTCCCCCCACCCCTCCCCCTTTAGATCTTCCAGAGACGCCTGTTGACTTAGTGATCAACTGCTTAGATTGCCACGAAAACGCTTTCCTGAGGGACCAGCCCTGGTACAAAGCTGCCGTAGACTGGGCCAACCAGAACAGAGCCCCCGTCCTCAGCTTGGACCCTCCCGTCAACGAAATGGAACAAGAAATCGACGCCAAGTGGTCTCTGGCCTTGGGGCTGCCGTTGTCGCTGGGCGAGAGGGCCGGCCGGCTGTACCTGTGCGACATCGGCATCCCGCAGAAAGTGTTCCAGGAGGTGGGCATAAATTACCACTCGCCTTTCGGCTGCAAATTTGTCATCCCTCTCCATTCGACCTAAAGGGCGGGAAACCCTGGCCTGTCATCCAGGAGAAGACAAAGCTCCGGCTACCCAGTGGATCCTGACCGTATGAAACATTTGTGGACGCCTTAAGGAGAAATATATATATATATATATTTTTGGGTAAACTTTCTGGGCTGTGTTTCTTCTCCAAAAGGAACACTGGCACAGCAGGTCAAGAAAAGCGCAAGGATTTCCCCCTTCCTCCGAGCCATCCGTGCACCTGTGCCATTGCCCGGAGGAGTCTTCAAAGGCAGCTCACGTTGATGGTGGGAAGATGAGCAAAAGTGTCCTCTTATCCCAGGAGCCCCGCTTCACTTTGGTTGGGTTACCAGACCCCTTGTGATTTTTTCTTTTAAACTTTTGGGGATTTTTTGGGGTGGTTGTTTGTTTTTTCCCAGCACTAGTGTGGGCGAAAGGTTGCTTGGGTAGCGCCCCGGCCTTCCACGATCACGGGGGAAACGATCACGATTTATCTGGGTTCCCTCCTATAGTGCTTGGATCGTCCTTTTCTTTCCACCTCAAGCGTTCTTGGACTTGCCACGTTTGGGTTGCAATCACGTGCTCCATTCCAGGGCCGGCCCTCGTTCCCCTCTCCCCCCCCCTCATCCTCGGCTCATGGCTTAACTAGCACTTGCTTCTCCCGTTGTGCTCGTTGAGTGAACGGTGCCCGTTGAGTGAACGGTGCCGTGTGGGTGTCGCGAGGACGCCTGGAGTGACGGAGGAACGGATAGGATCGTGCCAACGTTTAGGTCTCTACCGTAACTCGCGTCCTGCCATCTTACTGTGAAGAGCGTGCGCGGATGAATGACTATTCCTCGTGTGGGGTGTGTGTGTGTGTGTGAGTGTGACTGTGTGCACAAGACCGAAAGAACTAGGAGCTTTGTTGGGCCCATGCCGTTCCCATTGGATACAAAGGTCCAGGAAGATTTTAAGCGCTTTGACTCGGGCACAATGGTCTACTTCCCTTTATAAGGACCGCACACCTGTGCTTGCATGGAGCGAGAGAATGGATGTGATGTTGTCAGGTAGTCCACCTTTAAGAGGCAAACTGGCTGGCCACAATTGTGGTCCCGCACACTGAAAAGCCCATGAGCCACCCTTTCCGCAGGCGCTGCCGTAGCGATGCTTTGGTTCCTCTTCCGTTTCTCCCATTTTTGTGGGGAATTGTCTTAACGATGCTCTGCGGGGAGTCGGTTCTTGCTACGCGGGGGTGGGCTTGTTCCTGCAGTCCTTGGGCGCCGTCTAGATTTCGCGGGGGAGGGGGGGCTCCGTGTATTGATGAAGCGGGAAGCTTCAAGAAATCCACCACCGCGCTCAGCCTTTTCTCGTCTCCAAAGATGCCGTGCAGAAATCTCATGAATCACAGTGATTAAACTGCAGTAAAGCAGCTCGCTTGACAAGTCGTGTTCATTTCCATTCGCTCCCGACGCAGGAAACAAGTCGCTTTTTTCTCCCCAGAACCGTCAGCCCAGACTGAATCCGCACACTAAGTTAGGCTTAATTTTTTTTTTTAAAAAAAAACCCTTTTTACTATCCTGTAATCCCTTAATTCGGGGCAGAGTCAGGGCAACTGGATGATGCTGACCATTTTACTGGCCGGATGCCCTCCCTGATGCCTATGTGGAGTTTGCAGCAGATTTTTTTTTTTCTTTGCACCCTAGGAGAGAAACATCTGCCAGTACCTAGGATTGAACTCTCAACCTTCCGAGAGGGAGGCAAGCCCCTTCACCACTAGACCATTCTCTAGGCTTAAAATGATTTTTTTAAAAATAATTAAAATTGGAGACTGGGGCAGAGAACTTAACACGCCCCGATTCTTACTGTGGTGTTTACAGCAGTGCCATGCATATAACTTCCAATTTAATGGAAGTTGTACATCTTTTTTAAGATCAAACTGCAAGCTTGGGTTGAATTGATACCAAGATCTTCAGATGGTTGTGCAAATCCCTGAAAATCGGACCTTTTCCGTAAATCATCCCTAGGAATTACAAAACAGGGCTGGTGTAATAATGCCTTGGTAGACAATCATTATCAGCACTTTTTGGTAACTCATTTCAATTCAGGATTTGTCTTAACTGTCTAGTTTGGCATTCAAACCATACCTCTTATCAAATATTCCATTTAAAGCGGCTCATCTTCAGATAAAGTGTGTCTAAATATGTAAGCTAAGTCAGGCCTCAGAAGTCAGGTCCCAAAGACAATTTATTATATGAAACGCATTAAATGTTTGAACTGGTTTTCTTCTTTTAAATGCTTCCTTACTTTATTGATGCGTAATTTTTGAACATTACTAAATACAGAACATCTTCTCTCGGGGTGGGGGGGTGAAGAGTGGGGCCTGACTTTTGGTACACTCTCAAAACCATCTATTTTTAGTTAAAACTTCGCAGGTTGACAGTGAATATTAGCCTAGATCATTCAGGCTGTAGTTTAGCTGTAGTCTACAAGTGTCTTTTGAGTCAATTTCACAAGTGAATTGGCCACAAGAGGCGGAATGACCAAAAATATATGCCAGTACGAGATCCTATGTCCTCCTTTACCATAAAAAAAAAAAAAAGGGGGGGGGCCTTAAAACACAGCCAGCAAGGGAAGACACATTACTGTAAAATTCCCGGATTTGTGGCAAGATATAAAACCACCATTTTTATTGTTAAAACGTAAAAGTTCATCCATAAGGAAGTCCAAGTCGCTAGACGCAGTCATAACAAGTAAATTATCAAACAATATGAAACACTTTATTTGAACTTTACAACATATAAATTACGAGAGAAATCTGTGCTTCTGGACTGCAGTCCCATTCCCCTCCCATGTCCGATCTGAGATGGCACTAACAACGCAGTCCATGGTGCTCCGGGGAAGGGGCGGGACCCTTGACGTTGTTCCTTGGCAGAGGTCAGACTAATCTCAGAGTATTTACATATCCTGCTGGGAGCTCCCCTTGACCGGTCTGTCATCTGCTTAAATCGCGGCTTGAGTCTCGGTTAGTCAGCCGCCGTTCCTCTGCAGATAAGCCGGCGAAGAAGGGGTGGACCAGAGCTTCGCCGAACGTGATCCGCTGCGCAGGATCGAACTCTAACATTTGCATCATCAGGTTAAACAACTGCAGATGCTCGGCGGAATTGTGGAGCATGTACGTCTGAGGAGAGAAGAAGGGACAGGGAGCCATAAATGGCTCCTGTTTTTTTAGGAAGGGCAAGTGTTTAACCTCCAGGCCCTTGAAATGTCACACGTGTTTCTTTTCATGTGATAACAAGGAGATTTTTAAAATATATATTATTGCTATATATATTAGCAATATATGTACAGGATAGTAATATGCAGGGAATAATCCGCTGCTTTAAAGAAGTTACAGTAAGGCAAGATGGAAAATTTTCAGGAGGCAAACCCTTAAAAAAAATCATGTCCAGTGAAATTGTGCTTGATTAATAAATACAATTTATGCCAGCCGCCTTCTAATTTGGGGAGGCTTAAGTAAAGCAGGATGTTTGGTTATCGCTTTCAGCTCATTTTAGGGCACATGGACTTAATTCTTCTCTTTTTGTCATTTACAAGACATTCCCAGCCAATGGATCCCGTTATCTAATATTGGTTCAAAAAATGTTCCAGAGGCATAAAGAAAGTTGAATTCAGATAATAGTCCACTTTTTAATGAATTAAGAGCATTATTAAAAGCTTTTTCCCCTTCCTTACCTGTAGTGGTTTGCAATTCTCTTGCACGTATCTTCCATCAGACGTGTTCTCGTCCCATACTAAATTCCCTTTGTGAAAATATTTCTGTTTCCTGATTGTAAACAAGGAAAAAGAAAAAAAACACAGAAAACTAACATTAAGGGTTGAGACAAAAAAGCTTGACAGCACGCACAACTCATTCCTTCCCCCCCAATAACACTTAAATAAAACTGCTGCAGAAACTGTTCTACAACATACAAAGACTACCCCGTCTCAACAAATCTGTCATTTACAGATTTGGTGCTTCCTTATACGTGTGTTACTCTTCCAGAGAAACCTTGACCAACATCTTACATTGCCAACAAGTAATCCTTGGCTGATCCACCTGCCCAAGATGATGATGGCCTACTTCCTGCTCCTAAAAAGACCAAACTTACTCAGTCAAGCACTCCTACCGAGTTTTGCGGATCATGTGCTGTGGCATCGGGCCGAGGATTTTCTCCATCATTACTAGATGTTCTCTGTTCTCATGAGTCTGTGAAGTCAAAAAAAGCACGTTATTTCTATTCAACAAAACAAAACAAAAAGGATCAGCGTTTTTCTTTTCTCACTGACTTCAAGAAAATATCTCTTCTTTGTGTCAAGCAGACGAGAGGTTGAATGCTGCCAAAGTCAACCACACACCAGTCACCAAAACGTAATAAAACACAATCAGTGCAATTAGCAAATGGACTACGGATCGAATACTGCAATTGATAGGCAAGGATAATTGCAGGGAGTTTTTGCTTAATGACCCATTCAGCGCTTGTTCAAGGTTATGACAGTGCTGAATGAAGGGTACTTATGACCGTTCCTTGTAATCCTGGCCGTCATGCTGTCCTTGGGGTCAAATTATTGCAATCATGACACTGCCGTGTCCTGCAATCCCACGATTACAACCTCTTCCCAGCTGGCTTCTAACAAGCAAAGTCAATGGGGAAGGCAGCAAGAAGCCGGACATTGCAGTCACATGAAGTCCTCACTTAATGACCCAGAATGTTTTGCTTAACGATGCATTTGTATGACACTACACTCTATGACATCCCTTAGCGATGGAGTTTCCAGTTGCAATTCCCGTTCGCTCTTTAACACGGAAGAAAAAAAAAAAACTTGAATCTATCCAGAGACAATGAAATCCATGTACCTGGAAAAGTGTGAATCCCCGGTAATATTCAAAGAGGATGCAACCGATGCTCCAGACATCGCAAGGCTGTGCCCAGCCCAGCTCTGCAAAAGGAAGGACAAAATCACACGGGTTCTACATAGCAAGTGAAGATATAACTGTGATCGCAACTGAAGTCTATAGATGGTTGCATTCTCTCTCCACCACTCAAACTGCTCCGATTCTTTATTTCAAGTGCTTGCCTTCCTGTACCAGCCTGCCTTCCACTGAGGACCTGTATCCTGCACGAGCCAGAAAGAGGGCTGTGAAAATATCTACAGACCCCTCACACCCTGGACATAAACTGTTTCAACTTCTCCCAAGACGACGCTATAGGCTGGGGCATTAAAACACCAAAACATCTAGACCAGTGATGGTGGAAATGTCACGCGTGCGGGCTCGTTGGGGCCACGCTCCAGAAAAGCTGAACTTCCAGGTTCTGGTGCACATGCGCACCTGACAATCAGCTGGCTGGCACGCATGCGAAGGACACCAGCACGCAAAAGACAGCTGAGTGTTACGCATGCATGCGCACCAGAAACCCAGAAGACAAACAGGCAAGGCTGCTCATGCCGGGTGATAAGGCTTCGCGGGCCACTTTGGGCACACGTGCCATAGGTTCCCCGTGACAGATCTAGACACAAGGACAGTCGTCACCCCACCACCACCACCACCACCCTGGGTCCCATCACTCAGCTAAACAACTTAATTTCCATTACACTGTCAAAGTACCTAGTAGGGCTGTATTACTCCTTATCCTTCTCATCTTTCTTATTTTCTTATCTTCTTATGACTAGAATTTTGTTGCTTGTATCTTATGATTTATATTGACTGTTTATTTAGTATCCTATGATTTGTGTTGATTGCTTATTTAGCATCTTATGACTATCATTGAGTGTTGTATCTTATGATTTAAGATCATGAAATGGCCAGTAAAGAATTCTATTCGATTATTATTCGATTATTATTCGATTATTATTCGATTATTATTCTATTCTATTCTATGCTATGCTATGCTATGCTATGCTATGCTATGCTATGCTATGCTATGCTATGCTATGCTATGCTATGCTATGCTGTTCTGTTCTGTTCTATTCTGCATTCTATTCCTATTCGCTATGCTATGCTATGCTATGCTATGCTATGCTATGCTATGCTATGCTATGCTATGCTATGCTATGCTATGCTATGCTATGCTATCCTAAATTAACTTAATGTGGCAATCAACAGGAACATGAGTGTCGACTCACCCAAGATCACTTCTGGCGGCCGGTAGTGGCGAGTCGCCACAATAGTGGTATGATGCTCATGGTCAAAAGTGGCGCTTCCAAAATCTGCCACCCGGATGCAGGTGTTCCTGATAGATTTCTCTTCACAGTTCTGCAAGGCAGAAAAGAGGCCGCCGGTCCATTCATTGCCTTCCCAAAAATGTGATATTCTCAAAGGGAATGTTCTATGAATAGCCTTTCTTTTCCGACTAGGTGGAAAATGGGCACCTGCTGCCTGCATGTCTGTCACGAATCCCCAAAGCTAACACGAGATGTTAAACGGCTCAACATCAGCCAAAAGGCTTAACTCCTATACAACAAGAATCAGAGATACAGGGAGGGAAGTGGCAATTTTACACAGCCTTCAAGCTTCTGAAATCTGGGGGAATTGCCATCCTGAATATTGCTGTAATCATAAGCTGCTCCCTGTCCGGTCCCAAACTGATATTCCTTCATTTCCGTGTAAAAGCAACCGGCTAGCCTTCCTATTCAAATGAAACCCACCTTTTTCTCATTGTACAAGGTATCAAACTCCGAGTTTACAAACAAGATGTTTTCAGGTTTGAGATCCGTGTGAGTCAGCTGGTTGTCGTGCAGAACTGTGGAAAAAGGGGAGGAGACATTCCAATCAGCTTTTGCAGTTACAGCTACCAACTTGTAATCCAGAGCTGAAGTCTAATAGGGATTTAACTACCGGAATATCTATTCAGAAATAGCTACCCCGAGGCCAATTTTTTTTTTTTTAAAGATGCTGTGAAGTGTTTAGGCTTTTCAAAGAAAATTTACTGAAAAGGGTGACATTCAGGCTAATCACCCCCAAATTATGAACGTTCAGGAGACTGAATTCATTTCCCTTCCCTCCCCATCTGATTTCACAGTGCGCCTATTCAATTTTATGCCATCAATGACCAGATAAACAATCTCCCATGAAAAACCCGGGGTGATTTTTGGCTCTTTGGCCATTAGACTTACAATCCTGTTAAATACTTCAGGATTGACCGGGATGCTTAAGCAAGAATGACTAAAACCCCACCCCACCCAAACAATGAGAAAACCGAGATCTTTTATTTCTGTTTTTCTCTACAGAAGTAGCACTTACATTTCAAGGCATGGCAGAGCTGGTAGGCCATGTGCCTTATCTGCGGAAGAGGGTAGGGCTGGAAGTTATTCTCTTTCAGAAACTCAAAAGTGTTTTTGCCCAGCAGCTCAAAGGCGATGCACATGTGGCCATGGAAGTTGAACCAGTCCGACATCAAGACACACAGGCTAGGCCTGAAGAGGAAAAGAACAGAGGGAGGGTGGAAATCTGGCTGCCAAAGAAGCATTAACCGCCTCGTCAAATTCTATGGGGCTGCCTTTTAAGAATTCACCCCCACTGAAGGAAGGTTACTTCGGAAGCAAACGTTAAGGTTACTGGGAAATCTGGGGAGAAGGAAAAGCAACTTAATGGAGCTTCTACGAGTGGGTGGGTGGGTTTTATTGCCCAAGGAGCATAAAAGAGTACAAAGGATACTTATGCATATGAAAGTATCCACTTCCTCAAAAACTAAAAAATTTTGGAAAGAATTAATAGAATAAGCACTACTTCATTTTTAGAAATTCTTGGGAGGGGGCTGTGCATAGGGTAAAGGAGCTGCCTATTTCGTGATCCCCCCTGGGAGGTTGTTCCAGCATCATCATTTGAAAAAAGAACACACAACATCAATGGCAGCGACAATACTTACTGTTTACTGTCCTTTTCTTTTTCTTTGATTTTCTTTAGGACATTAATTTCTAGTCGGGCTGCTTCACGGTATTTGCCCACATTTCGAATAATTTTCAAAGCTACCAGAGATTTGCCTCTACGGAGCAAATGAAGAAAGAGAAGAGAAAGGCGGATTGTTAGAGAAGTAACAGCAGATATTTCCAACGAGGAAGTGGCGGAGATTAAATCCAATACTTTCGTTCAATAAAAACCTAAAATAGGAGAAACCAATTCCTCTTTCCTTTCAAGCTCCCAGAGACAGGTGCCAAAAGACAACAGAGCAAAAAGTAAAAGATCAAGTACCGTAATAATTAAATCATAGAGCTCTTCAGAGGAACTGCGCTTCACCTGTCTATCTCACCGCCTGAAGGCCCCCTTCATGTCCTTTTGAAGGCCAGAGGTGCTTCAGGCTACTTAATGATGCAGTTTCTTGATGACAAAGCACTCACAAAGGGAGTAGATAGTTGGATTATTCATTCAGTGCTCATTTACTAGTATTCAAATAAAGCAGTGGCACATCATCTTAATGTCCCCCAAATGCCGTCAAGAGGGTTACGTTGTACCAACCCTGTAGAAATTCAGGGTGGTATCAATCCAGATGTTATGAAGGCAAGCTCATGCACTGACAGGCCCCTCTGGTTAAGGCGGGTTCCTGAAGTTAAGACTTTCCCTCGAGGTCGAGACCCTCAGCGAGCCTTCTCTCAACGGAAAGACAGATTCACTTTGGAGTAGGGGGTCTTGAAGATACTCAAGCCCTGAGCTATGCAGAACCTTAAAGGGGAACGACTGACACGGGTTCTAGACTGCCCACAGAAGCTGACTGCCAGCCAGCTGCAACTCCCGACAATGTAAGTGTCATGGGGCGAATTTAGATGCAGTCCATGCTGTAACAATCTACATGGGACTTCAGTCCCATGTAGGGAAAATTGCAACAGTCCAACAATTTGGTACTTTCCCAGGGAACCGTGGCTGGGAAAGACATTCTCTATATACCATTCTCCCCCCCCCCCCCGCCTATATTTCTAGAACCTTCTAGAGCCAAACTTTCAGTTTAACACCGAAAGCTGTGGTCACCCCATTTGCTCATGGACAGGCTCAGTGGGCCAGGTAAACACCAATATGAAGGAGCTGCCAGGTTAGGAAGCAGCAGCTCCAGACTGGTGTTGAGTTGAAATTCCCTCTCCTTTCATTCCAACGATACGCCTCCATGAACAAGAGTTGGATTGATAAGAGCAGCTAGAAAAACAAGCTCCCTGTCAGAGAAAGGACTAACGTGTTTCCCTGAAAATAAGACCCTGTCTTATATTTTTTTGAACTGTGATATAAGCGCTTGGCCTTATTTTCAAGGTCTTATTATTTTGGGGCGCATGGAGCAAGATGGGGCTCCTCTTGCTGTCTTACCTGATTTCCAGCTCTGCATTTAAATGTTTTCGGGGAGCCTTATTTTCGGGGGGAGGCTTATTTTAGCGCATGCGCTCAAAAGCCTAATTGGGCTTATTATCAGGGGATGTCTTATTTTCGGGGAAACAGGGTACCAGAATCCTGGCAACTGCTTTTACCCAATTTAAAGATGAATGGTTACAGAAGCAAACCAAGCCATCTCCTAAACCTGGCTGAGGAATCCTGGGAGTTAAAGTCCACAAGTCTTAAAAGTTGCCAACTCAGGAGAACTCTGTCCTAGATTCTCAAAGCATTCCCTAGAACCCCTATATACTCCCAACGAACTGGGTTCCGAGCTGCATTGCTTGGGGACAGGCCTGCTTGCATATTGGTGGGCAGAACCTGCTTCCTTGGCTTTTGGGGGAACTGTCATTCCTCAATTGCTTGCATGCTCCCTTTCACCCTCCTTTCTCACTTCCGGGACCTACATCTCCCCTGAAAGGTGTCTCCAGGCTGTCTCCTTCACTGTGGAATTCCTTCTTAAGGCTAGAAAGGAGTATTGAGAGTATTTTTGTTCTGCTAGAACACTTTGGGCTGACAATTGGGGAAAGTTGTGATGCAAATCTTTTGGGATTCTTTCTTGTAGGGAAAGGAGGCAGGGGAGTCTTAAAGTTCAGTAAGAAAGATGTAGGGGGGTTTTGGCGAAAGGATGCCAACAGCAAAAGGCGTTGGTGTCATTGAATTTATTTGGAAATGCTAGGTTTTCTCACAGCATTCCCGATTTTCTCCGTTTCTTCCCTCTTTTCCTTTAAAATCCAAGGGGGAAGGAGCTGGTGATATGAAGTTTGGCCACTTCTAATGCAATGGCGAAGATGATTCTGTGCCGTCCCTGAAGAAATAAGGGCAACCTCAATGCGAATTTGTGAGGTTGCATCCCTTTATGTACATGAGAGCACCAAAGACAAATTCCTTGGGTGTCCAATCACACTTGGCCAATAAAGAATTCTATTCTATTCTATTCTATTCTATTCTATTCTATTCTATTCTATTCTATTCTATTCTATTCTATTCTATTCTATTCTATTCTATTCTATTCTATTCTATTCTATTCTATTCTATTCTCATCCTGGGATAGTTTTTGCTGGCTTTAAGAATGAGATGAAAATGTGCCCATCGTGTGTCTTATTAGCTTGCCTAATTTGTGCTCCTACTGAGAAATCACGGCACATGCTAAGTGGCCTTGGAAAGCACAAAGGTTTTGACCTCCGCTCTTGAGGTAAAGAGGGCAGAGTTTTGCCTTTGGAAGAAGAGCCTTAATAATCCGGTCAGGTGTTAAGTAACTCATACCTGGCGTGGTCCACGCACTCCACCACTTTGCCAAAAGTCCCTTCGCCAAGGCTGCCCACAATTTCGTCTAGGAGAAAAAACAAAAGCAGATGTGAGCGCCGGGCACAGGCGCGCGGGTGCGAGGTCCTGCAATTTCACAGCATTCAAAAATCTCAAGAAAAGCTCTCACTGCTAACACTCTTTAATGCACAAGTTGTCTATTTTCTGTTGTCAAGCAATTACTGTTCAGTCCATTTACAAGCAATAAACATTAGAGACCCCTCCCGTACACTGAGAGCGATCTCGTCTAACATGGGGATAGAAAGTAGAGAGGTAAAGTTTTACGAAAGGTGGCTGTACATCGCTCTTGGAGCCAATCGCCGATCCTGCACACCAGGTGACCTTCCTTGTCATCTTCCACGCTCCTGCTGCGCTTATTGCTCTGTTGGCTTCTCTGTACACACCGCCCCCCGAAACGCCATCCGACCAATCGCACACAGCGGGCAGTTTCCGATTGGCAGATTGAGTTGTCATTCAAAGGCGGAGAGACGACGATGGCGTCGGTGGTTGGATTTTCCAGATCCCAGCATTTCATAAGGCACACAGCATATATAACGATAGGGATATTGCAAGGGACACGTCAAGACACAAACCGACTTTCAAAACAAAAGTTAAAAAAAACAGCTACAGGTATGTAAAGAAACTGATTAGCTATGGAAGGCGAGGGCTGGAGTCTCGCAGCAGTTGGTGCCCGTAGGTCTTGAGCAGCGGGTAAGCAGCTGGCGTGTGCCCAGTGACTGGGCACGCTCCCATAGGCCTCAACTGCCACCTCTTAATCACTAAGGGAAGATAAGCGATCCGCGCAGGAAGGAGGATTCAATGAAAGGAGCGTCTCCATCAGCAACCGTGATAATGGGCAACCCTCCCAAAAAATCAGCAGAATCCTAGGTTGCCCCCTCCTACCCCAGTGGCTGTTCAACACCCTCCTGGTCAGATGGAAACCACTGCTAATCTGGTTGTTCTACCTTTGATAAACCTGGTCTAATCCCTCGTTTGCTTTCAGTACTGAGTAAAAGTCAAGCTTAGAAGAAGTTTTTAGACAGGAGTGTGGGAGTCGAGCATTTTTTAAAATGTGGCTGATGACCGGTCTATAAAGGACCAAAGGCCAACTAAGGTCATAGAGGTCAGCCCCACACCGCCCCCAATGCTCAGGAAAGTTTCTGACCCTCTTGAAGAAAGAAAAAAACAAACAAACGGAAAAGGAGTCCTTCATGGTTACTGGGTTCTACTGTACTGAAGGAGAGGGAAGAAAACAGCCAAGCAATCCTGAAGAGTTCCACTATTATAAAGGATTATCCCAATCATCATTTAATCGCAAAATGTTATGTAGCTCGTTTAGAGTGAGCTGCAGATTCCAAGCCTGCCTTCTCTTGTTCCACCTTTCACTGGAGAACAACTAGGCGTATTGGTCTAAGAGAAAGTGGTTGGAACAGACGAGCTGAGGTCAATCTTAAGATCCTTAAGCATGTTAAAGAAGGTTAAGAGAACAGGACGGTTTAGGTCACACCGAGCAAACTCCGTATCCTTAACACTGCAAATCGTACTTATGGGACAAATTCCAAGAACAGGGATCTGGAGGGAGAGGGGAGACTTACGGTGAGCAGCCTGCAAGGTATTAGCAAGTGTGATTGAAAAGCAGGATAAGGGAAAGAGGACAGACTGGTTCAAATCATCCACAAAACTCCCTTCCCTTTGCTAGGTGTGTAAGGGCACAGAGCAATTACGGCACCTCCAGCGTTAGGGACCTGGGAGGTGTATGAATCAGTAAAGCAAAGTCATACATGCACTTTAATAGTCGCTTTGTTTTCTTATTAAATTACTTGTTTCCTTTCTCTGCAGTTTGGTGGGTAGAGCCAATTGGTGGATGGGATTTGGGAACTAGTTATTAATTTAATTTAAAAATGCATCGAATAGGAACGCAGTTGTAACCAAAGGTAGAAAACCTCCATGTGGGCATGTTTCCCAAACCTCCGACAGGCTGAATATACGTTGTAGCCCTGAATTATTGCTCAGCAGGTACTCAAATTCCCATCGTCTGGAGTTCTTTTGAGTCCTTGGGAGGCTGCCATGCGTAACTAGGAGGCTGCCAGGTTATTCAGGCTGATTATACAGGTAGTCCTTGACTTACAACGGTTCGTTGAGTGACGGTTCAAAATTACCACGGCACTGAAAAATGTGACTTATGTCTGTTTTTCAGTTACGACCTTTGCAGCATCCCCATGATCACAGGATCAAACTTCAGGCTCTCGGCAACTGGTTCATACTTACGACCATTGCTGTGTTCCCAAGCTCACGTGATCCCCTTTTGCGACCTCGAGACAAGCAAAGTCAATGGGGGAGCCAGATTCACTTAACGTCCCGGGTTGCTAACTTATCAACTGCAGTGATTTCACTATGGGAAAAAAAGGTTGTAAAACGGGACAAAACTTACTTAAACAAATGTCTCGCTTAGCAACAGAAATGTTGGGCTCCGTTGCGGTCGTAAGTCGAGGACTACCTGTATACTCCGCAGGATCTAGATTTCACCAGAATTCTCTTCAAGAGGGTTGTTATGCCAAGAAGTGACCAGTCCTTCAGCCAAGTCCAACACAACCTGGCTGGGGTCAAAGGCTAAAAAAATTGTCCTTGTTACAAAGGCAGGGGAACAGCCTGAGTCACTGAAGACAACTAACCAAGCGCCACCATGCATATTATGGGGTGGACGCTTCAGAGTGGAAAATGAAGGATGCAGCACAGCCGTCCTGAGTCACCTGCACAAACACCCCTTGAATCATCACCTCCCAATACATCTTAGAAAACACCACACTGGATTCTCATCCACTACAGCTTTTTCACAGCTGGGTGACCAAGCCTAACATAACCAGGATCGCACGAGACAAGAAACCTTAAGAAACCGTACCGAGAAGGGGAAAAAAAAAAAAAAAAAGATAGCGATTAGAAGTACTCACCCAATGTTAAATCAAAGCTGAAAAAGAGCTAGAAGGTCAATTGGGCCCTAGAACATTTCCTGAACTCGTTTTGGATGCTACTCACCGAGGAGGTGCTGCTACAAGACCTGGTCCTGCGTTTCCGGCAACGGTGTTGGTGCTTCCTGGTCCGATGACGCTCCCGAGATCTCCTGTGGTGACGTGAACGACGCGTAGAGTAATAGTCCTCCACAAAAGACGGGCTTTGCTCTTCAAACTTGTGGAGTTCACTGTCCGTCCTGTCTCGGTACCCTCTCTGGTAAGGCAATCTGTCCTGGCTGAATTGCAAACAAAAGAAAGCCTCATTACAAATTGGGGGGGGGGGGGGAGGGGGGGGAGGGAACACCTGATATAGGATGTTCACTTACTGCCAACGCACTTACAACAGCTGGCCTAAAATAACTCTTAACACACAAATCTTAACTGACCGGTCAGCAGATGCACCTGTCAATTAGGTCGCATGACATCACTGACTGTAGCACATATTTTGTAACAAAGCTGCAAATGTTAATCGGGTTTGTTTATTCTGAGGCTGTGGTTCTACTAAAAATTGTCCTAAGCAAACGAGAAAAGAACCAGGGAAGTAGGCTTCATTGAGATTATAGTACGTAATAACACATTTTCTTACGTCATTCCTATTTTGTCCCATTTCATCTGCACATATTTCCCTATGCAGTATAAATCAGGCCTTTAAGCAATCTATAATTGTCTGAGGTCAGAATTGTTAATAATTGCCAATAGCAGTTCAGAGGAGAGACCGGGTGGGCGTTGGGTTGTAGCACACGGAACAATTAACTAGGATTTGGAGAAGAGCAGATATTTCCAGCATAAAAAACCCACGCCCTATTTGGGCTCGAGGCTAGAATTTCAGCCTCCAGAATCAAGTGGGCTCTTTATTCAAAAGTCTCTTTGTATGGCAATCGACGGCTTCGTGGGCCCACTGTTATATTTTTCACTCATGAAAGCAACTTGCCGGTTCACCAATTGCACCAAAAAATGTAGAGCCTCTTTGCTTTAGTCTCTTTTCAGGGTACCAAGCCTTGTTTCAATTCTTAGTCCTCACAATCACAAAGAAAATTATTCTGGAGGGAGGGGTGTTCCAAGACAAAAATAAAGCCTTCCACCATAGTGTCTCATGCGCAGGTTTTTATTTCATCACAAATTGTACCTTTCATACAAAACAGTTCGCATATTACGTTATATAAAGTGAAAAGTGAAATTGGTAATTCGATGTGCACTGCTAAAGCCGACTGGCCTATAATTGTAGGTCACAGCTGACCTTTGAGTGCCCTTATTTGATTTCGTCTATTCTAGCCCACCCTGTACTGTGGAGATGCCAATAACAACCTGTGCCAGGTTGGCCTGGAACAGGTTGAACGCAAACGTTGCCTGATTTCTTCAGTTCCACAGCAACATGCAAAGGAATGTGGAGGGTCTGATTCTCAAGCACGATACATTTCTATGTTGAAGCAGACGCTGGAGTCAACCTCCCACATCTTGAGGATGTGCTGCCCAAATCTCAGCCACATTTGGGGTGGGTGGGGGTGGAGAGCAGCCAGCTCTAAGAGCAAGATGGCTAGCAGATTGCTCCCCAGAAGTATCTCATTTCCATTCCATTTTCTAATCCCAATTCCATGGGCTGGAGGGTTTGGAGAGGTTCAGAGTGGGAATGGTAGAGGATTGACTTCTATATTTGTCTCTGATCTATTTCTGTTAAGAGGGCAGAATGATTTATTTATTTCTCAATTTTCTTTGCTGCCCATCTCACGGTTTAGGCAAATCTGGGCGGTTTACATCAAGATAAAACCCACAAATATTCAACAATTATACATGTAAAAAACAATTGCAATTACAAAAAAATGAAACAAACTACAAAACAAGGATTTGGAGGGGAGAGGTGGAGTTCCTTTTCTCTTGTTAGCGCACCAACCACCTCCAGCCAACAGCTTCTCCTTCAGGCCAACTAGCAAAGCCAGATTTCAAAGCTTTTCCTGGAGGCTAAAAGAGAGGGGGCGGATCTTAAAATTCACTTTAAAATGCCACAAGCTCTCTGCTATACACCACACAGTGGTGGATACTTACTAATATACAGCTTCCAATATTTTGTCTAGGTTCTCCCAATCTTCTTCATTTTATCTGCAAAGCCTCCTAGTTCTTCCTAAGATTAGTTCTGTTTTATCTGCACGAACAAGAACTAACACAACTAATGTTGCCTTATACGTTTTGAAAAACAGAGGAGGCAGGAAAGAACCCTTATCAAAATTTGTATTCAGAAGCCAACAATCTAAAACAATCAGGTGCCATGATAGAATAGCTACAGTGCCCTGCTTTGGAGCATTCTAGACTCCGTAAGCTGTGGGTTGACCTAAGAAACCAATTAAGAACACAATAGCAGTTTTGCTCAGTCCAAAAGGACAGCTGGTGGAGCATTGTGTTGCCTTCAGTGGTGAAAACAATTCACTAAGGCTCACCAAATGTGAAAGCAAAATCCCTCAACTGTATATAAACCTGAAAGGTGGGGGTTTTTTTTGGGGGGGGGGTGTAGCACTATGTACCTCGACAGATTTATTGTCTAGGATTCTTGATACTTACAGAGATGATAAGTTATCTCTAAGCAAACGCATTTAGAATTTCTCCTTTCAAACCATTATCAAGTATCAAGCAGTCAAATGCCGGTTTTAAACAGCTCACCTTCTAGAACGCGACCTCCTAGGAAAATCCCGGAGAGTGGGATACCGTGGTCTTCCCTCATGGTGCTCTCTGCTACGAGACCGCCGCCTCTTCCATCTATGGCTCATATAGGGCTCGGGTTCAGGTGAGTGGTAACGTTTACAGTGATGCATCTGAATACACAGGGGAGAGATGTGTGTCAACGGAAGAAACCACCTCTCCAGCAGAACAAATTCTTCCCAATAATTCACACCTTTTTTGCCACCATTCACAAACTTCAAAAATCCTATTATACTGAATTTTTTTTTACTAGTGTATCCTCAAGACAGGTTAGTGCAGCATCAAATTCAAGAATATTCATACCAGTGGCATTAACAAGACCTTTATGACATAAGCGACAGACTGTCTAAGAGCAATCGTGTTAAAGGAATATTACCTATTTACATGAAGGCTCTGTTGGAAATGTTATAAGCTAAGCATAACTGACACAGGATAAATTTAATGAGAGTCACTGTGTACATCATTAAGGGTATTGTTACTTCTTTCTATATGGTAAGCTTTTTTGAGAAATAATAATAATGCAAACAGCTACTAGGACTGCAAGTCAGAGCAGCTCAATTACTGTTTTGACTTGCTAAAATAAATAGGACAGAACCAGAAATTTCTTAAGTCAGTATTTCGCTAAAAAAACCAAAGTAATAAAATAACAAATAAGAAAACAAAAAATGACTAGCTGCAGAAATAATGTACTAAAAAAATTAATAGTATACAAACATGTTTAAAGTATGTAGAAATTACTAGTATCTATAAAAAGCAGTTGTGCGGGATTAATGTTTAAAGATAGGAATTTTATTCTAAACTGTAAGGCTAACCATCCATTAAGGGAAGAAAAGGAGGAAATGATTACTAATATAAGCAAAGCTGTCTCTCCAGCCAGATATTCTTCCATACCAGGTGTCAACAAAACAATTATGTTAAAAAAAAATTCCACCACTCCCAATGAGAGCTAAGCCTTGGTAATCAGATTCTAATTTCTAATTTATTCTCAAAGTCCAAATTGTAGAACTGGGGATAAATGACTCTGGGATTTTTTTAAAAAAATAGTGCCCTTTGTCTAATATTTTCTCTTCTCCCTAGAAATTTCCATACACCTCTTACAATAAAGGTTTACATAAAAACAACAAAGTAGCAACTGATGTATGATCATAAAACATACACATCTAAGAAACTTACGTTTAAAATTTGTAAAAATAGCATGGAAGCTATTTATATATTTGGCACTACAATAACAAAAGGCACCTTTGTTCAAAGTGATCACTACCACATTGAGGTGACTATCCTAGTAGTCAACCACGAACAACCTTCCCAAATTTATGCACATCAGAGGTGTCCATTACACCTGTAGTTTGACACCTGGACAGCGGTCAGAAGGCTGAAGAGAGGGTGTACGTAAGCCACTAAAACAAAGAACCAAAGGCCTGGTTCACCCCAAGGATGCGTCATTATTTCACACCACGCAAAACAATACAGATAGTCTTCGGCTTACAACAGTTTGTTTAGGGACCCTTCAAAATTACGATGACACTGGAAAAAAAGCAACTTATGACCATTTTTCACACTTATGACGGTTGCGGTGTCCCCAGGGTCGCGTGATCAAATTTCAGATGCTTGGCAACTGGTTCATATTTATGACGGTCGCAGTGTCCCAGGTTCACGTGATTCCCCTTTTGCGACCTCCTTAACAAGCCAAGTCGATGGGGAAGCCAGATTCACTTAAACACGTTACTCACTTAATTTCAGTGAACTGCTTAACAACCCTGATAAGAAAAGTTCGTAAAATAGGGGCAAAACTGACTTAACAAATGTCAGCCAAAATTTTGGGCTCAACTGCTGCCGTAAGTCGGGGAGTACCTCTATTTACCTATATAGGTAAAGTGCCATTTAACGCAGGAGGACTTAACCAAATCCACTGCTGACTCACTCAGCCACTGCAGCTTAATAAGTGTCATAACAGAACAGTCGTAAAATGGGGCAAAACTCCAAGGAATGCCCTTCACTTTCCCATAAATGTCGGCTGGCGACCCCTAGGGAGCGGGCCTTCTCTGTGGGCACACCTAACCTGTGGAATCAGCTCCCCCGGGGAGCTACAGGGAGCCCCTAATCTTCGCTCTTTCCGCCGTGACCTTAATAAAACATGGTTATTTCGCCTGGCTGGTTTGGACCGAAGGGGTTTTAAAGGGGATTTTAATGATCTTTTTATAATTTTAATCTGGTATTTTTAACATTGATTTTGCTTTGTTTTTATTGTTGTGAGCCGCCCTGAGTCCTCTCGGGAGATAGGGCGGCATGCATGCATGCATGCATAAATAACTAAATAAATAATGGGCTCAGCTTGTGGTCGTAAGTCGAGGACAACCTGGAGGTGGTTGTTTTATTAAAGATGAGAGAGAGAGAGAGAGAGAGAGAGAGAGAGGGACCTGTTTGCACAAAGAATGGGTAAAGCCCAACTAACCAGAACCTAACCATCATGGCTTAAGGAGATTTTTTTTAAAAAAAAATCTCGCATTTCATGACGACGTTTTTTTTTTTTTAAGGCAGGCTCAGGAGCGAAGTTGCCACAGGCCCTGCAGGAACACCCCCCCCCCTTTTACCCCCCTCCCAGTAGGCCCGAAGCCTTCTCCTCGCCCCCCTCAGCGGGTCCTAGCGTTGCCACCCCCCCCACCCAGGCCAGGCCCGGCCCGCCAGAGGGCCCTGCCCCGACCGACAGCCGCTCCGCTCCCTTCCTTCAAAGCCCCTTATCCTCGCCCCCCCACGCCCCAATCCCCTACCCGGCGGAGGTCCCGGGCGCGAGGGGGACCCTTAAAACCCGCGTCCAGGAAACGGGGACCCGTCCGGCGGGCGGAAGGGACCGTCGACATCTCTTTTTTCCAAGCGGCGCAGACGTTCCCGCGAGACTTGGGACGAGAGCGCCGCGCGACGGAATTCGTGGCAAGTCCCCGGACGGGACGGGAGGGGGGAATAGAACGGTGAGGCCTCGGAGGGGCGTGGCCGGCTCTCCTGTGAGGGAAGCCTAAGCCCCGCCCACTCCTTTCAGCCTCTTTCCCCCACCCCCTCTCGCCCCTCAGAAGCGGCGGGCTTGGGTGACGCCGACTAGGCCCGCGGTTGCCGCCGAAGGCTTCTCTTCCCCCGCTTTCTGGTGGCCTCTCCGCCGCAGAAGCGACCCCCAAGTAGAGAACGAGCCCCTGTCCCTCACCGCGGTTTCCGGCCCTCAGCGAGGCCTCCAACTCGGCTCCGACACCGACGACGATGATGAGGAAAACGACACTTGCGCGCAGGCGCACTCGGGTCGTTCTGAGCGCTGAATGGGGCGGGGGAGGAGAAAGAATCTCGGTGGCTGTCGTCGCGCGGGCTAGAGCGGCTGAACGCCGAGGTCCTTCCCCCCTTGGCTGGTCCGCCGCTCTAGGAGTCCGACTTTGTGGTAGTGGAGGACTGCGGCAAGGGAAGCGTAGACTCGCAAGAGACGTGCTATTATTGTGGTTGTTATTGTTGCACTTTGTAGCCTGGCAAATCTCTAAGGGCTCTGGCAGCTTACCAGAAGGACACGCAGGGACAATAGACCAAGTGTGCAAAGGAAAGGTCTGCTGCACACTAATTAAAAAGGTCTCCAGACGAAATAAAATGGAGCATAAAAACTTTAAATCAACTAAGGCCAAACTGACTCTAAACTAAGATGGAACCAGGGCTTAAACGCCTTTTGAACAGCTCCCAGAAGGCATCTGAGATAGGAGTCAACTGGGAAGCCATTCCAACATTACATAATACTTCTGTGTAAAACTGTAGGAAGTTAGCACTCACCCCTTTCCTAGAAGAATGAAATATTTTAGGAAATATTAAAAAGGCAGAATATTATGTTTTCCTGGATGAGAAATGGAGAAACATGTTTTAAAGAAGAAGCAGCTCCCATCTTCTTGCCCCCACCACCCTTTGTCAATGGGCCAGAGGCAGAAACTCAATCTTTGTCAATGGACCATCATCTGCAACACAATAGGACCCATCTGGCAACAGAAACTAACACAATAGGACCCATCTAGCAACAGAAACTCACCACGTGGCACCTGGGAAGATTACATCAGCCAGCAAGGCTAGCTAAGACCCCCACCCCCTGGGAGTCTGACAACCAATCAGGATACTCTTCCGGGGCCCCAGGAAGTTCCAAGCCAGAGAGGACATAAAACTCCGGGACTCGCTGCATTTCGCCCCTTTTCTGTTCAGGAACTCAAACCATGTGATCCTGTCCACCATTAAACCATCTTTCCAAGCAGTCTCCATGTTTCCAGTGTCTTTTTCCCCACTTGGAACTGAACCGAGAAGGATAACTCTTCTTACAGTAGCTAAAAAGTTCTCATTTGGTGGATGAACAATGTTCCTTCTCACTAGATCACACGAGCTAAGCCACACTGGCTCAGTTCACAGTCTGGGCAAAAGAGAAGGTGATTAACGTGAAGCTTGGTGGATTCATTCAGATCCTACAGACTGGATGCTAAATTAATTCTTTTCTGTGTTTAAAGATGCTGAACTGTACTTGGAATGAAATGGCCTTTGTTTTGAGTAAGCCTAACTAAACTTAGCACATGGTGCAAACACAGCTACTAAACCTTCGAACGATTGAATGTATCATGTGAATGAAGTTGTGCGACTCAACCTAGCATGGTTGGTTTTATGATTTAATATCGCTGTGACTCCAAACAACTAGCATTTGTGATTCAGCTGATCATTGTGCAAACATCGTCCCTTACAGTGACTTTGGATTACTTTTGCTTCTAATGAATGAGCAAAACTGCTGCTATCAATCCGCCCATCTTCGCAGCTTAAGGAGCGGCCAGCAGAGTTTACTTTTCTCATTTTGGCGCTTTTCCTGTTTTCCTTACCTGGCAGGTGACCACGTTTCAAACCTATCAGTTTCCCGAACAATGGAAAGCGAGTAAGAGCCAAGATTAGTTGCCACCACAGTTCCCATAGCAGCAAATGCCCTACTATTCCTCTTGGCCTGGGGAAAGCTAGTGCCTACAGAAGCCAGGTTGATCAAGTGGGGAGATTCTTGTTCGCTCCCCATTTATTCTGAGATCGCCACTAGGCAGCCCTGATTATTGGGAGGTAAGCAGGAATGATAATTGCATTTAAAATCACTTTTGTCTGCAATTTCTCCTTTAACAGAACGCTGGGCTCATTTGCTCAACACATCACAGAGTCTGGGAAAAACGTAGCTTTTTAATTAGAATAATTTCTAATTTTGCTCTCTGATTATGGAACCTTCCCTCTATATACACGTGAGTTTTGGCTGGATATAAGAATCTGTTTCTTTCTGTAGACTCTTTCCAACAGCGACTCTGCTATCTTTCTTTGTTTAATTGCAGCGTTCAATTTCTTTCTTCTCTTTAGCAGAAGTTTTTTCCAGGGAAAACTCCCCCAGTCTACTTTCTCTTTATTACATCCACCAAAAATTGCTCCATTTTTAAAGGGTTTTTTTTCATTCCTTCTCTTGTTGTAGCTTTCTGTGTATGTATCAGTTTAGCCTTGGATCAAACAAAATCTTTGTTTTGCATTCTTGATTTACGAAATATTATTGTATTACCAGTCTGTTAAATGTTTTCCCTTGAAATAAATAAAGAGAAAGTTTACTTCTGGCCAAAAGATCCAAATACGAAAATACAAATATAATCCAAATTTTGGCATTAGATAAAACGGTTCAGTAAACTAATCCAATATTACCTAAAATGTGTAGAACTCAACTTGCAATTATATTACGAAAGATCTTGTTTTTATAACCGTCCTCTAAAACAATTGGACGAACAAAATAATGCCCTTATCCTGAGTTGTTTAATAAATTGAAGAGTCCAGTGGTGGGAGTCAAAATTTTTTACTACTGGTTCTGTGGGTGTGGCTCGGTGGGCGTGGCTTGATGGGCGTGTCAGGGGAAGGATACTGTAAAATCTCCATTCCCTCCCCAATCCAGGGGAAGGATACTTCAAAATCCCCATTTCCTCCTGATCAGCTGGGATTTGGGAGGCAGAGGCCAGTCAGAATTTTTACTACCGGTTCTCCGAACTACTCAAAATTTCCACTACCGGTTCTCCAGAACTGGTCAGAACCTGCTGAAACCCATCTCTGGAACCATCTCTCTTAAACACTGCTTTGCAGAGTAATGACTTAACTGAAGCCATCTAATGATTTTAGGACTGCATTTAGGAAATTAAAACCCATTACCTCATTGTCTTCGGTCAAAAGTACGTTATAGGGGTGAAGATTTGGTCCATGAGAATAGAAAATGTGAAATTTTTTGAACATAGTTATTGGAGGAGCAAACTTGGAACTCAGGAGTGAAGGCCAATATTTGGGACTGTTTTAAATGTCCTGATTGTGAGATTTTTGTTCTGAAGAAACTTTTTAATGCATTGGGGAAAATAGTTTTTGGGAAAACTCTCTCCCCCCCCCTCTATCTTGGGTCATGGTTTTTTTAGGTTCTTCAGACTGGATTCACAAATCTCCATCAGCCAGAATTCCAGATTGGAGCGTCACATTGATTCGGCCACATTGCTCAGGAAAAAGAAGTTTTCCTGGGATTCTCAACTCCTTCAATGTTATTCCGTAAGTGGACTGGATTTCGGAGTTTGCCTTCCCGATACGGAGGCGTCGATGGAGGTTTCCAACGCAGCTCTGTGGAGGCGGGAAGCTCAAGGCTCCCCAGCCAAGAGTCGGAAAATACCAGCGGGAACCCCGTGTCCTTCTCTCAGTCACTTTTGGCCGCAGAAAAGATCCTTCCTTCAAAGACAGGTCCTTTTCCATCACAGGTAAGCATTCAGGTGTTTCTGCTAGCTCTTAACCTTTGCGGGTCAGGGGACTCCCATATGGGATGTCCTCCACTTACAATCATTTGTTTAGTGACCATTCAAAGCAAGGGTGAAATCCAGCAGGTCTGACAGGTTCTGGAGAACCGGTAGCGGAAATTTTGAGCAGTAAAGAAAACGGGCAAATACCACCTCTGGCTGGCCCGGGAGTGGGGAGGGAATGGGGATTTTGCAGTATCCTTCCCCTGCCACGCCCACCAAGCCATGCCAACCAAGCCACACCACGCCCACCAAGTCACGCCCACAGAACCGGTAGTAAAAAAATTCGGATTTCACCACTGGTTCAAAGTTACAACGGCACTGAAAAAAAAAAAAGATTCATGACTGTATTTTCAAACTTACTCCCATTGCAGCGCCTCCCCCACCCTCCCATGGTCACGTGATCAAAATTTGGATGCTTCTAGAAATTCCCTGGTGTTTTTGGACTTTAAAATTTTGGAATAGAGCTGGAAGGGACCTTGAAGGTCTTCTAGTCCAGCCCCCTGCTCAAACCGGAGAACTTATACCATCTCAGACAAGTGACTGTCCAGTCTCTTCTTTAAAAAACCTCCAGCGATGGAGCGCCCACAAGCTTCTGGTGGCAAGCTGTTCCACTGGTTAAATTGTCCTCACTGTTAGGAAGTTTCTCCTTAATTCCAAGTTGCTTCTCTGCTTGATTAGTTTCCACCCATTATTTCTTGTCCTGCCTTCTTGTCCCTGGTCTCTGGGGATGGTCACATTTTCCCAACTGAGTTTTGAAACTCTTGCTTTTCTCTTTCAGCTAAAGAGCAACGGGGTAACAGCAGCCCTGGAGCTCAAAAGCCCAGGAGGAACCAGCATGAAGTTCCTACGCCCTGGATCTCTCAGAGCCGTATCTGTGGGGTCCCAGCCTGGTACTCAAGCCAACAACGACAGAACGTAGGTTTGGAATAAACTGGATACGAAGGGGGGAAGCTTTGGCATGAAATCTAATTGGGGGGTGCTTTTTTTCAAGGGGCAACTGGACTTCGAAGATGTTTTGCTTCTCATCCAGGAAATTTCTTCAGCTCTTTATTTATTTATGTGTTTATTTATCCATTTATTTTTTGGCAGAGATGTTCCAAGGCGTGTGGAGTACCCCATACAGCCTCCCGGTTCAAATCTTAGGAGGAGGAATTCCTTATCCCACCTTCCAAACTACAATACAAAGGATTTTAATTCCGACCAGCCATTGGCTAGAAAAAGGTGGAGCGGCTCGCAGACGGATCTACAGGCAAACTTTTTGGAAGAGACACCAAGGAATGTGAAGCTTAGAGACGTGGGTGACTCGCTGGCAGGACAACCTAAAGAGTTTGGAGCACGGAACCTCGAGTTGGAAGTTGACATGATGGAATTTGAGCTCTGTTCCCTAAAACAGAAGGTAATGTACGGCCTCTCCCCAATCTGCGGACTGTACAGGTAGCCATGTACAACAGTACAACAATTCATTTAGTGACCATTTGACATTACAGTGGCACTGAAAAAGGGACTCGGCTGTTTTTCACACTTATGACCGTTGCAGCATCCCCATGGCCACGTGGTTAAAATTCAGATGCTTGGCAACTGACTCGAATTTATGACGGTTGCAGCGTCCCAGGGTCACATGATCAGATTTTTTTGGACCTTCTGAAAAGCAAAGTCAACGGGAGAGGCGGATTCACTTAACAACCGTGTTGCTAACGTCACTAACTGCAGCGATTCACATTTCACTTAAAGAGTTGCGGCAAGAAAGATTACACAACGGGGTGAATGATTTTCTCCATGAAATAATTTCTCAAGCAAATTCTCTTTCGCCGAAGATAAATTGTTAAGGGAGGTTAATGCAGATTATTTTTTCCTCTGGTTGATGCGTGTGAAATTTCTCCTGACTCTCTGTCTTTCCTGCAGCAGATGGAGAGTTCCTATGCCTACTTGGAAAAGGAAAGAAAGTGGTTGGAAGTGATTCGTTCGGAAGGCAGGACACGAAAAGGGGAACTGGATGATAAGTGAGTTAGCCCCCTTCTTGGAGAACAGGAGTGTTTACAATATTTACAACAACAGGTGTAAAGGCAATATTTCTGATTGTATTTCAGAACCAATCTGAGGGGAATGTAATTTTAAAAAATATTAGAATGTGCAGAAATGGATAGAATAACATTTGCTATTAAGGATCAAAAAGAAACTGAATATTTTTTTATATTTGATGGGACGTATTCTATCAATGGCTAGATAAAAAGAAAAATAAGTTAGAAAGGAGGTGATAATAATGGAGGAAATGGGATAGAGGAGAGTTGTTAAAGATGAGGATGTTAAATGTTAAGTATTAACTGTCAGGGTTCCAAGGAACACCCCCAACAAAATAAAGCTCTGAGGCCTGAGGTTCCTCAAAGTTCCAATTTATTAGAGATGTCATGTTGGCACATCTGGGGAAACCTGAATCTGAAAGCTTCCAGGTTTTCCCCACCCGGCTAAGAGTTCACAGCCCTGCCCCACACCCATAAATTCATCACATTGTCCAATCAACTCTTCACACTCTTCACCTGATACAATCTTCAGGCAGTCTCCATCAGATGCAGGCAAAAGTCCTTGAATACAGACTAACTTTCTACCGCTCCAACAACAACCCCCTCCCAACTTCCCCAGCTAAAATATGTGGCAGTTAAGAAAATTGTTTTCCAAAACTGACATTAACGTTATTATTGAGCTTAAATGGACTCCAGAGGATGGTAGAGGACAGGAAGGCCTGGAGGAACGTTGTCCATGGGGTTGCGATGGGTCAGACACGACTTCACAACAAACCACAGCAATTATATTACTATATTGTTATATTATTAATGCGATGGTGATGAACATAATTGTATCCAGAACACACACTGTTTGATGAAAATGGAATGTTATATAAATAAAAGAAATAAAACTAGGAAGAAAAAAAAAGAAATAAAGGGGAAAAGAAGTTCAGCTTTTCCAAAGGCCGTCCGTTGCTGTTCTTCAAAAGAAGCCAACTCTGTCCACTCCTGAAGCTGGGAAATAGTTCATAATCCTGTGGCTATTTTGTAGCTTCTAGAAAACCAAGATATTCCTATTAACAATTCCTATTTTGCTGTTGTGGTTAGTTGCGAAGTCGTGTCTGACCCATCGCGACCCCATGGACAACGTTCCTCCAGGCCTTCCTGTCCACCATCCTCTGGAGTCCATTTAAGCTCATGCCGACTGCTTCAGTGACTCCATCCATCCACCTCCTTCTCTGCCATCCCCTTCTTCTTCTTTTGCCCTCCATCTTTCCCAGCATTGGGCTCTTCTCCAGTGAGTCCTTCCTTCTCATTAGGTGGCCAAAGCATTTGAGTTTCCTCTTCAGGATCTGGCCTCCTAAAGAGCAGTCAGGGTTGATCTCCTCTAGGACTGACCGGTTGGATCACCTTGCAGTCCAAGGGACTCCCAGGAGTCTTCTCCAGCAATCCCCAGAGATACAGGAATCCCATCTTCTTGTTTGGTGTGTCTTTCAGGATCTTCAAGATAGAAATGGAGCTGGCCAAGACGAGGTCTTACTTTGGTAAAAGGGATCACCACTTGCTTCCCCAGGGTTTCAGTCAGAGCGAACATGTGGTAAGGAAAACCTTCCAAATCTTAACATCTGGATCTGAAACGGCCCCGAACTTTGGTTTGTTTTGCAATTTTGCAAAGAGGCACAAATGTGGCTACAGCGCAAAGGAGATGCGCGATAGGAGAACGGAATTTCTGAACCACCGCTGTACTTTTTTGAATCGTTCATGGCTTAAAATTGTTTGTAGGTCTGTCAATGCACATAGTCCTTGACTTACAACGTTTAGTGACCATTCAAAGTTACATTGGCCCTGAAAAATGTGACTTATGACCAGTTTTCAGTTACGACCTCTGCACCATCCCCGTGGTCACGTGATCAAAATTCGGACGCTCGGCAACTGGTTCATATTTATGACCGTTGCTGTGTTCTCAAGGTCATGTAATCCCCTTTTGTGACCGTCTGACAATCTGGGGGGAACTCAGATTCACTTAAAAGATTCACTTAAAAGCTGGGTTACTAATTTGTCCACTGCAGTGGACTTAACCACGGTAGCAAGAAAGGGTCGTACAATGGGGCAAAACTCACTTCACGAATGCCTCCGCTTAACAACAGAAATGTTGGGCTCCATGGCGGTCGTAAGTCGAGAACTAACTGTATGTGGCCTAGCTTGTTCCAGATGGGTCTTGGCAGGGGTTTTGGTACCATATCCCATCATGCCCTGCTAGCGTGCAGGTAGCCATGTTGGAAGAATGATGGGAATTGTGATGCAAAAGATCAGATCCTCTTTGTTGTGATGTCTCTTGAACTCTTTAAAGCCAAGGGTGTCCCTGAAGTAGCTTTGCAAAGCTTGATAGACGAGGTGTAAAATCAATATTTGTGCAAGTGATTTGTGTAAAATAAACCACTGTTTTGGCATTACCCCTTCTGCAAGGGGTATGTGGGAGGCATGGCCATCTAATTGCTTAAGACTTCCAGCTTGTTAGTTTTAGAGCTTTTGTCACCACAAATATAATGTCTCCGATTCAAAGGATAAGAAGCATTTACAGATAGTCCTTTCCCCCCCCAAACATTGTTTTATTAAATTATTAATTTAATGTGGGCACAGTTAGCCTGCAATACTGCATTCTAACCACTGAGGGGGGAGGGAGGAAGGAAGGAAGGAAGGAAGGAAGGAAGGAAGGAAGGAAGGAAGGAAGGAAAGTAGGAAAGAAAATATCAATAGCACTTAGACTTATATACCGCTTTACAGTGCTTTTACAGCCCTCTCTAAGCGATTTACAGAGTCAGCCTCTCACCCCCAACAATCTGGGTCCTCGTTTGACCAACCTCAGAAGGACGGAAGGCTGAGTCAACCTTGAGCCTGGTGAGATTTGATCTGCCAAATTGCAGTCAGCTGGCAGTCAGCAGAAGTAGCCTGCAGTATGGCACTCTAACCACTGCGCCACCGCGGCTCCCAAAAAATTGGAAATAACTCTCTTCAGACCCAGGAAACATTGGACGTCGGCCAGGAGCTGAGGAACCTTCAAAAAAGCCTCTCTGCTTTGAAGAACTGCATCAAGACCTTGGAAGAAAAACGAAATGAGATGGTCCAGCAGCTGAAATGCGTCAAGGAGGTAAGTCTGAACAGGCAGCAGAGGGAGCAGCTTGACTGCTGCAACGGGCTCTCCCATGGGGCTGCCCTTGAAGATGTTAAGATCGAAAGGGGTGGGGCTGTTGGAAAGAAATAAACCATTCCTAATACAATTCTTCTCAGTTGCAGGATACTCCATTTCCGTCCGCCACTCGTTTCAAACTGAGACACGTTCAGTCTCATGGCCATTAAGTCTTTTCGGGGTAATACTTGCATTCTGGGTTCTCTAATCATCCTCCTACAGCTAAAAGTCTGTAGAGATTCTCAGTCATCCAGATCCTGGTTCCTGAAAAAAGGTGTTTTTTTCAGGAAGCAACTGGACTTTGTCTAGTGACTCTAAAAGATTCCAAATGACCAGCTGTCTGCAAGGAGTATAAATCCTTCCGTTCCCCACCATCCAGTCAGAGCTGAAGAAGCTTCTTGGATGAGAAGCGAAACGTCTTCAAAGAAAAAAAACAAAAAAGTCCAGCTGCCTCCTGAAAAAAAGCCCCTTTGGGACAACTAGGACCTGGAGGACTGAGAATCTCTACAGACTTTTAGCTATGCAATTTGAGATGAACACCCTTGGAATGGTATAGGAGTAGGAATGGATTTCCAAAGGAAAAATTGCAGATTACAGGAACCATTTGCACCGCTCAGGTGACCCTGAGGACACAGATAAAACCTTCAAATAGTCTCACTGGCTCTCTAAAAGATTCTAAATGACCAGCTGCTGCTTGGATGAGAAGCAAAACATCTTCAAAAAAAAAAAGAAACAAGGAAGTCCAGTTTCCTCCCGAAAGAGCCCCTTTGGAACTCGTTCTCCAATATTTCCATCCCTCTAGGGAAGGACTAGGGGTGACAGGATAGCAGTGTTCCAATATCTCAGGGGCTGCCCCAAAGAAGAGGGAGTCAAGCTATTCTCCAAAGCACCTGAAGGCAGGAGAAGAAGCAATGGGTAGAAATTAATCAAGGAGAGAAGCAACCTGGAACTAAGGAGAAATTTCCTGACAGTGAGAACAAATAATCAGTGGAACAGCTTGCCTCCAGAAGTTGTAAATGCTCCAACGCTGGAGGTTTTTAAGAAGATGTTGGACAACCATTTGTCTGAAGTCGTGTAGAGTTTCTGCCTAAGCAGGGGGTTGGACTAGAAGACCTCCAAGGTCCCTTCCAACTCTGTTATTCTATTTTATTTCTATTTCTATTATTTCTATTATTTCTATTTCTATTTCTATTTCTATTTCTATTTCCATTTCTATTTCTATTTCCATTTCTATTCTACTACTCTACTCTACTCTCTATTCTATTCTGTTCTACTCCTATTCTACTCTACTCTACACTCTACACTCTACTCTCTATTCTACTCTACTCTACTCCTATTGTACTCTACTCTTATTCTACTCTACTCTACTCTACTCTACTCTACTCTACTCTATTCTCTCTCCAGACCTTGAGATCCCTCCCTTCACTTCTGTGTCCCAACAGCCTTTCTGAGCCAGTTCAAATTCAGCTCTTGATTTCACCCTTGTTATATCCGTGATGGTCTGAGAACTATTTTTAAGAACCCATTTCTCTTCCTTTGGGTCTTCAGGGAGAGCAGAGCTCAGCCAGCCACCCAACAGCCACAACGTCACTGGAAACCAAGCGAGAAAGACGCCAACTCCAAGCTGCTTACAAGAACATCAAACAGGTGGGTGTCAAAAAAAAAAATCTCTTGGTTCAAGGCAACAAATTGCCCTTGTATTTTGAGGCAGGAGGCTGTTTTCCTTTTCGAAGGACGCCTTTGTCTGTAGTTACGTAGGATGGGCTACGTAGGATCTCTCTCTGTTGACAATTTCATTGCAGAAGAACGTGGCTTTGCTTCAGCAAGTCCAGCATCTCAGTTTGGAGTTGAAGCATGCCCAGAAAAATCAAGAAGAATCCGAGGACCAGATCTCGGCTCTCAAATCAGAACTTGCAAGTAATAAGAATCAGGCCAATCAACAGGAAGAAGAGAAAGTCCTCATCAAGGAGGAGATGGAATCGGTCAGACAGGTAAATCTCAGTTCTGGGAATGGACTGTGTTCCTCGTCTTTTTAGGGAGAGGACCCATCCAATAAAAAAGTAAAAGAGTGAAGCTCAGCTTCCCATACCTTCATGGACACAACCATG
Source organism: Pantherophis guttatus (assembly GCF_059756535.1). Taxonomy (NCBI): domain Eukaryota; kingdom Metazoa; phylum Chordata; class Lepidosauria; order Squamata; family Colubridae; genus Pantherophis; species Pantherophis guttatus. The sequence goes on from NC_142075.1 coordinate 22,180,777, forward strand.
AAGTTTTCTTGGCCGTAATATTGGTCCACACCAGTGGTGGGTTTCGAATTTTTTTACTACCGGTTCTGTGGGTGTGGCTTGGTGGGCATGGCATGGCTTGGTGGGCGTGGCTTGGTAGGCATGGCTTGGTGGGCGTGGCAGGGGAAGGATGCTGCAAAATCTCCATTCCCACCCCACTCCAGGAAAAGGATACTGTAAAATCTCCATTCCCACCCTACTCCAGGGGAAGGTTACTGCAAAATCCCCATTTCCTCCCGATCAGCTGGGACTCAGGAGGCAGAGAATAGATGATGGGCGGGGCCAGTCAGAATTTTTACTACAGGTTCTCCGAACGACTCAAAATTTCCGCTACCGGTTCTCCAGAATTGGTCAGAACCTGCTGAAACCCACCTCTGGTCCACACTATCTTTTCAACATGTTGTGAATCTTCTCAGTTTAGCTTACAACCCTGTTAAGTCTTCTAATGTGGACCTGGAGAATCAGTGGATAAGAGATTTGGTGACACAGCTTTCCCAGAAAGAGGCCTGGATGAAGAAGAGACTGCAATCCCAAAGCTGGATGGGAGTGGGAGGGGGAAAGAGGTTCAAGGGTAGCCACATCCTAGAACCGTGATGGTGAACCTATGGCAGGTATGCCAGAGGTGGCACGCAGAGTCCTTTCTGTGGGCACGCTAGCCATCGCCGGCTGCTCTGCCGGATTCCATCACGTACATGCAACGGAACCTGGGAGAGCAGCTGGCCAGCGCACACATGTGCACTGGCCAGCTGCTCTCTTCCGGGTTCCGGTGCTCCAGTGCGTACATGTGCACATGCGTGTATACATGCTCCAGTTTTGGCACTCGGTGCCGAAAAGGTTAGCCATCATTGTCCTAGAATCTCTCAGGCTATATCTACCCCCCAATGTTTCCCCCAAAATAAGACCGGATCTTATGTTCTTTTGACCCCCACGAAATAAACACTTGGCCTTATTTTTGGGGAGGTCTTATTTTCAGGGAAATGCGGTGGTAGTAGTAACACCGAAGAGAGTATTTGTAGCTCAGGGTTGAGCTGTGAACAGGGTTGAATTTGTAGCGCAGGATTGTGCAGAGGTTGAGCCTTGGTGCTCCCTGAGGTTAGTTGCTTTCTTGCAGACGTTCCATAACCTGGCTAGGTAACAATATCAATGCTAGAAGGGAGTCAGGTTTGCAGGGAGGAGGAGGAGGAGGAGGAGGAGGAGGAGGAATCATCATCATAGAAGAGAATATTTGTAGCTCAGGGTTGAATTGTGGAGTCCTTGCTGCTCTCTGAGGTTGGTTGCTTTCTTGTGGACGTTTCATTACTTGGCTAGGTAACAATATCAATGCTAGAAGGGAGTGGGGCTTACAGGGAGGAGGAGGAGGAGGAGGAGGAGGAGGAGGAGGAGGAGGAGGAGGAGGAGGAGGAGGAACATCCTGGAATATTTTAGAAGATATCTAGTAGTAACATAGAAGAAAATATTTGTAGCTCAGGGTTGAATTATGAAATCCTTGGTGTTCGCTGAGGTTGCTTGCTTTCTGGCAGACGTTTCACTACACAACTAGGTAACCTCATCAGTGCTAGAAAGAGGAGTTGGGTTTATGATCATAGGGCGAGAACTACCTGTAATTTTTACCCAGTTGAACCCAGCTCAAGGTGGGCCAGGTGAACGGATCTGAAAACTGATACCATTCACTCTCGCAATTCTCCTCCCAGTCGAATGAAGAGCTCTCTTCTACAGCAGCTGAGAGCTGCCAAAGGCCGGAAGCTCTTTTAGAAAAGCTGCATCTTCTGGAGGAGGAGAAGAAGTCCCAGGCGAACCACATCCAGGCTCTGGAGGACGAACGGACCCGGTTGCTGGAAGAGAAGGAGCAACGCCTTCTCGAAAGAACGGTGGAGCAGCAGGGCCAGGAGGAGAGCAGGAAAGCTCTGCAGGCAAGCTGTGAAAATCTCAGGTAAGAAGCATTGAGACCTTCTTCCCAACTTGGGGTCCATGATCCAATGCTTCAGGAGGACGTCAAGCTGCTGCGGTACGAAAATCTCTCTGTGCTTTTTGCCTGTGCACAAAGTGTGCAAGGACGGAGAGCAGTGGTGACGTGCAAAATCTTTTCCTACCAGTTCTGTGGGCGTGGCTTGGTGGGGTGGGTCATGTGACTAGATGGGTGTGGCCAACTTTTTTTTTTTTTTTTTACTACCAGTTCGGGCGAATAGGTAGTAAAAAAAATGCTTTAAAAAAAATAAAAATAAAAAAGGTTCCAACGATCACAGCTGTGCCGCGCGATCGTTGGAACCTTTTTTAAAAATGTTTTTAAAGCATTTTTTTTACTAGAATAAGTAAAAGAATAAATATTAAATAAATGCTTTAAAAAGTAAAAAAAAAAAAAAAAAGATTCTGATGATCACGTGGCACAGCTGTGATCGTCGGAACCTTTTTTAAACTTTTTAAAGCATTTTTTTACTACCGCTTCACCCGAACAGGTAGTTTTTTATCTCTACCGGTTTCCCCGAACCGGAGCTAACCGGTAGCATTTCACCCCTGATGGAGAGCCTGTTCATCACGAGTCCAGTCTCTTTGGCCAGGAAGTAATGCAGTCCACTGTAAACTTTAATTTTTGAGCATATCCATTTCATTGGCGTTTCAAGGCACTTGACAACCTTCTTGAGTCAAGAGAACAAGGTAGCCCAATGGTTAAAGGGATTGGGCTGAAAAGGACTTGCCCCAGGGGTGAAATGCTCCCGGTTTGGACTGGATTGCCCGATCTGGTAGCGATGGCGGGTGGTGGTTCGGAGAACCGGTAGCAAAAATCCCTGCCCAGCTGAGTCGCGCAATCATCAGAGGCTTTTTTTTTTAACTTTTAAAAGCATTTTTTCTACAACCTCTTCAGTCGAAAAAATGCTTTTAAAAGTAAAAAAAAAAAAAAGGCTCTGATGATCGCCTGGCTCAGCTGGGATCGTCAGAGGCTTTTAAAAGCATTTTTTCTACAACCTCGAGGTTGTAGAATAAATGCTTTTAAAAGCCTCTGACGATCCCAGCTGAGTTGCCTGATCTTCAGAGGCTTTTAAAAGCATTTTTTAACAACCTCTTCAGCCAAAGAGGTTGCAGAAAAAAATGCTTTTAAAAGTAAAAAAAAAAAAAAAAGTTGGCCACGCCCACCCAGTCACATTACCCCACCACCAAGCCACGCCCACAGAACCGGTAGTAACAAATTTTACATTTCACCACTGACCTGCCCTTTATGTTCCTCAAAGGCAACTCCATAGGTACAAAAATCAGTTCCCCGATTCCTTTCCAGCTGGCTTTGAAGAATTCACAAAAGCTTTTTCCTGGACCTTCTACCTTGTTTCCCCTTGGGTTCCCGTAGGGAATCTCAGATCCAGTTGCAGAAGGAGAAGGATCTTCTACAGGTTCGCTGCCAGGACCTTGAAAGACAAGTTGAAGAGTTGGGCAAGCAACTGGACGAGGAACAGTCCATCTCCCAAGAGTGGAGAAACCGATGGGAGGAAGTAGATGCCGCTTTGAAGACCAAAGGAGAAGAGCTGGAGAAAATGAGGGCCCAGAACCAGACCCTCCAAGCCAAGGTGTGGCCAACAGTTTCTTGGTAGTTTTCCTCCCCTTCCTCCCCTTCTGGCTTTTCAATTGTCCTAGCTCTTTTGAACTTTCAGCTGTAGGCAAGGATCAGTAGGGTTCCTGGTGGTCTCTAAGCTTGGTGGTTTTCTTGTAGACCTTTCATTACCCAAACTAGGTAATATCATCAGTTTTAGAAGGTAGGTGGGTTTTAGGAAGAGGTGGGGGAAGAGGAAGAGGAAGAAGAATAGGACGACTGTGGGATCCTTGGTGCTCTCTGAATTTGCTTGTTTCCTTACATTACCCAAACTAGGTAACTTCATCAATGCAGTGATAATGTTACCTAGTTTGGGTTAATGAAACATCTGCAGGAAGACCACCAAGCTCAGAGAGCACCAAGGATTCCTCATTTCAACCCCGTGCTACAAATATTCTCCTTCATTGGCCAGTCTTTTTTGGAACTTGGCACAGCTGGCGCCATATTTAAGTCTCAATGATACCCCGGCAAACCTCTGCAACATCATCTCAGGGCTGGCACGCCTCTTTGTCTGCTGACTTGAGTTCTTTGTTTCTTGGTAGAACGCAGAATGGAGTTTGGAGAAGCAGAGGCTGCAGCAACTGGTCCGTGTTTCGGAGGAGCAACTGGCTGAAAAGTAAGGAAAGCAAGGCAGGAAGACAGGGATCTGAAGGTGTAAAGGACCACTAGATCTCCACGGGAAATGATACGTTTTTTAGTGCCAAAAGACTTAAGCATTGGGTATGGTTTCCAGGAGGGGCTGCCTGCTGTGCCAATTAGTTCAAAAGAATTCTTGTCTCCAGGGACCAAGCCTTGAGAGACCTCAGGCAGACCAGAGATGTGGAGAGAGCTGCGTTGGAGACGAGAACTTCACCAGAGCCGAAGATAACAAGAGAAGGTCCGGGGACATCTTATGAGAAGGTTAGTCCTGGTCAAGAAGACATGTCTGTTAGATCTGGCATCCACCTTGAATATGTTTGAGCTACACGTAGAAGGTACCTCCATGTTCCATCCCAGTTGCTATGAGACAAGTGAGCTTGAAGACATCCAATGGGCCATGGTGAAAAACCAGGTCTAGACGGGCCTTCTTGACCCAGTGAAATTGTTGAATTAGGATTGATTTTTTTGAACAAGAGGGAAGGTTAGAGGTAGTTATTCCTTTTAAATATAAATTTGGGAGCATGTAGAATTGGTGATCACCCTGCCAACAAAAATGCATAGAGTCAGGGCTATGGTTTTCCCAGTTGCAATGTCTGGCTGTGAAAGTTGGACCACAAGGAAGGCTGAGCGCCAAAGAATGGAGGCCTTTGAACTCTGGTGCTGGAGAAGACTCCTGCGAGTCCCTTGGACTGCAAGGTGATCCAACCGGTCAGTCCTAGAGGAGATCAGCCCTGACTGCTCTTTAGGAGGCCAGATCCTGAAGATGAAACTCAAATACTTTGGCCACCTAATGAGAAGGAAGGGCTCACTGGAGAAGAGCCAAATGCTGGGAACGATTGAGGGCAAAAGAAGAAGGGGACGGCAGAGAACGAGGTGGCTGGATGGAGTCACTGAAGCAGTCGGCGTGAGCTTAAATGGACTCCAGAGGATGGTAGAGGACAGGAAGGCCTGGAGGAACGTTGTCCAAGGGGTTGCGATGGGCCGGACACAACTTCGCCACTAACAACAACAACAGAATTATGAAGAGTGGAGAGCAATTGGTCATGCTACATAACCGTATATAGGCTTTAACCAGGAGAATAAGGAAGGAAGTGTTTGGAGTGGTGCGGTGGCCTAGAGGCGGAGCTCTCGCCTCACAATCAGGAGCCTGTGAGTTCAATCCTAAGTAGAGGCAGATATTTCTCTCTCTCTGGGCACAATGGGAATATATCTGCCGAACAAAACTCTGTATTGGCAACAGGAAAGGCATCCGGCCATTAAACGCTCTGCTAGCTCCATTCAGTTGCCCAGACTCCGCCCCGCAAGGGATTGTGGAGTCGTTAAAAGATGATGAATAAGGAAGTAAGGGTTTAGAGAGATACCTTGGAAGGTCACAGTAGTTCATAATCTGCAAATCAGTTCACAAAAATCTTGAGAGGTGCAGGTTAATTTCCCATGACATACAAGAGAGGTTGCAATCAGGATATTCTTGTTGACCCAGAGCTCTGGGTTTTGTTTTGTTTTTTTTTTCCCTTCTAGGGGCGTCCTGGTGGCTTGGAGGCAAAGATTGTTGGGAATCAGCTGGAAGATCTCAGGCTACAACATCATTCAGTGACTGAGCAGGTAAGATGTCAGTCATGGCATTTATTCACCTTCCCCTCTTTCTCCCTCTGCCATCTCTTTGAGGGCCAGGAGAGGACCTCTGCAGAAATAATACCATTTTACAAGGCCTTGGTAAGGCCACACTTGGAATACTTGCATCCGGGTTTGGTTGCCACGATGTAAAAAAGATGTGGAGACTCTAGAAAGAATGCAGAGTAGAGCAACCAAGATGATTGGGGGAATGGAGGCTAAAACATATGAAGAACAGTTGCAGGAACTGGGTGTGTCTAGTTTAATGAAGAGAAGGACTAGGGGAGACATGAGAGCAGGGTTCCAATATCTCGGGCTGCCACAAAGAAGAGGGAGTCAAGCTATTCTCCAAAGCACCTGAAGGCAGGACAAGAAGCAATGGGTGGAAACTAATCAAGGAGAGAAGCAACTTAGAACTAAGGAGAAATTTCCTGACAATGAGAACAATGAATCATTGGAATGAATTGCCTCCAGAAGTTGTGAATGCTCCAACACTGAAAGTTTTTAAAAAGAGATTGAACAACCATTTGTCTGAAGTGGTGTAGAAACTCCTGCCTAAGCAGGGGTTTGGATTAGAAGACCTCCAGGGTCCCTTCCAACTCTGTTATTATATTATATTAAATGGGATCACCATTTAATCAAGCTTGATCACCATCAAGCTTTGATGGACTGATCACCATGCCCAGTAAGAATGGACTGGTATTATTGCAGACATTTTGAAACTTTTTCCGTCCTTGCCTTCCATTGCTTACACCAGAAGGACCCCTAATGCGCTCCAGATGTGTAACATTGCAACTGCCTTGCTGACTGGTGGTGATGGGAGTTGTAAACCCACACTGACACACCAGTGGTGGGTTTCAAATTCTACGGGCCAAGTCTCTCCATTATCTTCCAATCTTAAACTACTTAACATAAGGACACGTGCCTTAAATTAGTTCTTCCTAGATGTCTTGGGTTGTATCGTCCCGAACTGCAGCTAGCTTGCCCAATGAGGATGAGGATGATGGGGTTTGTAACCTACTGTGTTTCCCTGAAAATAAGACCGGGTCTTATATTATTTTTTTGCTCCAAAAGATGCATTAGGGCTTATTTTCTGGTTAGGTCTTATTTTGGGGGAAAATGCGGTGCTAAATGCAGCCATCTGGCTGACGATCTTAACTGGGGCTTATTTTTGGAGGTAGGCTTTATATATTATGAGCATCCTGAAAAACCATACTAGGACTTATTTTTCCGGTTGGGTCTTATTTTCTGGGAAACAGGATAGTTAGTATGGCATTAGTAGCTTCTAGAACCCCTCAAGTGTGGGTTTAATTTTCATTAACCGGACTATTATTTCCATCTGTTTCTGTTCTCCAAAAGCTGAAGGAACTGTTCAGACAGAGGCAACAGCCGGAAGCAGGAGCCAGGAAACATCCGGATGGGGGACTCAAGGAAAAGAACTCAACAGCACCTCAGAATGTTCCGCGAGCACTGGTGAGACTCCATCTTTCCATCGTCTTGATGGGCCACCAGTTGAGCCCCAGCTGCACGGATACCAACCTTGTTCTTGGGAGGTGGGGATAGAACAGGGGTGATCAACCAGTCATAGAATGGTTTCTAGGTTCTTCAATTCTAGGTGGGAGGATATCAGATTCTGGACCATACCGAAGAAGGTTTTGCAAGGGCAGCCAGTTGGCCATGGTAGGAATTAGGATGCGCTTTTGAGGATGGGGTCTTAGCCTCGAAGGTGAAGAACCACCAGCAATGCCCAGAATGACTTCCAGTTTGCTTCTCCCAAAAGACCACTTCACAGGAATCCCTCGGATTTTCATCGGAAGAAAGCCATTTGGAATCTGGAGACGCATCCAAAAGAGGGGAAGAAGAGCAGAACCTTCGGCAGCAGCTGGAAGCAAAAAATGATGTGGTGAGTACAACTTATTTGCAGGCTGCGTCCTCAAAAACCGCTGCAGAGAAAGAAGACGGTTTTGTCAACCACACCTCAGTAGATGGAAGATGCTTCTGAAGATAACTCAAACCATGTATGGCAGGAGTGTCAAACTCAAGGGCTGGGGGATGGATCCAGCCCCCGCGGTACTTACCGTATTTTTCGGAGTATAAGACGCACCTTTTTCCCCCTCTAAAAGGGGGTGAAAATTTAGGTGCGTCTTATACACCGAATGTAGCCCCGCCCACCCACTGGCCCCTACCCTTTGGCCTCTGCCTCCCAGCAGTTTACCTCCTTGCAGCAAGCAGTGAGAAGAAACAGCTCGTTTCAGCTTCAGCACAGCCTAATTAGCACAAGTTGATTGGATCAGCCTCCTGACTCTCAGCTGTTTTGCTCTCAGCTGTTTTGCGCAGGGCTCTGCTGCTTGCTGCAAGGAAGAAAATTGCTGGAGCAGATTTTTTTCCCCCCCTGGTGCTAATCAAGCTATGCTGAAAATGAAAATGAAAGTAAAGCAGGCTGTTTGCTGTTTGCTGCAACGAGGCAAAATTGCTGGGAGGCAAGATTTCTTTTTCTTGTTTTCCTCACCAAAAAAGGTAGGTGCATCTTATAGTCCAGTGTGTTTTATACTCCAAAAAATACGGTAGATCTGGCCCTGGAAAACAGCAAAGGACTGACCTGCAGTGCCTCTTCCAGCAAAAATACGCTCTTGAGCTCCGTTTTCGGCTGCAATGGCTTCCTGCAACCCTCTGCCAGAGAATATGGAGCTGGGGAGCAGCCCTCCCGTGCTCCATTTTCACTGGCAGAGGGTTACAAGAGGCTGTTGCAGGCGAAAATGGAGCTCAGGAGCCTATTTTGACTGGCGGAGAGCTTGGGCCACCACAGGTGTCCCCGACAGCTCAGCTCCCTCTTTGCAGCATTGTGTTACATTTTGTTTTCTCACTTCCAGATTTCCGCCATGGCCTGTGAAATTCAAACTTTGAAAGAGAAAAATGAGAACTTAATGCAAGGTGAGGAGCTTTTAGCTCTTATTTCAGTGAGGCCTCAACTTTACTGCAAGACCAAGAGATTCAAATGTTTTCTAACTTTTAAGATTCAAACTTTTTTGTTTTTTAAATCTTGGCTGCTTCCTCTGAGGACTTTTGGGGCAAGAGCTGCAGGATGTACAGGTAATCCTTGACTTATGACCACGATTGAGCCCAACGTTTGTTTCTGTGGCTAAGTGAAACATTTGTTAAATGAGTTTTATGACTTTTCTTGCCACAGTTGGTAAGTTGAGTCATTGCAGTTGTTAAGTAAGTAACACAGTTGCGAAGTAGGTCTGGCTTCCCCATTGATGTTTTGCTTGTCAGGAGGACACAAAAGGGGAACATGTGACTCCGGGACACTGAAACGGTCATAAATATGAGTTCAGTTGTCAAGAATCTGAATTTTGATCATGTTGTAATTGTGAAAAAGGGTTATAAGTCACTTTTTAAAGTGCCACTGTAACTTTGAACAGTCCCAAATGTGCTTTTTACAAGAGGCAACTGGACTTTCTGGTCTCTTTTCTGGTCGGTCGGTTTTCTTTGTCTCTTTTCTTTCTTTTTCTCATTTTCTTTCTTTCTCATTTTCTTTCTTTCTTTCTTTCTTCCTTTCTTCCTTCCTTCCTTTCTTTTTTCTTTCTTTTTCTTTTTTCTTTCCTTCCTTCCTTTTTTCCTTTCTTTCTTGCTTGCTTCCTTCCTTTCTTTCTTTCCTTCCTTCCTCTTTTCCTTTCTTTCTTGCTTCCTTTCTTCTTTCATCCTTCCTTCCTTCCTTCCTTCCTTTTTTCCTCTTTCTTGCTTCCTTTCTTCTTTCTTTCCTTCCTTCCTTCCTTTTTTCCTTTCTTTCTTGCTTCCTTCCTTCCTTTCTTTCCTTCCTTCCCTCTTTTTTCCTTCCTTTCTTGCATCCTTTTCTTTCTTCCTTCCTCCTTCCTTTTTTCCTTTCTTTCTTGCTTCCTTTCTTCTTTCTTTCCTTCCTTCCTTTTTTCTTCCTTTTTTCTTTCCTTCCTTTTTTCCTTTCTTTCTTGCTTCCTTTCTTCTTCCTTCCTTCCTTCCCTCCTTTTCTTTCCTTCCTTCCTCCCTTCCTTTCCTTTCCTTCCTTCCCTCTTTTTTCCTTCCTTTCTTGCATCCTTTTCTTTCTTCCTTCCTTCCTTCCTTTTTTCCTTTCTTGCTTCCTTTCTTCTTTCTTTCCTTCCTTCCTTTTTTCTTCCTTTTTTCTTTCCTTCCTTCTTTTTTTCCTTCCTTTCTTGCTTCCTTTCTTCTTCGAAGACCTTTTGCTTCTCATCCCAGAAGCTTCTTTACCTCTGGAGAAGAAGAGCTGAAGAAGCTTCTTGAATGAGAAGCGAAACGTCTTCGAAGAAAAACCAGAAAGTCCAGTTGCCTCTTGGAAGAAAAAAGCATCGGGACATCCATGACCTGGAGGACTGAGAATCTCCACCGACATTTGAACGGTCACTAAAGGGACCGTTGTAAGACGAGGACCACCCGCAGCAAGTGGATGGCTGTTTAAACGAAGCTTGGCTTTCCTCCCAACAGCCAAACTGAGATTCCAGGAACAGATTCAGCACATCCGCCAGCTTTCGAAGCGAAAAGAGTCGGAAAAGAGTCACCAGGAGCTGCAGGTTCCAAGATTTCCCACCGGCCCCGGAGATGACGCGCGAAAGGATCGTTGCCATGAGATTCCGGAGGTTTCCTCGCGGAAGGATGAAGCTCCATCCTCTTCCCATCACGTAGAGATACCGGAACAGCTTCAAGCCTGCCCTGAGGAGGAGCAAAAGGACACCTCTTCGAACATCAGGATGGCGCGAAGGGGACCCTTGCTTCTCCCTCCCGACGCATCTCTTCAGCCACCTGGGACCCTCTCCGATACATCTTCAGCATCCGACAAACTTTTCTTAGCCCCCCTGGCTCTCCTAAAGCATGTCGAGGAGGAAGGAGCATTACTCAGACCCCGCAGCCCAGGGCTCTTGTCCCCCAAGCCTTTTGGGCCCCCGAGACCATGGTCCCCTTTCCGAGAGAGGGCTGAATCGCCAGAGAACAGAAGAGAAGTGTAGGAAACCAGGGTGAGCTCCTGGGACAGAAGAAACATCAGAAAGGGGCGGGGGGGGGGGGAGGAAATCTGACCTGGGGAAGGAAATCTCTGTGTTTGCACTGAGATTTTTTTTTTTTCCTCCTGCTGCTAATGAGGTTTCTTCTCTTTCTAAAATGTATTTATGGTATTAAAAAAAAAAACTGGATTGGATTTAATCTTTGCCTAGTTATGGAAGATCTCCGAGTTGATGATAAGCGAATGCTCCAACACTGGAAGTTTTTAAGATGATGTTGGATAACCATTTGTCTGAAGTGGTGTAGGGTTTCCTGCCTAAGCAGGGGGTTGGACTAGAAGACCTCCAAGGTCCCTTCCAACTCTGCTATTCTATTCTATTCTATTCTATTATTCTATTCTATTCTATTCTATTCTATTCTATTCTATTCTATTCTATTCTATTCTATTCTATTCTATTCTATTCTATATTCTATTCCATTCCATTCCATTCTATTCTATTATTCTATTCTATTATTCTATTCTACTCTACTCTACTCTACTCTACTCTATTCTATTCTATGATTCGATTGCTTATTTGTACCCTATGGCTATCATTAAGTGCTGTACCTTATGATTCTTGACGAACGTATCTTTTCTTTTATTTACACTGAGAGCATGTGCACCAAGACAAATTCCTTTTGTGTCCAATCACACTTGGCCAATAAAAAATTCTATTCTATTCTATTCTATTCTATTCTATTCTATTCTATTCTATTCTATTCTATTATTTTCCATTCCATTCCATTATTCTACTCTACTCTACTCTACTCTACTCTACTCTACTCTACTCTACTCTACTCTACTCTACTCCACTCCACTCCACTCCACTCCACTCCACTCCACTCCACTCCACTCCACTCCACTCCACTCCACTCCACTCCACTCCACTCCACTCCATTCCATTCCATTCCATTCCATATCATATTCTATTCTATATTCCCATCTCAGGGCTTCTTTTAATCACAAGATTGCTTGAAGCTAGTACTGTTGGGGAGAGATCTATTATTCTCTTTGGCAGAAAGGGATGTGAAAAATAAGAAACCACCATAAACACAAGGAGGGCAGGAACCTGGCTTCCTTTTCAGAGCTCAGCTGGGGTCTCCGATTTTAAGAGTCTGGCTCTCGCAACCCTGGAGTTTCTCTCTTCCGTTGAAATTCTCTTGGGTTTGGAGAAGATTGGTCCTGGTGCTCTCCGTATCTCCAGGGCTTCTTCTCATCTGCCAAGGTGCTCGAGATACACAGCCAGCTGCTGTTTATGTCCCTGGGTGTAACTCGATACCCAACCTCCCCATCGATTCCAACAAAGCTGTTTGGCTTGTTCAGCTGGATGGAGATTTCCTGGTAGGTTCCACCATAGAGATTTGAAAAAAGGAAGAGAATTCGGTAACTCAGGGATCTCCAAACTTGGCGACTTTAAGACGTGTGGACTTCAACTCCCAGAATTCCTCAGCCAGCATGGCTGGCTGGGGAATTCTGGGAGTTGAAGTCCACACGTCTTAAGGTCACCAAGTTTGAGGATCCCTGCTGTAGCCCTTCTATAAGTCAGCCCTCTTCTCAAGGGCTTCCTGAAAACTCAAGTTTTACGAGGGGCCTCCAGAAACTTTTGAGCTGGGCCAGGATGAAGCCAACAATGCAGAGAGCCAATTGATCCAGTTTGTATCGATCGACTCTTATCCATGAAAGTAAGCATGGATTGAGTCTTGGATTAGACCAGAATCTAAATTTCCTTTAGAATGGTTGTTTTGCCAAAGGGCAAGGAAGCATTTGCTCACTTCAAAAGGACAGGATGGCACCAGGGTTAACTGGTTACTCACTTACCTTTGTTGCCCATGAATTAATCCCACTTGCTGGTTTCCCAGAGCATACTCAGAAACCGCAAATGAGCCCCCAATTAAGCCAGGCCTATTGTTCAAAGGTCACAAACGAGATTAACACAAGCGAGCTGATCGACAGATTAAAATGCTTCCAAAGGATTTTTTAAAAAATGACTAAGAGAATGTCAAAGGGACTGTTAACACTGCATTGCCCAAATCTGGCGGCCAAGGGTGAGCAGAATGCTCGTCTGCCCGTAGTTCAGATCTGTTTGAATCTGGCTTCGCTAATTCGGATCAACTATTCAATGCTATTTTACGGTTCACAGAACCGCTTCTATCGGGGTGCAGAAACCTGTGTTGCCTTTAGTGAAACCAGCAAAATTTCTCACACCGTGACATCATTTAAAGGAAAAAAAAAAGAGCTGTTTTATGAAATATTTGATAGTAAAGATTAATACATATAAATACATAGACATATGCATATTACATACATATGTATGTACATTATAAGGTAAAGGTAAAGGTTCCCCTCGCGCATATGTGCTAGTCGGTCCTGACTCTAGGGGAGCGGTGCTCATCTCCGTTTCAAAGCCGAAGAGCCAGCGCTGTCTGAAGACGTCTCCGTGGTCATGTGGCCAGCATGACTCAACGCCAAAGGCGCACGGAACGCTGTTCCCTTCCCACCAAAGACGGTCCCTGTTTTTCTACTTGCATTTTTTACCTGCTTTCGAACTGCTAGGTTGGCAGAAGCTGGGACAAGGAACGGGAGCTCACCCCATTATGCGGCACTAGGGATTCGAACTGCTGAACTGCCGACCTTTCAGTCGACAAGCTCAGCGTCTTAGCCACCGCGCCCATTATACATACATTCTACATACATATAAATTTGAGAATATTAAGATTTTGACGCATCCAGAGTACCTGCCACCTTTTTCAGTGGGTTTGAGTACCGGATACGTACTCAAAAAAACAACAACAACAAGGACGACGACAGCCACGATCTGAAGAGGTAGAAGTTTATTGGAATATAAACATTCAGATAACTTGTTAAGATAGAAAACAAAAAACAAAAAAACAAACCCAATGACAACATATACAGACACTTGCTGGAAGGAAAAAACATCTGAGGTATTTTAGTTATTCACCATCTAGGCTATCACGTTTTCTTCTCTTTTCTTTTAAATAGTTAAGAACGAACTACTTCCAAGGCTGCTGTAATGACCTGATCTTAAGATTTTTACTACCTTCCTTCCTTCCTCTTTCTAGCTTCTTGGGAAGGAAAGGAAAAAGAAGAGCAGCAGCAGACAGAAAGGCCTGTGTAAGGTTGTGTGTGCAGATCCTTCTGGGCTGAGGTGTGGGGGACACCTCCCTACTCCTTCCAATTTGATGGGTCACATCCATCCAACTTCTGGCGCTACCTAAAAGCGCTGAGGCCCGTTTGCTCAACTAAAGGGCGAAAGTGGGGAAGGGATGGGGGAGAAAGACCCCGGAAACATCGAATGGAAGCCCCTGGTGGGTAGCAGCCCTGCTTCATCGGCTGGGATTCCGAGATCGGAGATCCTGCGATTGCTCGAAAGGTTGAGGAGTTAAGATCCTTAGACTGGCAAGCAAGCAGTGGAGCAGCCCAGGTTTGAGGTAATGATTTAGGTATCATCACTCCCTCAAATGCCCAATTTCGCCCGGCCAGGTTGCCACGGGGGCCTTTGGATGGCAAGGAGGGTGGGAAGGAGGATTTCACCCTCTGAAAATACGGATCTGTCCTTGGGAGACCCTGCCCTTTCCCCTCGTACTGAAAAGTCCTGAGTGCCATACAATCTCTTTATATCCCGAGTTAGGTAATGTCAGAGGGAAGGCTCCCTCCCTTGCCGCCAACAATCCCACCCGCTCTCCCCAATTGAGGCGTACTCTGCCGCTGGCTTACGGACACCCCCCCAAAAAAAAATCCCACAGAAGAGAGGAACGCCGCTGCCACCACCACCACGGTGGGGCAGCTCTGAAACCGAGGGGGTCCCGTCTTCACAGTCCCAAAAAAAAAAAAAAAAAGCGGCAGGCAGAGCAAAAATAACAGAGCCCCCACCCCCCAATTAACAGAGCCAACGTGTGATGCCGCAGCTTATCTGAATGAGGTATATATTTATATTTATATTTATATATATATATATATATCGTTACAAACCCTCCTGAAATCTAGCTCAACCCCTCCCGCCTCCCCCCAAAAAAACCCCTGGAGAAGAACAAACTCTTTTAGTCCCCTGCCTCGATCCCGGTTAGCTAAAGGAATGAAGGCTGTCCCACCCACCGTCTTCCCCCCCAGCCCTGGAAAAGCCACTCCAATGACTCAAACAGCCTTCTCTGCAAGAGATGCAAACTTGGGCATGGCTGGGACAGGCACAATGATTTTTTTCAACACGGGGCCTGAGATGTACCGAAGAGACGACAGCAGTGGTGAGAGGTTAATTTTCCCAAGACGAAGGAGGGGGGGGAAAAGGGGGGGGGGAGAAATCACATGGTTTGCAAACTTCCATTGATTTTTACCCCCCCCCCCCCAAAAATGGGTTTTTTTTAACCTCCAAGGCCAAGTTTTGATATTCAAGAGGGCTCCAGGTGGGGTAAAATTGCCAGAGAGGGGTAAGCGTGATTAAAAATATAAATAAGAGTTTAAAAAGCTACAAGTGTTTGGCAAAAGTATTTCCCTTGTCCCTCTCACTCTCTCTGCTCTTGCCAGCCCGCAAAAACCCTCCCAATTATGGGATGTGCTTTCAAGAGGTCTCCTCCGGCAGAGATGGCCTTCAAACCACCGCCAAGGGTTCGGTTTTAAAAGCTGGGGAGACGGCTAGGGTCGTTTTCTAAGCCAGGGGTCTCCAACCTTGGCAACTTTACGACTTGTGGACTTCAACTCCCAGAGTTCCTCAGCCAGCGCAGGCTGAGGGATTCTGGGAGTTGAAGTCCACAAGTCGTAAAGTTGCCAAGGTTGGAGACCCCTGTTCTAAGCAATGTAACAGATGTGACCATCTTAGATGGACGGACAAACAGACACACGGATGCACTTCCAGAGAAACTTTAAACTACGTAGAGGATTCATGCAAGAATCCTACTTGGGGGTGGGGGATGGGGGGTGGGAGAAATCAGCTAAAAAAGCCACGAATCGCCAGGAAAGGTCGGCAGATCCTGGACCACCAATTCTTTTTTAGCCTCCCTGCCTTAATGAGAAGACTCCATTAACCATGAGGCACTGCCATCTACACAGTCTTTAGCCTGAGGAAGATGGGGGGTAGGGGTTTTTTTAGAAGAAATGGCCCTATGGAGCACAATCTTTGGACTTCCTGCCTTCCCTTGGGATGGAAGCAGGAAGGGACTTTATAGACATGGCCCAGGCAGATTGGGACATGTTTCGGAGTCGAATGCTGGACGAAGGGCCAAGCAGGGCGAAGGAGGTGCCGCTTACTCTGGTTGCAGATAAGACCTCGCCAGCAAGAGCTTATCTTGGCCGGCACCAGGACCGAGAATGGCCATTTGGTGCTCTGGTTGACAAGGGTGGGAGATAACATGGGCTGTCCTTCTTGCAATCTGGGCCTCTTGCCTGTCAGAGTGGTGGTGGAGGTGCTAAAGGGACATGGGAGAAGCCTTTGGCCTGTCCACCCCTTGATATACAAAAGCCAAAGAAAAATTCACACTTATCTATGGATTCGCTTCAAGGATTTTTCTTTCTCGGTTGATGGAAAACATGGCTGGACTGCTCACAACTCGCCAATAAGAAGGCAGGACTGGGAAAAGGAGAGAGGGGAGACCAAGGTATGGGTATTTTGCAAGATTATCTGGCCCGCCTTGGGTAGATCTGGGCTG
Organism: Pantherophis guttatus; assembly: GCF_059756535.1. Classification (NCBI taxonomy): domain Eukaryota; kingdom Metazoa; phylum Chordata; class Lepidosauria; order Squamata; family Colubridae; genus Pantherophis; species Pantherophis guttatus. Next base: position 22,197,305 of record NC_142075.1, read on the forward strand.
CCCAAGGATCATTTTTCTTTTAATTTCAGCTACGTAGCAACTAAGAGAATCGGTTCAGGAACATCTCATTCTTCAAGGGGCCGCGTGGCTATAACGATTGTCCACTCGGGTGGAATGAAGCCTGTTGGCCAGAGAAGGAGGAGATCCTTAAAAGGCCTGTTTAAAATCGAAATGGAGGGATCCAGCCCCTCGTTACTGGCCACGTTGGGGTTTCTGCAGCAAGCTTTGGGAGATCACAGATTCCTCAAACTTGACTCATTTTGAGGGCTCTTCAGATACACCAGAATTATAACTCGCGTTCTCAAGTTAGGAATTCTGGAATCCCGGCACATTTCGAAAGCACAACGCTGTAGAGCAGAGGTCTTCAAACTTGGCAGCTTTTAAGACTTGTGGACTTCAGTTCCCAGAATTCTCCAGCCAGCTGTGCTGGCTGGAGAATTCTGGGAGCTGAAGTCCACAAGTCTTAAAAGCTGCCAAGTTTGAAGACCTCTGCTGTAGAGTAATGTTTCTCAACTCAGCAATTTTAAGAGGAGTGGAGTTCACCTGGGGAATTCTGGGAGTTGAAGTCCACTCTTCTTCAAGTTGCCAAGGCTGAGAAACACTGCTGAAGAAGAAAGGAGTAAAAAGCCCTTTTCAGGGTTAAGGAGGGAAGGAAAAAAAAAAGGAATTAACCTGCCACCAATGCCGATTTCTCTCCCACGCCCGAGGCAGTTTGTGCCAAGTGTTTCCCTGACCTACTATCAAACCTCCATTCCTTCAAGCCAGGGGGAAAGTTGTGTTCCTCTTTTGCTTTCTCTCTCTCTCTCTCTCTCTCCCTTCCTCTCTCGTTTGGTGTCTCTTTGGTGCTACAATATATATATAAAATTCGAACTAAAAAGCAGTCGACGAGACATATAAAAAGAAGCTTTTAACATACGCAAATCCTTCCAGAAGAGGTGGAAAAACAAAACAAACAGGAAAAAAAATAAACCCAACCCACCCAACAACACAGCAATAAGTACATTTTATTTTTTTTGAGGTATTTCATCTGCTCGAGAGAAACTGTCGCAGTTCTGTAGGATGACTGAGTATGACCAGGATGGGGCATTTTCCCTTAAGGTGAAATGCTGCTCAGATGAGCGGAAAGCGGCTAGATTTAAAAACAACGAACCGAGAAACCAAAGATGATCTTAGTTGGGTTTGAGGGAAACAACCAACCGAGAAATTAAGATGATCTCAGTTGGGTTTGAGGGAAATAACTGAACAAGATGATCTTAGTTGGGTTTGAGGGAAACAACCAACGGAGAAACCAAGGTGATTTCAGTTGGGTTTGAGGGAAACAACCAACAGAGAAACCAAGATGATCTTAGTTGGGTTTGAGGGAAACAACCAACAGAGAAACCAAGATGATCTTAGTTGGGTTTGAGGGAAACTACCAACAGAGAAACCAAGATGATCTTAGTTGGGTTTGAGGGAAACTACCAACAGAGAAACCAAGATGATCTCAGTTGGGTTTGAGGGAAACAACCAACAGAGAAACCAAGATGATCTTAGTTGGGTTTGAGGGAAACAACCAACAGAGAAACCAAGATGATCTTAGTTGGGTTTGAGGGAAACTACCAACAGAGAAACCAAGATGATCTCAGTTGGGTTTGAGGGAAACAACCAACCAAGATGATCTCTGTTGGGTTTGAGGGATGTTGGATTTGAGGGAAAATGATTGCATTGGCGGGGGCGGGGGGGAAAGCAAAAACAGAACCTAGTTTTCAGCACATCCTGGGTTCAGGAGAACATCACAGGCTGCAGAGCTGGGATACATCACCAAAAAGGCTCAGAAAACAGCCCGTTCTCTTTTCATTTGAGAAAACGGGCTGGGGTCCTACATGGGATTCTGCAAAGGGTGCCATTGAGACTGATGCTACCTATGCACCCACCTCTTTCGCTCAAGGCAAACCCCAGATGTTGACCCCCTCCAAACTCTACTTCTGCCTTTGCTGCTGTTTTTCGATCGGCGGGATTTTCCTTCCCGTTTATTCCTCCGCTCAGGTCCGAAAACAGGAAGGACGAAGCGAAGAAACCCAAGAAGAGCCTCTGGCTGGAGTGCAAGACCTTCGACTGCAGGTAAGACCGGAGGCGGTGCCGGAAATAGGCTGCCGAGCTCTCTCTGCTGTTTACATCTCAGTTTTTCTTCTTCTTAAAAAAAAGAAGCTAGCTACGATTTAATTGCTGCAAATGAAGGTCCCGTCCGAAGGAACTGGTTGTGCTGAAAGGGAATGGCAGGGAGTCTGAGAGATGGAAGGATAAAAGGGGAAGAGGGCCGTGATAAGGATGCCAAGCAAGGATCATTAAGAGGGGAATTGAGACATTTTTCTCCTGCCTTGGGGTGAGGGTGGGGGTGAGGGGAGGATTGTCAATAAACGGCAGTCGTATTTGGAAAGGGAGAAAAGGGAGGAGAGAGAGAAAGAAAAAGAAAGAGCACGAAAGTGTCCCCTTTAGGCTTCCATGGTTGAAAAGAAGAACAGGTATTTTTGTCAGGGCCTTTCGCCGCCCTAACCCTGGCAATGGTCAGTCATCTACAAAAAACGCTTAGCCTCTCCGGAGAATCCCTGATTGAAACACGCCTCGTGTCCCCTTCCCCTCCCTTTCCTTCCCCTCCCCTCCCCACCCACCCCCAATCTTCACTGAGGACACAGCAAGACCTGAAAAAAAAGGCTTAAAAAGCCAGCGAGGTCCATCCGGATGGGAAACTCGCCAGCACAGAGACGGCGGCTCCTCTCCACGGCTGGCCTGGGGGGCAGGAGGTGCTCCTTGGGACCAGGTCAATGGGGAGGTGGAGGGACGGGACTTCTCCTGGGGACAGGGGAGCCGCTCGAGACTGGAGAGCGAGCCCGCCGGGACCCTCAGAGAGACCAGCTGGTGGAGGGCTCGGCGCTGGGGGTGCCTCTGGAGGAGGTGGGGCTGGGAGAGCTGCTGCTTGCCCCGCCGCTGGTGCTCTGGGCGTTGGAGCCGGCAAGGAGGTGGACGACGGGCTTTTGAGCAAAGAGGACGCCTGTCGGGTGGGAAGAGAGGAAGTGAGTTAGTTGACCGCCTGAAGCAGCTCAGCGAGTGGCCAAAATTCTCTCCTTTGGAAGACTCAGAAAGGAGGGGTCACAAATGTACTTTTCCAAAAGGCAACTGGGGCAGGTCAGTGGGCCCAGCCACTGGCCATAACTACCGATTCGCCTGAACTGGTTCGAACCAGCTGAATCCCAACCCTGCTTCGGTCCCCATGTGCTGGGAATAAGGGTGAGAGAGAGATGGCAACTGTCAACCCCAAAGAGGTGGCTTGGGGATGCTTCCCTGCACCCCCACCTCCAATTTCAACTGGGCTTACTCCCAAATGCTCTCACCAGCATAGATTGTGCCGTTGATTTCCACCGACATGTTGATGCTGCCGAAGCCAGAAGGGGTCCAGTTTAAAGCTGCTGCGGCTGCTGGATCTGACTTATCTTCTGAAGAGGGAGAGAGAGAGAAAGGGAGAGAGAGAGAAAAGCAGAAAAATGAAGGAGTGCTGATTGAGGATTGAAACTTATAGAACAGCTTATCTACCCTTTACAAAAAAAGTTCATCCTTCGGTCTCTTTCCTGCCTTCTCCAACTCACTGCTCACTCCAGGAGTTCGATCCTGACCAGCTCAAGGTTGTAGAAAAAATGCTTTTAAAAGTAAAAAAAAAAAAAAAAAAAGCCTCTGATGATCGTGCAGCTCAGCTGGACATCGGGAGTGGGGGGGGGGGCACAGGGATTTTTGCTACCGGTTCTCCGAACCACCCGCCCCCATTGCTACCGGATCAAGTGATCCGGTCCAAACCGGGAGCATTTTACCCCTGGTCTCCCCGCTTCCTGTGTCCCAAGGGACCGTATGGATTGAAAACAAAACACTGAAATTAATCCCAGGTCTGCGCACCTTCCGCCGCGCTGTGAAGACTCTTTTATTCCATCAAGCAGGCTTGGCCTAATCTCCTCCCTCTTTTAATATGTAAATTTTAATTTGTTCTTAAATTATTGGGGTGTTTTAATTTGTCTGGGCCAAAATGATTTAATTTGATTTTAACTGGTTTTTAAAAATTTTTGTATTTATGTATTTTATTGTTTGGCTGTTCACTGCCCTGAGTCCTTCGGGAGTAGGGCGGTATACAAATCAAATAAACTAAACTAAACTAAACTAATAATAAGAATCCTTCCCATGGAAGAACTATGGTTATGATGAAATGGCGCAGAGACTCCATTGGGGCCGCCGCTGGATTGGAGCAAGCGAGGGGGAATCAGAGACGGTAGCGCTGCCCGAGTGGGCTCACCTCGGCCGTTGATCTTAATCTTCATGGGCAGCTGTCGGGCCATGCTGAAGAGGTTCCTCTGAAAAGCCTGCTGGACAAAGCGCTTCTCTTCCTCCGTCATCCGGGCCATCTTCTCCGCCGGTTCTCCAGATTCCAGCCGTTCCTTCAACTGTTCCAAGGTGGCCGTTCTGGTGGCCGCCGCCACGGCTACCGTGGCCTGCTGGTTGGCCAAGCTCACAGGCATGGCGAGACGATTTGGCGCGGAGGTGGTCAAAGTCAGGCCGTCGCCTGCAGCGGGGAGAGAAGTTCTCAGGATCTCCCAGAAGGTTATCCTTCTGGGGAGAAGCAGCTCGGTTCCCTCAATGAAACCAACGGGCCATGCTTTATCCTGGATTATAAAGGTGGGCCTGACATGGACAGCAAAATCAGCCATGGAGACAGCTGAGGACTTAGGGCAGGGATGGCCAACATGAAGTCTCTAAAATGGCATTCTGCCCATTTGTGGACTTCAACTCCCACAATTCCCCAGCCAGAATGGAATTCTGGGTGTTGAAGTCCACAAGTCTTAAAGTAGCCAAGGTTGGATGCCTTTGCTTTAGGGCAGGGGTTGGCAACCTTAAACACTCTCAAGAGCCATTTGGACCCGTTTCCCACAGAAAAGAAAACACCGGGAGCCACAAAACCCTTCCCGTGCCTGACTATTTCTTGAGCGGCCACAAAACTAGCATAGGTAGTTGAATTAAACGTTCTGTTTTCTTCTGAAACTTTTCTTTTCTTGGATTTATCCATGGGTGGCCTAGCGGGGGTTGAAAAGCTCAATAAATCGCATGCCAGCAGGTATCCCACATTGGCGGTTGTGACGCATATTTTGAGTAGACAGGGAGCCGCAGCAGAGGGGTGAAAGAGCCACATGCGGCTCCAGAGCTGCAGGTTGCTGACCCCTGCTTTAGGGTAAACCCCAGAAGAGATATATGCAGGGGTGCCCAACAAGGATAGACTCCTAATAACTACACAGAACCACTAGAGATTTCTTGCCAGGCATCCAAAATCTACTGTATTTCCCACTGCAGTTTCTTAAAGCTTTATGACTTCTCAGTTTAGCATCCTCCCACCTGCCCTAAAATCCTGGATTAACCCCAATCGGATGCAGTGATGCAGCCCTGCTCGGCTTCCTTTTTTAAAAAAACCAGCCAAAACTGGTTAGGTGCTTAATAGCTTAAGAAAATAACAATAATAATAGTACTAGTAATAATAATAACAACAATAAGAAGAAGAAGAATACATTTTAAGAAGATACTTGGTCGATACCTAGGATGCTGGCAGCAACCCGTAACAACCATCAGCACACCAGTCAATAATATTTGTGATACATTTTTAAATGTTCAGTTGACTGAGTTTCAACTTTAATGAATAAAAGAGATCATAATAACAACAGCAACAACAAAACTACAATAATGATGACAACGATGATAATGATAGTAATAAAATACATCACAAAATTGCAGCTTCCGGCAATAACACCAGCGGAACTGCAAACAACTGTGCTACTTGGAACATCGTACATCTTAAGAAGGTACTTGGTTGATCCCTAGGACGCTGGCAGCAACCCCTATCAACCTTTAGCACCAGTCAATGGTATTTGTGATGCACTTTTGAATGTTCTGTTGACTGAATTTCATGTTTAATGAATAAAGTAAATAATAATAATAATAACAATTTAAGACATGAACGAGTTGCTAAATTAATCCACTGGTCATTATGTAAAAAATACGACTTTCCTGTATCCAAAAAACCATGGGAACACAAAGTGGAAAAAGTTATAGAAAATGAGAAGGTGAAGATCTTGTGGGACTTTCAAATACAGACGGATCGTCACTTGGAACACAACACGCCAGATATCGCAGTTGTCGAAAACCGAAACGTAGAGTTTATTGATACTGCTGTACCAGGAGATGCCAGAGTCAAAGAAAAAGAACTGGAAAAAAAATCACGAAATATCGCAACCTGGCCATCGAAACTACACGGCTATGGATGAAACATGTAACTGTGATACCCATTGTCATCGGGGCCCTTGGTACCACGTCCAAGAATTTTATAACATACATCAGCAAATTGCAGCTTCCTGCAATAACACCAGTGGAACTGCAAAAAAACTGCGCTACTTGGAACATCGTACATCTTAAGAAGGTACTTGGTTGATCCCTAGGACGCTGGCAGCAACCCGTATCAACCATTAACACTGTCAATGGTATTTGTGATCCATTTTTGAATGTTCAGTTGACTGAGTTTCATGTTTAATAAACAAAGATAATAATAATAATAATAATAATAATAATAATAATAATAATAATAATAATAATAATAATAATAAAAAAATACTCTTTTGACTCTATAAAAAACCACCTTTCTCGGAACAGCTTACATCCTCCGACGATACCTTAACAGTTCCTAGGTCCTTGGTTAGGACTCGAGCTGCTGAGCTATTAACCAGCCTCAAAGGCTGTGAATCTCACCAAAGATTAAATAATAATAATAATAATAATAATAATAATAATAATAATAATAATAGTAATAATAATAATAATAAGGCTCTGACTGACCTTTCCTGAGAGGGCCCGCTGAAGACAGGTGAGGGTTGCTAGTTGTGCTGCTGGGGGTGAGGCTAACAAGGGGGAAGCGGATCTTGGGGGGACACAGGAGCGAAGGCGGTCCCGGGGTCGCGGGGGAGAAGCTGAATAAGGGGGAGCTGTAACTGGGCCGCCGGCCTTCCCTCCTGTTGCCGTCGATGGCGGCCTGCAGCTCAGCAGGCGAGCTTAAGGACTTCTTCTCACATTCGTAGGCATAGAGGTACTTCATATACCTGGGGAGAGAAACAGAAAAGGCTCAGCTGGGTCAGGAGGTGCAAGAGGAGGAGATGTAGTGGCAACGCTTCTTGCTAAATGCAGGACAAGAAGAGGCAGAGCCTGGGGGAGGAGTCAAGAGAGGAAGCAGCCTGGAATCATTACATTGTCACAAGCAGTCTAAGTTCAATCCCTCTTAAATTCAGTTAACTCTTATCTGGCACCAATTTAGTCCATTATGTGCCACAGACAAACAACAGGATTGCTTAGCATGGAAGTGAGCGACTTCACTTGGCCAAAGACGTAGGCCAATTTTTGGCATGACAGGTTGAGAGCCAAAGCCTAATTTGTAGGAGGGGGTTGCTAAAATAGAGACCTTCAACAAAAAGAAAGCACCAGAGGTTTTTTTTTTTGCTTTGAAACTCCCACGCTTTGTGGCTCCACCTATTTCCGAAGGGACTCTGGTGTCACCCAGGGATTCTGTGAAGGCCTTCTGGTTCTGCATGGCAACTTTAGGCTTAACAAGATGCAATGTTTCTCCCCATGCTGGCTGGGGAATTCTGGGAGTTGAAGTCCACCCGTCTTAAAGTTGCCAAGTTTGAGAGACACTGCCAAGATGGGTGAATCCACATATTTCACCTATGAGCCACCGTGGCGCAGTGGTTAGAGTGCAATTCTGCAGGCTACTTCTGCTGCCTGCCTGCAATTTGGCAGTTCAAATCACACCAGGCTCAAGGTTGACTCAGCCTTCCATCCTTCCTAGGTCGGTAAAATGAGGACCCAGATTGTTGGGGGCCAAGATGCTGACTCAGTAAACTGCTTAGAGAGGGCCGTAAAGCACTGTGAAGCAGTATATAAGTCAAAGTGCTATTGCTCTTTCCTTCCTTCCTTCCTTCCTTCGTTCGTTCCTTCCTTCCTTCCTTCCTTCCTTCCCTTCCCCCCTCCCTCCCCTCCCTTCTATGGTGGCGCAGTGGCTAGAATGAAGTATTGCAGGCTAACTCTGCCACAGTCTGCAGTTCGATCCCGATGGGCTCAAGGTTGACTCAGCCTTCCGTCCTCCCGAGGTGGGTAAAATGAGGACCCAGATTGTTGGGGGCAATAGGCTGACTCTGTAAACCGCTTAGAGAGGGCTGTGAAAGCCCTGTGAAGCGGTATATAAGTCTACGTGCTGTTGCTATTCTCTCGAGAGGGTGCTTTAATATCCTGGGCTGAAGATAAGCAGGTCAGACACTACATTAAAGCAAGTATTACATAAAAACCTTAGGACAGGGGTGTCCCACCTAGGCAACTTTAAGACTTATGGAGTTCAACTCCCAGATGGGACCGACTCTTCTTCCTAGAATGCCGATCATCCCCAGCCCTGCCAGCACTTACTGGGTGCGAAGTGTAAATGCTGCACTGGTGATGGAGGTGGGGAGGTTAAGGCCTTTGGTGATCTCCCTCCAGATTTTCTTGTTGATGATCTCCACCAAGCCTCCTTTCTCGGTCACCAGCTTGTAGAGCATGTAGAGGTCCAGGATCTGCTTGGCCATGATCGGGATGCGATTGATGGGTGTCCCTGAACGACAGCATCGGAGGGAAGAGAAAGAATAAAAGAAGACAAAAACATTAGCAGGAGACCTTCTACTTCTACATCCCACGCAGAGCGTTTCATTTCCTTCCACGAAAGGAGGTAATTTCCACCGGGACTTTAGACTCGATCCCTTTAACCTTCACGACTTTTATTCAAGGCAAATCTAAGGAAGCATCATCCAATTGTATTCCTCGTCTTTGTTTCTTTCCTTCCCAGTTATCAAAACGGTACCTTCTAGATGAGGAGTCTCCGAGCTTGGCAACTTTAAGACTTGTGAACTTCAACTCCCAGAGTTCCCAAGCCCAGGAATGCTGGGAATTGAAGTCCAAAAGTCTTAAAGTTGGCAAGCTTGGAGACCCTTGTTCTAAAAAAAAAAAACCCACCAAACCAACCCCCATCGCTTCTTCATCTTGGGAACGTTAAGATGGGTGGACTTCAATTCCCAGGATTCCCTAGGTGGAGCTGACCCCTGACCTGCCCCTCACTTTGGTCTGAAACAATCCTTGACAACTCAAAGATTGTCCTTTCCTCTTTCACTAGCACTACTGCACACATTGATCAAACTCTTAATCTCCCGTTTTCATCCTTGACACAAAATAACGCGGAATAATTGAATAAGGAAAGACTGCAACTTTATATAAATATGTATCAATACTAGAAATATATAAGTTGGATTGAAAGTAATAATTATGACTAATGCTATTAGTGTGATTTGTATTAGAATATAGTAAGTGTAATAATAAGAGAAAACGTGGCATAATTGAATAAGGATAGATTGCAACTTTATAGAAACATGTATTACTATTAGAAATCTATAAATTGGATTGAGAATAATAACTGTGACTAATGCTTTTAGTTTTATTTGTATTAGAATGCGTGAAACCCAGGCGCCACACTGTTCAAGCATTGATATGTTTGTAAAATAAATAAATAAATAAATAACTTTTCAAAAAAACAAAACAAAATATATGAGAAGATTTGATCGAAACGCGTATCGTCTTCCCTGAGATATGCTTCCCTTTGGAAGCCATTCTTCGAGCAGTAAAGTAGATTTTTATGTTGAAGCTTTGGTATTGTGTTAGCATTTAATAAACCAATCTAGCCAATGAAAGACGTTCTCTGCAAAGAAAAATAGGAAATGCCACAGATAAGAGCCAGCTTGACCGGAAAGGGTGAGAAAACGCCAAACTTGAGAGATCTTGCCCATAAAAACAGATTTCCTGTAAGTTGGGCTCAAGGTCCAAAGCAGAAAGCTCTGCTTGAGATAAGAAAGTTAGATTTTTATTCGTCTCTAGAATTTGTTATGCTTTTCACCACTTTTAATGTCTGAAAGCTTGACAGATTAACATGTCTCTGGGTTATGAACGAAAGCTTCAGTGCTCCTGTTCTCGCCCGGAGCCTCTAGGAACGTGATGGCGAACCAATGGCACGCGGAGCTGTATTTGTGGACACACGAGCATTGCCCTAGTTCAGCTCAGGCGCGCATGTGTGCGTTGGCCAGCTGATTTTCAGGCATTCTGGGCCCACTGGAAGTCGGGAAACGGGCCGTTTCCGGCTTCCGGAAGGGTCTCCAGGGGTGGGGGTGGGGAAGGCCGTTTTAAGCAACCTTAAACACTCAAAGAGCCATTTGGACCAGTTTCCCACAGAAAACACGGAGTTACAAAACCTGGGTGGGTGTGGCCAACTCCATGTCACTCACTTCCACCAGTCACATGACCCCCCCCCAGCCACGCCTACCCAGTCAGTCATTAGGGCAGAGAACCGGTTGTTAAAAAGCACAAAACCCTTTTGACATGTCTCTCCCTCCCTACCTCTCTCTCTCTCCTCTCTCTCTCTCTCTCTCTCCCTCTCTCTCTCTGTATCTCTCCCTCCCTCCCTCTCTCTCTCCTCTCTCTCTCTCCCTCTCTCTCTCTCTGTATCTCTCCCTCCCTCCCTCCCTCTCTCTCTCTCTCTCTGTATCTCTCCCTCCCTCCCTCCCTCTCTCTCTCTCTCTCTCTCTGTCTCTCCCTCCCTCCCTCCCTCCCTCTCTCTCTCTCTGTATCTCTCCCTCCCTCCCTCTCTCTCTCTCTCTGTATCTCTCCCTCCCTCCCTCCCTCCCTCTCTCTCTCTCTCTCTGTATCTCTCCCTCCCTCTCTCTCTCCCTCTCTCTCTCTCTCTCTCTGTATCCCTCCCTCCCTCTCTCTCTCTCTCTCTCTCTCTCTCTCTCTGTATCTCTCTGTCTCTGCCCTGGCCGCTTCTCCATCCACCGCCGTCGCCCTTACCTTCTCAGGCCAGGCGAGGAGTGACTGGGAGGGGAGGGCGAGGGGCGGGGCCAGCCAGTGGTGGTATCACCTGACAGGGAGCCACAGCAGAGGGTCCAAAGAGCCGCATGTGGCTCCAGGGCCGCAGGTTGCTGACACCCGCTTTAAGGGACAATTTTATTGCTGCTGTTCGAAATGCTTACAATTTAAAAAATTCAACTTGGATTTTTTTAAGCTCATTTAAAGTTTATAACCCAGGCCGAACGGAGAGACTCCCCAAAGAACCGAATGAAAATATGTTCCTATCCTCTCTCTCTCTCTCTCTCTCTTTTATTTTAAAATAAGACTTTTTATTTTTAATTTTAATTTTAATTAAAATAAAAATAAGGCGAGGAAAAGGCGAGGCCGGGAAGATGGGTTTGCCTTCTTCCCATTCTGGGGGAGATCTGGACCGTCAAGAGCCTTTCCCAAGCGAAGGGGAGGAGAAATAAACACGTGTGCATACACACGCGGTAAGTGTGGAAAGGTCCCCCGTATGGGGTGCCCCCCTTTCCAGGCCCAGGCGCCCACCCCCGCGTGCAACAGCCTCCTGGTCGGAAGGGACTGATGATAAGTTGTTCCTGGAAGCCCCTGGTGCTGAAAACGGGGGAAAGCTGAAAAAAAATGAGTATCTGGGGATGGGAGGAGGCCGAGCCGATCTTTTCACAGCTGGCCGCAAGGCTTGTCAAGAGCTCATGATGGATGAGTGTCATCTGGCAGGGTGGGGATTAATGATCTGCGGGTCAGAGGGGAGAATTCCAGCGGGAAAGGTCAGCGACCACAGCCAAGGCGTTAAGACTTGTTGCTGGTTTGATAGAAGGCCTGGGGTTTTTTTCCTTCTTCTTTTTTATTTTTTACTGTACTTTCCAGAGTTTTTCCTCTCGCTCCCCATTTCCAAAACCTGCCGTTGGGGACTTCTGAGTTTGCAAACTCTGCAAAAAGTCCAAAAGTTTGGTTAGAGGAGAGGTCAGCCGCCTCCTTCGCCCTGGGATGCCATCTGGACGTCCCATTCCGCTGCTGGACCCGCCCCTCTCCTCCCCTCCGGCCCTGTTGCCACCCGATCCCAAGCTATGTGGGTAATCGAAATCAGACCGGGTTTTTAAGGCACCAGAAACAACAGTCGCCCGAAGACTTCAGAAGAAAGCGGCTTTTAAACAAAGAATGGCTTAAATCGTCCGCGTTTTGCAGCCCAGAACCACGAGAATGGCTGTTGTTCTCTCTCTCTCTCTCTCTTTCTCCATAAAATATATATATATATATCTAAAATAAACTAAAATGACATCCTTGGGGTTAAGTAAAACTAAAGAAAAACATTAATTTGTTTTTTTCTCAAATTGTGAATACTTGGAGCACCCCTCAGTGTTAGTTCAGCATTCACCAACTGGACATCTTTAGAATGCTTGAGAATGCTCAGGAAGATAAATCTATCTCAGCATCTCCTTCTCTCCTACAATCACAGCACCATTGAGAGTGTCCTAACATACGGCATTCTTGCATGGTATGGGAGCAGCTCTGTAGCGGACAAAAAAGCTCTACAGAGAATCATTAAAACTGCCCAGAATATCACCGGGCTCCAGCTACCAGCCCTGGACGACATCTTCGAATCTCGCTGTTTGAGGAAGTTTACATTCTCAGAGACTCTTCCCATCCTGCTTACAATCTTTTTGGACTGTTGCCTTCTGGCAGAAGATACGGAACAATTAAAACTCGGACCACACGTTTTCCGAATAGTTTTTATCCCAGAGCTATAATTGCACTCAACAATGAAGTAAAGAGCCACCATCAGTGACCTGTTGGACAGCATTACCTGGCCTGCTGTGTGGATGTTTAGGTTGTTGGGAGCAATAGGCTGATTCTGTAAACCGCTTAAGAGAGGGTTGTGAAGCACTGTGAAGTGGTATATAAGTCTAAGGGCTATTGCTATTGGGTTTTTTGGACAAATGGCTGTCCAGTCTCTTCTTAAAAACCTCCAGTAATGGAGCACTCACAACTTCGGAAGGAAGGAAGGAAGGAAGGAAGGAAGGAAGGAAGGAAGGAAGGAAGGAAGGAAAGAAGGAAGGGAGGGAGGAAGGGAGGAAGGAAGGGTGGGAGGAAGAAAGGAAGGGTGGAAGGAAGGAAGGGTGGAAGGAAAGAAGGAAGGAAGGGTGGAAGGAAGGAAGGAAAGAAGGGTGGAAGGGAGGAAAGAAGGAAGGAAGGATAGGAGGAAAGAAGGAAAGAAGGAAGGAAGGAAGGAAGGAAGGAAGGAAGGAAGGAAGGAAGGAAGGAAGGAAGGAAGGCATCTGAAGGCACCAGTCATGAAGAAATGTTGCCTGTCACTAGGTTCTCTGTTCCCATGAAAGGATGCCAGCTCTGCCCTTGAAAACAAGTAAGGCAAAAGCTGAGAAGCAGCTTCTGACCTCCCACTTCCCAGGACAGCCAGTTTAATTTACTCTAGTCCCCTGACCATCTCTGTCCACTTCCACAGCAGGAATCTGCACCCCCAGAAGCAGTGCTGAGTTATCTGATTTCACAAGCCTGCAGATCATCACGCCTGGTTTCCAAAGCAGGAAAGGAAAGTAATCAATCATGCCTTATTTGACAAGAGGCCTCGAGTTTTATCGACACCTATGGAAACGCCATCGAGTTCTGGCCAGGCTGACAAATAGATCACAGCTATTTCGGAACCTGGTTGCCAAGTTGAAGGCAGCCTTAACTGACACCTCACCTGAACTCCCTTCCCACCCCAGATATTGCTGCTAAACCTACTTGCTGCCCCATGGAGCTTCTGGGCAAGTCTAAGTAGAAGTGGCTCCTGGATATCTTAAGTCTCAGAAGGATTCCGTTGCTTGACAACACTCTTGGCCCAGCTGGGTTTAATATATTTTGCTCTCTTTCAACATCTCTACCAGATGTTCAACAGATCGGCTACTGCTGGGGTTCTCACCTCCCTGACCCCGGTGAAATCTGAAGTAAAAATGAGAAGAAGGAGGAGGAGGAGGAGGAGGAGGAGGAGGAGAAGGAGGAGGAGAAGAAGGAAGAAGGAAGAAGGAAGAAGGAAGAAGGAAGAAGGAAGAAGGAAGAAGAAGAAGAAGAAGAAGAAGAAGAAGAAGAAGAAGAAGAAGAAGAAGAAGAAGAAGAAGAAGAAGAAGCTTAGAACATTATTTGTTCAGAGGAGGAGGAGGCGGCATAGAAGAAGAAGAAGAGGAGGAAGAGGAGGAGAAGGAAGAAGAGGAGGAGGAGGAGAAAGACGAGGAATAAGAAAGAGGAGGCGGAAGGAGGAGGAGGAGGAAGAAGAGGAGAAGAAGAATAGGAGGAGGAGGAGGAGGAATAAGAGGAAGAGGAGGTGGAAGAAATAGGAGGAAGAAAAGAAAGAGGAAGAAGAGGAAGACGAGAAGGAGGAGGAGGAATAAGAGGAAGAGTAAGTGGAGGCGGAAGAAGGAGGAGAAGAAGAAGAGGAGGAGGAGGAGGAGGAGGAGAAGGAAGAAGAGGAAGAGGAAGAGGAAGAGGAAGAGGAAGAAGAAGAAGAAGAAGAAGAAGAAGAAGAAGAAGAAGAAGAAGAAGAAGAAGAAGAAGAAGAAGAAGAAGCAGAAGCAGAAGCAGCAGCAGCAGCAGCAGCAGCAGCAGCAGCAGCAGCTGCTTAGAACATCATTGCTAACTTCCAACTTCCGGCCTCCTGACAACAACATGGAGCAAATTAAGTCTTGCAAACCAGCCCGATTCGTTTTCAAGAGTCTTCCACCAGCAAGTCAAAAAAGCTGTTCTGTCATTTATTGGAGAAGGTGTGAGTTGTGGGTAAGAGGAAGCATCCATTCCTTCCTGGTAAAGGGGATAACACTTTAACGTATTAAGAACTGTTTGGGAGAAACGCTACAGGTAGTCCTTGACTTACAACACTTCATTTAGTGACTGTTCATAGTTAGAACACTGAAAAAAGTGACTTAGGACCATTTTTCACACTTATGACCGTTGAAGCATCTTCACGGCCAAGTGATCAAAATTCAAACGCTTGGCAACTGGAAAAAAAAGAAAAAAAAAGAAACACATATTCATGATCCCCAGGGTCTGGAAAGCTGAAAAACCACTCCCATTTTGAGATCCAAGCTTTCCCCGAGGAGTTAGCCCAAGGCGTATGTCAGAATTGGTGACAGAACTCAATTCAGCCAGAAAACCTCACTTTTGACATGATTTGGAAAACAAACCCATTGGTCGTAAGTGTGAAAAACGGTTATAAGTCACTTTTTTCAGTGGTGTTTTTCGGCTGGCTCAAAGGCGCCATTGGTGGCTAAACTCAAATGCTTGTAACTTAATTAGATTTAGGTCAGAGGGAAGGCAGCAAACGAAGGACCGGGGAGGTTTTAAGGGGATTTGCCAGATACTTTGATTAGGGCCACTGCTGGCTGGAGATAAACCGCCCCCCACACCCCCAGCAAACGGTGTTAGCCATATTAGTATTTGCTCCGGAGTTTTTCCCACATCTGAAAAGAAGCAGATAAGATACACAACAGCAGGAAGCCATTCGGCCAGGGCTCACAAAGCCCCTTCTATATAAAGGCCCATCCAATGTAAGAAGAACAAGCCATCTGGGAAAACCGAGGTCATGTACAACCTTGGCCAACAGCAAAGTGTCATTGTATACACAGTATACCCATACAACGAAATTCACATAAAATGGCAAGAAGAGTCCCATCTTGCTCCACGGGCCCCAAAATAATAAGACCTCCCTGAAAATAAGGCCAAGCACATATTTCGGAGTTCAATATATATATATATGTATATATATAAGACAGGGTAGATAAAAAAATATGGAAATGAAATATGATAGTGATTTTTATAATACAAGAATTGCAGAATTATATAAAATATAACATAAAGATGTATTATTATTGGATCAATTTAGAATGATGAAATGAATATTATAATATAAATTAACTCAAATCTTAGAATATTTTACACAAAATGAGGGAAGAATAGCTATAGTCAAATAAATGATTAATGAGAACAATAATACACAGATATATATTAGATCGATAATATGAGAATTTAGGTAAAACTGTAAGCTATGAATATGGTGAAGACTCACAAAAGACTTGTAACCAACCAACACACTGTGTAATTGAAGATGGCTTTATGTTTTTATGTATGTTTGTTTAAAAATTAAAAAAATTATATATATATATATATATATATATATATATATATATATATATATATATATATATATATATATATGTTTTCGCGGGTGTTTGTATGTAGGTCTTTGGTTATTCAGGTCTTCTCCCACGTAAAATTGGAAGTGTCTTGGCGACGTTTCGACGAAGTCTCATTCGTCATCTTCAGGCTGGTGTTCTCGGCTTCGTGCTTCCAGGAGCAAATTTGCTCCTGGAAGCACGAAGCCGAGAACACCAGCCTGAAGATGACGAATGAGACTTCGTCGAAACGTCGCCAAGATATATATATATATCTTGGCGACGTCTTATATATATATATATATATATATAAGACCGGGTCTTATTTTCGGGGAAACACGGTACTTATATGAAGTAGAAATAATTTTGTCTTTGTCTTAGCTCTTGTGAGTTATCACAAGGAAGCATCCAAGCAAAGTAAAAGCAGAAACACCATAAAGAGTTTCTTTTTATGATAAAAGTGGCCTGCATGCGAGTATTCCAGCTACATCAAAGCTTTCTCTCTCCTGAAGATTGGGATTTTTTTTTTTTTAAACAATCAAGGAGACTGGATTGATTTTTTAAAAATCCATTTTTAGTTCAAAGACGGAGGCGTTTGAAAGACAGATAGGCAGGCCCTTCAAAGGCGTCTCAGCTGCCTTCACAACCTTTAATGCTTTGTGTTCAGCCTTCGGTGGGACTTAAAATTGACCTGATTTTGGCAATGTTTCTATCAAGGACGATCTTGACGCCTGGATCCTAAGAAGGAACAGGATGTCTTCGTCCTTGAATAGAACCACTTCGAAATTCTGAGGCTGTCAGCTGGATTGGAAAATTGAAAACCATCCCAGAACAGAGAGCAACTTCCATATAGTTGTAAAACCCTACATAGATCAGGTCACCAAGCCGGTTGGATTTTATGGGCATGGTTTCTAATTCCAGCATACAGAACAAGCACTCACATGTTTATTTCCCTTAAAGGTAAAGGTTCCCCTCGCATATACATGCTAGTCGTTCCCGAGTCTAGGGGGCAGTGCTCATCTCCGTTTCAAAGCCGAAGAGCCAGCGCTGTCCGAAGAAGACGTCTCCGTGGTCATGTGGCCAGCATGACTCAATGCCAAAGACGCACGGAACGCTGTTCCCTTCCCACCAAAGGTGGTCCCTATTTTTCTACTTGCATTTTTTACCTGCTTTCGAACTGCTAGGTTGGCAGAAGCTGGGACAAGTCACGGGAGCTCACCCCGTTACGCGGCACTAGGGATTCAAACTGCTGAACTGCCGACCTTTTGATCGACAAGCTCAGCGTCTTAGCCACTGAGCCATTTTCCCCTAAACACCACTTACCCCTCTTGTGCATAAAAATGAAGAGATCGTCCAGGAATTTCTTCCGTTCGGGGTCACTATCCAATTCATACAACTGTGGAAAACGAAGCAAGCACAATTTTAACTTCGCCCGAGTGTGTAGAAAAGGAAACAAGATTTCACAGGCATATTCAGCGGGTGGAAAACCACAATTCAACTCAGATTGGAAGTCCCCACCCCCCACTCCCAAATCTTCAAAAAAGATTTGAAGCTCCCGTTCAATGCAGCCTTGGGGGGGGGGGGAGAGAATCAAGTTGGTGATGCAGGCAGATTCCCATTCCAGTCACTGATTATATGGATCTGGAAACCAAGTCCTTGGAGGCTAATGTGGTGGCAGGTATCAATTTTCTGAAATGGATGTGGGGATTGGAGGAGGAGGAGGAGGAGGTGGCAAGAAAGAAAACAAATGTCATAAACCAGTGTTTTACAACCTTGGCCACTGTAAGATGCATGGACTTTAACTCCCAGAATTCCCCATTCTGGGAGTTAGAAGTCCACACATATTAAATATGGCCAAGATTGAGAAACACTTTCCTAAATAATCCGAGACTAACCTATCAAAGACTAAGGGCAGGGATGGGGCTGCTGGGGGTTCGCAGGGGTTTGGGAGAATCTCTAACTAAGATTCTGTGCAGTTCAGAGAACCTCCAAATCCCACTCCTGGCTGGCCCCGCCCACTCCACCCCTCCCCTCCCAGGAGTCCCCACGCGGCCCGTTTTGGATGCAGGTAAGTGCAGGGCGTACACGGAGGCTCGGGGAGGGCGAAAAATGGGCCTACTGGAAGTTCGGGAAGGCTGGAAATGGGCCCTTTCTGGCCTCCAGAGGGCCTCCGGAGCCTGGGGAGGCTGTTTTTACCCTCCCAGAGGCTCGAGAAAAGCCTCCGGAGCCTGGGGAGGGCAAAAACGCTGCCCCCCCCTGCTGTGGTGCAGGAGGCTGACTAGGCCACGCCCACCCAGCAACCGGGCAGAGAACCCCTCGCTAAAATTTTTGAAGCCCATCCCTGACTAAGGGCTACCCTTCACCACTACAAAGCTTCATTTTACTAAATCAACCACTGTGGACTTGAAGCCTGTGGACTATGATTCAGAGGTACTAAAAATTACCTAACCCAAGAAATTGTAGATAAGGGATGATCAGCCCAGCCAGATCAAGAGATCTACAGAATCTGATTTGGAAGGAATCCAAACCTTCTCCTTTGTCAAAGGCTCATGTTACTCTGCTGGAAAGCTTCTTTTTTTTTTTTTTTGTTCAAACCCCCTTCAGGTTGCAGAGTCAGCCCAAGCGGTAAGAGTTTTCATGATAGCAAGGTTTCTTTTGCTGAAAATGGCTCGAGCGTCATTTCCACCCTAGACGCAAACGAAGAATCATGGTTAGGTTGTTGCACTGACCTTGGCAAAGTCGCGGGACACCTCTCTCCCTCTGCTACTGTCGGCTTCTTCGCTCCAAGTTAGGTTCCCGTTCTGAAGAGGAAGAAAACCAAAAACAGACAGCGATTAAACGAAAAGAGCAGGTCTCTATGGAGATTCCATCCTTCCGAGGTTGCTGCTGGCTGGGGGAATCTGGGAGTTGAAGTCCACCCATCTTCAAGCTACCAAGGTTGAGAAACACTGATCTGGGGGTAAGCACACAGGATCTTAAAAATCGGACGAAAAGCCGCTGAATTCAGGGAGCGATCTCCAAGCAAAAACAGGTTTGTTTGTTTTTTTTTAAAAAAAAAATTACAGCCACTTTAATGCCTACAGTTTAGTGTCATCTGGCACTGACACACACATGGAATTAGCAAGATGAATAGCTCAGGGACGGCAAACACCCTCCCGACCCCCCAACCCAAATCTTTTGAATGGCACAGGTTGCCTTTTCAAGCCTGCTGGTTTTATTTGAGCCAGCAATTCTGGCTGAAAAGTCAATTATCCAGTGAGGCCCATCAGCCCAAATATATTTAATGGAGGATTACGACTTGCTTCTGTGATGTCAGCTGTTTGTTACAGCTGTTGCCCTCTCTTGAGCCAACTTCGGAAAAGAGCTACAGACACAAATCTTGTCTGGACAAGCCGGACAGCCAAAGGTTCTCTCCACGCAGCCGAATCGGATGCTCACAATACCGGCCAACTTGCATCCCAAAATGCAAGTTAGCATCCCGATAAAATCACCATTTAATCCTTTTTTTTTTTTATTGAAAAAGTTTTTCAAATACAGATTTTCCCCCCTTTTTTTTCCTCCCCTCCTCCCTAACCCCCCCTCCCCCTCCCCTCCCCCTGTGGCTTCTCCAGAATAAAACCCAAATTAATAACAGATTATATAATACTTTACCATCCTTTTTACTCCACCCCCCATATGCTGACCCTTTCTTTCTAACAATATTATTATATCCCCCTTATACTATACATTTCAAAGCAACATTCAGCTGTAAAATTATATAACAAATCCTAATTTGGCAATTTCAGATCATAATCTATCCATTTCTAGAATAGAATAAAAATAGAAATAGAAATAGAAATAGAAATAGAAATAGAATAGGAGTTGGAAGGGACCTTGGAGGTCTTCTAGCCCAACCCCCTGCTTAGGCAGGAAACCTTACACCACTTCAGACAAATGGTTGTCTGATCTCTTCTTAAAAACTTCCAGTGTTGGAGCATTCACAACTTCTGGAGGCAAGTTGTTCCACTGATGAATTGTTCTCACTGTCAGGGAATTCCTCCTTAGTTCTAAATTTAGTTCTAAATTTCTGGGATGGTTTTTTTTTTTTTTTAATTCACCCAAGACACAGGAAAATATTTATCTTTTATCGCCTGTAGCTTGCAACTGGTACACTTATTACAGTAGCAAATTTCGAATGTTTATGATAGGAAATAAACACTGTTGCCCTTGATAATCTCAAAACGGGGCCAAAACATTTCTTCAGTGACCAGCCTTCCTAAGAGAAAAATCAGCTCTGCCTTTATCTTCAAGGAAGTGAAGCAAGCTTAGTGTAGATATATATACAGGAAATCAAGTTAAAAAAAAAAACACAACACCTATCAATTTTAACAATGCCCCTCTCTGCCACGGCGAATGAATAGGTTTTGCACTGTGGGCCAAAAAATGGGAATTGTCTAGTCAGTAATTCTGAATAATTGTTTCAAAGCTCTACTGCATTTGTTTTCAAACCACTTTTAAGCGTGACCACAACCAGTTGGGAATATATATATATATTTGTTAATAATAAAATAACAGAGTTTTGGAAGGGATCTTTGAGGTCTTCTAGTCCAACCCCTTTGCTCCAGCAGGAGACCCTATACCAGGGGTCTCCAACCTTGGCAAACTTTAAGGCTTGTGGACTTCAATTCCCAGAATTCCTCAGCCAGCAAAGCTATATCTATACCATTCAGGACAAGTGGCTGTCCAATCTCTTCTTAAAAGAGATCTTAAAATGGGAATGCAGAGGGAACGTTTATTAAAAACTGCCAATTTAAACCAAATCACCCTATTTTTTTTTTAAAACGATGGTGGGAGATTCCAATACAAGAAAGAATCACAATTATTATTATTATTTTATATGCCGCCCTTCTCCGGAGACTCAGGGCGGCTTACAATGCATTAAGCAATAGCCTTCATACTTTTGTATATTTATACAAAGTCAGCTTATTGCCCACACAATCTGGGTCCTCATTTTACCCACCTTAGAAAGGATGGAAGGCTGAGTCGACTTGGGCCCGGTGAGAATTGGACTCGCAGTAATTGCAGGCAGCTGGATGTTAAATGCTGCCTTAGTAGGAGGCATTAGCCACCTATGCCACTCAGGCTCCTTTCATCATCATCATCATCATCATCATTATTATTATTATTATTATTTCCTCTTCGCCAGAGTTGAATTCGTTTATATCTCCTTAAGCATCAGTCAACGACAAACATTTCTTTCCTGCACATCTTTTGTTAAAAAACATTGATTCTAGCTGCTTTTTTTCTACCCATAAACAAAACAAAAAAGAAAAATGAAGCAAGTACTGGAATTCCTTTTCTGTCTCCCCCCCCAAATCTTGTTCCTTGGTAATCCTTTGTCCCTAACTCATCCTCTAGACCAGGGTTTCCCAAACTTGATCCTTTGAAGATGTATGGACTTCAACTCCCAGAATTCCTCAACCAGGCATACTGGTTGGGGAATTCTGGGAATTGAAGTCCATGCATCTTAAAATAGCCAAGTTTGGGAAACACTGCTCTAGACCAGGAGTATCCAACCTGGGTAATTTTAAGACCTGTAGACTCCAGCTCCCAGAATTCATGCCGGCTAGGGAATTCTGGGAGTTGAAGTCCACAAGTCTTAAAGCTGCCAAGGCTGGACACCAATGCTGTAGATTCATAATGGTGAACCTATGGCGTGTGTGCCCTCTCTGTGGGCACATGAGCCATCACTTCAGTTCAGCTCCACCACGTATGCGCGTGCCTCCCGCTGACCAGCTGGTCTTCGGGTCTCTGCCGCTCATCCGCGGAGGGCTAGGTGCGTGTGAGGGGGGGCACGCATGCGTGGAAGGTGTATGCAGGGGATGCGCATGCAAGGGGGCACATGCGTGGTATGTGCATGCATGCATGGGGTAGAGTGCATGCACAGGGCCCATGTGTGCATTGCATTTTGGGGGTTCGGGGACACGCACTCACACACGCTGGGCACTTGGTACGGAAAAGGTTAGCCATCACTGCTGTAGACCACTGGCCCCAGGGTGGATAAAAATCAATGATTTTTTTAAAAAAAATTAAAAAAAAATCAGATTTTTTTGATTTAAATCGGATCTTTTTGATTTAAATGGGATTTTTTTGATTTTGATTTTTTTTTTTAATTTGATTTATATGCCGCCCTTCTCCGAAGACTCAGGGCGGCTTACAATGTGCTCAGCAATAGCCTTCATTCTTTTGTATATTTTATACAAAGTCAGCTTATTGCCCCCACAACTGGGTCCTCATTTCACCTACCTTAGAAAGGATGGAAGGCTGAGTCAACCTTGAGCCTTGGCGAGATTCGAACCCTGCAGTAATTGCAGGCAGCTGGTCTTAATAACCAGCTTAATAACAGGGTGCCTTAAACCCCTGTACTACCAAGGCTCTTATTTTTATCGAATTTATTTTAATAAAAAACTTTTGGGGTAAAAATCTATCGTAAGATAGTTTTCTAGTTAAGATACATAAATAATTTAGTTTATTCAGCATGAAATGGAGCTTAGTCATGTAGCAGGAGGCTGTATATTCTGCAACACGGGGACTATCGGTGAGTCAACAGTGGGTCAAAGGAGTAGCAGAGATGACAGTTGCTCTTTAAAAACTATGATTTAAATTGAGTTGATTTAAATCAAGCCTTTTTACTAGTGATTTAAATCATGATTTAAATCGTGATTTAAATCAACTCGATTTAAATCAACTCGATTTAAATCAAATCCACCCTGATTGGCCCCCAATCTTTTGGGCACCAGGGACCAGTTCTGTGGAGAGGAAGATTTCTGCAGACTGGAAGAGGCATGGTTTCAAACACCGCCTGTATGTCACGCGTGCTTCACTCATTTGCGCGGCCCGGTTTCTGGCGTGCTGTGGACCGGTGCCGACCCCCCAACCTGGGGTTGGGGACGCCAGGTTGTCGACTTTTACAAGCTGGTTGCAAGCTATTTCTCGTAGGCTTCCTGGGATTTTGAATGGACACCCCCAATACATGACACGTTTCGTTCTATTGAGCCTCTGATCCAGACTGGGTAGAATTCACTCGTGCGCTTGTTGCCCTAAGCCGGCATGTGAGGGCATGCAGACACTTCTGCAGTTCAGCTCTTAAAGGACGGGACGAGTCCAAATAAGGATTTGGAAGTGTCGTTCTTCTACAGGGGAGGGGATTAAGTCCTCCAGGCATCTCCAAAGCTGCCGGCAACACCCCCACCCCAACTCACACCTTCCAGTTAACTATCCCAGCATGTCGGCTCCCTTCCCCAGAGCAGGCCAGCCTGGTTTTTACAGAAGCAATTAAGAGAGGCAGCTATTTTAGGATTACTCTCAAGCCACCTGGAGTATCTTATTAGAGTGGAATTCAGAGGTCCAAAACAATTGGGGTCTCTCTCTCTCTCTCCACCCACCCCACCCCCGTTTGCAAAAAGCCTGTTAAAACCTTTCCTTGAGGGCAACACTAGAAATTCCTAACCTGATCGTGAGCCCCTCTCCCACTCCTCGGATGATTTTGGAATTCGGCAAAAGAAAAAAAGGAAAAAAAAAAAAAACAAACAAACCCTGCCAATCATTTTAAGGACCTGCTCCTGGAGAAGAAGGGCGTTCAGCCTGTTTTCCACAGGAAGGAGCCATCCAAAGGGCTTTATTCTCATTGCAAAATTTGGGGGTGTGAGGGACAAGCAAAGCAAGAAACAAACAAACAAAACCAAGGCTGATGTGTGAAACATTCAACGGTGCTTTTTTTTTTTTTTTTCCCCAAAAAGGCAACTGGACTTTCTGCTTTTTATTCTCTGAAGAGGTTTCGCTTCTCACCCGAGAAGCTTCATCAGTTCCGACTCAGTCATTGGGTCAGAAGTGAAGAAGCTTCTCGGATAAGAAGCGAAACCTCTTCAAAGAATAACAAGAAACTCCAGTTGCCTCTTGGAGGGGGGGGAAAAAAGCAGATTTGGGACAACTGGGACCTGGATGTGACTGAGAATCTCTGTAACTGTGTGCGACGGACTTCTCAATACAACAGGTTGTTACAAAAAGGCAGACCCCCCCGCCCCCCAGTTGCAAGGTCTCTATTGGGGTCCCTCCCCCCCCCCCCTCAGTCCTGATTGTTGTTGGCATGGGTGGCTTACACACAATTCCTCCACGACACGGTCTGGACTGCATGACTGCAGCTATGGGTCATTTCACTGATCCACATACTTTCCCTGAAGGTAAGGGTTGCCAGCCAAAATCATCCAGAGGCTGGGAACATGTCTTGTTACGTCAATCGGTTCATTATTCTAGGTCAGTGATGGTTAACTTTTTTGGTGCCGAGTGCCCAAAGCACGCGAGCATGCGTGAGAATGCACATGCGTGTGCCAGAACCCCCAAAATGCAATGCAAGCGCCCCCCAGGCATGTGATAGGTTCGCCAGCACGGTTCCAGCTCCTAGGAACTATTTCAGGATTCTCTCCTTGGCATCCAGATGCAATGGGGATGGGGAAAAAAAATATCCTAATTAAGTATCAGAAAGCCAGGTGGTTTTTTTTAAAAAATGGTGTTTTTAACGTAGATAAAGCAGAAACTCAGTGATGCACAATTATCCGATACAAGGTAGTCCTTGATTTACAACAGTCCATTTACTGACCATTCCAAGTTACAACGGCACTGAAAAAAGTGACTTAGGACCATTTTTTCACACAACCGCTGCAGCCTCCCTGTGGTCACCTGACTCAGACTTATGACGGCTGCAGTGTCCGGGGGGGGGGCACGTGATCCGCGTTTGCGACCTTCTGACAAGCAAAGTCAATGGGGAATCCAGATTCACTTAACAACCACATTACTAGCTTAAATGCGATGATTCACTTAACAACCACATTAGTAATTTCATTGCAATGATTCACTTAACAACCGTGGCAAGAAAAGTCGTAAAATAGGGCAAAACTCGCTTAACAAACGTTTCACTCAGCAGCATAAAGTTTGGGCTCAATTGTGGTCGCAACTTAAAGAAATCTCAACCTGATGTTTAAATTAATTTTATTTTTATTTCTAATTTGTTTAATGACCGCCATCAAGACATCTTTTTTTCTTATCCTCTTTATTTCCTATCGCTCTTTAGGGCCTTTGTGGCTTAAATCGGCATGAATTTGGGAAGTGTTAAGAAAGGGAGAAAAGAAACTAAATTGACTTTTCGTTGGAGGGTTTCCCGGCCCCTTGAAAGACAGACAAGCTTTCCTCCTCGTTTGGTGTTGACAATATTCTCACCGCCCCACTTGTCATAAGCTGAGCCGGCTCTTTTGTCCGTAAGGGTGTCGGACAATTAATTACTTTGTGGTGGGACGCTGAATGGAACTCAAAGCGGACAAGCACCCAGCAGCCTCCTTCCTTTTGAGAGCAGCCTTTGCTAACAGAAAACGTTCAAGGGGGCTTTAAGATGACTTTTCTACAAAGAAAAGGGATTTTTTTTAAAAGAAAGAAAAAAAGAAAGAAAACAGGGAAGTGAAGAGGAAAATAACAAAAAAAAGAAACAACAACCCCAAAATAAACGGAACACCGAGGACACCTCTTAGCTCTGAATGCCTCAATTTCAAATAACGTCACACAGAAAGCCATTTTTAGATCAATCCCCAACTCTTGGGTGGATGCAAAATGCAAATTTAAGTAGCCCTTGACAGGAGAACATTACAAAGGGCAGGCAAAAGATTAATTCCCCCGACACGTTAAGGGACAAGAGCCGTCGCTTGGAACAAAAATAGGAATCTTGCTTCTCTCTCGTCTTACAAAATGGGTGAGTGACATCCACCCCAATGTCAATCTAGCCTATTAATAGACACCACAATCCTGGGTTGGTGAAATGAAGTGTGGATGGAGAAAGTCTTTACTGAATGTTCCTCCAAAGAATTCCAGGCGAGCAGAGATTTTCCTTTGGATTAAATAAGAAGAACGGATTTCAGCTCTCTGGTTTACAACAATACAGAGACATGTAAACAAGGTGTATAGGTAGTCCTCGACTTACGACCCCAACTGAGCCCCAAATTTCTCTTGCTTATGGGAGACAGTTGTTAAGTGAGTTTTGCCCCATTTAAGACTTTTTAATTCTTCAAGCCTTTTTAAAAATAAATCCAATAAAATTATCCAAGTTGCTCCTTTGATGGTGTATATGCACCAAAGACAAATTCCTTGTGTGTCCAATCACACTTGGCCAATAAAGAATTCAATTCAGCCCCCGTGGCCAGGGGGGCTTTCTATCAGGTTCGCCTGATACACCAATTGTGCCCCTTTCTAGATCGGGACTCCTTACGCACGGTCACTCAAGCGCTCGTCACTTCTCGTCTGGACTATTGTAACGCTCTCTACATGGGGCTCCCTTTGGGGTGCACCCGGAGGCTCCAACTGGTGCAAAATGCGGCCGCGCGGGGGATTATGGGAGCGACGGAGCGCTCCCACGTGACACCTCTCCTGCGCGAGCTGAATTGGCTTCCGGTGGACTTCCGGGTGCGCTTCAAGGTATTGGTGACCACCTTTAAAGCGCTCCATGGCTTAGGGCCGGGGTACTTACAGGACCACCTTCTGCCACCAATTGCCTCCCACCGGCCGGTTCGCTCCCACAGAGAGGGCCTCCTCAGGGTGCCGTCAGCCAGACAATGTAAAGGTAAAGGTTCCCTTCGCACATATGTGCTAGTTGTTCCTGACTCTAGGGGGCAGAGCTCATCCCTGTTTCAAAGCCAAAAAGCCAGCACTGTCCGAAGACGTCTCCGTGGTCATGGAGGCCGGCATGACTAAATGCCAAAGGCGCACGGAACGCTGTTACCTTCCCACCAAAGGTGGTCCCTATTTTTCCACTTGCATTTTTTTTACGTGCTTTCTAACTGCTAGGTTGGCAGAAGCTGGGACAAATCATGGGAGTTAGGCGGCGCTAGGGATTCGAACTGCCGAACTGCCGACCTTTCGATAGACAAGCTCAGCGTCTTAGCCACTGAGCCACCGTGTCCCTTTAACCTAACTTCTACGAGTACCTTAAAACAAAGTCACTAAAGAAATCTGGATTCCAGGCCAGATCCTTTCGGTGTCCTAGGTGTGGAATTTGACACCATGCCACCACATGGCTTGGCTTTTACAGCGATGGGGACCCCACAGAGGGAGAAGCTCCTCATTAAAGGCTAAACTGGAAACATTCTTAGAAACAATGAAGACAAACCCACCCACCCCTCAAAAAAAAAGTGGCTCCATGGACTGGAGAGGAGAAGCTAAGAGGGAGACGGATGCAAACGATCCCAATTGCAGATCTTTTTTAAGGGGACAGGAATTTGGAAGTGGTGGGGTGGGTGGGGGGGGGGAAGTGATTTTCATTGGTCTTATTCTCTAGTCATGAAGGCTGGAGGGATTGAGCGAATTCAGGAAGAGCAGAAAGTTACTCTTCTCATTGAAAACTTTCCAGAAAACTCACCACTTCTCACAGCACTGAAAAAAAAAAAAAAAGGATTATTTCACGTTAATGGCTGAGACAGGTACAGTAGTGTCCAAAATTGTGGAAATCTTTTGGGAAAAGTGTATTTTTGAGATTTGATGGGTAATAACACCCCTTTTTTCTTTCTTTTCTTTTTTTTTTGGCGTTTCAAGAGAATCCTATTCCACTGCTGGAATGGCCTGGGAATAGCCCAGACCTTCACCCAATTGAAAATCTATGGAGCCGACTAAAGAAACTGGTTAGTTGGAAGCGACCCAGCAATAAAACCCAGTTAATAGAAGCCATCATTCAAACCTGGTATCACATGATAATAGCTGCAGAACTCAAAGACTCAGTTCACTCCATAGGAAGACCTTGTAAGGCCGTAATAATTCATGCTAAAGGTTACCCAACTAAGGATTAACTGACACGGTGATCATTTTTGCATATCTCGTTTTTTCTACCTGTTTCACTTTTCTTCTTTATACTGTAACTGCTATTCTAACAGCAAATCCTTCATAAAAGTGATGGCATTACGTTCTTGATTAAATTATCTTTCCATTGATATATAATTTTATGGCACTACTCCCCCCCAAAAAGTGGTGTTATTAACTAGTTTTAAAAAATACACTTTCCCCAAAAGGTTTCCACAATTTTGGCAACTACTGTAGGTTTCTCCAGGTATTCTGCCGAAGGTATCCTCCCGTTTGTTTTAGTGGCCGCTCGAAGTTACCATGGCACTGAAAAAAAAAAGTTACTTATAACCATTTTTCACTCCGAGGACTGTTGCAGCATCCCCGTGGTCAGGGGACTCACATTCAGATGCTTTTTTTTTTAATTTATTTATTTATATGCCGCTCTTCTCCGGAGACTCAGGGCGGCTTACAATGCGTTAAGCAATAGCCTTCATCCTTTTGTATATTTTTTATACAAAGTCAGCTTATTGCCCCCACAAACTGGGTCCTCATTTCACCTACCTTAGAAAGGATGGAAGGCTGAGTCAACCTTGAGCCTTGGAGAGATTGCAGGCAGCTATGTTAATAACAGGGTGCACTAAACCACTGTACTATCAAGGCTCCTTGATGCTTGACCAATGGTTCATAATTATGACGGTCACAGTGTCCTGAGCAAAGTCAATGGGGGGGGGGATGCCGGATGCGTTTAAGAACCGTGTTAATGGATTCACTTAACATCCCTGTGACTAATTTAACAACGGCAGCGATCGTTAAGATCGAAGTCGTAAAAGTAGGGCAAAACTCACTTAGCAAATGTTTCATATAGCAACGTAAATTTGGGGCTCAGTCATGGACGTAAATCAAGGACCACCTGCAATTCCTGCTTCTTTTGCTTCGGTGAAAAGGTTTAAGAAAGCAAACAGTTGTTACTAAAGCTTGTTTGTTCTCAGTGCAGCCCTTCTCCGGCACAGCCTACACAGCGCACCGTTTATACACGTGGGGTATAAATATCCCTTGCGTAAACCTCAATTACGGTAACATGAATAAGCTTCCAGTCCTCAAAGCTTATAGCAAACATGCAAAAACGAGAAGGATCTTTTGCAATCTACTGGCGTTTTGCCCCCCTGCCATCACTCTGCTAAATAACTAATTCCCGCAACACGGTCAAACAAATCTAGGAAGGCAGTTTTCTCATTATCTCGTCCTTACTCTCATCTTCTCAAGACTATAACCATTTTTTCTCAGGTAGTCCTCAATTTATGAATACAACGGAGCCCCAAATTTATGTGGCTAAAAGCGAGAAATTTTGCTCAGTGAGTTTTGCCCCCTTTTACGACTTAAAAAAACTTGCACATCAAATTATTTTTTTAAAAGCCTGGTTGGAAAATAGGGTCTTTATAGATTTTTTTCTGCATGGGAGAAAAGAGCAAAACTTAGTCCCATTCCTCAGGGGCTGCATTCCTGAGCCCGGATGCGAAGCCGAAGGCAAAAAAAAAAAAAAAAAAAATCCTGGAAAAATGAAAGGATGATTGAAGCACCCCCTCTCAAAAGGATCAGTGTGCTCAGCATCTGAGAGGCTGGGCAATAAAACGGGCGCATTGAAATACTGTGGGAAATAAATGGAAGGAAAAAACCTGCCAAGTTACTTTTCTGAAAATGAACGGTGAGTCTTGCTAGATTCACCGGCTTGCCATCGATTGCCAACTCAGTTGTCTTCTCAATGCTGCCTGAGCCACTAAGACTGTAGTACCATTCTTCTTCTCATCCTTACTAGTACTTCTCTCTTCCCACTTATGGCTATATCCACGTTGCTTGTATCTTTACAATTTATATTGCTTTTATTGTTTCCTAGCATGATTTCATTGCTTATTAGTATCTTATGACTATCACTAAGTGTTGTATCTTATGATTCTTGAACGAATATATATTTACTGCTCAAAAAAATAAAGGGAACACAAGCACATCCGAGATCTGAATGAATGAAATAGCCTTATTAAATACTTTGTTCTTTACATACAGTAGTTTATACACTGCTCAAACAACTAAAGGGAACACAAAACTACTGTATGTACCGAACAAAGTATTTAATAAGGCTATTTCATTCATTCAAATCTTAGATATCTTCTGCTTGTGTTCCCTTTATGTTTTTGAGCAGTGTACATACATACATACATACATACATAGACACACACACACACACACACACATATATAATTTATATTTTGCTGATAAAAAAATTCAGCGAAATATAAATTTGGTATAAAATGATTTGTCGTGAATGCGACTGCTTGAGGGCTCCTGGATTGGAGCTGAAAGGCGAAAGGGATGCAGTAGGCTCCCTTCCCACATGCTGGGGTAGACCAGGTGTCTCGATAGAAAAACACTTATACACATACACACACACATCGTTTCCCTGAAAATAAGACATCCCTGATAATAAGCCCAATCAGGCTTTTGAGCGCACGTGCTAAAATAAGCCCTCCCCGAAAATATTTAAACACAAGAGCTGGAAATCAGGTAAGACGGCAAGAGGAGCCCCATCTTGCTCCATGCACCCCAAAATAATATCTCCCTGAAAATAAGGCCAAGCGCTTATTTTGGGGCTCAAAAAAATATAAGACAGGGTCTTATTTTGGGGGAAACACGGTATATGTGTGTGTGTGTGTGTGTGTGTACAGTGAGAGCATATGCACCAAAGACAAATTCCTTGTGTGTCCAATCACACTTGACCAATAAAGAATTCTATTCTATTTTCAACAATAGCCCAGGAGATGCTTGCTTAAGTACTTAAGGGAAGCCTCACAAACCGCCCCCACAATAGCACTAGACACCGCAAGAAGCATGACACAACCTCCGCCCCACAAAAGCGGATGCAATTACGCACTCAAACACCAAGAAAAAGTGCTGGTTTGTTTTTTTTTTCCGTTTGAATTTGCTGTTAAGAATCCGACACAATTACCCCTCGGCCCTTGCAGACAGCAAAACATCTGTGCAGATGTGCAGATGGTACACAACCCCAGAAACGGTAAAACGTGACCGGTGGTGCCACTCGCTCACTCTTGAGATTCTGGAATTCAGTGTGCCAAAAGGCCTAACTTGCACCAAGGAGGAGCAAAATACTCCTCCTAGTTGCATCAGCCGGCCTGCTTTTTAATTGCAACACTTCAAAGGTTCTTCGGCCACCGAAAGCACAAGGGCCCCCGAAAGCACAAGGGCCCCCGTTATTATTCTCAAGGCCGGAGCCGTCCTGAAGCTGTTGGTGTGAACTGCAAACACAACTTGTGAGGGGGAAACGGGCAGGGGGGGGGGGAGGCTTCCCAGGGTCTGTATAAATAGGAAGCCCACCGTCTTTCTTTCTTTTCTTTTTTTTTTCTATGCGCATTTCCCTCTTGCTTAATTCACGGTGGCAGTCAGGAGCCTCTGAAGGTTTTGGCTTCTGCTCATAAAAAAATGAGGAAACGTGCAAAGGAGCTGCTGCTAAGTTGGGGGTGGGGGGGAGAATAAGGGAGGAGGAGGAAGAGGAGGAGGAGGAAGAGCTGGCTTAAGAAACGAAATGGCTCACTTCCCAGAGCTCAGCTGCAGTCAAAAGTTGATTTATTTAAAAGTTTCTGAGCCAGATTCCTGTTTTTTGGCTTCCCCAAAGGATCCCACTGGATATCTTCTGGCCCAACTACCTCACAGGGGCCTGGCTAAAACAATAAAAATAAAACAAAGGGACCAACTTCATGCAGGTAATCCTCGTCTTACAACCGTTTGTTTAGAGACCATCCCAAGTTACAATGGCACTTATAATCATTTTTCACATGTGCGACCGTGGCAGTAACCTCCGCATGGCCAGATGATCAAAATTTGGATGCCGGGCAATTGGGTTCATAGTTACGACGGTGGCGGTACCTTGGGGGCGATGGGACCAATTTGGGGGGCGACTTTCTGGCAAGCAAAATCCATGGGGAAGCCAGACTCGCTTAACAACCGTGTTGCTAATTTAACAACCACGGCAAGGAAGTTCGTAAAACGGGTCAAAGTTCCCTTTGCTACGGTCTCGCTTAGCAATAGAAATTTTGGGCCCAATTATCTAGCCATTGGTAAAATTTTACCAATGGCTGGATAATAAAGCATGGAAATGAAATATGAAATGGATGTAATAATAAAATATATAAAGCGGTTTTTTTTTTATGGGAGATAAGCCATTGTTAAATAATTGGTAAATGAGAATAATAATATAATATAATAAATTGTCAAATAAGAGAACTTGGATATGGGATTAAGCACAAAAGATTTGTAACCGATCGATACGCTTACTGTAATTGTAACGGATGATGGTTGTTTTAAGTTTTGTTTAAAAATAAAAAAACGTTTTTTTAAAAAAAAGAAATTTTGGGCTCAATTCTGGTCGTAAGATGAGAACTATAAGTAAAAAAAAAAAAAACCTAATGCCCAACTACGGTGCACGGCTTTCCCTGCGTAACTAAGGAAAGAGCCACATCTAACACAACGCAACGAAACCCACAAGCTTCAATGGCATCCGTGGGGCAGGGCATGGGGTGGGGTTGGGGGTGGCAAACCCTTTGGACTGACCTGCTTGTGCTGCTCCTCCAGCCTCCACATCGGTCTCCCGGCGGAAGAGCCGGAATAGAGCAAGTTGGGGGTTTCTTTCCCTGCTTGGTCCTTTCCCTGGAGATTCCGCTGGGCCCCCAGAACTGGGAGAGGCTTAGAGGAAGGAGTCACTCTTTGGTTGTGGGAAACCGCTTTGGAAGCGTGAAAGTATTTGAGAGCCGATCGCGCATCCTGGCCAGTTCTGGGAGTGTTGTCCTCCAGGTCGCCGTCTTCTGAATCTTCCTCCCCTTCTTCTTCTTCCTCTTCTTCCTCCTCTTCCTCCTCTTCTTCCTCCGAGTTCAGAGCACTCTGGTCAAATGTTAGAGAAGCCGCCAGGACGGGGGGCATTCTAGCGGATGGGCCAAGGATGGGCCCACCGGAAACTTTGCCGGAGGTGGCAGCCATGCCAGCTTGCTGGACCGTCATCTGTTGAGGGAACTGGAGGGGAGGGTCTCTCATCTGCCGCTGGGGCCGGTCTCTGGACTCCATCGGGAGAGGGGCCACTTGCTGCTGCTGCTGCTGCTGCTTCTGCAGCTGTTCCACAACGGCCTCCAGCTTCATCCTGGGCTTATCATGGCTATGCCGAGAAAGGAGTTCGGGCGGACACGGCTCCAGACGAAGCCTTCGCAGAATATACCTGAAACACAAATAACGGGCCTGGATAATTACCCGTATTTTTCGGACTATAAGACGCAGCTAAATTTACAGGAGGAAAACAAGAAGAAAAAAAAAAGCTTTTGGCCTCCGCGGGTCAGATTTTTGCTCTCCCAGGCCCCCAGGAGCACTCTGCAGGGCTCCGCACAGCCCATTTTCACCAAAAATGCACCTGTTTTCACCAAAAACGCACCTGTTTTTGGCCTGCAGTGCTTCTAGGGGCCTGGGAGGGCAAAAATGCGACGCGCAGACGGTTCAGGCCGCCAAAAAATGCCTGTATTCGGTCTATAAGACACACCTAAATTTTCACCCCCTTTTTTTGGGGGGGGGGGAAGGTGCGTCTTATACTCCGAAAAAAACTGTACTTCTTCCTCTACCCTGCTTCCAAGAAGCTGCAAAATGAAAGCAGTCTGGGGAGAAAGCCCACGCACAATTCCATGTTTTTTTATTATGGAATTCCAGATTTCTCTGCAAAGCGATGCCTTCCTTGTAGTAAAAAAAAACAAACCCCACCCCAAATCAGCATCAGAAATGATTTTATCGTATGGGGGCACGAGACCCTTTCCGCCTCTCCTCCTGCCATATTTTCTTTGAAAACATCTTTGTCGCTTTCTCTTAATGCTACGCAAATGGTCTGTTCCTGCATAATGAGAGCAAAATAGGATTTACAACCCCAGGGAAGGGAAGAGGGGGGAAAAAACCACCATCCAATAATGTCCACCAATTGTTGTTTTGGCATTACAGTCTAAGCAAAGCATGCAGAAAGATCTTTTTCTAAAAAAAAAAATTGATTTATATGCCGCCCTTCTCCGGAGACTCAGGACGGCTTACAATGCGCTAAGCAATAGCCTTCATTCTTTTGTATATTTATACAAAGTCAGCTTATTGCCCCCACAAACTGGGTCCTCAATTTACCTACCTTAGAAAGGATGGAAGGCTGAGTCAACCTTGAGCCTTGGCGAGATTCGAACCCTGCAGTAATTGCAGGCAGCTGGTCTTAATAACCAGCTTAATAACAGGGTGCCTTAGACCACTGTATTACCAAGGCTCTTCATTCAGAAATGGGTGCAGCCAACTTTCTTCCTCGGTTGCTATATATGCGGCTTTGATTCCAGAGTTAGGATAAAAATGGCGGAGGGGCTGAATGCAAACACAGTATTTCGGCAGCCCAAATTCAAGAAGCCAATGCAAGACTGAAAGACTAACTTACAACCTAGTCCTCCGCTTACAACAGTTTCCTTTAGTGACCGTTCAAAGTTACAACGGCATTGGAAAAAGTGACTTAGGACCACTTTTTTTTTTTTTCACATACATTTTTCACCCTTATGTCCGTTTGCAGTAGCCCCAGGGTCACGTGATTTAAAATTGGCAACTGACTCACATTTATTGACCGTTGCCGTGTCCGGGAATCATGTGATTTCCCCCTTTTGCAGCGTGCTCAGTTACTAACACGGTCGTTAAAACGAATCTGGCTTCCTCACTGGCTTTGCTGGTTAGAAGGCGGCAAAAGGGGAACATGTGAGCCCAGGACTTAGCAACCGCCATATAAATACATGCCAGTTGCCAAGCATCTCAATTTCGAACACGGGATCACGGGGAGGCTGCAATGGTCCTCGTGTGACAAACAGCCGTAAGTCACCCCCCCCCTTTTTTTTTGAAGTGCTGTTGTAACTTCAGTCACTAAGCGAATGTGGTTGCAAGTCAAGGACTGACTACCTGTAGTAAATTTTGCGGCTCTTGGGTGGCTGGCAAGAAGCAACAAGAAAACTCTTTGCAGCTGGCAATTATGAGTTCAAGTGTCTGTCCGTCATCCTCCTCCTCCTCCTCTCCTCCCCCAAAGCAATTGTGACTTTCAGATGTAATAACAAGAGCTGATGAATAACGTACTATTTAAAGTTAAATATATGCCATAATATCCCCACCCTCTGCCGTGACTGTGCTTTAGGGCACCCATTTTCCTTTGTTTGTCACATCTGCCTTCCAGAGAAGTTTATTTTATTTCCCGACATCCAATTTTAATTTAGAAACACCACAGGGCACGGGGCACGTGAAGTGCCATCTACAGGGAGATAATGAATAAGGGGACAATAAATATTGAATGAGCTGATGGTCAAAGGATGAAAGGCAACAGCCACACAATCATTAAAGGGCGGAAATACATCGGGGGAATCATTATTGGAACAGAATTTCTTGATGTGGTGAGAAATCAAATTGCAAAGGAGAATGGAAGAACAATTCCCTTTGTTTTGTTTTGTTGTTTGTTTTAGCTACTCCTCTGCCAGCACCGAAGCACTTAGCTTCAACCCAGATAAGATGCATAACTTTAGCAAAAACAGACCCTCCAAAAGAGCAATAGGACGTTTTGCTAAAATTAAATATGCGCCTTGTCTCCACCGGCAATAAAATAACCCCCTCTGCTATTTTAAGAAAGACCGAATCATCAAGAATTTCCCGTGACTCTCTTGAATGTTCTGTGAAACCAGCTTGGAAGGTCATCGGCAATCCTGTTCACACTCAGGCTTGTTACCAATTTATAGTTGTTGTGGTGGTGGTTTTTTACTACAAAGACAATTCAATGCATGCATGCAGGAACAGAAGTATCAGTTCGGGCAGCCACAATGGTAGTAGCTAAAATTCTGCAGGTCTACAACGCTATTTGAAACATGCTTAAGTTGCAGTTAGTCCTTGACTTATTGATCATTTGTTTAGTGACCGTCACTTACAGCTGGTCCTCACACTTAAAACCACGGCAGCATCCTCATGGCCACAAGACATGAAGCGGCTGCAAATACAAGCAGATTACCAAGTACCTAAAATGCAACCATATGACAATCGTGCAAAGTTGCAACAGCCTGCCCACCAAAAGGTAGTTATGACCAGATTTTGAAGTACTGGATGGTTGCAATCCCACCCCCCCAAAATTGCAACCATTAGAACTGCAAAATCTGGTCAAGCTGTTACGACTTTGCCTGATTGCTAAGTCAGCAGTCATTAAGTGAGGACTGTCTGTACATAAAGGTAAAGGTTCCCCTCGCACATATGTGCTAGTCGTTCCTGACTCTAGGGGGCGGTGCTCATCTCCGTTTCAAAGCCGAAGAGCCAGCGCTGTCTGAAGACGTCTCCGTGGTCATGTGGCCGGCATGACTCAATGCCAAAGGTGCACGGAACGCTGTTATCTTCCCACCAAAGGTGGTCCCTATTTTTTCTACTTGCATTTTTTACGTGCTTTCGAACTGCTAGGTTGGCAGAAGCTGGGATAAGTCACGGGAGCTCACCCCCGTTAAGCGGCACTAGGGATTCGAACCGCTGAACTGCCGACCTTTCGATCGACAAGCTCAGTGTCTTAGCCACTGAGTCACCGCATCCCTTCTGTACATAAAACTGCCTACATAATAGCTGCATTCCTGCACTCCGGATGCAAGTTTAAAATACATTGCAACAGATAAAGAATAATTTCCAAAGAAAATCTTATGAACACTTTTTAAACATCTTCTGGTTCCAATGCAGGCATCTTACACTGAGCTTCCTGGCCTGGAAAGCTCAGTTGTGCAAGAGGTGCATTTGCATATTAATAGGATTACAATAACTTATCCCCTCCAGGCGCTAATACTTTCTTTGTGCATAATGATATAACCCACAGTGAGTGACATGATACAGGCTGGATTTGAGAAATCTCAAAGGCCCAAATTAGCCATGATTCTAAGTATGGACATAACTCAAAGCAGCAGTTAATTTGAAACAAAAAAAAAGGCAACAAATACTTTCAACTCTTCAACTCAATTCTTTCATGAATAGCAAGTTTATAAAGTTCTGACGGATAGAATAATATTTTCTTCTCTATTTTGTACTGTTGGCAACTGTAAAGGGACTTCAATGAACAGCAGGCTGAAGAGAAGAGTCACACAGTCCTTACTCAAGCAGCACTCAAGGTTTACTCCCGAAAAGATTGAACATAATTGGAGGGAGATTATCTTCACTACATAAACCATGACTAAAAGTGCCGTACAATGGAAGCACAATGTTTGCTGTTCTCCCCAATTGTAGCTTATTAGTTTGGTGTAGTGGTTAAGGCACCAGGTTAGTAACTGGGAAACGGGAAGTTCTAGTCCCACCTTAGGCATGAAAGCCAATTGGGTGACTTTGAGCCAATCACCAGGAGACTGGAAGTTCTAGTCCCGCCTTAGACATGAAAGCCAGCTGGGTGACTTTGAGCCAATCACCAGGAGACGGGGAGTTCTAGTCCCGCCTTAGGCATGAAAGCCAGCTGGGTGACTTTGAGCCAATCACCAGGACACGGGGAGTTCTAGTCCCGCCTTAGGCATGAAAGCCAGCTGGGTGACTTTGAGCCAATCACCAGGAGACGGGGAGTTCTAGTCCCGCCTTAGGCATGAAAGACAGCTGGGTGACTTTGGGCCAATCACCAGGAGACGGGGAGTTCTAGTCCCGCCTTAGGCATGAAAGACAGCTGGGTGACTTTGGGCCAATCACCAGGAGACGGGTGAGTTCTAGTCCCGCCTTAGGCATGAAAGACAGCTGGGTGACTTTGGGCCAATCACCAGGAGACGGGGAGTTCTAGTCCCGCCTTAGGCATGAAAGACAGCTGGGTGACTTTGGGCCAATCACCAGGAGACGGGTGAGTTCTAGTCCCGCCTTAGGCATGAAAGACAGCTGGGTGACTTTGAGGGCACCAGGCTGGGGATAGCTGCAGAACCCCCCACCCCCCCCACAACCACCCCAATCCTGGAGATGTCTAGTGCTCTGGACTACAACTCCCATCATCTTCACATCATCGCAAGGAGAGGGGTCCGGCGCGCTGAGCACAGGCAGGCACCCAATTCAACACCTCTGCTGAGCGCCATGTCGGGGACTCTGCAGACCCCTTGCCCCCAAAGGTGAGGGCTGTCTAAGGCTCTGGACTACAGCTCCCATCACCTTGCTCATTTGCTTGGCAAAGATGGGGGGGGGGACACATGCTGAGGGTGGGGGAGGGGCGGGAAGAGCGGGAGCTCTTTGGTGGGCGCCAGGTTGGGGACCGCAGCAGCAGACAAACACACACACCCCGCCCCGCAACCTGCACCTATCTAGGGCTCTGGACTACAATTCCCATCACCTTGCTTGGTAAGGGCGGGGGAGAGGGGCAGGGAGATCGGGAGCCCATTGCAACCCGTCTGGAGGGCGCCACGTTGGGAACAGCTGATCACCCCCCCCCCACCCCGCCAAACCTGGGGCTATCTAGAGCTCTGGACTACAACTCCCATCATCTTCCCCACTTGCTTTGCAAGGGACGGGGGAGCTGCTGAGGGTGGGGGAGGGAAGAGCAGGACGTCACTGCAACCAGGTTTGGGGGCCGCAGCAGCAGACTCCCCCCACCCCCACCCCACCACCTGCAGCTAAATCTAAGGGCTCTGGACTACAATTCCCATCACCTTGGTAAGGAAGGGGGCGGGGAGAGCGGGAGCCCATGGCAACCCCTCCGGCGGGCGCCAGGTTGGAAACAGCTGATTCTCCGACTTCCCCCCCCACGACACCCCCCCCCCAAACCTACCTGGACTACAACTCCCATCATTTTGCTCATTTGCTTCGCAAGGAGGGAGGGGGGGAAGACATGCTGAGGGTGGGGGAGGGGAGGGAGCCCATGGCAGCCCCTCCGGCGGGCGCCAGGTTGGAGGAAGGCGGCCGGAGAACGCCCCCCCCACCCCCTCAGGGCTTCCCGCCCGGCAGCTCCGCGCCCTCCCCGAAAGAAAGCCCCCGACCGAGCCGCCCCCCCCGGGAGAAAGGAGGGGGGGTCCCCTGGGGGAGGACGGGGGGGGCGAGTCCCAGCCCGGCCCTCCCTTCCCCGCCGCTCGAAGTGTGTTTGTGGGGCGGGTCGCCTCACCTCCTCCTCCTCCTCCTCCTCCGGCGGGGTCTCCTTCGCCACAGGCGCAGCGCCCGCAACAGCAACAGCCGCCTCAGCCGCGCCCCCAGCCCCCTCCCCCACCCGGCCGGAAAGAGGGGCCGCAGGAGGGGACTCTATGGGCCACGCGCCGGAAGTGGCGTCACCGAGCGGGTCCCGGCCAGAGAGCGGCGGCGGGGGGTGGGGTGGGAGTGGAGAGCAGGAGGCGGGACCCCTTTCGCCACTTCCGGTTTGGGAGGGGAGGGGGGGAGGAGGTTTGCAGAAAGCTCAGGGTTGCCCTGGGCAACCGTGTGTGTGTGTGTCTGTGTGTGTTTTAATAAAATTATTTTGAAATTAAATAATTGTTAAAATTATTTTTCACCCTGCAAAGAAGAGAGAGAAAAGCATGCCCCAAATTCCACATTTTTTTGTGTGTGTGTGGAAGAGAAGAGGGGGGAGGAGGGAAATATTGAAAGTAATAAAAAAATATAAGAAGGCATATATTCACAGATATACATACATACCCATGTAGAGAATATTTCTAGCTGCCAGAAAAGAAGCTCAGAGAGCTGTTTCCTAATACGATTTGATTGCTTATTTGTACCCTATGACTATCATTAAGTGTTGTACCTTATGAACGTATCTTTTATGTACACTGAGAGCGTATCCACAAAGACAAATTTCTTGTGTGTCCAATCACACTTGGCCAATAAAAAATTCAATTCAATTCAATTCAATTCTATTCTATTCTATTCTATTCTATTCTATTCTATTCTATTCTATTCTTATGATTCTTGACGAATGTATCTTTCCTTTTATGTACACTGTGAGCGTATGCACCAAAGACAAATTCCTTGTGTGTTCAATCACACTTGGCCAATAAAGAATTCTATTCTATTCTATTCTATTCTATTCTATTCTATTCTATTCTATTCTATTCTATTCTATTCCATTCCATTCCATTCCATTCCATTCCATTCCATTCCATTCTATTCTATTCTTCTGATACACGCACTCCTTACAAAAATAAATAATTCCCCCCAGAGATACGGAGGATTCCGGATCTGCGCACCTTCCGCCGCGAGTTGAAGACGTTTTTATTTCATCAAGCTGGCCTCGCCTAAATCTTCTCCCTTTTAACTGTAAATTTTAAATTTTTAATGTATTTTAAAATTATGGGTTTTTAATTATGGGTATTAATTCAGCCAAATTTATTTAATTCATTTTTATTTGATTTTAAATTTTGTATATTTATGTGTTTTACTTCATGGCTGTGCACCGCCCTGAGTCCTTCGGGAGTAGGGCGGTATAGAAATTCAATAAAATAAATAAATAAATAAATAAATATGGATATAATTATGCATATACACTATCGTTTTGAAACTTCTAATCCCAAGTTTTCGCATCCCCTAGAATACCGTCTCGCACCCCACCCACCCCCGCAGTTGGGAACCTCTGATCTAGATAGATCAATTTTGCAGGCCAGAGAATAGTTGAAGGCTGTATGTTGGTCTCTCCAGAATTGAATAATAAGTATTTGAGCTGCTTGTGCATTGGTGAACTGTCAGAAGAATCAATTTTAAAGATAAGGCATAATAATAATAGACTTGATAGGTGGATAAAAATGCCAAGTCCAGTGTAAATATCTGTCTAACTGCAACCAACTATAATAATAATTATAATGCAAACATTTTCCTATCTCAGGTCCATGGGAAGGACTCAATAGGTGGATAAAAATGCCAAATCCAGTCTCAAGACCTGTCTGACTGCAACAAGCCAATATCCTCTGACTTTGGGCAGCTCACAACAATGACTTAACATATATGCAAATGATGTATAGATGCTCTTCATATGACAGGCTAAATTTGGGCCAGATTAGTCCTACCTTATGGAAGAAATTCACATTAGTATTAAATTTATTAAGTCTGCCCACCCCAAAAAAAAAAACTCTGGGCTGCCAACGGGTTTACAACAATTAATGGCTGAACTATGCAATGAAATACTAAGCCAAAAAAAATAGACACTTTACATTGTAATATGATCGTTGAACCTCATTATAAGCACTGTGGGAAAACTTGAAAAGCCAGACCAGAAACAGATAATCCAGAATATAATCTAACTATGTGATCACTAAAAAATAACAATTTGATGCATAATCAGTTATGGAATTAGGTATATAGTCCATGCATGTAATTGTACAGTTCCACCCACATATATATCAGATCAAAATGAAGATTATTCAGTTGGATCCAGACTTAAAAGTTTTGTTGCAATATAATAACAGCACAATTAGTCTAGTCACTTATTACACACACATTACATGCAATTAGTATGTCAAATTCTCCATTACAAGTTACTTCTTTCTAAATCTACTTCTTTTTCATTGAGTTTAAAGGGGATTACTCTGAATGGGAACTGTCCTTCTACACAACTTTTCATTTCACACACAATGACACCGAATTAGAAGTGCAAATCTACCTGCTTTTCTTTGCACATTTATTAGAGTAAGCCTTATTAAAATTCACTGAGATTTTAAATATATTTAAATTTGCCATTTCAGAATAAGTCGGTGTATTCACATTACTATTTACAACACTTTGCAGGTGGTCCTTGACTTACAACTGTTCATTTAGTGATTGTTTGAATTTACAACTGACACTGAAAAAAGTGACTTACGGCTGTTTTTCATCCTTGTGACCATTGCAGCAGGTCACGTGATCAAAATTCAGCCACTTAGCAACTGACTCGCATTTATGACAATTGCAGTGTCCCAAGGTCATGTGATCCACTTTTTGCGACCTTCTGACCATCAAGGTCAACAAATGTCTCACTTAGCGACAGAAATTTTGGACTCAATCGTGGTCATAAGTCGAGGACTACCTGTACTTTTATTAAAACTAGTGACTGATCTTTATTCTCTTAGTTGTCATGGCTGATTTACAGTTCTCCAAAGCAGCACTTCAGATTTAGGACAGTAAAACTACACTTTTTATTTTCCAAAAATGCCATGGATTCAAAAGTACAGGACTGTATTGTACAGGCAAAAGTGGTGCCACTCTATCCCTTACAGTCTCGATGCCCTTTTCTTCCATAGAGATGTTAAAGATAGAGCGACGTTGTATTTTGCCTCCATGGAGGAGGGAAAAATTGTTCAGACCGGAAGTCTAGTTTTATATTTATTTTATATTGTTTAATAATCTCTAGTTTGCGGGATAGGAGGGACAAAAGTGAGACAGAACTGGGAGGAGAAAACGAGGGGAGGGGAACGAAAAACCACAGCAGAAGCAACGCCAGGGAAACCATTCTTTGAACGGTTACTATAGCAACCGCAAAGCGGCAAGCCAAAATGAAGGGCGGAGCAAAAACAGCGCCGTATTCTTCCGTTCCAGAAAAGGGCGGGTCTTCCACAGCGGATAGCCAATGGGAGGGCGGAGGAAATATAAATGCCTCCT
The DNA here is from genome assembly GCF_059756535.1 of Pantherophis guttatus. Lineage (NCBI taxonomy): Eukaryota > Metazoa > Chordata > Lepidosauria > Squamata > Colubridae > Pantherophis > Pantherophis guttatus. The sequence goes on from NC_142075.1 coordinate 22,239,916, forward strand.
GGCGGGAGAATATTGTAATTACGTCGGAAAAGAACAAGGAAATCCTGACGATGGCGCATGCGCAGAGCAGCCCAGATGTCTAAGTTTTGTTGGAAACTCAATTTAGTGCCTTGACAGTATTTTGCTAAGAAATACTATGTGGACAATTGTATTTTTAGCCAACGCATTCAGACCAACATTTCTTAAATTATAGTTTAGTCTTTATTGTTATTGCATGGCTTCCCCATGGCAATTAGTTTTCAAATCAGCTGTAATGATTTGCAATCCTATGAGCTTAGGAAAATAGAATAAAAATACATTTGAAATATTGAAAGGACGGTGGAGAAAAAGGTTAGGAAAACAAAGCCATTCATCCTGCACAGATCAGGCGAGAATCAATCCCTCCCTTCCTGTTTTCAAGAAACTGCAAACACTTGATTTTAATAAATGTTTTATTTATGCCGATAAGGAAATTAATCTTACATGATCCATCTATCCATCCCTCTATCCATTCATCATCTATCTATGTCTGTCTCTCTCTCCCATCTATCGTCTATCAATCATCTATCTATCTATCTATCTATCTATCTATCTATCTATCTATCTATCTATCTCACATCTCTCTCATCTCTCTCTCCCCCCTATATATCTATATACCATATATCTATCTCTATCACTCTCATCTATCTGTCCATCCATCCATCCATCTACCCACCCACCCACCCTTCTATCTATCTATCTATCTATCTTATCTATCTATCTATCTATCTCACATCTCTCTCTCTCTCACATACACACACCCATATCTCCCTCCTTCTCTCTCTCTTGATTACTTTAACAACCAATTCTCTACGACATCCCATTGTTTACAGTATGCCAGTCTCTGAAACTGAGTAAGCACCAGGAAATGTTCTTGAAATATATACAGAAGAAGTTTTGGAATATGTCCAAAGATATATTGCTGATAAAGGCTCCTGTTTAACCTTATTTGGTTATACTGTAGTTGTCCTCCCTACAATATAGCTATGTTTTAATGACATTTACTTATTGCACAAACAGCCCATATTCACAGCTGCTCACAGATAAGTATAGGATCAAAGGGCAAGACGAGCAGGAAACTGATAAATACCAGTGGGGCAAAAAATCAAAGGGAAGGAAAGGATTTGATCCTTGCTGACACAATTGTGGAATTAAGTGCCGAGCTAACCATCTTGTCTTGGGGTAAGTATGGACTGGATTTTAAACCATCACTCTCCCTAAATGTTCTGCCCATATTGGCTTGAATGGGGTTGCCAGTAGTGGATTGAGAGAAGGTGAGTTGTAAGAGGAAGTTAGATGAAAAGATCAAGAAATCTTAAGTTTCCTTTCAAAACTAGCTCAGAAGCTGCTGGCTTTAGTGGTAGAACATCCCCTCTGCATTCAAAATGTCCTAGGTTTGAACTCTGCCTTTGTGAAAAGCATCTAGAATGAGCCAGAAACAAGAATATGGAACAAAGAACAAGTCAGATGGGAAGCTGAGCTAAAACAGAACCGGACCCAAATGAGAACTGAATGAAGCTTGAGGAAAACCTTGTAGCCCAACTAATGTTCCCCTAAAATAGGAGGTTGTTTAGGGAAGCTCTTTTTAATGGTCATCCAGAAAATTTTTTTACAAGAAGGTCCCCAGCTCTAGTTTGTATAAAGGTAAAGCTTCCCCTCGCACATATGTGCTAGTCGTTCCCGGCTCTAGGGGGCGGTGCTCATATCTGTTTCAAAGCCAAAGAGCCAGCGCTGTCCGAAGACGTCTCCGTGGTCATGTGGCCGGCAGGACTAAATGCCAAAGGCGCACGGAACGCCATTACCTTCCCACTAAAGGTGGTCCCTACTTTTTCTACTTGCATTTTTTACCTGCTTTCGAACTGCTAGGTTGGCAGAAGCTGGGACAAGTCACGGGAGCTCACCCTGTTAGGCGGCACTAGGGATTCGAACCGCTGAACTGCCGACCTTTCGATCGACAAGCACAGCGTCTTAGCCACTGAGCCACCACATCCCTATTAGTTTGCATATTCCTTAGCAAAATGTTCCATTGGACCTTCTGGCTAACAACGGCACTAAGTCAATTGAATAAATTTCTTCCAGCCCTTGTCTCTTAAAAGTGCGTTATTCAGCTCTTAACTCTGGTTTGTTTGTTTTTTTTCTCATTTGAATATGGGATAAGGGAATGGTACGAAAGAAGATAGGTTGTTTTAGGTCAGTGATGGCCAACTTTTTGGCATGTCGTGTCAAAAATTTTGAAAATGTCTAACTCAGCTCTGCTGGCATGTCACCGACTGTCATCCCCTGAACAAAAGAGAAACAATTCTGTATATATCCATCTGTCCATCCATCCATCTATCATCTATCTATCTATCTATCTATCTATCTATCTATCTATCTATTATCTATCTATCTAAATTAGATATTAGATATTTAACTATCTTAAATTAGGCTGAATGATTTAATTATTTTAATAAGCTTTTAATTTTTGTTGTACATTGTTTTTACCACGGCTGTTCACCGCCCTGAGTCCTTCGGGAGAAGGGCGGTATACAAATATAATAAACTATCTATCTATCTATCTTCCACAGTCCAATCATGAGGGATGCTATGTATTAACTAAACAAATATCAATTACCAGGGGTAGGGCGTTCTCTGTGGGTGCCCCCACCCTCTGGAATGAATTACCTATATAAATACATGAAATAAATAAATAAATAAATAAATAAATTACAAAAATGAAATACAAGTAAAGGCCATTCCCTTCTAACACTGATGACATTACGTGGTATGTGTGCAAGAAATCAACCAAGCTCAGAGAGTCCCAAGGAGCCCTCATATACTGAATTTTGCAGGATGGAGATAGTGTATTCTTAATGTCTCTGCCTGGTTCTCTCCTAGGTTTACCTACCAATGGCCGACCAAGAGACCGTAGCGCTTGTGGTGGACAATAGCAGCAGAAACTGCAGAGCAGGAGTTGCAGGAGAGGACCTCCCCAGAATAGTACTTCCTCCCATCATTGGGAGGCCCAAGCAGCAGAGTGCAGTGGAAGACAGAAAGGCCTTCTACGTGGGAAGTGATGCTCAGAGCAGGAGAGACGTCTTGAGCTTGAGGTCCTCCTTTCATTTTGGCTTTATTAACAACTGGGATGACATGGAGAAAATCTGGCACCATGTTTTCTACAAAGAGTTGCAGTTGGCTCCGGAGGAACATCCAGTCTTGCTTTCCGAGGGCTCCAGGGTCTTTAAGAGCGAGGCAGAGAAGATAACCCAGATTATGTTCGAGAGCTTCAATGCATCAGCCTTCTACTTGGCCTTTCAAGCCGTGCTCTCCCTCTACGCTTCCGGCCGCACCAATGGAGTAGTTCTGGATATAAAGAACGACCGGATGGATCCTCTCCCCATCTACGAAGGCCATGCCCTCCGCCGTGCTCTCTTCCGCATGGACATGGGTGGCGAAGACCTGACGGACTTCCTTCTGCAGATGCTGAATAAAAGAGGCTACCACATCAAACCAGAAGAGAAGGAGATGGTGGAGGACATCAAGGAGAAGTTTTGCTACGTGGCCCCGGATTTTGTGAAAGAAATGGCCACCGCTACACCCTCCTCTTTGGAGAAGCAGTATGAGCTACCCGACGGGCAAGTGATTACCATTGATACCGAGCGTTACAGGTGCCCCGAAGGCCTCTTCCAGCCCGGATATCTGAATAAAGAATTTTGTGGCATCCACGAGATTGTCTTTAACGCCGTGATGACGTGTGACCGGGATCTCCGCAGCACCATGTATAAAAATGTCGTGCTGGCAGGTGGCACCTCCATGTTCCCTGGCATTGCTGAAAGGTTGCAGACGGAGCTGCCGCCACTGCTTCCCTCGAATGCCGAGGTCAACATCGTTGCCCCCCCGAATCGCACGTGCTCATCGTGGGTTGGGGGATCCCTCCTAGCGTCTCTTCCTCTCTTTCAGCAAATGTGTATCAGCAAAAAGGAGTATGAGGAATTCGGCCCAGCTCTTGTACACCGGAAGTGCTTTTGAGGGTTTGGGGGTTTTTTTTGCTGCTTCTGTTCAGTAGTTACATGTCAAAGTAATGTTAGAAGCAGAATAACAGAGTTGGAAGGGACCTTGGAGGTCTTCTAGTCCAACCCCCTTGCTTAGGCAGGAAACCCTATACCCGTGATGGCGAACCTATGACACCTGTGCCACAGGTGGCACGCGGAGCCGTATCTGTGGGCACGCGAGTGTTGCCCTAGCTCAGCTCCAACACGCATGCATGCGCTGGCCACCTGATTTTTGCCCCTTCCGGGTCCACCGGAAGTCAAGAAATGGGCTGTTTCCGGCCTCTGGGGGCGGGGGGGGAGGAGGGGAGAGGCAGTTTTTGCCCTCCCCAGGCTCCAAGAAAGCCTCTGGAGGCTGGGGAGGGTGAAAAACGGGCCTTCCGGGTCCACTGGAAATGGGAAAATGGGCTGTTTCTGACCTCCAGAGGGCCTCTGGCGGGGGGGGGGGATGCCGTTTTCGCTCTCCTCAGGTTCCAAGAAAGCCTCTGGAGCCTGGGGAGGGTGAAAAAACGGACCTACTGGGCCCACCATGCCATCGCATGGCAAAAGTGGGGGGTGCAGGGGGGTCACGCGTGCAGGTGTGGAGGGGGGGCGGGGCGCATTGAATTATGGATGTGGGCATTTAAAAAAAGAGTAATCATCATACTTGTAACATCAGTTTCTGAATCTTTAACCTATTGCTAGAATAATATCTACTTTTTCCCTCTTACCTATATTCAGTACTCTAAGGCACCTTATTATTAATTAATACTATTATTAGAGTATTAGGAATCTAAATGTATTCTATCAATATTGCACTGAAAAAAACATTACACCAAAAATTGAGAAAATGGAGCAATGGATAGTATAAATCAATCAATAAATGAATAAATCGTTTAATAAATGGACTGTGCTTTATGGAGATATTTTAGGTTGTTTGAAAGTCTCTCATTTAATTACTACACTGTATATTTTTTTCTGATTTTATTAGCCCTGATATATATATATATATATATATATATATATATATATATATATATATATATGTAGATCTTTGGTTATTCGGGTCTTCTCCCACGTAAAATTGGAAGTGTCTTGGCAACGTTTCGACGAAGTCTCATTCGTCATCTTCAGACCCGAATAACCAAAGATCTACATATATATATATATATATATATATATATATATATATATATATATATATATATAGTTACTCTTCACTCTATTTTCTGGTTGCTATATGTCACCAATACTATTTATTTAAAAAAAGAAAGCGATTTTTGACCGTAGATGACAAATCATCCTTTCTCCATCTACAAAGTCGGGGTAGTTGTGCAATATGGGTTTCTGTACTGTGGATTTTTAATATTTGTAAGCCTCCCCGAGTCACTATGTGTAAATTGGGCAATCAAATAAATTTAATAAATGAATAATCGGTTCAGTCATGATCCTCCAAAGATCTTAAAAGTATTTTTGTAATACGTGTGATTAAAAAAAAAACCTTATCGAATCCACAGGCTTTGATATATGCTTTGTGACTTAGTTTGTTTCTACTAGTTGCCAGTATAAATAGAATAGAATAGAGTAGAGTAGAGTAGAGTAGAATAGAATAGAATAGAATAGAATAGAATAGAATAGAACAGAACAGAGAATAGAATAGAATAGAATGGAGAATAGAATAGAATGATGGAGAATAGGATAGGATAGGATAGGATAGGATAGGATAGGATAGGATAGGATAGGATAGGATAGGATAGGATAGGATAGGATAGGATAGGATGATGGAGAATAGAATAGAATGATGGAGAATAGAATAAAATAGAATGATGGAGAATAGGATAGGATAGGATGATGGAAAATGAAATAGAATGATGGAGAATAGAATAGAATAGAATAGAATAGAATGATGGAGGATAGAATAGAATAGAATAGAATAGAATAGAATAGAATAGAATAGAATAGAATAGAATAGAATAGAATAGAATGATGGAGAATAGGATAGGATAGGATAGAATAGAATAGAATAGAATAGAATAGAATAGAATAGAATAGAATAGAATAGAATAGAATTTTATTGGCCAAGTGTGATTGGACACACAAGGAATTTGTCTTTGGTGCATATGCTCTCAGTGTACATAAGGAGAATAAAATACATTCTATTAATCTTACATGATCCATCCTTCCCTCCGTCCATCCATCCATCCATCCATCCATCCATCCATCCATCCATCCATGTTTGTCTCTCTCTCCCATCATCTATCTATCTATCTATCTATCTATCTATCTATCTATCTATCATCTCACATCACATCTCTCATCTCTCTCTCTCTCCCCCATATATCTATATACCATATATCTATATCACTCATCTCTCTATCCATCTATCTATCTCACATCTCTATCTATCTTACATCTCTCATCTCTCTCTTCTCCCATATATCTATATACCATATATCTATATCTCTCTCATCTATCTATCCATCTATCCATCCATCTATCCATCCACCCACCTATCTATCTATCTATCTATCTATCTATCTATCTATCTATCTATCTATCATCTCTCTCTCTCACACACACACACACCATATCTCCCTCCCTCCCTTCCTCTCTCTCTCTTGATTACTTTAACAACCAATTCTCTACGACATCCCATTTTTTACAGTATGCCAGTCTCTGAAACTGAGTAAGCACCAGGAAATGTTCTTGAAATATATACAGAAGGAGTTTTGGAATACGTCCAAAGATATATTGCTGATAAAGGCTCCTGTTTAACCTTATTTGGTTATACTGTAGTTGTCCTCCTTACAAAATAGCTATGTTTCAATGACATTTACTTATTGCACAAACAGCCCATATTCACAGCTGCTCACAGATAAGTATAGGATCAAAGGGCAAGACGAGCAGGAAACTGATAAATACCAGTGGGGGGAAAAATCAAAGGGAAGGAAAGGATTTGATCCTTGCTGACACAATTGTGGAATCAAGTGCCGAGCTAACCATCTTGCCTTGGGGTAAGTATGGACTGGATTTTAAACCATCACTCTCCCTAAATGTTCTGCCCATATTGGCTTGAATGGGGTTGCCAGTAGTGGATTGAGAGAAGGTGAGTTGTAAGAGGAAGTTAGATGAAAAGATCAAGAAATCTTAAGTTTCCTTTCAAAGCTAGCTCAGAAGCTGCTGGCTTTAGTGGTAGAACATCCCCTCTGCATTCAAAATGTCCTAGGTTTGAACTCTGCCTTTGTGAAAAGCATCTAGAATGAGCCAGAAACAAGAATATGGAACAAAGAACAAGTCAGATGGGAAGCTGAGCTAAAACAGAACCGGACCCAAATGAGAACTGAATGAAGCTTGAGGAAAACCTTGTTGCCCAACTAATGTTCCCCTAAAATAAGAGGTTGTTTAGGGAAGCTCTTTTTAATGGTCATCCAGAAAATTTTTCTACAAGAAGGTTCCCAGCTCTAGTTTGTATAAAGGTAAAGCTTCCCCTCGCACATATGTGCTAGTCGTTCCCGGCTCTAGGGGGCGGTGCTCATCTCCGTTTCAAAGCCGAAGAGCCAGCGCTGTCCGAAGACGTCTCCGTGGTCATGTGGCCGGCAGGACTCAACGCCAAAGGCGCACGGAACGCTGTTACCTTCCCACCAAAGGTGGTCCCTATTTTTCTACTTGCATTTTTTTAACGTGCTTTCGAACTGCTAGGTTGGCAGAAGCTGGGACAAGTCACGGGAGTTCACCCCGTTACGCGGCACCAGGGATTCGAACCGCTGAACTGCCGACCTTTCGATCGACAAGCTCAGCGTCTTAGCCACTGAGCCACCACATCCCTATTAGTTTGCATATTCCTTAGCAAAATGTCCCATTGGACCTTCTGGCTAACAACGGCACTAAGTCAATTGAATCAATTTCTTCCAGCCCTTGTCTCTTAAAAGTGCAAGTTATTCAGCTCTTAACTCTGGTTTGTTTGTTTTTTTCTCATTTGAATATGGGATAATAAGGGAATGGTACGAAAGAAGGTAGGTTGCTTTAAGTCAGTGATGGCTAACGTTTTGGCATGTCGTGTCAAAAATTTGGAAAATGTCTAACTCGGCTCTGCTGGCATGTCACCGACTGTCATCCCCTGAACAAAAGAGAAACAATTCTGTATATATCCATCTGTCCATCCATCTCCCTCTCTCTCTCTCTCTCTCTCTCTCTCTCTCTCTCTCTCTCTCTCTCTCTCTCTCTCTCTCTCTCTCTCTATCTATCTATCTATCTATCTATCTATCTTAGATATTTAACTATCTTAAATTAGGCTGAATGATATAATTATTTTAATAAGCTTTTAATTTTTGTTGTACATTGTTTTTACCACGGCTGTTCACTGCCCTGAGTCCTTCGGGAGAAGGGCGGTATACAAATATAATAAACTAACTAATTAACTATCTATCTATCTATCTATCTATCTATCTATCTATCTATCTATCTATCTATCTATCTATCTCCCACAGTCCAATCATGAGGGATGCTATGTATTAACTAAACAAATATCAATTACCAGGGGTAGGGCGTTCTCTGTGGGTGCTCCCACCCTCTGGAATGAATTACCTACCGAGCTCCGGACGGCTCCTGATCTCCGCTCCTTCCGTCGGGACCTGAAGACTTGGCTGTTCAAACAAATAGGCTGACTCTGATTCCGGGTTTTATTATTTACTATTAATTAGTTATTTGGTTTAAAATGGGATTTTATTGTACTTGTTTTTTAACTGTGTTCGCCGCCCTGAGTCCTTCGGGAGAATGGCGGCACATAAATACATGTAATAAATAAATAAATTACAAAAATGAAATACAAGTAAAGGCCATTCCCTTCTAACACTGATGACATTACGTGGTATGTGTGCAAGAAATCAACCAAGCTCAGAGAGTCCCAAGGAGCCCTCATATACTGAATTTTGCAGGATGGAGATAGTGTATTCTTAATGCCTCTGCCTGGTTCTCTCCTAGGTTTACCTACCAATGGCCGACCAAGAGACCGTAGCGCTTGTGGTGGACAATAGCAGCAGAAACTGCAGAGCAGGAGTTGCAGGAGAGGACCTCCCCAGAATAGTACTTCCTCCCATCATTGGGAGGCCCAAGCAGCAGAGTGCAGTGGAAGACAGAAAGGCCTTCTACGTGGGAAGTGATGCTCAGAGCAGGAGAGACGTCTTGAATTTGAGGTCCTCCTTTGATTTTGGCTTTATTAACAACTGGGATGACATGGAGAAAATCTGGCACCATGTTTTCTACAAAGAGTTGCAGTTGGCCCCGGAGGAACATCCAGTCTTGCTGTCCGAGAGTCCCAGGAACTTGAAGAGCGAGGAAGAGAAGATGACCCAGATTATGTTCGAGAGCTTCAATGCATCAGCCTTCTACTTGGCCTTTCAAGCCGTGCTCTCCCTCTACGCTTCCGGCCGCACCAATGGAGTAGTTCTGGATATAAAGAACGACCGGATGGATCCTCTCCCCGTCTACGAAGGCCATGCCCTCCGCCATGCTCTCTTCCGCATGGACATGGGTGGCGAAGACCTGACGGACTTCCTTCTGCAGATGCTGAATAAAAGAGGCTACCACATCAAACCAGAAGAGAGGGAGATGGTGGAGGACATCAAGGAGAAGCTTTGCTACGTGGCCCCGGATTTTGCGAAAGAAATGGCCACCGCTACACCCTCCTCTTTGGAGAAGCAGTATGAGCTACCCGACGGGCAAGTGATTACCATTGATACCGAGCGTTACAGGTGCCCCGAAGGCCTCTTTGATCCCAGATATCTGAATAAAGAATGTTGTGGCATCCACGATACTGTCTTTACTGCCGTGATGAAGTGTGAACAGGATCTCCGCAGCACCATGTATAAAAATGTCGTGCTGGCAGGTGGCACCTCCATGTTCCCTGGCATTGCTGAAAGGTTGCAGACGGAGCTGCCGCCACTGCTTCCCTCGAATGCCGAGGTCAACATCGTTGCCCCCCCGAATCGCACGTGCTCATCGTGGGTTGGGGGATCCCTCCTAGCGTCTCTTCCTCTCTTTCAGCAAATGTGTATCAGCAAAAAGGAGTATGAGGAATTCGGCCCAGCTCTTGTACACCGGAAGTGCTTTTGAGGGTTTTGGGGGTTTTTTGTGCTGCTTCTGTTCAGTAGTTACATGTCAAAGTAATGTTAGAAGCAGAATAACAGAGTTGGAAGGGACCTTGGAGGTCTTCTAGTCCAACCCCCTTGCTTAGGCAGGAAACCCTATACCCGTGATGGCGAACCTATGACACCTGTGCCACAGGTGGCACGCGGAGCCGTATCCGTGGGCACGCGAGTGTTGCCCTAGCTCAGCTCCAACACGCATGCATGCGCTGGCCACCTGATTTTTGCCCCTTCCGGGCCCACCGGAAGTCAAGAAATGGGCTGTTTCCGGCCTCTGGGGGGGGGGGGGAGGAGGGGAGAGGCAGTTTTTGCCCTCCCCAGGCTCCAAGAAAGCCTCTGGAGGCTGGGGAGGGTGAAAAACGGGCCTTCCGGGTCCACTGGAAATGGGAAAATGGGCTGTTTCTGACCTCCAGAGGGCCTCTGGGGGGGGGGGGGGGGAATGCCGTTTTCGCTCTCCTCAGGTTCCAAGAAAGCCTCTGGAGCCTGGGGAGGGTGAAAAAACGGACCTACTGGGCCCACCATGCCATCGCATGGCAAAAGTGGGGGGTGCAGGGGGGTCACGCGTGCAGGTGTGGAGGGGGGGCGGGGCGCATTGAATTATGGATGTGGGCATTTAAAAAAAGAGTAATCATCATACTTGTAACATCAGTTTCTGAATCTTTAACCTATTGCTACAATAATATCTACTTTTTCCCTCTTACCTATATTCAGTACTCTAAGGCACCTTATTATTAATTAATACTATTATTAGAGTATTAGGAATCTAAATGTATTCTATCAATATTGCACTGAAAAAAACATTACACCAAAAATTGAGAAAATGGAGCAATGGATAGTATAAATCAATCAATAAATGAATAAATCGTCATGGGGGACTTCAACCTGCCATCCGTCGGTGAGGCGTCTGAGGTGGCTCAGGAGTTCATGGCTTCCATGACGGCCATGGACCTGACCCAATTAGTTCATGGCCCTACTCACACGGGGGGAAACACGCTGGACCTGGTTTTTGTCTCTGGTCAGTGGCTGAGTGGTCTCAAGATAGGGGATATAGCGATCGAGCCCTTGTCATGGTCAGATCACTCCCTCCTTCACTTTGACCTTCGAACCGCCACACCCCGCCGCAGGGAGGCGGAACCGATGAGGTGGTTCCGCCCCAGGCGCCTGATGGACCCGGATAGGTTCCAGACGGAGCTTGGGCCATTTCCTGAGGCTCTGGCACACGGCTCGACTGAAGACCTAGTGGCTGCCTGGGATAGGGCGGCCGCTGGGGCTTTGGACCGGGTCGTGCCTTTGCGGCCTCTGACCCGGCGTCGATCTCACCTGGCTCCCTGGTTCACCGAGGAGCTGAGGGAGATGAAACGCCGGAAAAGACGCCTGGAGAGCAGTTGGAGGGCCAGCCGTTCTGAATCTGACCGAACACTGGTAAGGTCTCATATTAAGACCTACCTGGTGGCAATAAAAGCGGCAAAGTGTAACTATTTTTCCGCTCTTATTGCGTCATCAGATAATCGCCCGGCCGCCCTGTTTAGGGTGACCCGCTCCCTGCTCCACCAGGAAGCGCGGGAGGACCCCTTGGAGGGTAGAGCCGAGGACTTTGTACAATATCTGTATGACAAAATCGCTCAGATTCGGGAAAATTTGGACTCTGACTGGGTAGATTCAGGAGGGAGGATGGAGGCAAGTCTTGAGAATATTACCTGGGAAGAGTTTGATTCTGTGACTCCGGAAAACATGGACAAGATACTGGGCAGATTAAGCGCAGCCACATGTTTATTGGACCCGTGTCCCTCCTGGCTGGTGCTGGCCTCTCGGGAGGTTACACGAGGTTGGCTCCAGGGGATTATAAATGCTTCCTTGAGAGAGGGTGTCTTCCCTACCGCCTTGAAGGAGGCGGTGGTGAGGCCTCTCCTCAAGAAGCCTTCCCTGGACCCAGCAGTGTTGGCTAATTACCGTCCAGTCTCCAACCTTTGCTTTATTGCGAAGGTTGTTGAGAGTGTGGTAGCGCGACAGCTTCCTCAGTACTTGGATGAATCGACTTATCTAGATCCGTTCCAGTCGGGCTTCAGGCCTGGATACAGCACGGAAACGGCATTGGTCGCATTGGTAGATGATCTCTGGAGGGCCCGGGACAGGGGTTGCTCCTCTGTCCTGGTCCTATTAGACCTCTCAGCAGCTTTTGATACCATCGACCATGGTATCATGCTGCACCGGTTGGAAGAGTTAGGGGTGGGGGGCACCGTGTTGCGGTGGTTCTCCTCCTTTCTCTCTGATCGGTCGCAGTCTGTGTTGACAGGGGGGCAGAGGTCGACCCCGAGGCCCCTTGTATGTGGGGTGCCACAGGGGTCGGTTCTCTCACCCCTTCTGTTCAACATTTATGTGAAGCCGCTGGGTGAGATCATCCGTGGTTTTGGGGTGAAGTATCATCAGTATGCTGATGATACTCAGCTATACATCTCCACCCCGGACCACCCCAATGATGCCCTTAAAGTGATGTCCCAGTGCCTGGAGGCTGTACGGATCTGGATGGGGAGGAACAGACTCAGGCTCAACCCATCCAAGACCGAGTGGCTGTGGTTTCCGACGTCCCGATATAGTCAATTGGTGCCATCACTGACTATTGGGGATGAGTCATTGCCCCCCACGGAGAGGGTTCGCAACTTAGGCGTCCTCTTGGACTCACGGCTGTCTTTAGAAGAACACTTGACGGCTGTGGCCGGGAGGTCTTTTTATCAGGTTCGCCTGATTCGCCAGTTGCGTCCCTTTCTGGATCGGGACTCGTTAAAAACGGTCACTCATGCCCTCGTCACTTCACGCCTGGACTACTGTAATGCTCTCTACATGGGGCTCCCCTTGAGGAGCACCCGGAGGCTCCAGCTGGTCCAGAATGCGGCCGCGCGGGTAGTTATGGGAGCAGCATGGCGCTCCCATGTGGCTCCCCTCCTGCGTGAGCTGCACTGGCTCCCTGTGGTCTTCCGGGTGCGCTTCAAGGTCTTAGTTACCACCTTTAGAGCGCTCCATGGCTTAGGACCGGGGTACTTACGAGACCGCCTTCTGCCACCAATAGCCTCTCACCGCCCAGTACGCTCCCATAGAGAGGGGCTTCTCAGGGTGCCGTCAGCCAAACAATGTCGACTGGCGGCCCCCAGGGGGAGAGCCTTTTCTGTGAGGGCACCCACCATCTGGAACGAGCTCCCCCCAGAGATACAGAAGATTCCGGATCTGCGCACTTTCCGCCGTGCCCTCAAAACATTCCTGTTTCAGCAGGCCGGCCTGGCCTAACTTTCCCTTTATATTGCTTTTTGATTTTATTTTAAACTGGGATGTCTTATATTATCTAGGACCAGAGTGTTTAGTATATTTTAATTGGTTTTTATTAACGTTTGTATTACATGTATTTCTATCGTTCGCTGTTCACTCTTCACTCTATTTTCTGGTTGTTATATGTCACCAATACTATTTTTTTAAAAAAAGAAAGCAATTTTTGACCGTAGATGACAAATCATCCTTTCTTCATCTACAAAGTTGGGGTAGTTGTGCAATATGGGTTTCTGTACTGTGGATTTTTAATATTTGTAAGCCTCCCCGAGTCACTATGTGTAAGTTGGGCAATCAAATAAATTTAATAAATGAATAATCGGTTCAGTCATGATCCTCCAAAGATCTTAAAAGTATTTTTGTAATACGTGTGATTAAAAAAAAAACCTTGTCGAATCCACAGGCTTTGATATATGCTTTGTGACTTAGTTTGTTTCTACTAGTTGCCAGTATAAATAGAATAGAATAGAATAGAGTAGAGTAGAGTAGAATAGAATAGAATAGAATAGAATAGAATAGAATAGAATAGGATAGAATAGAACAGAATAGAATGGAGAATAGAATAGAACAGAATAGAATGGAGAATAGAATAGAATGATGGAGGATAGGATAGGATAGGATAGGATAGGATAGGATAGGATAGGATAGGATGATGGAGAATAGAATAGAATGATGGAGAATAGGATAGGATAGGATGATGGAAAATGAAATAGAATAGAATAGAATAGAATAGAATAGAATAGAATAGAATAGAATAGAATAGAATAGAATAGAATGATGGAGAATAGAATAGAATAGAATAGAATAGAATAGAATAGAATAGAATAGAATAGAATAGAATAGAATAGAATAGAATGATGGAGAATAGGATAGGATAGGATAGGATAGGATAGGATAGAATAGAATAGAATAGAATAGAATAGAATAGAATAGAATAGAATAGAATAGAATAGAATTTTATTGGCCAAGTGTGATTGGACACACAAGGAATTTGTCTTTGGTGCATATGCTCTCAGTGTACATAAGGAGAATAAAATACATTCTATTAATCTTACATGATCCATCCTTCCCTCCGTCCATCCATCCATCCATCCATGTTTGTCTCTCTCTCCCATCATCTATCTATCTATCTATCTATCTATCTATCTATCTATCTATCATCTCACATCACATCTCTCATCTCTCTCTCTCTCCCCCATATATCTATATACCATATATCTATATCACTCATCTCTCTATCCATCTATCTATCTCACATCTCTATCTATCTTACATCTCTCATCTCTCTCTTCTCCCATATATCTATATACCATATATCTATATCTCTCTCATCTATCTATCCATCTATCCATCCATCCACCCACCTATCTATCTATCTATCTATCTATCTATCTATCTATCTATCTATCTATCATCTCTCTCTCTCTCACACACACACACACCATATCTCCCTCCCTCCCTTCCTCTCTCTCTCTTGATTACTTTAACAACCAATTCTCTACGACATCCCATTTTTTACAGTATGCCAGTCTCTGAAACTGAGTAAGCACCAGGAAATGTTCTTGAAATATATACAGAAGGAGTTTTGGAATATGTCCAAAGATATATTGCTGATAAAGGCTCCTGTTTAACCTTATTTGGTTATACTGTAGTTGTCCTCCTTACAAAATAGCTATGTTTTAATGACATTTACTTATTGCACAAACAGCCCATATTCACAGCTGCTCACAGATAAGTATAGGATCAAAGGGCAAGACGAGCAGGAAACTGATAAATACCAGTGGGGCAAAAAATCAAAGGGAAGGAAAGGATTTGATCCTTGCTGACACAATTGTGGAATCAAGTGCCGAGCTAACCATCTTGCCTTGGGGTAAGTATGGACTGGATTTTAAACCATCACTCTCCCTAAATGTTCTGCCCATATTGGCTTGAATGGGGTTGCCAGTAGTGGATTGAGAGAAGGTGAGTTGTAAGAGGAAGTTAGATGAAAAGATCAAGAAATCTTAAGTTTCCTTTCAAAGCTAGCTCAGAAGCTGCTGGCTTTAGTGGTAGAACATTCCCTCTGCATTCAAAATGTCCTAGGTTTGAACTCTGCCTTTGTGAAAAGCATCTAGAATGAGCCAGAAACAAGAATATGGAACAAAGAACAAGTCAGATGGGAAGCTGAGCTAAAACAGAACCAGACCCAAATGAGAACTGAATGAAGCTTGCGGAAAACCTTGTAGCCCAACTAATGTTCCCCTAAAATAGGAGGTTGTTTAGGGAAGCTCTTTTAATGGTCATCCAGAAAAAATTTTTACAAGAAGGTCCCCAGCTCTAGTTTGTATAAAGGTAAAGGTTCCCTTTGCACATATGTGCTAGTCATTTCCGGCTCTAGGGGGCGGTGCTCATATCTGTTTCAAAGCCGAAGAGCCAGCGCTGTCCGAAGACGTCTCCGTGGTCATGTGGCCGGCAGGACTAAACGCCACCAAAGGTGGTCCCTATTTTTCTACTTGCATTTTTTAACGTGCTTTCGAACTGCTAGGTTGGCAGAAGCTGGGACAAGTGACGGGAGCTCACCCCGTTAGGTGGCATTAGGGATTCAAACCGCTGAACTGCCGACCTTTTGATCGACAAGCACAGCGTCTTAGGCACTGAGCCACCACATCCCTATTAGTTTGCATATTCCTTAGCAAAATGTCCCATTGGACCTTCTGGCTAACAACGGCACTAAGTCAATTGAATCAATTTCTTCCAGCCCTTGTCTCTTAAAAGTGCAAGTTATTCAGCTCTTAACTCTGGTTTGTTTGTTTTTTTCTCATTTGAATATGGGATAATAAGGGAATGGTACGAAAGAAGGTAGGTTGCTTTAAGTCAGTGATGGCTAACGTTTTGGCATGTCGTGTCAAAAATTTGGAAAATGTCTAACTCGGCTCTGCTGGCATGTCACCGACTGTCATCCCCTGAACAAAAGAGAAACAATTCTGTATATATCCATCTGTCCATCCATCTCTCTCTCTCTCTCTCTCTCTCTCTCTCTCTCTCTCTCTCTCTCTCTCTATCTATCTATCTATCTATCTATCATCTATATTAGATATTAGATATTTAACTATCTTAAATTAGGCTGAATGATTTAATTATTTTAATAAGCTTTTAATTTTTGTTGTACATTGTTTTTACCACGGCTGTTCACCGCCCTGAGTCCTTCGGGAGAAGGGCGGTATACAAATATAATAAACTATCTATCTATCTATCTATCTATCTATCTATCTATCTATCTATCTATCTATCTATCTCCCACAGTCCAATCATGAGGGATGCTATGTATTAACTAAACAAATATCAATTACCAGGGGTAGGGCGTTCTCTGTGGGTGCTCCCACCCTCTGGAATGAATTACCTACCGAGCTCCGGACGGCTCCTGATCTCCGCTCCTTCCGTCGGGACCTGAAGACTTGGCTGTTCAAACAAATAGGCTGACTCTGATTCCGGGTTTTATTATTTACTATTAATTAGTTATTTGGTTTAAAATGGGATTTTATTGTACTTGTTTTTTAACTGTGTTCGCCGCCCTGAGTCCTTCGGGAGAATGGCGGCACATAAATACATGTAATAAATAAATAAATTACAAAAATGAAATACAAGTAAAGGCCATTCCCTTCTAACACTGATGACATTACGTGGTATGTGTGCAAGAAATCAACCAAGCTCAGAGAGTCCCAAGGAGCCCTCATATACTGAATTTTGCAGGATGGAGATAGTGTATTCTTAATGCCTCTGCCTGGTTCTCTCCTAGGTTTACCTACCAATGGCCGACCAAGAGACCGCAGCGCTTGTGGTGGACAATAGCAGCAGAAACTGCAGAGCAGGAGTTGCAGGAGAGGACCTCCCCAGAATAGTACTTCCCCCCATCATTGGGAGGCCCAAGCAGCAGAGTGCAGTGGAAGACAGAAAGGCCTTCTACGTGGGAAGTGATGCTCAGAGCAGGAGAGACGTCTTGAGCTTGAGGTCCTCCTTTCATTTTGGCTTTATTAACAACTGGGATGACATGGAGAAAATCTGGCACCATGTTTTCTACAAAGAGTTGCAGTTGGCCCCGGAGGAACATCCAGTCTTGCTGTCCGAGAGTCCCAGGAACTTGAAGAGCGAGGAAGAGAAGATGACCCAGATTATGTTCGAGAGCTTCAATGCATCAGCCTTCTACTTGGCCTTTCAAGCCGTGCTCTCCCTCTACGCTTCCGGCCGCACCAATGGAGTAGTTCTGGATATAAAGAACGACCGGATAGATCCTCTCCCCATCTACGAAGGCCAAGCCCTCCGCCATGCTCTCTTCCGCATGGACATGGGTGGCGAAGACCTGACGGACTTCCTTCTGCAGATGCTGAATAAAAGAGGCTACCACATCAAACGGGAAGAGAGGGAGATGGTGGAGGACATCAAGGAGAAGTTTTGCTACGTGGCCCCGGATTTTGCGAAAGAAATGGCCACCGCTACACCCTCCTCTTTGGAGAAGCAGTATGAGCTACCCGACGGGCAAGTGATTACCATTGATACCGAGCGTTACAGGTGCCCCGAAGGCCTCTTTGAGCCCGGATATCTGAATAAAGAATGTTGTGGCATCCACGATACTGTCTTTAGTGCCGTGATGAAGTGTGACCGGGATCTCCGCAGCACCATGTATAAAAATGTCGTGCTGGCAGGTGGCACCTCCATGTTCCCTGGCTTTGCTGAAAGGTTGCAGACGGAGATGGCGCCACTGCTTCCCTTGAATGCAGAGGTCAACATCGTTGCCCCCCCGAATCGCACGTGCTCATCGTGGGTTGGGGGATCCCTCCTAGCGTCTCTTCCTCACTTTCAGCAAATGTGTATCAGCAAAAAGGAGTATGAGGAATTCGGCCCAGCTCTTGTACACCAGAAGTGTACAAGAGCAATAGATAGTATAAATAAATAAATAAATGAATAAATTGATTAATAAATGGATTGAGCTTTATGGAGATATTTTAGTTTGTTCAAAAGTCTCTCATTTAATTACTACACTGTATATTTCTTTCTGATTTTATTAGCCCTGATATATATATATGTATATGTATATGTATATGTATATGTATATGTATATGTATATGTATATGTATATGTATATATGTATGTATATATTTACTCCACTCTATTTTCTGGTTGTTATATGTCACCAATACTATTTTTTTTAAAAAAGAAAGCGATTTTTGACCGTAGATGACAAATCATCCTTTCTTCATATACAAAGTTGGGGTAGTTGTGCAATATGGGTTTCTGTACTGTGGATTTTTAATATTTGTAACCCTCCCCGAGTCACTATGTGTAAGTTGGGCAATCAAATAAATTTAATAAATGAATAATCGGTTCAGTCATGATCCTCCAAAGATCTTAAAGTATTTTTGTAATACTTGTGTGATTAAAAAAAAAAAAACTTGACAAGTCCACAGGCTTTGATATATGCTTTGTGACTTAGTTTGTTTCTACTAGTTGCCAATATAAATAGAATAGAATAGAACAGAATGATGGAGAATAGGATAGGATAGGATAGGATAGGAGGATGGAGAATAGAATAGAATAGAATGATGGAGAATAGAATAGAATAGAATAGAATAGAATAGAATAGAATAGAATAGAATAGAATAGAATAGAATAGAACGATAGAGAATAGAATAGAATAGAATGATGGAGAATAGGATAGGATAGGATAGGAGGATGGAGAATAGAATAGAATAGAATGATGGAGAATAGAATAGAATAGAATAGAATAGAATAGAATAGAATGATAGAGAATAGAACAGAATAGAATGATGGAGAATAGGATAGGATAGGATACGATAGAATAGAATAGAATTTTATTGGCCAAGTGTGATTGGACACACAAGGAATTTGTCTTTGGTGCATATGCTCTCAGTGTACATAAGGAGAATAAAATATATTCCTCAAGAATCATAAGAGACAACACAGTGATAGTCAAGGTTACTAATAAACTATCAAATCCTCCTAGGAAACAAACAAAAACAATATAATTGAAAAAAAAACTGGCTGTTTTTAAAATTAATGACAATAAAAGCAATAGTCCGCTCCTCTCCCAAATGGCAAGAAATGTGGACGTTTTTATTCCCTGTACAGTAGGACTACATAACCCATTTGGTTATGTAGTCCTACTGTACAGGGAATAAAAACGTCCACATTTCTTGCCTACCAAAGGTTGCAAAACTTTGGTATCTCGCCTGAAATTCATTAAAGGGACGGCCCTGGCCTGCTCTAGCACTTTTGAATCCCGCGCGCCCCCGAAATCCCGCGCGCCCATTGGCCGCCTCCTGCCCCCCCTTCTCTCTCTTGATTGGCGGGGACGCGGAAGGCCGCGACGCCACAAATGCGCCCGCCTTCCTGACTCCCAAAGCCGCGCCTTCCCTTCAAAGGACTGCAGTTCCCAGCATCCTTTTTTTAAAAAAAAAACAAAACAAGGCGGACGGGAGAGGGGGCGGGACTTCCGGCGCGGTTGGCGTGTTCCCCGCCTCTTCGACGGACTCTTTTCCTTTTCCACCCGGCGCTGCTTGGCTTGAGCAGGGAATGTGAAGGGCTCATTCCTGGCCGCCTACAAGCCCCGGCATGCCTCGCGCGGGCTCGGGGAAGCGTTTCCGGTTGGAGCAGCCAGCTGGTTGTAAACAGGCAGGTAAGGAGGAATAAAGGGGGTTAGTGGGGGAGGGGAGGTTGGGGAGGGGGTGATATGGAGGGGCTGTTGGTGGGGGGAGGGGTCCCCTTTCCCTTCCCCCCCTTTTTTTCCCCTCCCAGGAAGCATAGTAGGGAATCTGCGGGGTCCATTAGTCACCTGGGCAAAATATTATTATAAAGAAATGCAATATTGCCCAATGGGTAGAGCTGACAAGTATGGCATTATTTGGGGTGGGGGAGACCCAACCCCTATGGTTGGTTTAATTCTATTTCCCTGCCTTTTCCTTACTCTGATCCTCTTCCAAGGAAGCTTCAGTGGGCTTTCCCCCCTCCCTCCCTATTTAAATGTCTATCCTCCTCCTAACAACCCTGCGAGGTAGGCCAACTTGGGCCAACTCTGGCCTCATTTTCACCTGGAAGAAGCTGGCCTGGTCTGGAGGCATAGAATTGCAGCTATTTTTTTAGATAGGGAGAGGAGAGGGAGAGAGAGAGACACTACAGGCCCACGTAGAGAATTCAAGACAAATTTGGGTGGGTGGATGTTCTCAGTCATCCAGGTCATGGTTCTTGAAAAAAGGGACCTTTGGGATAGATAGAAGATGGACGGTATTGATTGATTGATTGATTGATTGATTGATCAATTGATACATAGATGGAAGATGGATGATATAGAATGGGATGGATGCTGTAGATAGATTGGTAGATAAGAGACATAAGATGGAAGAAGGATGGATGCTGGATGGATGGATAGATGGATGGAAGACAGAGAGATAGAAGATAGATGGCAAATAGATGACAGACAAGACAGACAGATAGATAGAAGATGGATGGATGATAGAGAAATAGATAGAAAATAGATAAATAGCTGGATAGGTAGAAGATGGATGCTATAGATTGATTGATCAATTGATACATAGACCATAGATGGAAGATGGATGATATAGAATGGGATGGATGCTGTAGATAGATTGGTAGATAAGAGAGATAAGATGGAAGAAGGATGGATGCTGGATGGATGGATAGATAGATAGATAGATACATAGATGGAAGACAGAGAGATAGAAGATAGGTGGCAAATAGATGACAGACAGACAGATAGGTAGAAGATAGATGGATTGAT
This sequence comes from Pantherophis guttatus, assembly GCF_059756535.1. Taxonomy (NCBI): domain Eukaryota; kingdom Metazoa; phylum Chordata; class Lepidosauria; order Squamata; family Colubridae; genus Pantherophis; species Pantherophis guttatus. The sequence continues at coordinate 22,261,188 of NC_142075.1, forward strand.
GAAAGAGAAATAGAAAATAGATAAATAGCTGGATAGATAGAAGATAGATAGAAGATTGATAATGGGAGTGAGAGAGAGAGACAGACATAGATAGATGATGGATGGATGGATGGATAGATGGGAAATAGATGGAAGAGGAAGAGAGACAGACATAGATGAATACTGGTAGAACAGAATAGAATAGAATTGTTTATCGGCCAAGTGTGATTGGACACACAAGGAATTTGTCTTGGTGCCTACGCTCTCAGTGTACATAAAGGAAAAGATACGTTCGTCAAGAATCATACGGTACAACACTTAATGATAGTCATAGGGAACAAATAAGCAATCAGGAAACAATATCAATATAAATCGTAAGGATACCAGCAACAAGGTTACAGTCATACAGTCAGAAGTGGGAGGAGATGGGTGATAGGAACGATGAGAAGATTAATAGTAATGCAGAATTAATAACTAGTTTGACAGTTGATAGATGATAGATAGATAGATAGATAGATAGATAGATAGATAGATAGATAGATAGATAGATAGCAGACAGACAGATTCTCTTGTTTGTGACACAGTTTCTTTTCCAGATTCTGCTTGGAGTTCGGATTGGGACCTCAGAGAATCAAGCCACCCCAGCCCCACCATGTCTCTCTCTGAGTGTTACATCGCGGTGAAGCTGGCCGACCAACCCCTGGCTCCCAAATCCATCTTGCGGCTGCCGGAAAGCGAGCTCGGCGAGTGCCCGCTGGGGGGTTGCAGCATCTCGTACCTGAAACAGCTCATTACGGGAAAGTTACAGGAGTCCATCCCTGACCCGGAGTTCATTGGTAGGCTGGTGCATCGTCGTTTTATCCGAGACCCAGGTTGCTCTCCAAGGCTGAGCTTGATGGCCCTGGGAAAGAGCTATAGGCAGTGGTGGGATTCGGCCGGTTCGCACCACTTCGGGAGAACCGGTTGTTAACTTTCTGAGCAGTTTGGCAAACTGGTTGTTGGAAGAAATCATTAGGGCAGAGAACCGGTTGTTAAAGTACTTGAATCCCACCACTGGCTATAGGCAACTATATGTGGATTTCAACTCCCAGAATTCCCCAGCCAGCTCCTTGCTTTTTTTTTTTTTTTAACTTGGGCCTCAGATCAAAGAACTGAAAATGCAATGGTGTAAAATACAGGTAGTCCTTGACTTACGGCCACAATTGAGCCCAACATTTCTGCTGCTAAGCAAAGCAATGGTTAAGTGAGTTTTACCCCATTTTAGAATAGAATAGAATTCTTTATTGGCCAAGTGTGATTGGACACACAAGGAATTTGTCTTCGGTGCATAAGCTCTCAGTGTACATAAAAATAATACATTCATCAAGAATCATAAGATACATAAAAATATATTCATCAAGAATCATAAGATACATAAAAATATATTCATCAGGAATCATAAGATACATAAAAATATATTCATCAGGAATCATAAGATACATAAAAATATATTCATCAAGAATCATAAGATACATAAAAATATATTCATCAGGAATCATAAGATACATAAAAATATATTCATCAGGAATCATAAGATACATAAAAATATATTCATCAAGAATCATAAGATACATAAAAATATATTCATCAAGAATCATAAGATACATAAAAATACATTCATCAAGAATCATAAGATACATAAAAAATACATTCATCAAGAATCATAAGATACAACACAGTGATAATCACAGGATACTAAATAAGCAATCAACAAATCATACTAGGAAACTAAATAAAACAATCCAAATCGTAAAGATACAAGCAACAAGGTTATAGTCATAAGCGGAGGAGATGGGTAATAGGAAGGATGAGAAGAAGAATAGTAATACAGTCTTAGTAAATAGTTTGACAGTGTTGTGGGAATGAGTTGTTTAGCAGAGTGATGACATGCAGGAAAAAACTGCATGTGTCTAGTTGTTTTTGGCGTGCAATCCCCTATAACGTCCTTTTTTTGTGTAAAAGTTTTTTTTTAAATTTTTTTACACAAACACATAATACATCAATCCTCCTGTGTGTCATCTCAGTGTTTCTTCAGTAACTACTTCTTCTTTTTGATTACTCCTCCTATCTTCATTTCTTCCCTTATAACTTCCATTTTCCTATTACGATATTTCCCCCCAAGTACAATACATTTAATATAATATTCTCCTATTTCGTTATCAAAACCTTTATCTATTTCTCTTTTCTAACCAATCATAAAATTTTCCCCATATCTTAAAATATTCCTTATCTTCTCGCTCTTTAATCATCAAGGTTAATCTATTCATTTCTGCACAGTCTAAAATTTTTTTTTAATTACTTCCCCTTCCAACGGGATTTTCTCTACTTTCCATCTTTGCACAAATACTATCCTCGCTGCAGTTATTATATGAATAATCAAATATGCACTTTCTTTACTAAGCAAGATTATTGCTATGTATGAATTAAATATAAACATAGATAATAATTATAAATATGCTACTATAATTAACAGAATTATAAATAAGCCAATATAAAGAGAAATTTAGCCAAAACTATTCTGTTACGTTATCGCTATTGTTATCTGTATATGTGTTAATATTTCTTTTTGTCTTTATTTTTCTTTTGTAAATGATATACCCTGACAATGCACTGTGTTCAAAATGTTTATGAACAAATAGAAAAAAAAAAAAGAATATAAGTCTCATCTGCCTTTCAGATCTCATCTATTGTGGCCGGAAACTGCGGGATGAACAAACGCTCGAATTCTACGGGATTCAGTCCGGCTCTACCATCCACGTTCTCCGAAAATCCTGGCCCGAACCGGAGCAGAAACCAGGTAACTTCCCCACTTTGTCTCTCAAACTGCTTTTTTAATGGTTTTATTGAAGGTAGTCCTCGACTTACGACGACAACAGAGCAGGGGTGAAATGCTCCCGGTTCGGACCGGATCGCCCAATCCGGTAGCGATGGCGGCGGGTGGTTCGGAGAACCGGTAGCAAAAATTCCTGCCCCCCCCCCCAACCATGCTCAGCTGAGTCGCACGATCATCAGAGGCTTTTTTTTTTTAACTTTTAAAAGGCTTTTTTCTACAACCTCTTCCGACGAAAAAATGCTTTTAAAAGTAAAAAAAAAAAAAAAGCCTCTGACGATCACGCGGCACAGCTGGGATCGTCAGAGCCTTTTGAAAACATTTTTTCTTCGCCGAAGAGGTTGTAGGAAAAATGGTTTTAAAAGTAAAAAAAAAAAATGGCCACGCCCACCCAGTCACATTACCCCCCCACCACCACCACCAACCCACGCCCCCAGAACCGGTAGTAACAAATTTTAGATTTCACCACTGATTTGTGCCATACATTCCATACCAAATACTCCTCCGTTTCTCTCTTCTCCCTTATTTCTTTTGTCAGTCTATCCATTTCAGCGCACTCCAGCACTTTTGTTATCACCCTTGTCTCTTCTACAGAGCCGGTGGATAAAATGGCGGCCGTGAGAGAGTTTCGCGTCTTACACACGGCTTTACACAGCAGCCCCGTCTTCAGAGATTCGGTGAGTCACGAAAGTTTGCTTTTTCTTTTTGGGCTTTTTCTTTTGCTTCCCCAACAAACACACAACTGGACTTCTCTCTTTTTTTTTAAAAAAAAATTTTTTTTATTAAATTTTTTTTTAAATAACATTACAGACAACATATACAATACTTCACCCTGCACTATACATAAGAAAGGAAGATTTGGTTCTTCGGATATATCCTCATGATCGCCAAAATCCACGTTCTCGGGGTACAGGTACCGAAGCATCCAATTTTCCCAGCGCATAGTCCACGAATGGTTTCTAAATTTTCCAGAAAATATCTTCTTTATAGACACCATTTCTAATTTTAATATTGCATGTCATTTTATCGTTTAAAGCTAATTTCCACATTTCACAATACCATTCTTCTATTCTAAAATATGAGAAAGAATTGATTAGAATTATGATTATAACGGGTAGAATTATAATAGCCAGATATTGGAAATTAGATGTGAATTTTAGAACAACTGGACTTCTCCAGGATCCTGTTGTTTCTCTCGTGTGAATCTCCCTTTGGTTTCCCACGCAGGTCTTCAAGATGTTGGGGAATAAGGAATCCCTGGATCAGATCATTATCGCCACTCCCGGCCTCAGCAGTGATCCCATCGCTTTGGGTGAGTCTTAGTGACAAATAGCAGCATGTAGACTTATATACCGCTTCACAGTGCTTTTACAGCCCTCTCTAAGCGGTTTACAGAGTCAGCCTCTTGCCCCCAACAATCTGGGTCCTCGGAAGAATGGAAGGCTGGGACAACCATGAGCCAGTCAGGATTGAACTCCTGACAGTGGGCAGAGTTAGCCTGGAATGCTGCATTCTAACCACGGGAAGGGAAGGAAGGAAGGAAGGAAGGAAGGAAGGAAGGAAGGAAGGAAGGAAGGGCACTTAGACTTATAAACTGCTGCCTCACAGCCCTCTCTAAGAGGTTTACAGAGTCAGCCTCTTGCCCCCAACAATTTGGGTCCTCATTTTACTCAAGGATGTAAGGCTGAGTCAACCTGGAGCCGGTCAGGATCAAACTTCAGACCATGGATAGAGTTTGCCTGCAATGCTGCATTCTAACAGGAAGGAAGGAAGGAAGGAAGGAAGGAAGGAAGGAAGGAAGGAAGGAAGGAAGGAAGGAAGGAAGATCGCTTAGACTTATATACCGCTTTATAGCCCTCTCTAAGAGGTTTACAGAGTCAGCCTCTTGCCCCCAACAATCTCAGTCCTCATTTTACCGACCTCAGAAGGATGGAAGGCTGAGTCAACCTTGAGCCGGTCAGGATCAAACTCCTGGCAGTGGATAAGAGTGAGTTTTGCCCCATTTTACGACTGTTCTCGCCCCGGTTTGTGAAGTCAATCACTGCAGTTGTTAAGTTAGTAACGCGGTCATGAAGCGAATCTGACTTTGCTCGTGAAAGGTCGCAAAAGGGGGAAAATCACATGACCCCCCGGGACATTGCAGCCGTCATAAATAGGAGCCAGTTTTCAAGCATCCGATGGTAAATCACATGACCACGGGGACGCCGCAACGATCATCAGTGTGAAAAACGGTCATAAGTCACTATTTTCCAGTGCTGTCGTAACTTCGAACGGTCACTAAACGAAAGGTTTTGTAAGTCAAGGATTACCTGTATTGGCTCATTACTCCTCCTACTCTCTTTATCTCTCAGGGGTCCTGCAGGATAAAGACCTTTTCTCTGTTTTTGCTGACCCAGCCATGCTGGACACGTAAGTGTGCTACCGATGCTTTTCAAAATCCATTTTTCTCTTTCATTGATTGATTGATTGATTTGTAAAAATTTATTCGCTTCCCATCTTGCCATACGGTAACTCTGGATGGCTTACATTCAAAGGTAAAACAGTTGATAATAAGATAGTCCTTGAGTTATGACTACAACCGAGGTCAACCTTTTATGTTGCTAACTGAGACATCTGTTAAGTGAGTTTTTTGGCCCATTTTAATGACCTTTCCCGTCACTGTTGTTAAGCGAATCAGGGGCAGTTGTTAACCTTCCTGACACATTTGTTAAGTGAATCCAGCTTTCCCCATCGGACTTGGCTTCTCAGAAGGGATCACATAAATATGAGTCGGTGGCCAAGGGTCTGAATTTTGATCTCCTGACCCATGAGGATGCTGCAATGGTCATAAGTGTGAAAAATGTTCATCACTCTCTTTTTCCAGTGTCGTCGTGACTTGGAATGGTCATTAAAAGAACCGTTGTAAGTTGGGCACTACCCATATCCTGGAAATCCGGCAGATTTTAGACTGAGGGATAGACTAGGTGAGCTTCGAGGCCATAGCCATAGCACTTAGACTTATATACCGCTTCACAGTGCTTTTACAGCCCTCTCTAAGCGGTTCACAGAGTCAGCCTCTTGCCCCCAACAATCTGGGTCCTCATTTTACCCACCTCAGAAGGACGGAAGGCTGAGTCAACCTTGAGCCTGGGGAGATTCGATCTGCCAAATTGCAGTCAGCCGGCAGTCAGCAGAAGTAGCCTGCAGTACCGCATTCTAACCACTGTGCCACCGAGGCCATCCAAACTCTATGATTCAGGGACACTCTAGCCCTCCTCCCCAATTCATTCTCGCTGGTTTCTCTAGGCTCATCCCAAGCCACCCTGCTTTGGTGAATGCCATCGTCTTGGTCCTCCATTCTGTGGCAGGCAGCGCCCCCTTGCCCACCGCAGAGACCTCCTCGCGCAGCAGCATGCCTTCCAGCTCCTACCGTGACATGCCGGGTAAGGGACATGCTATGACACGGAGCACAAATTGCCAGATTTAACACTTGGGAGGGGGCGAGGGGCTACAGGGAATCCTCACTTAAGGACCGTTCGTCTAGAGACTGTTTGAAGTGACAGTGGTGTTGAAGGAATGGTGCTTACGCCTGGTCACTGAAATGGCAGATCTCGACCGTGGGTGTCCGGTGGGAGAGGCCTGATTTTAGGAGGAGGTTCAGTGTTGTTTCTTTCCCTCTCCTTCTCTCTCGTCCAGGAGGGTTCCTTTTTGAAGGCCTCTCTGATGATGAAGATGACTTCCATCAGGTAACGGGAGAAGACCGGGGGGGGGGGGGGAGGGAGGGGACGTCTCTGAGAAGGAAAGCCCAACACTAAGAGTAGAGTGGAGTGGAAGGGATGGGACTGTGAATAGAAATAGAAATAGAAGTAGAAGTAGAAGTAGAAGTAGAAGTAGAAGTAGAAGTAGAAGTAGAAATAGAAATAGAAATAGAAATAGAAATAGAAATAGAAATAGAAATAATAGAGAAATAGAAATAGAAATAGAAATCTTGCAATCTTGCAATCTTGTGAGATCCGGCCATGAATGGTGTGCATGGGCTTTTAATGTTTTTAAAATGTTTTTATAATGTTTTTTAATAATTTGTCTATGTTCATTGTTCGCATTACTTTTGCTGTAAGCCGCCCAGAGTCCCTTGGGAGTTGGGCGGCATAGAAATGGGATAAATTAAATTATAGAAATAGAAATAGAAATAATAGAAATAGAAATAGAAATAGAAATAGAAATAGAAATAGAAATAGAAATAGAAATAATAGAAATAGAGTGGAGTGGAGTGGAATGGAACCGGAACGGAACCGAACGGAACCGAACCGAACAACAGAACAGAACAGAACAACAGAACAGAACAACAGAACAGAACAGAACAGAACAGAACAGAACAGCAGCACAGAATATTTGGCCAAGTGTGATTAGATACACAAAGAACTGGTTTCTGGTGCAGAAGCTCTCAGTGTACATTCAAAGCAACAGAATAATCATCATCATCACCACCACAACAATACTACTAATAAGAGGTGGAGGGAGAGCAAAGAATATAATAAAGATAAGCAGAACTACATGGCACTGTGAGAATCAGGTGTTCAGCAGGGTGAAGGCACGAGGGGGAAAAAAATCTGTCCCTGTGTCCAGTTGTTTTGGCATGCAATGCCCAACGTCCAGAGGGAAGGAGTTGAAACAGTTTACGTCCAGGATGTGAGGGTGTCTGCAGGTATCTTCTGATCCCTCTTTCTGACCTGCGCAATATCCAGGTCTTCTATAAGTTGAGGAGGCATCTCTTTGGGTCCTTCAAGAAATGGAAACAGGTCTGGGCTCATTTCTACCTCTGGAAGGAGAATCTACCATAAATTCAGGCTGCCACTGAGAAGGCCTGTTTGCCTGATCCACACTCCGGGACCTTCCCCAGATCTTCTCTTGGGAGTAATAGGAGATTATTCCCATTTTTTTTTTCTGGGATTAAATGTGGCTTTTAGTAGTGCGGTGTCCTACAGGTGGAGCTCTCGCCTTGCAATCAGGAGGCTGTGATTTCGATCCTAGGCAGATATTTCATTTACATTGTAATAATTTTAATTAATTTTAATTGGATTTTAATTTATATTTAATTCATATTGTTGAATTTTTATCTTGTAAGCCGCCTTGAGTCCTTCGGGAGAAGGGCGGCATATCAATTGCAATAAAAATAAAAATAAAATAAAATAAAATAAATTTCTCTCTCTGGGCACACTGAGAATATTATCTGCTGAACAAAACTCTGCATTAGCGACAGGAAGTAAACACTCTGCTAGCTCCATTCAGACTCCACCCCATTGCAAGGGATTATGGGGTCGTTAAAAGAAGATGATGATTAAATGTGGCTTTTAAAAACTCCTGAATTTCTCAGCAGCCTCTTGTCACCTGTAGGAGCGGGGTTTAAGGATTTCTACCAAAGCATTGTCCTGATTGAAGCCTCTCCTTTCCCAACAGAGCACAAGGACCACGCCATCCAGCAGCACTTCTGGATCCCGGCCGGCGTCTCTTGGCTACACCGGCGCTGCGGGGCCTCGGCCCATCACGCAGAGCGAGTTGGCCACGGCCCTCGCCCTGGCCAGCACCCCAGAGAGCAGCTCACAAACTCCAACGCCTGGAACGCAGGTCAGCTGGGGGCAGAGAGAGTTTGGCTGATCTCAAAAGCCACCAGTAGAGTTTCTAGTCCAGGGGTGTCAAACTCGATTTCATTGAGGGCTGCATCAGGGTTGTGTTTGACCTTGTGTGTGTGTGTGTGGCCAGGGTGGGCATGGCCAGCATGATGCCAGCCGCGTCGGGGGCGACTGTGGTGGCCCGAGCGCTCTGCCAGCGAAAACGGGCTCCGAGTTCCGTTTTTGGCTGCGACCACTTCCTGCAACTCTCCTGCCAGCAAAAACGGAGCTCAGGAGGGGGGGGGGCATGCACGGCCCTTGTGAGCTCCGTTTTCGGCTGAGACAGCCTCCTGCAGCACTCTGCTCATGAAAACGGAGCTCAGGTGGGGGGGCACGCACGGCCCTGGTGAGCTCTGTTTTCAGCTGGGATGGCCTCCTGCAACCCTCCTGTCAGCGAAAACAGAGCTTGGGTGAGGGGGCACGCATGGCCCTGGTGAGCTCCGTTTTCAGTTGGGACGGCCTCCTGCAGCCCTCCTGCCACCAAAAACAGAGCTCCGGACGGGGGGGGGGGGCATGCACGGCCCTTGTGAGCTCCATTTTCGGCTGAGACAGCCTCCTGCAGCACTCTGCTCGTGAAAACGGAGCTCGGGTGGGGGAGCACGCACGGCCCTGGTGAGCTCCGTTTTCAGCTGCGACGGCCTCCTGCAACACTCTGCTTGCGAAAACGGAGCTCAGGGGGGCCATGCGTGGCCCACGCGAGCTCTGTTTTCATGGGCAGAGGCACCGCGGGCCGGTTCTTCACTATTTCCAAGGTGGCCCCATAGGCCAGATCCAGCCCCCCGCGCCTTGCGTTTGACACCCCTGTTCTAGTCCCTCTTGAGAGGTGGCAGAGGAGACTGATGGTGAGAAAGAGTTGGTCTTGGTGTTAACTCAACCTTGGCAACTTTAAAGCTTTGCGGACTTTGACTCCAGAATTCCCCAGCCAGTTTGGGATTGCAGTCCAATTTATCTGGAGGGCACCAGGTCGAGGAATTGTTGGTTTTAAGGCAGCGCTGGGTTTCATAAAATGATTTGGAAGAAGAGCTTTGGATTTGTGCAAGCGTCTCCTTTCAGGCTTCCTCACAAGTAAAAAAAAAAGAGAAGAAAGATATAGCTGCTTTAATGAACAGAATCATTAAAGCAGCAACAACTTTAGCGTGTCTTTTAAAGCAGCTGCATCTTTCTTTCGGGTTGGCAGAAAAGACTGAAAAAAACTTGGGTAGATAATGTGAATAAGCTTGAGTTATGAATTTTGTTACACTTATAACCTTCCTTGGTGCTAAACTGGCTGATAAGCCAGGAGTGGATCTTGAAAGGTTAGGAAGGCGGGGTCTGCTCCTGATTGACCGTTTCTGTCTTCCCCTTTTTCAGGGCCATTCTTCCGGCACGTCTCCCATGTCTTCTAGCGTGCAGTCAGGAACACCCATCACCAATGACCTCTTCAGCCAGGCCTTACAGCACGCCCTCCAGGCATCAGGACAGCCTAACCTTCAGGTCGATAAATCTCCAGGAAGTTGGGATGGTCATTCATTCATTCATTTATTCATTCATTCATGTCCTTGCATTTCAGTTCAGCCCTCCAATAGTCTAAATTAGGAAACCGTAGGCATCCTAGACCACCAAGCCTAAATCTCAAAAATGCTGGGAATTCCTGGCATCCAGACAAATTAGCCATCAACGGACACAAGGAGATAAACCACATTTACACACCATTCAAAAGAGGAAATGAAAAAAAGCTAAGGAAACAAAAAGACCAGACTGCACCCTCTTCCGTAGCTTGCTCTCAGATAAGCAGGGATTAACACCAGACAAACAAGCAGAAAACAATTCCCTTCTACCAAGGAAAGTACCAAGGAAACCTCCCCACACCCAACACTGGCAGAGCAAGTTCCCTGTACACATTTACAGAGAGCAAACTCCACACTCACGCTGATGATGACATATAGTTGGGTAATGAAAGGTCTGCAAACAATCAAGCTCAGAGAGCCCCAAGGACTCCACAGTTGTCTAAATATCCAGTTCTGCTGGTTTCTTCCCAACGCCCCAGCGAGGTAGGCAAGGCTCAACAGTGACGGGTATGTGAGATATTTGAATCTTGCACCGGGGGTCAGGCTATGTCAGAATGTTTGCAGCGTGACTACTATTAGGAGACAACCCAGGAGCAAAACACAACACACAGAGCCTTAGACATTTAACAGTGGTTTATATACAAGACATACACAGAAATATACGTGGTATGCAAATACCCAGCAAGCAATCAAACTTCTTCTTAACTCTACACGGAGAACTCAGCAATGAATACCAGACACGAGAGAGACTATGCCCTCTCTTGGCTGAAATTTATAAACATCTCTTAAAGAGGTAAAAGACTTTTGTGGACCCCTTCAGAGTCTTAAACTGGCTATACCAGTGGTGAAATCCAATTTTTTTTGCTACCGGTTCTGTGGGCATGGCTTGGTGGGCATGGCAGGGGAAGGATACTGCAACATCTCCATTCCCACCCCACTCCAGGGGAAGGATACTGCAAAATCCCCATTCCCTCCCCACTCCTGGGGGAAGGATATTGCAAAATCTCCATTCCCACCCCACTCTGGGGCCAGCCAGAGGTGGTATTTGCCGGTTCTCTGAACTGCTCAAAATTTCCACTACCAGTTCCCTGAACTGCTCAAAATTTCCGCTACCGGTTCTCCAGAACCTGTCAGAAACTGCTGGATTTCACCCCTGGGCTATACTAATGCTGATTTATTCTCATTGCATCAGCCTTACATTTCATCAGCTTTACAGTTGCATTAGCCTTACATTGGCTAGTCAGCTTTAAATCATCATTACCCTGACAGGCTATATCCGTGTCCATGACGGTGTTTGACGTGGTGTCTTTTCCTCTTGTTTTGCTTCCCTCTTTCAGAGCCAGTGGCAGCCCCAGCTGCAGCAGCTGCGAGACATGGGCATCCATGACGACGAGCTGAGCCTCCGTGCCCTGCAGGCCACCGGGGGAGACATCCAGGCTGCCCTGGAGCTCATCTTTGCGGGAGGAGCCCCTTAGTCATCCCCAAGGCCTCCCCCCATCCCGCAGGAGGCGATGGTGTGCATCCGACCCCCGCCCCACCAAGCCAGCCCTTCGACGCGCATCGCCTCCCCGTTTCCCGGTGTGCTCTTCCTCCCTCACGTCGTCCAGAGTCTAGAACGGTTGTGTCCATCTCCTTCTCCTGGTCTCTGGACGATGGTCGTTGCATCGGGGAACTCTGAACATCGGACTGCAGTTTAGCAAAACGGCTGCCTTAAGACGGGGAATGTTCCAGGATCAGAATTTTGACGGCTGCTCCAGAAATGACCCAGCTTTGCCGCCTCCCGAAAAGGCTTCCTTGATAACGTCAAGAATAGGCTCATTTTTTTCCCCCCTCTTCCGTGTGGTGGTTTTATTCCTGCCCTGGCCAAGTTCCCTTTGTGGTTTGCTGGACTCTTTAAACTGTCTCAATAAATCTGGTTTCCTCCAGATTATCCTTTGCTTGTTTCTTGCTGCTGCTAGTTAGGTGATCACCGCAGGTAATCCTTACCACCATTTTATTTTAGTTTACTTTTTTATTTGTTCCGTTCCAAGGTTTTCTCTCAGCCCCAGGAAGGAGACAACGGCGAACCACTTTGGAAAACCCTTGAAAAAGAAAACCTGCAGGCCGTCTCTGAGAATACGAAACCATTGAACGGAAGTCTCCAAAGGTGCGTTTTTTTCAGGAGGCAACTGGACTTCCTTGTTGTTTTTTTTTTCTTTTCTTTTCGAGAAATCTTTGTCAGAGCTGAAGAAGCTTCTTGGATGAGAAGCGAAACGTCTTCAAAAGAAAAAAAACAACAAAGTCCAGTTGTCTCTTGAAAAACAGCACCTTTGGGACAACATAATGAACTGGAGGACTGAGAATCTCTAGAGACCCGTGATGGCGAACCTATGGCAGGCGTGCCCGAAGTGGTACATGGATCCATGTCGCCTGGCACGCGCGGCGTCACCCCATTCCTCTTTCGGGTTTCTGGCGCGCATGTATGTGTGACGATCAGCTGCCCTTTTTGCCTGCGGCAGTGCTGGAAACTAAAAGAGCTGGTCTTCCATTTTCCGGCGTGAGCATGTGCGCTGGCTAGCTGATCGTCGTGTGCTCATGTGCTCCAGAAACCTGGAAGAGTAGCTGGCTGAAACTGGAAGTTCAGTAGCTGAAACGCACCAGCCAGCTAATTTTCGGGCCTTCTGGGCCCACTGGAAGTTGGGAAACTGGAGGTTTCTGGCCTTCCGGAAGGTCTCTGGATGTGTGTGTGTAGGGAAGGCTGTTTTTGCCCTCCCCAGGCTCCAAGAAAGCCTCTGGAGCCTGGGGAGAGCAAAAAATGGGCCTTTCGGTCCCACTGGAAGTCAGAAAATGGACGTTTCCGGCCTCCAGAGGGCCTCCAGGGGAGCGGTGGAGTGGGGAAGGCCGTTTTCGCCCTTCCCAGGCTCCAAGAAAGCCCCTGGAGCCTGGGGAGGGTGAAAAATAGGCCTACCCGGCCCATCGTGCCATCGCATTTCAAAAGAGGGGGTCGTGCAGGGGGGTCACACGTGCATATGTGGGGGACGGGACACATTGAATTATGGATGAGGGCACATGCGCGCACAACGCCACCCCTGCGCGACCCCCGCTTTTGGCACACAACGGCAAAAAGGTTCGCTATATCTGCTATAGACTTTGAACGGAAGAGAAAAAATAATCTTTTTGGACTGCAGAGGGCGCTGTTTCTCCATCACCAATGCAGCACCCCCTTAGAAAATTTCAACCCAGCTATTCAGAAAAAAGTGATTTTTGGGAAGAACGTTTCCCCTTTCCCCCTTCTAATTTTTTTTTTTAATCTGCTGGGTTCCTGCCTCCATGACCTTTTTAGAGCACTTTCAGGCAGCGGATCCTTGGGGTGGAACGAGAATCGCTGCTTTTTGACCGGCAGCAATGAAAGAATCCTTTCAGTAAGTGAAAAGTGCATTGTGCTACGTTGGAGAAGTAGAGAATCGCAATCGAGGTTTTTCCAGAAACTCCCAAAACATCCTTTCTCGTAGATGGGAGGGGAACCCAGATGGACCAGAATGGAATGCTTTTACAGGTAGTCCTCGCTTAACGACCGGCCGTGTAGCAAATTAATTTATAACGGGCTCTCCACCCGTCAAAGATAAGTTACGAATTGGTTCTGCAGCATTCCGAATTTATGATATCTTTTTGCTAGTTTCTCTCCTGTTTTTTTTTGGCTTAGCAATGGAAATTTGGGTTCGTAAGGCGGGGCTCTCCAAACTTAGCAACTTTTAAGATTTGTGGACTTCAGCTCCCAGAATTCTTCAGCCAGCAATGGAAATTTGGGTTGTAAGTCAAACTAAGCAACTTTTAAGATTTGTGGACACAAATTAACTTTAACTTTAAAATTAACTTTTAAGATTTGAAGTCCTACAAGTCTTAAAAGTTCCCGAGTTTGGAGACCCCTGTCATAAGTCAAGGACTATCTTCAATTCTAAATGCTCTTTTTAAATGGAACGTAAAGAACCTAACCTTTCCAACATTCCTCCCCCCCCCCCACCCCTAGCACTGATGATGTTCCCTAGTTGGGTCACGAAACGTCTTCAAGAAAACAGCCAAGCTCTAAAAGCACTAAAGACCTCACAGTTCTCCTCTTCTTTCACTCCACAAGCTCCACTCCCTTCTAGCACTGATGATGTTCCCTAGTTGGGTCACGAAATGTCTTCAAGAAAACAACCAAGCTCAGAGAGCACCTAGGATTCCCTCGTTTCAACCCCGAACTACAAATATTTTCCTTTATTGAAACTTGTGGTTTTTTTTTTTTAATCAAACTAGATTAGAGTCTTGGTCTGAGGCCCTCCCCATCCCCTGAAGCCCTCTCCCCAACCCCTCTCAAGTGATGGAAGACCTCCAAGCAGGCTCCCCTTTACTGATGATGGCTCCAGCTCACCCACTCAACTTTCAAAGGCTGAAAGGTGTGAACCCACCATGTTTGGTCCCCCCCAGTGGCTTTTCCACGGCTGACTTCGGATCGACGGAAAGACATTTTCAGAATGAGTTTTGCAAACACCCCAAGTCTTCCTCGCCTCGCGCTGAAGGCAAATGCTTTCTCGGCTGAAACTCAAGAAAATTGGAACCGCAGCCTCAGCCCTCCTACCCAGAAGCGGAGGATAAAGTAAGAAAAATAAGAAATGTGACAAATGTTGAACTGTATTTGGTAGTGCGGTTGCTGCTATTTGAGTTCGCACCTCTGCCCACGAGAACCATTTGCCCTCCAGAGCTGCAGAGGCGCAACGGAATGGTTGACTCTTTCTCACTTCAGGTGTGCACTGGAAATTCAATTTAAAAAAAAAACAAACCCACAGATTTCCTGCCTTCAAATTTTTTCCGGTTAACTCTTATGTTGCGGTGAGTGTGTTTTCTCTAATTCCTGACCATTTTCTGCCATTTCCAGTCATCTTAACGCAGCCAAGATTAGGGGAAACTGCTCTAGTGGATATCAACTGATCTTCAAAGCCACTAATAAAATTCTTGTGTGTCCCGTGAGGTGGAAGGGAAGACAGATAACGAGAGTCTAAACTAGTTCTTCTCAACCTTGGGGGATTTGAGACTTTGTGGACTTCAATTCCCAGAATTCCCCAGCCAGCCTAGGATTGCAGGTTGGGGGATTCTGGGAGTTAGAAGTCCACAAAGTTGGCAACTTGAAGCTTTGTGGATTTCAACTCCCAGAATTCCCCAGCCAGCCTGGGATTGCAGGCTGGGACATTCTAGGAATTGGAAGTTTATAAAGTTGGCAACTTGAAACTTTGTGGATTTCAACTCCCAGAATTCCCTAGCCAGCCTCGGATTGCAGATTGGGGGATTCTAGGAATTGGAAGTTTATAAAGTTGGCAACTTGAAACTTTGTGGATTTCAACTCCCAGAATTCCCCAGCCAGCCTGGGATTGCCGGCTGGGAGATTCTAGGAATTGGAAGTTTCTAGGAATTGGAAGCTTTGTGGATTTCAACTCCCAGAATTCTCTAGCCAACCTCGGATTGCAGGTTGGGGGATTCTGGGAGTTGGAAAGTCCACAAAGCTTAAAAGTGTGCCAAGGTTGTGAAACACTAATCTAGAATTTTTAAGTCTATAACTGAAAGCCCACCTTAGCATTTATGTCTACCTGTGGTATTTATTACACGCTGGAATTCTTCAAGTAATTGCACCTTGTAGAAACTACTAGCTGCATGCCTACATATCCAAAGGCAATTATTACACTCCTCCCAGGCTTCAGGAAATGACCTGTTTCAGACGCCGTTAAACCAGAATGTTGGTTGATGGGTTTGAAATCCTTTTGGCATTTTCTCTGGCTCGATGAATTTTATATTGCCACCCTGAATTCTCAAATCTCCCCCAGCAAAGTGGGTTTACCCAAGCAACACCAGATAGTTAATACATGTGTTTATTCCCACATTCCCCATTAGTTTTCTCTCGGAGCGGTTAAGAACGGGCACTCTCTCTTTTACTTTTTCCCCAAATCTCCGTTTCCAGCATTTTAGTCCTTCTCATTTGCAACTCGAATTCCATGCCTCAAAACTTGATTTTCCTTGCAGTTCACATTCACAATGAAGTCACATTTTCTCCCAACGGCCTGCAAGGCCAAAATCAATAGTAATTCATATAAATGGAAATAACACCCTCCAATGACATTTATTTTACAAGGGGACGCTGAATAGTCTCATTCCTGTAAATGCGCATGATCTCACTGCAGGGGGATAAATAGCAAATTCAGCTTAAAATAGCCGCAGAGAAGACTCGGGTTAAGCAGCAACCGCTATCCAGTTGGACAAGAATGCTGCCCCTCTGATTCTAAATTTTAATATTTTTTTTCTCAATTTGCAAGAACAGGCGGGAGGGGCCCCAAGCCAATACAGTTAACCATATAAGCCGGGTTCACATTTTGGAAATGTGAACACTGAGCATTATCGGAGGATAATTTCAGGGTTGTCTCCTCCGGGAAGTAGGGTTGGTGGCAGTGGTGGGTTGCCCCCGGTTTGGACCGGTTCTATAGAACCGGTAGTAAAACCAGCGGGAGGCTCCGCCCACCGACCCCGACGTCATCAGAAGCGCACGTGGCCCCGTTGCAAACCAGTCGTAAAGGTGAGTAGAACCCACCCAGCAGGTTTCAGCAGGTTCTGACAAGTTCTGGAGAACCGGTAGCGGAAATTTTGAGTAGTCCGGAGAACCGGTAGTAAAAATTCTGACTGGCCCCGTCCCCTGACTGGCCCAACTATGGCACGCGTGCCAACGGTTCGCCATCATGGTTCTATAACTAAGGAGGACTTTTCTGAGAAGAACAACTAATCAACGGAACAGCTTGCCTCCAGAAGTTGAGGGTTAATCAGTGGAATGATTTGCCTCCAGAAATTGTGGGTGCTCCATCACTTGAGGTTTTCAAGGAGAGACTGGCCTGCTATTTATCTGAAATAGTCTTTAGGGTCTCCTGCTTGAGCTAAGAAGACCTCCAAGGTCCCTCCGGGCTCTGTTATTCTGTATTCCTGAAGCTTTCAAAGCAAGTCCTTTTTGCTTGTCCTTCTGGTGAATATTATAAAGAAGGTTTTGGAATTTTTTAGAACGAATTCGAACCTGTGTCCGCTGAGCTTTTCCCTACCTGAACAGCTGGTTTGATTTTCAATCTTTCTGGACCAAAGGGGTTGAGCTGGTTGTTCCCACAGATAAGTCCTCACCCCCATTGTCCATTCCATTCCCAAACTGGGTGTATTTTCCTTCAATAAATGGGCTGGAAGATTTGCGGGAAGTTGCATCAAACACGGATGGTTATGGGTGGTAATAATGTGAGTTTCTGTGGGAAATGACTTCAATCACACCATTCATCCATGAACCCAGTGGCACTGCCAATTCATTCTTGTATCCCAGAAAATTATATCCTGCCATTTGACCGAAGTAGACAGGGGAGTCAGATTCAAGGGAAAAAAAAACAATAATCAGGATGCATTCCTTGAAAAACCAGAAGCTTTTGAGAGGTGCAAATTGCTCATCAAACAAAATAATTTCCATGAGAATTCAGCGTCCAGTTGGATTTGAAATAAATTAACATCTATAGCTACAGATTATTATAAATTATGACAACCAGCTGGATAAAGTGTCATAAATACCTTCGTGATAATCGGCTGGGTAACTCATCAAAATTATGATATTCATCTGGGTAAATTATCATAAATATGATAATCTGCTGCAGGACATAAATTACTTGCATGACTTCTGCATGAAATGCAGCCTTTTACAGGAAGCAAGAATACACTCCTTGCGCTTGTTAAGAAAATCAATTCTGTGGCCTGACTAGAAGCCAGAATAGAGGCAGAAATAAGAAATAGGGGGAATATTAGCACACATATTTTTCATACAATGGAATAAAAGCAATAACTAGAGAAAAAGATTAGAGGTTGAAAGATGGCAGTACTCTGTAAACTCAAATGATATTGTGATCGGCATTAAAATGGAACATTGAAATATTGAATTACTTTAACACAAACATGTATATTAATACTAGGATTTCATAAGTTTGATTAATGTAACAAATATTATTAATATTATTATTATTGCTATTTGTCCCAAAATGAATGATACCCAGATGCCGCACTGTTCATGTATTGATGTTGATGTATATTCTAAAACTAAAAATCTAAAAACTAAAAATCCAAAAAATAAAGGAAAGAAAATCAATTCACCGACCCTCTGGAATGGTTTACGCACTGGGCTCTGGACGGCCCCCGACCTCCGCACCTTCCACACTGACTTAAAGACATGGCTCTTTCAGCAAATTCCCTGATCTGCCGTGCATTTTAATTTGGGGGATTTGGGGTTTTTAAATTGGATTTTAACATTTTAATTCTATTTATTGTTGGACTGTTTTATTTTGTGAGCCGCCCCGAGTCCCTCGGGAAAAGGGTGGCATATAAATATGACAATAAATACATAAATAAATAAATTCTTCGATCCTCCCTTTTTTTTGCACAGCTCAAAGTGGCATGCAGAATGCTCCCACTTCCTATTTTCACCATCACAATAACCTTTCGAGGTGGGTCAAAATTGGCCTAAAGTCTCCCAGATGGCTTCTGTGCTTAAGGAAAATCTGCAACTTGGAACCCTCCAGCTTGCCCGGCAGCAAAGAAATTTTGGTCTAATATTAAAAAATGGTTGGAACAAATAACAGAAACACAGATAGAAAAAGAACCAGAAACATTTTTATTAGGAATTTTTAATAAATCATACCCAAAAGATATCAAATATCTCACAATTCACATACTAACAGCTGCAAGAATAATTTACGCAAAAAATTGGAAGCAAGAAAGAACGCCAAATGAAACAGAATTAATAGAAAAAATTCTAGAATGCGCTGAAATGGATAGGTTAACAAAAGAAATACAAGAAAGAGAAGAATCAGATTATTACAAAATATGGAATAATTGGTATAATTGGTTAAAAATGAGAAATAAACAAAAAATATAGAGGGAAATATTACCGATTTAAAAAAAAATGTTATTAGATTAAGGAGAGGTGAAGAAATATATTATAAGTAGAATGTCACTTTGAAAAAATGCTTAAGAAGGAAACATAATCTTTTTGTTTATATGTTGTATAAATGTTTGTTGTGTATATGTTATGTTATGTTTTTTTAATATTTATACTCAAATAAAAATTTATTTTAAATGGAACCCTCCAGCTTTCTAGGCCAACCCTTGAACCGCTACAGCAGCCTGCATCTTTTTAAAACTATTCTTCCAACCTGATCTAGCTCCGTCAAGTGGAAAACAGTGGCCGAGTTGCTCTAGAACAGGGGTTGGCAACCTTAAACACTCAAAAGAGCCATTTGGACCCCTTTCCCACAGAAAAGAAAACATCGGGAGCCACAAAACCCTTTTGACGTCTAAAATGAAGATAACACTGCCTATATCGTTTTTTTTACCTTTATGCATATATGCATACAAAAAAACGATAGTGCGTTGCATTTATGAAATCAATGACCTGCTACAGAGAAAACAAATTTTTATTTCTGCACGCAACAAAAACTTTCTGAACTCCGAAAAAAAAAATAGATGGGTCGAAAAGCTCAATAAATCGTGTGCTGGCGGGTGTCGCACATTGGCGGTTGTGATGCATATTTTGAGCGACAGGGAGCCGCAGCAGAGGGATGAAAGAGCCACATGTGGCTCCAGAGCCGTGGGTTGCAGACCCCTGCTCTAGAACCATTCCACCTCATTTCAGGAAAAAAAGGAGCAGAAGCAGGCTGTTGAGTCCTGAGCTTGTTGTGTTCAGGGAGGCGCCAATAATCAAGATTGTGAGAATCTGGTTCACTCCTGCTTTGTTCTCTGTTTACCCTGGATTCACCCCTGGTATCCTGCTCCCCACCTGTTTTCAGTAATCACACACGGCTTACAGCCTGCTTATAATAATCACAAAAGCTGTCTGCCATTCATCACAAGGTCAGAGTTTCCAAGAATTTGCTCGGAAAGATGGAAAATCTGACATTTCCCGTTGCAGCCTCAAAACGCGAAGATCTGCAAAGCGACTGAGCGTGGAATGGAATGGCCTTTCTCACAAGCCTTCTTGCAAACTAACTAACTAACTAACTAACTAACTAACTAACTAACTAGCTAACTAGCATCTAGGGATCAGCTAGCCATCAAGGTCAGGTGATCAAGGTCAAGTCAGAGAAGAGCAACAAAGATGATTAAGGACTGGAGGCTAAGTAAAAACATATGAAGAATAGCTGCAGGAATTGGATTTGTCTATCTATCTATCTATCTATCTATCTATCTATCTATCTATCTATCTATTACAATTATACCATATCTATCTATCTATCTATCTATCTATCTATCTATCTATCTATCTATCTATCTATCTATCTATCTCAATTATACCATATCTATCTATCTATCTATCTATCTATCTATCTATCTATCTATCTATCTCAATTATACCATATCTATCTATCTATCTATCTATCTATCTATCTATCTATCTATCTATCATCTATCTATCTATTCTATCTATCTCAATTATACCATATCTATCATCTATCTGTCTGTCTATCTATCTATCTATCTATCTATCTATCTATCTATCTATCATCTATCTATCTATCCATCCATCCATCTATCTATCTCAATTATACCACATCTATCTATCTATCTATCATCCTATCTATCTATCTATCTATCTATCTATCTATCTATCATCTATCTATCTATCTATCTCAATTATACCATATCTAGCTAGCTAGCTATCATTTAACGACACCGTAATATATCTGGGTAACTGAATGGAGCTAGCAGAGTGTTTTAATGGCTGGATCCCCTCCCTGTCACCAATGAGGAGTTTTATTCAGCAGATATAATCTCAATGTGCCCAGAGACAGAAATATCTGCCTCTACCTAGGATTGAACTCACAGCCTTCTGACTGTGAGGCGAGGCCTCCACCTCTAAGCCACCGCATCACTTGTCTGTCTGTCTGCCTGTCTGTCTGTCTGTCTGTCTGCCTGTCTGTCTGTCTCCCTCACCTACCTATTGATAGCTAGTGCCTTATGTGATATAGCTAGAGAGATAGATGGATTCTATATCTGGGTCTACCTATCCACCTACCTGCCTGGGCTGTGGAGGTGTGGGAGCGTACATAGCGAGACCCTCCCAAAGATGCTTTCTAACACCTGACTTTCTGACATCTGGCAGAACCGAAGAAGCTTCTGGGATGAGAAGCGAAACATTTTCAAGGAAAACCCCCCATGAAAGTCCAGTTGCCTTTTGGAAAAGCATCTTGGGGACAACCACGCTCTGACCCAAAGGTGATCTTTTTTTTTTTCCAGGAGGCAACTGGACTGTCTTGTTGTTTCTTTCCTTTGAAAACATTTCACTTCTCATCCAAGAAGCTTCTTCAGTTCTGACAGATCTTCTCATCCAAGAAGCGAAACATCTTCGAAGAAAAAAAAAAAATCAGAAAGCCTCCTGAAAAAAGCACCTTTGGGACAACCGTGACCTGGAGGACTGAGAATCTCTACAGACTTTTAGCTACACAATTTGGGATCAACACCCTTGGAAGGTTGTGGGAGTAGGAATGGATTTCCAGAGGGGGGGAAAATGGCAGGCTACAGGAACCAGGAGCCCTACTCAGGTGACCCCCCAAAGATAAACCTCCAAGTCAAGACTCTCTAAAAGGATGCAAATGACAATATTGATATTGTCTCCTGATTGCTTATTTGTACCCTATGACTCTCATTAAGTGTTGTACCTTATGATTCTTGATGAATGTATTTTTTCTTTTATGTACACTGAGAGTGTAGGCACCAAAGACAAATTCCTTGTGTGTCCAATCACACTTGGCCAATAAAATTACTCTATTCTATTCTATTCTATTCTATTCTATTCTATTCTATTCTATTCTACTCTACTCTATTCTATTCTCTCTTCATTCTGTCCTGTCCTGTCCTGTCCTGTCCTGTCCTGTCCTGTCCTGTCCTATCCTATCCTATCCTATCCTATCCTATCCTATCCTATCCTATCCTATCCTATTTTCTATTCTATCCTATCCTATCCCATTTTATTATTCTATTCTATTCTATTCTATTCTATTCTATTCTATTCTATTCTATTCTATTCTATTCTATTCTATTCCTTTCTATTCTATTCTATTCTATTCTATTCTATTCTATTCTATTCTATTCTACTCTACTCTACTCTACTCCCTCTTCATTCTATTCTATTCTATTCTGTCCTGTCCTGTCCTGTCCTGTCCTGTCCTGTCCTGTCCTATCCTATTCCATTTTATTATTCTATTATTCTATTCTATTCTATTCTATTCTATTCTATTCTATTCTATTCTATTCTATTCTATTCTATTCTATTCTATTCTATTCTACTCTACTCTACTCTACTCTACTCTACTCTACTCCCTCTTCATTCTATTCTATTCTGTCCTGTCCTGTCCTGTCCTGTCCTGTCCTATCCTATCCTATCCTCTATCCTATTCTATCCTATTTTCTATCCTATCCTATCCTATCCTATCCTATCCTATCCTATCCTATCCTATCCTATCCTATCCTGTCCTGTCCTGTCCTGTCCTGTCCTGTCCTGTCCTATCCTATTCCATTTTATTATTCTATTATTCTATTCTATTCTATTCTATTCTATTCTATTCTATTCTATTCTATTCTATTCTATTCTATTCTATTCTATTCTATTCTACTCTACTCTACTCTACTCTACTCTACTCCCTCTTCATTCTATTCTATTCTGTCCTGTCCTGTCCTGTCCTGTCCTGTCCTATCCTATCCTATCCTCTATCCTATTCTATCCTATTTTCTATCCTATCCTATCCTATCCTATCCTATCCTGTCCTGTCCTGTCCTATCCTACGACCAGGTGTCTGCAAGGAATCTAACTCCTTCCCTTCCCCACCATCCAGTCAGAGCCGCGGAAGCTTCTGGGATGAGGAGGGAAACGCCTTCAAAAGGAAAACACCAGAAAGTCCAGTGGCCAGACAACCAGAACCTGGCTGGGACCGAGAAGCTCTTTTCTGACTTCTCTGCTCGAGCCTCGCCGGGCAACCATACGAGAGGCAACCTCCGCCCCGCCCACGCGGGGGCCTGGCCAGCCCTTATAGCTCCGGGCGCTTCCACGCCGCTTCCCAAAGCGAAGTTCGAGACGCTCAGCATGTGCCCGCCTCCCCAGCGCCGCCTCGCCGCCTCGCCTGCCCGCCGCCCGGTGCCGCCGCTCCTGCTGCTGCTGCTGCTGGGGCTGCTGGTGCCGCCGCTCCTGCGCTGCGCCGCCGTCCCTCGCACCGCCAGTCCCCGCATCCTGACAGTGGCGCACGGTAAGCCGGGCGGAGGAGAGGCATCTTCGGGGCTCTCGGGGGGTGGGGGGGCTGGGTCTGCTAGGGAGGAGGCGACCCTTCCTGCACCTGTTCGGCTCGGGAGGTGGGCTTTGAGGGGTGGGGGCGGGCGGGGGATCCATCCATCCCGTCGCGGGATGCCGAGGGCTGCGGGGTTAAAGTGGGGCGCAGGGAGGGAAGGGCTGGGAGAGGAGTCGCTTTGGGAAGAGAGATGGACGGGGATTATAAATGATGGGGAGAGAGAGAGAGAGAGAGAGAGAGAGAGACGATAGGAAAGAAAGAACGAGAGAGAGAGAGGATAGGAAAGAAAGGAAAGAGAGAGAGAGTGAAAGAAAGAGAGAGAGATGATAGGAAAGACCGAAAGAGAGAGACGATAGGAAAGAAAGAAAGAGAGAGAGAGGATAGGAAATAAAGGAAAGAGAGAGAGAGAGAAAGAAAGAAAGAGAGAGAGAGATGATAGGAAAGAAGAAAGAGAGAGAGGATAGGAAAGAAAGGAAAGAGAGAGAGAGAAAAGAAAGAAAGAAAGAGAGACGATAGGAAAGAAAGAAAGAGAGAGAGACGATAGGAAAGAAAGAACGAGAGAGAGGGAGGATGGGAAAGAAAGGAGAGAGAGAGAGAAAGAAAGAGAGAGAGAGATGATAGGAAAGACAGAAAGAAAGAAAGAGAGACGATAGGAAAGACAGAAAGAAAGAGAGAGAGACGATAGGAAAGACAGAAAGAGAGAGAGAGGATAGGAAATAAAGGAAAGAGAGAGAGAAAGAAGAGAGAGAGAGATGATAGGAAAGAAAGAAAGAGAGAGAGAGAGACGATAGGAAAGAAGAAAGAGAGAGAGGATAGGAAAGAAAGGAAAGAGAGAGAGAGAAAAAAGAAAGAAAGAAAGTGAGACAATAGGAAAGAAAGAAAGAGAGAGAGAGACGATAGGAAAGAAAGAATGAGAGAGAGAGAGGATGGGAAAGAAAGGAAAGAAAGAGAGAGAAAGAAAGAGAGAGAGAGAGATGATAGGAAAGACAGAAAGAGAGAGAGAGAGAGACGATAGAAAGAAAGAAAGAGAGAGAGGATAGGAAATAAAGGAAAGAGAGAGAGAAAAAAGAAAGAGAGAGAGAGAGACAATAGGAAAGAAAGAAAGAGAGAGAGAGACAATAGGAAAGAAAGAGAGAGAGAGAGGATAGGAAAGAAAGGAAAGAAAGAGAGAATGAGAGAGAAGATAGGAAAGGAAGAAAGAGAAAGAAAAATAGGGAAGGAGGGAAGAAGATAAGGAGGGAGGGAAGGAGGGAGGGAGGGAAACAGGAAGGAAGGGAAGGAAAGAAGGAAAGAAAGAACATAGGAAAGAAGGGAGGGAAAAGGAGAGAGAAAGAAAGATAGGAAAGGAGGGCAGAAGATAGGAAAGGAGGGAGGGAAAGAGAGAGGGAGACAGGAAGGAAGGAAAGAAAGAAGGAATGAAAGAAAGAAAGAAGGAAAGAAGGGAGGGAGAGGAAGGAAGAAAGGAAGGAAAGAGAAAGGAAGACAAAGAAAGGAAGGAAGGAAGGAGAAAGAAAGAAAGAGAAAGAAAGAGAAAGAAAGGAAGGCTTGGAGTCACACTGGACAAATATTTTTGGAGTCATTTGAAGGCTACATAGGCAGATAGGAACTGGAACCCAAGACTTCTGGAGAGTGCCAGACCGGCAAGTTTGAGTCTGGGGTTTTGCTTCCATCCATTTCCCTCTAAATGGTTTGCAGGAGTCCAAGAAATGAATGCATGGGTGGGTGGGGGTAACCATGATTAAATCCAGGGTGGGTAAATAAGTACCGTATATTTTGGGACTATCCATCCCAAACACCCCAATCCCAACCTGGCTCTTCTGATGATGACTTGGCCTTTGGTAGGGTCTGGATCTGGGAGCCCTGAGTTGCCTTCTTACTTTCCCTACCACCCAAACGCCATCCTTCAAAGGCATCCTTTAAGGTTAGGAAGAAAGAGGCAGAAACGGGGTCCATCATCCTGAACCTAACTGGGAGATGGGACCAGGTTAAAAACAAAGCAAACTGTGGGATCCTTGGAGGGGGGGGGGCTCTCTGAGCTTGGTCGTTTGCTTGTGGACGTCTCATGACCAAACTAGGCAACATGATCAGTGCGAGTTGGCTTTGCCTTCATTCGAAGAAGCACGTGCCCGCTGCCGTGCTTGCTTTGGCCACAAACTTAGTCCACCCCGTTGACTCAGCTTGTTATCGCAATGATAAACTTTCTCTGCAGCATCTCTTTTCGTAACCACCTTGTTTTGATGGTGGGAACAGGGGAAAGAAACAAAAAAACAAACAAACAAACCTCAAAACAAACCATTTATCTCTCCAGCTCGGAAGCGGGCAAATGTGAGGAGACATCCACAGTGTGTGTGTGTGTGTGTGTGTGTGTGTGTGTGTGTGTGTGTTTCTAAGGGACGTGCTGGGAAATGAGAGAACGAGGAAGGATATATAGAAAACGCGTCCGTCTTTCTAAAATCCTTCATCGCTCTCTCATTTCAGCCCACAGAGATTCGCGTGCTTTTCAATACTCTATGTAATAGGTCACCAAGGGAGGTTCATGCATGAATTTCTTTAGCGATCCTTCTGAGGTCGGTAAAATGAGGACCTAAAGTGTTGTAGGCAATATGCTGACTCTGTAAACTGCTAAGTGTTATTGCTACCTTCCTTCCTTCCTTCCTTCCTTCCTTCCTTCCTTCCTTCCTTCCTTCCTTCCTTCCTTCCTTCCTTCCTTCCTTCCCAGTGATTAGAATGCAGTATTGCAGGCTAACTGTGCCCACAGTCAGGAGCTCGATCCTGACCGGCTCAAGGTTGACTCAGTCTTCCATCCTTCCGAGGTCGGTAAAATGAGGATCCAGATTGTTGGGGGCAAGAGGCTGACCCTGTAAACTGCTTAGAGAGCACTGTAAAGCAGCATAGTCTACCTTGAGTCTTTGGAGAAAGGCGGCATACAAGTTGAACAAATAAATAAATAAATATAAGTCTAAGTGCTATTGCTATTGCTATCCTTCCTATTACCTATCTGCTCCCACTTATGACTATAACCTTGTTGCTTGTATCTTTACGATTTATACTGTTTTATTTAGCTTCTTACTATGATTTGATTGCTTATTTAGTATCCTATGACTATCATTAATGTGTTGTATCTTATGATTCTTGGTGAATGTTATTTTTTTAATGTACACTCAGAGCTTATGCATCAGAGACAAATTCCTTATGTGTCCAGTCATACTTGGCCAATAAAGAATTCTATTCTATTCTATATTCCGGTTGAACTTTTTCTCATCCGTGGCCTTCTAGGTATGTGGGATGCCAGGTGGACGGAGAATTTCATTTGGTTAGCCTACTTTTGACTCACCTGTAGCTTTACTTTTCAAGAGGTCAAAATAATATCTTCTTTAAGGCGCTCTTTATGGGTTTAGCAAGGTCTTGCTGATGATGTGAGATTTATAGCCAGGCCAAAATGATCCCTGAATGTACCTGAGATGATTGATTATTATTTTTTTGTGGATGCATTCTCTTTCTATTATATTTTTGTGGGTTGCACAAGGTTGCCAAAAGGGATTTTATCCATCCCTGGTTACTTCCATTAACTTGGCCACTGGCAATTCAATTGTCGGGGAGAATGTTTTAATGTTTTCCTAAAATGTGTGTGTGTGTGGAGGGGTGTATTTCCACAATGCGTTAAAGGAGGCAAACTTTCTCTCACTTACCTTGCTTCCAAGATTTCTACCTTCAGTAGGAGGCATACACAGAAATCTGTACAACCATCAATTCCAATAGACATTATTTATTCACACTTTGGCCCAAAGAAATCAAGGATGACCAATCAGAATAGAGCTGGTAGGATCCTTGGAGGGCTTCTAGTCCAACCCCTTGCTCAAGCAGGAGATCCTAGACCTATACCATTTCAGACAAGTGGCTCTCCAGTCTCTTCTTAAAGACCTCCAGTGATGGAGTACCTACAACAGCTGCAGGCAAGCTATTCCAACACTGGTTAATTGTCCTCACTGTTAGGAAGTTTCTCCTTAATTCCAGGTTGCTTCTCTTTTTGATCAGTTTCCACCCATTGCTTCTTGTCCTGCCTTCAGGTGCTTCGGAGAATAGCTTGACTCCCTCTTCTTTGGGGCAGCCCCTGAGATATGGGAAGACTGCTTTCATGTCTCCCCTAGTCCTTCTCTTCATTAAATTAGACATACCCAGTTCCTGCAACCGTTCTTTGTATGTTTTTGTCTCCAGGCAAAAACATAATAATCTGCACTTTTTCCAAAGTCTCAACATTTTTTTTTTAATAATGAGGTGACCAAAACTGGATGCAATATTCCAGGTTTGGTCTTACTAAGGTTTTATAAAGCGGTACTCATTCTCACCTAAGGGACACGGTGGCTCAGTGGCTCAGACGCTGAGCTTGTCGATCGAAAGGTCAGCAATTCAGCGGTTTGAATCCCTAGTGCCGCGTAATGGGGTGAGCTCCCGTGACTTGTCCCAGCTTCTGCCAACTTAGCAGTTCGAAAGCACGTAAAAAATGCAAGTAGAAAAATAGGGACCACCTTTGGTGGGAAGGGAACAGCGTTCTGTGCGCCTTTGGCATTTAGTCATGCCGGCCACATGACCACGGAGATGTCTTCGGACAGCGCTGGCTCTTCGGCTTTGAAACGGAGATCAACACCGCCCCCTTGAATTGGGAATGACTAGCACATATGTGCAAGGGGAACCTTTTTACTCATACTACATGTGATTTCGATTCTCCATAATCAAATATTTAAAAATACATATTTTGACCACATAAAGGGAATTTCACTTCTGCTTAAGAAGAGCTTGTTGGATGTGGCTTTAAATCCTCTTTGGGAGGGAAATTGACCCCCCCTCCCCAGCTTCAGCCAATCAGGTCAGAGTGTCACGAGAGAGAAGGAATGATTATCAAGGCATTGATATTCAATGGTAGACTGCTCTTGAAGCTGGAGGTTTTAGATCTCTTGTGCAGGAGCCCTTAATTTAACCGAGGCTTTTGCCTTTTGTCCTCCTTGGAAGGGGGTCTCTGATCCAGAGCCCTTCTGAATCTGGATGAGAATTGCAACTGTGAGAGTTAATGTTGTATATTTGTCTACTGCATATTGTCGCGTCTAATCTCTGTCGGAGGAGTTATGTCAGATCAAGCCGCCAAGCCCAGATGGGAATGACATAATAATAAAGATACAGCTTGATTCCCAAGATGGGATTACGAGGTCTCCGAAGGATTTCCGTGCCAGCTGAATCAACCTTGCTTAACTAAGAGAGGATTATGATCTTATTTCTTGGCATGGCAACCTTCTGTAGCTTCTGCTCTCTGATCTCAGGGCTGAACACCAGGCAGAAACAGCCTTGGAAACGCTGATTAAATCTCATTAGAGTCCATTTTACGGGGATCCCTCTGCCCATGGCTAGAGAAGCGGTTCTTGGATAGGCAACCTGCAGGATTTAGATAGGACCAGGGAAAGATATTATAGAGAGAAAGACCTGGATAGAAACATGCAAGAACTGGCTAAACAAGGCTGAAATTTTCTTTAAGTCCTGGGGAACATACAAGTTAGACACGTCCTATAAGAAGGAGGAGGTGGCACAGCACAATCAGTCCTGCAAGGTTCTGTTATTCTATGGCAATATGATGGTGATTGTAAGCTGCCTAGAGTTGCCTCTGGATGGGATGGGCCACAGCATTTAAATTGAATGAATGAATGAATAAATAAAATAAACGAGAGCCTTTCTCGGTCATCGTAGTTTTAGCCTTCTGTGGAAGTGATTTCCTGGACAAAGGTTGATTTCCTTGGAGAAGTGGTGACATCAGTGTCATCTCTTCTCCAAGGGGTAGACTTCAACTCCCAGAATTCCCCAGCCAGCATGGGGGTTGAAATCCATCCCTCATCAATGTGCCAAGATTGAGAAACGTTGGATTACACAGACCAGAGAATGAAACAAGTGTGAGAAAGAAACTCAAAAGAAGCATGTCATGGTTTTTATTTGTGTGTGATGGGTCAGAAAGACTTTCCTTCCTTCCTTCCTTCCTTCCTTCCTTCCTTCCTTCCTTCCTTCCTTCCTTCCTTTCTCTTCCTTTCTCTTTCTTTCTCTCTCTCTCCCTCCTTCCTTCTTCCTTCTTTCTTTCTTTCCTTCTTTCTTTCTCCCTCTCTCTTTCTCTTTATTTTTTCTCTCCTTTCTTTCTTTCTCTCTCTCTTTCTCTCTCTCTTTATTTTTCTCTCTCTCTTTCTCTCTTTCTTTTCTCTCTCTCCTTCCTTCCTTCTCTCCCTCTCCCTCCCTCCCTCTCTCTCCTTTCTTTCCCTTTCTTCTTCCCTTTCTCTTTCTTTCTCTCTCTCTCTTTCTCTCTTTCTTTTCTCTCTCTCCTTCCTTCCTTCTCTCCCTCTCCCTCCCTCCCCTCCCTCTCCTTTCTTTCCCTTTCTTTTTCCCTTTCTCTTTCTTTCTCTCTCTCTCTCTCTCTCTCTTTCTTTTCTTGTCATTATATCCATACATCAATAAAGTACCACTCCTGTGATCCTGGCCTACCTCCAACGGCTGTCCAAACCCCAAACTAACATAACAAATCCTAAATAAGGAGTCTTAAAAGGACAAGGCCGTGTTAGCAGAAACCTGCTTTGCAGGGAAGCATTGTGGGGGGAATTTGTGTACGTGAAGAATATTTGATCTGCTTTCAACATACGCCTTCCTTCTTCCTGCTCCCAAATTTAGTAATTTTGTACTAAAGCTCTTCTTGGGTTTTCTTTTTTCGTCGTTGTTGTTGCATGCAAGTTGAACAACCCTAATCTGATTTCCTTCCTTTATTACGTTGCACAGATAAGTATGTACATGGTACAATAAGGAACAAGCCAAGATTCGCCTGAAATATTTCTGAGAAACGTAGTGAAATGTTTTCCGGTTGAGGTTAGTCAAGGGGCAGAAAAATTACAGTTTCGCATTGAACTAATTTAACGTGTTGGCATCATCCCACAATTCCCGAATTCCCACAAGTCATCTCAGGAGGCCATTGGCTCGTAGTATAGTTTAAGACTCGCAACTCCCTTAACCAACGTCTCACTTAACAACATAAATGTTGGGCTCGTTTTGGTCATACGTCGAGATCAGTGGTGGTATTCGGCCAGTTCTATCCGGTTTGGGCAAACTGGTAGCGGCGGCTGTGGGAGGCTCCGCCCACCTGCCCGGATGTCATCACATCCCGTTTTTGACGCTCTACACATGTGCGGAAGGCCCTCCACATGCGTGGAGGTGGCGCGTGCGCTCACATTTGCACACTGGTAGTGAAGGTAAGTGAATACCACCCCTGGTTGAGATCTACCTGTATCGGGTTCTTACAAGTGTCTTCAAACCAGTGTCTTTGCACACCACAATTTGGAAACTTAAACTCCCTGTGCCACCTGGGCTCCAGAGCAGGGGTGAAATGCTCCCCGTTTGGACCGGATCCGGTAGCAATGGCGGCAGGTGGTTCGGTGAACCAGTAGCAAAAATCCCTGCGGCCCCCACCCCCATGCCCAGCTGAGCCACGAGATCATCAGAGGCTGGTTTTGGTTTTTTTTAACTTTTAAAAGCATTTTTTCTACAACCTCTGGCTGAAAAAATGCTTTTAAAAGTAAAAAAAAAAAAAAGCCTCTGATGATCGCACAGCTCAGCTGGGATCGTCAGAGGCTTCTAAAAGCATTTTTTCCTGCAACCTCTTCAGCTGAAGAGGTTGTAGAAACAAAAATGCCTTTAAAAGCCTCTGGTGATCCCAGCTGAGTTGCCTGATCGTCAGAGGCTTCTAAAAGCATTTTTTTTCTGCAACCTCTTCGGCTGAAGAAGTTGTAGAAAAAAATGCTTTTAAAATTAAAAAAAAAAAAAAATTGGCCACATCCACCCAGTCACATTACCCCCTCACCAAGCCACACCCACAGAACCGAAGCAGTAACGAATTTTAGATTTCACCCCTGCTCCAGAGCCACCTGTTTTCTTTTTGATCCCCAGATTTCCTTGGGAAATTGTGTCCCAGAAGTGTAGCCCCACCAATTTCTGGTTTTTTTGAGAGAAACCACTTATGAAAATAGTAGCCGTAGCCTTCAAACTGGCTTTGTGGTAAACTTAGAAAACAAGCGAGAAAATAAACAGGTTCTCCGCAAAAGTTTGCCTCTCTTGGTTTTAGTTTCTGTGCCAGAGAGTGAAAATACTAATTAT
Organism: Pantherophis guttatus; assembly: GCF_059756535.1. Taxonomy (NCBI): domain Eukaryota; kingdom Metazoa; phylum Chordata; class Lepidosauria; order Squamata; family Colubridae; genus Pantherophis; species Pantherophis guttatus. The sequence goes on from NC_142075.1 coordinate 22,292,743, forward strand.
CTTTACCAAATTGTTCCTCTTTTGGGTCTTGCAACACCGAGTGGAAATGAATGTTTCTCAAGAGATTGAGGTTGGATGCAAAGTAATAGTTATTTCAGATCTCTGGGTTTGGAAAGGCTGCCTGGTCCCCAGAATTACTACAGAGTTGCTCATAGTTTACATCCTCAAAACTGCCTGAAGACCAGCTTGGATCAGACGCAACTTTTGACCAACCTTTGGGTTGACACTATGGTAGGATCCCAGGAATGCTGGCTTATAAATCCTGGTGGCGTGTTCTGTAAACCTACAAAGACTGGCTTATTCAGTAAAGCACTGAGAAGCGGACCGTAATTCCTTACATAGCATAGGTTGATTAGATTACTAATTCATGATCATTCGTGATAAATTAGATCACTTATCCATGATGTGGCTTAATCTTAGATGTGAACTCCAGCAAGCTTTTTCTAGTCAGGAATGGGACTTCTGGCTGGTTTAGCAGATGACATAAGCCGAGACTGGCTTAATCATGGCCATGCAGTATCAATCCTTGATTGAGCAGCCTCAATATTTCAAGCCATGAACCAAGATGCCTTATGAAGAAAGCATGAATTGCCATCACTCAAAGACACCCCCGAGCATTCCTTCAGTCTGAGTTGGTGCGTGGGTGTGTGAATTCAGTTACTGAGAGAAACATGGGAAAGAATTTACAAAGGACTCTATGGTCTAAAGGAGTGTACAAATATTTATTTGTTTGTTTTTTTTTTTTTTAAAAAAATTAAGAACCTACAGTAGGTCAATGTTTCTGAAACTCAGCTCCTTGAAGATGGGTGGATTTCAACTCCCAGAATTCCTCTAGCCAGCTTGCTGGTGGGGGAGGAAAGAGGAGTTTATTGGTTCAATTTATATTTATCGGTTCGATTTATATGCCGCCCTTTTCCGGAGACTCAGGGCGGCTTACAATGCGTTAAGCAATAGCCTTCATACTTTTGTATATACCTGCTTAGTAGGGCTTTCGCCCCCCCCCCCAAGCGGTGTTCTTTTTTTTATACAAAGTCAGCTTATTGCCCCCACAATCCGGGTCCTCAATTTACCTACCTCGGAAGGATGGAAGGCTGAGTCAACTTTGAGCCTGGTGAGATTCGAACTCGCAGTAATTGCAGGCAGCTGGTGTTACTTAACAGCACTTGGACTGCTACGCCACCAAGGCTCTTATTCTGAGAGTTGAAGTCCACCCATTCTGGGAATTGATGTCTATCCATCTTCAAATGGCTTGAGTGTCAGGTTTCGGTGCTATCTTAAATAAGTTGAGAAATGTGGAGGGCGAAACCACAATCATCTGCCAGGCTGTGGGTGTTAGGAAATGGAACGGTGCTCTTTAATGGGTCAAAGGCTAACTGGGATTGTTTCACCTCTGTGGGGGTGTCCTTCTTTCACGTATGACCTGCCTGACTGGTTTGCAGGAATCTAGAACTTCCTCCATCTTTTTACCTTTTCTCCTACTTCGTTATCCTCCTGATTTTATCAGGATATCTTATCTGAATTCAGCTGGTGGAAAATTCCGAGGGGACTAAGGCTAATGCCATGTTATCTTTATGTCTCAAAGTTTAAATTATGTTCTATTTCAACCTTCTTCTCAAAGGGTGAAGGTGATTATCCCGAAGCCAACGTGGCCATCTCTCTAAACCTTTCCAACCCATATTTATCTTGCAGTTTAGCACATAACCTTGATCTTCTGCTGTTTCTGTACCCAAAGAGCTTTTGGAGGTGGCGGGGAATGCATAATTTACTTAATTTAAGGGTAAGTGAATGAATAGCTACAATGCCGGAAAGTCTTTCTTAATTATTGGGTCTAGAATTATATATATATATATATATATATATATATATATATATATGTTTTCTCAGGTTTTCGCGGGTGTTTGTATGTAGGTCTTTGGTTATTCGGGTCTTCTCCCACGTAGAATTGGAAGTGTCTTGGCGACGTTTCGACGAAGTCTCATTCGTCATCTTCAGGCTGGTGTTCTCGCGGTAGATAAAATGAAAGCAAACGCACAAGGTATAAAAAGCCCAAATCTTAATCTTGACATCTCTGGGCATGGTGGCTCAGTGGCTAAGATGCTGAGCTGGTCGATCGAAAGCTCGGCAGTTCAGCAGTTCGAATCCTTAGCGCCGCATAACGGGGTGAGCTCCCATGACTTGTCCCAGCTTCTGCCAACCTAGCAGTTTGAAAGCAGGTAAAAAATGCTAGTAGAAAAATAGGGACCACCTTTGGTGGGAAGGGAACAGCGTTCCATGTGCCTTTGGCATTGAGTCATGCCAGCCACATGACCACGGAGATGTCTTCGGACAGCACTGGCTCTTCGGCTTTGAAACGGAGATGAGCACCGACCCCTAGAGTTGGGAACATAACATATGTGCAAGGGGAACCTTTACCTTTACCTTTACCTTTAATCTTAATCTTACCTTTAATCTTAACATGGCAAGGATAGTTCTTTGACATGAACTTAACTGTTGGAGATGATCTCATCTTCTGTAGGAATGTTTATTGGAGGTAATTTTACAAGGGTCAGCCAATAACTTACATGTTGTGGTTTGCCAAGTAGAACGATTACACAATCTGCATTTTCAGTGGAATGCTTGACTAAGAGAAAGGTGTAAACGAATTGGGTGTGTGAGCACTACTTCTCACACAGTTAAAGAACCCGATCCCAGATCCAGCCGTGTCTGATAGAAAATAACTTGTTCAGATCCGTATTTCTTAACTTTGACAACTTTAAGATGTGTGGACTTCAAATCCTAGAATGCCCCAGGCCAGCATGCTTTAAGATATGTTGACTTCAACTTCCAGCATGGCTGGCTGGGGAATTCTGGGAGTTGAAGTCCACAGACCTTGAAGTTATCAGCGTTGAGAATCACTTCTCTAGATGCTATGGACAGGAGGCACCCCTATAATCCTGTTCCAGGTGGGCCATGAAGTCCCAACTCCCGAAGAACACCAGATCAGAGGGAATTCTGCTAAAATGCATCCTATTTCCCCTATCTGAGTCTGAAAAAAACAGATGCCTGGAAGAAGTTATAAAAAGGGCTGGAATCCACTTTGCTGAAGTTCTAGAACAGTGTTTCTCAACCTTGGAAGCTTGAAGATGGATGGACTTCAACTCCCAGAATCCCCCAGCCAGCGGCATCTTCAAGCTTCCAAGGTTGAGAAACACTGTTCTAGAAGAACATGAAACTGAAAAACGGGAAGAAATCTTGCAAAAGGGCCTTCCAAAATTTGCATTTCTCTAACTTGGTATAGCTCATAGAGAAGTTAAGAGTGCCCCATGGGCACTGCAGATGCAAAAATCTATGTATTTACATAGTTAGATATATTTGGCATCTTGGCAGGAAACAAAAAATAGAAACCACAACTATATATATATATATATATATATATATATATATATATATATATATATATATATATATAATAATTCCTCTTTCCTGCTGAAGCAACTTTGGTTCCAGCCTTGTATGATCACGATTTTTCTTTTGTGCTGCATTTCCTCATATAACAATAGCGTATTTCCTGATGCAGCAGGAAATAAATAGAATTGTCATGTTTCCCCTCATACATGCATACGTTTATGCGTGTATAGGAGAGAGAGAGAGAGAATGACTCATAATAATGCAATGAGTTGTGTTTGCGAGGGTAACTTTTTGAGTGAGTTTGCCCAGTTACTAATTCTGATCCATAAAAACTTCACACTCCGCCCCCCCACAAACTCATGGTATTTATTAGAGTTTTAAATCACTCAAGAACCGGTTTTTGGACAAATTGCAGAGTGTAATTGAGTTGAGGACTCAACATATGCAAGAGCTGAGCTCCGTTAAATCCTCCCTACACACAGACATACACACAAGAACAAAATAAGAGCAAACACCTGGTAAGCAATTCCAACCTCAGGAGAATTTTCAGACTCCTGAAAATTCTGAAAGTTCTCCTTTCTTTCTCCTGACGCAAACACAGCAGCATCGGGTGTTGGCCACAATTTTCCTCTAGCTTAGATCTGACCACTGGATTTCTAGAAAGAGTTAGGCGCTTAAGGCCACAGAAACCTTAACCTTTAATGAAAGACTGTTTCATTAGTCACCGACATGACTACTCACATGTAGGGCAGGAGATATGGAGAAACCCTTCACCAGCCCTACGATCTACCATACTTTTGAGTATGGAGCAGAATGTCTATGTGCCAGAAGAAGAAATCTGTGTGTATGAGATACACACTTGCACCCACCCACACGCCGAATCATGACTAAACAGCCAAGAGTCTTGGTTGATCGCCATGACTAATGTTGGCTGGACTCGGTTGACTTGTGGTTGGCAAGATAGCTGAGGACTTAGACCATCTCCAGGTGTCCATGATAATGTTGGTTTTCTAGGAAAACCTCTGGATTAGATAAATTTGCTTCCTAGACCTTCTCCCGTTCCCTAATTTATTTTTTGATCTGTTCAGTTTCTGTAGCTCTGCCCAACTCAACCAAGTGATTCTGGGTAGTTTAAATTTCTAAAATTATAAAACCATTAAAAAAAACAAACATTAAAAGTGTAAATACACCCCCAAAAGAAAAATCAGAAATGCAGGCTCCTGATTAAGTCCTGGTTGATTGATCGATTTTGTCGAGTACGTATTAGATAATATATATAAGTATAAGCATGAATTGAATACATAAAATGAATACAATTAAAGGGAACATTAGGACAGGGACGGAAGGCGCGCTGGTACTCTTATGCACACCCCTTACAGACCTCTTAGGAAAGGGGTGAGATCAACAGTAGACAGTTTTAGGTTAAAGTTTTGGGGGTTTTGGGATGAGACCACAGAGTCTGGTAGTGCATTCCAGGCACTGACCACTCTGTTGCTGAAGTCGTATTTTCTGCAACCGAGTTTGGAGCGGTTCACTTTAAGTTCGTATCTATTGTGTATCGGTTGATGTCGAGTTCTTCTGAAAAGCTGGTTTATTCCAGCATTTGTGGTTAGTTTGCCACAAGCAATGTTTCTAAGATGCTAAGCCAATAGCGTTGCTCCTGTTACGCCAAGAAGATTGCACAGGTATGTCCATGTTGATGAAAAGAAGTTTGATTCAAGATAGCCTGTATTTATTTTTTTTTTACTTCCTTCCTCGATTAGTCAATTTCCTCTAGTTCTTTCTCAAAATATGATATTTCCATTTTGAGTAAAATAGTGTTCATTGCTATTGATAAGACAGGATGCTGAAGTCTTTCTCCATTCCCACTGACCAATTTTCTCTCTTGCTTCTATTCTTTATTACCTCTGTGGCCTGCTTCACCCTCCACGCTAACCATGGTTTGTTTACCTGTTTCGTTGATCAACCCAGGCTGGCGAACACATTTTATTAAGCCATAGCATCGCTTGGTTTGTATCTTAGGATATAAAAACCTGACCATCATGGTTTGCAAACCGTGACTCATGGCTTCAGTTGTAATTCAGCATTTTGAGGGTAAGCAGCCGTATCTTAGTATGCAGGGGTCTACTTACTAAATCTACTTACCTTCCCTACAGGTTCGGAAGTGCACGCACCGTGCGTGCCTGTCACAGGGTGCATGGACCCTCTGCGCATGCGCAAACCCATCTGCTCATGTGCAGAGGGTAAAACACAAGTTACTTCCTGGTTAAAACCAGGAAGTAACGACGACAGGGCGGGTGGGCGGAGCCTTGCACCGCCATCGCTACCGGTTCTCCGAACCACCTGCTGCCATCGCTACCGGTTCGTCTGAACCAGTCTGAACCGGTATCATTTCACTCCTGTTAGTATGGCTGAATCAGTTGAATCCAGACGCTGCCTAATTTGATGTTAATTTAGCGTGATTTGTGAATCTGGCCAATGAAAACATTGGTGGATAATGTTTTTACTCAGAATATGCTGGTAATATTTTGGCTGTAGATTTTTTTTTTTTTTAAAGAAAATCATGCCCCAGCAAAATTTAACACCCTTTTATGATGCACAAACATTTCTCAAAGGATAAGAGAGATTCTGTTCCCTTGTTTATTCTTGTTCTCTTATCTTGTTCCAAATGTTGCCTTTAAAAGGAAATCATTTTGTTCGGTTCAAAGTGAAACAAGAACGTTTCCAAAGTTTGTGGTTAACAAAGCACAAAGGTGGATGCCCGAAGGTTGTTGTGTTCCTTATTTTATAATAAAATTTGGAAAACATGTTTCTTCTTTCAGTTTGAAAGCTTTTTTTCTTACCCTGTCTCTTGGGAAACAGGTCATATGGTGGTTAAATATTTGTTTTTTTAAAAAATAAAATGTATTTCATTTCAGTTTAGCTGAAGATAACCTCAAGAACCTTTCATCTTTGATCCAAATGAACTAATTATTATACAAATGGTTTCGCTTACATAACTGCATCTGGGCAGTGGTGCAATTGACACATGATGCTAAATGTGTGGTTGAGTTAAGCTTTGGTACATTGTGCAAACACACCAATGAGTTAAACTGAATAACTGGATTGAGCAGAATCGGGTGGAGTCAATCAAAACTTTGCGCGCATTAAAGGTATTGCAATTTATTGCACGAGTTTTCCCAGGTCATAGCCTACTTCAATATGATATAATACACTTAAAGAAAATTTAAATCTTGCACAGAAAATCTTGCATCTGTATAGTATAGTAAAGAGATGGCGAACCTATGGCACACGTAGCCATATCAGTGGGTATGCCAGCTCAGCTCTGGTGCGCATGTGCATGCTGGCCACCTGATTTTCAGGCCTTTTGGGCCCATCAGAAGTAGGGAAACAGGCTGTTTTCTGCCTCCGGAGGGCCTGGGGATAGGTAGGGAAGGCTGTTTTCGCCCTCCCCAGATGCAGAGAGGATCTGGAGCCAGGTGACAAAGAAAAATGGGCCAGGAGCAAGGGGGGAGGGGGAGTTGGGCACGCATGCGCAGGGCAGGCCGCATAGAATTATGGGTGTGGGCACGCACGTGCACGAACCTCCCCCGCTCCCCCTTCCTGGCACACGATGGCAAAAAGGTTAGCCATCACTGATATAGTATATTTGTGCTAGTTGAGTATCTCACTGTAGTGCATGAGGAAGTATCTGTTGAACTTCCTGATCAGCCCTCATTTAGAACTGTCATAGCGGCAGCAGTCTTACTATTTGCAAATAAGAGTGCAAATATACTATTTACACAGAAGTTTGTGGCTGCCTTTCAGTTCATACCGCACAGGATCCTTGGGAATTGAAGAGCATCAGAACATGTGAAAACTATTTCTGAAGCTGTTCAGCATTTCTCAGAGCTGCTTGTTGACTTTCTCCCTCGAAAAATGCTTTCTCGTTACAAAGTTAGTCTACATGTCTAGCCAGCGGTGTGGTCTTGACCACATATCTTAATTTTAGATCCGTGGGCTGTGTCAGCTTTGCAAGCCCACGTTGCTGGTGGAACCTCCAGACATCTTAGCTGAAATGGAGAAAGTTTTACTCCCTGTCTTACAAGATTTGAACCTGGTATTTGGGGTCCAAGAAAGAATTGGAGGAAAAAAGATGATGAATGCTGCCGTGAGGTGTTTTTTTTTTTTAAAAAAAAATTAGGTTATAATGTAAAATACAGACATACGAAAGAAAATAATAGGAAAAATAGGGAAGGGAAAGGTGTAGCAAAGGGGAGAAAAAGAAAGAAAAGGCATTTTGATTCCGTTTGGTGCAGTAAAATAAGATAATAACATCAAACCTCAATTTTTTACTTTTATATAATAGTATAAACTAGCCACTTCTATGACAACAACTATTCTATTCTATTCTATTCTATTCTATTCTATTCTATTCTATTCTATTCTATTCTATTCTATTCTATTCTATTCTATTCTATTCTATTCTATTCTAATAAGGCTGCCGTGAGTTTTGACAGAAAAGTGAAGATGTAAATCAATCAATCAAAAGCAACGATAGATAATAAGACAACTTGGAAATTCCACTCTTAGAAGATCCCAAAATAATGCTCACTTGTCGAAATGTCTAATGCCTGACAGGTCCTACTTGGGCATCTCGTAGGCTTCCAGAAAGACCATTGCAGGAGACAAGATGCTGGAATAGGCGGACAACTGGATTAACTCAATAACGATTGTTTGTTTCCCTTTCCAAACCAGCGTTTCTCAACCTCAACAACTTTTAAGAAATATGGGCTTCAACTCCATACCTCAGCTGAAGTTCATACTTCTTGAAGTTGCTCAGATTAAGAAACCTTGACCTCAATCACTGGAGACGTAGGCGTTCGAAAATAAATTTTAATTTCCTAATTTTGAAAGGGAGGTGGAAATGCTCTGCCCTTCGGTGGAAAGGAAAATTCACCCGAAGACCCTTTCCAGGAATGCGAATACTTCTCTTTTCCACAACAGGTCAATGTTCTCTCTATCTCCTCCTGGGCTTGGTTGCACCAACCATAAGTGACTCTTAGACTCTTGGCATTCAACAACTCTTGATCACAATTCTTCAGAAAGAGCTTTGTAAGCTCACCCATTCCAGCTCTGAGTAACCCTTGGCTGACTGTCAGGTTGGAAGGAAAAAAGCCTGCATTCTCCCTTCAGGGGCATTGCTGTTTTTCCATTTTCCGAGTGAATAATTCTGCCCACCCAGAGAAACCACCCAGATTCTCCACATTCGCCCAAGAAAGCACGGGTGGTCAGCAAGCTTTGGGGGCCCACCATAGTATGAAAACCAAGGCGGTCTCTAAAAGCATCCAGAACTTTTGTTTGCATCCTACAGAGAAAGTCCGGCTTTGTGTAGCATAGATTTTTACCAAAAGGGGATGTGGTGGCCTAGCGGTTAAGATGCTGGGCTTGTTGACTGGGTGGTTGGCAGTTCGAGACCCAAGCGCCGTGTGATGGGGTGAGCTCCCGTTCCTCGCTCCAGTTCCTGCCCACCTAGCAATAGCACTAATCTCATTCACAAGTTTCTGGGCTTTTTGTATCCTGCTGAAAAGCAACAACTCTGTGCTGCAATTTGGGAGACACAAACTCTGCAGGCACAGAGTTGTTGCTTTTCAGCAGGATACAAAAAGCCCAGAAACTTGTGAATGAGATTTCACAGAACTAGGGCTGAAGAACATCTTAGCAGGCGGCTTACAATGTGCTAAGCAATAGCCTTCATTCTTTTGTATATTTATACAAAGTCAGCTTATTGCCCCCACAAACTGGGTCCTCAATTTACCTACCTTAGAAAGGATGGAAGGCTGAGTCAACCTTGAGCCTTGGTGAGATTCGAACCTGCAGTAATTGCAGGCAGGTCTTAATAACCAGCTTAATAACAGGGTGCCTTAGACCACTGTACTACCAAGGCTCTAGGTAGGGCTCTACTTTACAGCCCTCGCTTAGCGGTTTAGAGTCAGCACATTGCCTCCAACAATTTGGGTCCTCATTTTTCACCCACCTCGGAAGGACGGAAGGCTGAGTCAATCTTGAGCCTGGTGAGATTTGAACTGCCAAATTGCAGGCAGCCGGCAGGCAGCAGAAGTAGCCTGCAATATTGTACTCTAAACACCATGCCACCACAGCTCCTAGCAGTTCAAAAGCATGTAAATGCAAGTAGATAAATAGGTACCACTTGGGTGGGAAGGTAACAGCTTCCATGCACCTCTTGGCTTATAGTTATGCTGGCCACATGACCACGGAAAATGTCTTTGGACAATGCTGGCTTCCTCAGCCAAGAAACAGAGATAAGCATTTTCCTTAGAGTCAGACAGGGGAAAACCTTTACCTTTTTTTTTTTTTTTTACATTTGACCATGTTGAGATATCTGGTTCTTGGCTCGGTTGGGTGCTAATTGTGGTTTATTCAACAAAACACCGTTAAGCAAAATGTGGCTTTAAAATGTGTGTGTAAACCTGCATAAGGAGATTGAGACAGTGGTGAAATCCAAATTGTTTTACTACCGGTTCTGTGGGCGTGGCTTGGTGGGTGTGGCAGGGGAAGGATACTGCAAAATCTCCATTCCCACCCTAGTCTGGGGCCAGCCAGAGGTGTTATTTGCCAGTTCTCCGAACTACTCAAAATTTCCGCTACCAGTTCTCCAGAACCTGTCATAACCTGCTGGATTTCACCCTTGGATTGAGATAGAGGTTTAAATTAACCTTTTCTCTCTTTTCGCGGTTTAGGCCCTAACATATTTCCCCCCTAGTATTTTCCTTCAAATGTGGCTTGTTCTCCACTCATCATGGTTTCCCTTTGCCCGGTGCAGATGCTGTTCTTTCTCATCTCCTCGGCCTTTTTCGAGCAGGTGCATTAGGGAGGCAACCACAACGGTTCCCAGCTTTAAATTTTTAAAGACCGCTAACGGAAGAGCTGAGCAAGTGGTAGAGAGGAGCAGCAGCAAATGCAGAGCTGAATTTGGCAATGATTTGAATTTTTTTTTTTTTTTTTTTGGTGTGCATGCTTTTAAAATAAAGTTATTGTGCGCCTCTGGAAACTGTGACATGGCCTGATGGCTTCCTGGACACATTTGGGCAGCCTCTTTTAGGAACAATGCAGGCGTGGTTGATCTTTGTTTTTCAAATATCTTTTTTAAAAAAATCTCCCAGTCTAGTCAACAGTCCTAGGCTGATCTGATTCCTTCTCTCTTCTCTTTCTCCTTCTGGTTCCTTCTCTTTCTTCTCCTTCTCCTTCTCCTTCTTCTCCTTCTCCTTCTCCTTCTGGTTCCTTCTCTTCTCCTTCTGCTTCTCCTTCTCCTTCTCTTTCTGGTTCCTTCTCTTTCTTCTCCTTCTCCTTCTCCTTCTGGTTCTTTCTCTTTCTTCTCCTCCTCCTCCTCCTCCTCCTCCTCCTCCTCCTCCTCCTCCTCCTCCTCCTCCTCCTCTTCCTCCTAGCTCCTTCTCTTTCTTCTCCTTCTCCTTCTCCTTCTGGTTCTTTCTCTTTCTTCTCCTTCTCCTTCTCCTTCTGGTTCTTTCTCTTTCTCCTCCTCCTCCTCCTCCTCCTCCTCCTCCTCCTCCTCCTCTTCCTCCTAGCTCCTTCTCTTTCTTCTCCTTCTCCTTCTCTTTCTGGTTCCTTCTCTTTCTTCTCCTTCTCCTTCTCCTTCTGGTTCTTTCTCTTTCTTTTCCTCCTCCTCCTCCTCCTCCTCCTCCTCCTCCTCCTCCTCCTCCTCCTTCTCCTTCTCCTTCTCCTCCTCCCCATTCCCTACTAACACCGATGACATTATCTAGTTGGGTCATGAAATGACTGCAAGAAAACAATTAAACTCAGAGACCACCAAGGACCATGCAGTATTTTTTCCTCCTGCCCCTCCTCCTCCTCCTCCTCCTCCTCCTCCTCCTCCTCCTCCTCCTCCTCCTCCTCCTCCTCTCTCCCCTTCCCCTCCCATTATGGCTTGTTGAAGGCTCCCCCATCCTCTGAACGATGCTGTCCTAGGCAGCTACAACTGGGAATCAGTGCCAAACGGATCAGGGCTCTCTAAACAACTCCCAAAGGGCATCTCATAGATGATCTGCAAAATCGATGAACAGAGCAGACAAAATGAAGGAAAACGACAAATGATTTCTTGCCATTGCCTTCTTTCTCAGCTGAGACGCTGAAGATAACTCCTGGCCCACGCTGCTTATGGTTTTGTTGATAACTGGCATACCTGGGCTCCAAGCCAGACTTATCCCTGGGTATGAATTGATGCTCTGTTCAAGGAGAAATGTTTTGTAAGGCGTGTAGAAGACTGTGGTGTAAACTTGCTGAATTGGAGGAATGTGCTGGACAGAACGTGGGCTCGATTCAAATACGATGGCTTTTGCAAAAACATACCCAAGTCAAAAGTCAAGATTCTTGACCTTTGGCTATCTTAGATCAGAGTTGGCAGTTTCAAAAAGTCTGAGTGACACTCGGATTTGTTTTGGTTTTATTTTTATTTTTTTTAAAAAGCGATGACAGAACATTTATTATGGGGAACCGGGCAGAATTGGCTGCTTTAGGAAAGGAAACTGATGTCGGGAATGCGCAAGAGAAGGCGAGAATAATAAAACCTTTGTAAGCGCGCTTTTTGAGACAAGCAGGGAGTTTTGCTACTCTGCTGAGCAGGGAGGTTTTGATTAGCTGACGCTGCGAGTTCTGTACCCTTTGGCTTCTGTGTGTAGAGCAGGAAACATGCCTTTGGCCTGTGGCAACCATCTCATGCATCAGGTGTGTGTGTGTGTGTGTGTTTCATAATATTTCCTTCCTTCAGCAGCTGGACCGTGTCTTCAGCACATCAGCCCAAACTGCAGAGCAAAGCAGAAAGCTACCACAGTTTGATATGCTTTGTAAACAGCGCGCCTTTGGTTATATGAGCCGTAGACAGCCACGGCAGTGGAGATAATGCAGGTTGTCCTCAATTTAGAATAGAATAGAATAGAGCTGGAAGGGACTTTGTGTTGTGACCGAGGCCCAAGTAGTGATTACCAGACACAATCAGCCCTAAACAAACATATTTTATTAGAACAGCTGAGAATGACTTCGTTCTCAGCTTAGTCCAAATTCAAAACAAATCCTTCGTAAACAGTCCTTCGGCCTTATCACCAACCTTTGTCTACTTTAGCATCCTGCCAAAGGCTTTTCTTGGCAAAAGTTCAGAAGCAAGAGACAAAATGTAGCAACGTTGCTTTCCTACAAAGATCCCAAGAGCCTTTGCTGCTCTTTTAAGCCTTCTGGGAGGGGCCAATCATCTCCTGGCCTTACTCCCGAGTCGTCCTCTCTGCTTTAGCTGCTCTTGCCTTCCGGCAGCTCTTCTCATGCGGGCACTAGGAACAGGCTCCTCCTGTTCCTCTGCCTCTCTGCTATCTGCCTCTGGAGGCTCTGGAGTTCGCGCATCGCTCCCAGATGGCCCTGGCCCCATCTCTGCCTCCGACGCAGAGCCCTCGTTCATGCCTTCCCCTGACTCCAGGACTGGCCCATTGTCCTCCCCAGCCTCCTCGCTGTCCGACTCCGCTACCAGCTCTGCAGGCTGCGGGCGGACCACAACACCTTGGAGGTCTTCCAGTCCAGCCCCCCCTGCTGAAGCAGGAGAACCTATACCAGTGTTGACTAACCTTTTTGGCACCGAGTGTCGAAACGGGAGCATGCGTGTGTGTGCCGGAAATGCACATGGTGCGCATGCACACGGCGGTCACCTGGTCTTCCAGTTTCTGGCATGCTTGCATGTGGAAAGACCAGCTGGCCGGTGCACATGTGTGCGCATGAAGACTAGCTGGCCAGCATGCCGGAACTTGGAAGAGCAATGGGCGATGGCTCGTGTGCCCGGAGAGATAGCAGTTAGATTTATATACCGCTTTACAGTGCTTTACAGCCCTCTCTAAGTGGTATACAGAGTCAGCCTATCGACCTCCCCAAAAATCCGGATCCTCATTTTATCGACCTCGGAAGGACGGAAGGCTGAGTCAACCTTGAGCCGGTCAGGATCGAATTCCTGGCAGTCGGCAGAATTAGCCTGCAGTACCACATTCTAACCACTGCGCCACCACGGCTCACAAACTGGGAACCCAGGAAAGAGGCTGGAATGAACACAATCGGGCTAGAATTTGGGACTGAATAGGATAAGAAGGCAGAACAGCGCAAAGAAAAATAAACACTTGGATGGACAGAAGGTAGAATTCAGTAGCATGAATTATATAGTTAAGCATCTGTTGCTCAAAGCACCCGGGGATTTGGGGATTATGAAGATTTAAAGTGGTCCTCAGGTCAAAAACACTAATTTCTTGCAGCCATCTTCAAAACTCAAGAAGATTGAGGAATTTGGGTCAGCGGGTAAAATATGTCCAACAAGTACAGACTTCTCAGCGTATTTAATACTTGACAATCAATGAAAGGCTATCAACCTGCCTTCTATTGAGGACCAGTATACTGCATGAGTCAAAAAGAGGGCTGTGAAAATATCTACAGATCTCTCACATCCTGGACATAAACTGTTTCAACTCCTACCCTCAAATCGACGCTATAGAGCACTGCACACCAGAACAACTAGACACAAGGACAGTTTTTCCCGAATGCCATCACTCTGCTAAACCAATAATTCCCTCAACACTGTCAAACTAGTTACTAAGTCTGCACTACTATTAATCTTCTCATCGTTCCCACCACCCATCTCCTCCCACTTATGACTGCATGACTGTAACTTTGTTGCTGGTATCCTTAAGATTTATATTGATTGTTTCCTAGTATGATTTGATTGCTTATTTGTACCCTATGACTATCATTAAGTGTTTTACCTTATGATTCTTGACGAATGTATCTCTCCTTTTGATATACACTGAGAGCGTATGCACCAAGACAAATTCCTTGTGTGTCCAATCACAGTTGGCCAATAAAAAATTCTATTCTATTCTATTCTATCAACCAGATAGATTTGCAGCTGATCCACCTGTGCTACGCTGCGACCAAGTCTTGCCAAAACATTGTGTTCTTCTTTTAGACCCTGGCCACCCAAGGAGATCACCCAAAGATTATACCTCCTGGCCTCCTGCTCTTTTGCATTGCAATTCAGCTTCCATCAGCCTCCTAGGTTTGAACGAAACCTTCTAGGAAAGTTTTGTTTTGATTTCCCCCTGGCTGGGAGCTGAGATGGATGAGGGAGGGCAGCCCCTTAAAAGGGGACCCACCCCTCCCTGCTGCGGGCATTTCTATCCTCTTGTCAACAAAGCATCTGTCAAATGCCAGCTGCCCTCAGGTAGTGTGTTGATCAGCCTGAAGCAGAACTGCTTGGAGGCCTTGAGGGACCCAGGTTGAGATGGAGGATTCCCTGCATTAGTCATCATCACGGCTGACTGAAAAGGCCCAAGAGAAGATCTTGTTTTGGTCCCTTGAGATCATGACACAATACTTCAAATAAAATAAAATAAAAAAAAATAGAAGAGTCAAAAGCCACACTATTTAGCAAACGAGATGTTGTGATGCCTCCCGAGACAATGCGCAACCTATATTTTAGATGCCTGAGTTCTTAACTCATCCTGTTGCCAAACTGGACGGACAACGTGAGAGCAGGAGAACCTGACTATCTACTGTTCGATCTGGGCGCCTCCTTGTGAGAAAGCTTGGGTGGAAGACGTCCACCTGCCCACCTGTTCTTTGCAGGTGGACCACACAGACTTGCGGCTCTCTTCCCATTGGCTCCCGTTGGGCTGAATGAACAAGAGTTCAACGAGAGAGAGAGAGAGACTGAGAGAGAGAGAGAGAGAGATTGAGAGAGAGAGAGAGATTGAGAGAGACTGAGAGAGAGAGAGAGAGAGAGAGAAGAATGAGAGAGAGAGATTGAGAGAGAGATTGAGAGAGAGAGATTGAGAGAGAGAATTGAGATTGAGAGAGAGATTGAGAGAGAGAATTGAGAGAGAGAGAGAGAGAATTGACCCAGAGAGAGAGAGATTGAGAGAGGGAGAGAGAGAGAGAGATTGAGAGAGGGAAAGAGAGAGATTGAGAGAGAGAATTGAGAGAGAGAGAGAATTGACACAGAGAGAGAGAGATTGAGAGAGAGAGATTGAGAGAGGGAAAGAGAGAGATTGAGAGAGAAAGAGAGAGACAGATTGAGATTGAGAGAGCGATTGAGAGAGGGAGAGAGAGATTGAGAGAGGGAAAGAGAGAGATTGAGAGAGAAAGAGAGAGATAGATTGAGAGAGAGAGATTGAGAGAGAGAGCGATTGAGAGAGGGAGAGAGAGAGATTGAGAGAGGGAAAGAGAGAGATTGAGAGAGAGAGAGAGATTGAGAGAGAGCGATTGAGAGAGGGAGAGAGAGAGATTGAGAGAGGGAAAGAGAGATTGAGAGAGAAAGAGAGAGACAGATTGAGAGAGAGAGAGAGATTGAGAGAGAGAGAGATTGAGAGAGGGAGAGAGAGAGATTGAGAGAGGGAAAGAGAGATTGATAGAGAAAGAGAGAGACAGATTGAGAGAGAGAGATTGAGAGAGAGAGAGAGAGAGAGAGGGAGGGAGGGAGAGATGTCTAAATTCACTCAGCAGGCTGGGAACAAAGAAAAGCTTATTTCCTTCCCTCCCACAGTTGTTGAGTCAGGGTCATCTGTTGAAACCCAAGTTGGGTGATTGAAGGTCAGCAGATGTTCACGATGGAGCCTGATTATCTAAGTCTTTCTTAGTTTCATATGCCCGTGTTCAACCCGTGAACTAGTATGGGTTAGGTGTGGTGTTGGCTTTAAATCTAGTTGTGTGTGTGTTGTGTTGGCTTTTTCCCAGAGAGCCGGATCAAGGACAGGGGAAAAACAACAACAAAACCGTGGGAAACTGTATTTCATCCTTGAGCAAAATGGCTTTGGCCGTCTTCTCTTTCGTTATCTTCTTTTTTCCCCCCTGTCCAACAACCTCCCCTCACCATCTGGACATTTCCTGAGCATTGTGTAGAGGGAGGAGAGCTAGCGAGAAGCCACGGAGAAAGAGATTATGGTAGATCTCAACAACTAACTGTGGATTCTGCGGATGGAACCTGTTCTGCAGTTCTGGGTAGCAATTCACAATCTTAAAATCAGAAGATGAACCAGCTTGGGGTGGAATGGGAGGAAGTGAGAAAGAAAGAAAGAAAGAAAGAAGAGAGAGAGAGAAAGAAAAAAGGAAAGAAAGAAAGAGAGAGAAAAAGAGAGAGAGAGAAAGAAAAAAGAAAATAGAGAGAGAAAGAGCGAGAGAAAGCAAGAGAGAGAGAAAAAATAAAGAGAAAGAAAGAGAGAGAGAGAAAGAAAGAAAGAAAGAGAGAGAGAGAAAGAGAGGAAAAAAGAAAGAGAAAGAAAGAAAGGAGAGAGAGAAAAAGAAAGAGAGAAAGAAAGAAAGGAGAGAGAGAAAGAAAAAAGAGAAAAAATAGAGAGAGAAAGAAAGAGCAAGAGAGAAAAAATAGAAAGAAAGCAAGAGAGAGAGAAAGAAAGAGAGAGAGAGAGAAAAAGAAAGAAAGAAAAAAAGAGAAAGAGAAAGAGAAAGAAAGAAAGGTGGCTGGCCTAGTTAATTTGATGAGGGAAGCTGCCTGGATCATGTTCACATGTCAACAATTTGGAAATGCATCAGATGGCAGAGGGACCAAAGGAAAGTGTGGGTGTAGCATTGATTCATGTGCTGATTGTATCTATTTTTTTTGGAGGAGGTGCCTTCAAATCAGCCTTGACTGGATGGAGAAGTCCTGGCAGTTGTCTTGGCCAGATTTTAGTTTGCCATTGCCTCCTTCCTAGGGCTGAGGGGGTGTGACTGGCCCAAGATTACCCAGCTAGCTTCATGTCTAGAACTCACAGTCTCCCAGTATCTGTCCGATGCCTTCAATACTACGCCACCAGCCTAGGGTTTAGGGTGCTGGCCTAAAAACCAGGAGTCAGTGAGTTCTAGTCCTGCCTTAGGCATGAAAGCTGACTGGGTGACTTTAGGCCAATTACCAGGAGACGGTGAATTCTAGTTCCACCTTTGGAATGTAAGCCAGCTGGGGAACTTTAGGTCAATCGTCAGAAGGCTGTGAGTTCTAGTCCTGCCTTAGGCATGAAAGCTGACTGGGTGACTTTAGGCCAATTACCAGGAGACGGTGAATTCTAGTTCCACCTTTGGAATGTAAGCCAGCTGGGGAACTTTAGGTCAAGCGTCAGAAGGCTGTGAGTTCTAGTCCTGCCTTAGGCATGAAAGCTGACTGGGTGACTTTAGGCCAATTACCAGGAGACGGTGAATTCTAGTTCCACCTTTGGAATGTAAGCCAGCTGGGGAACTTTAGGTCAATCGTCAGAAGGCTGTGAGTTCTAGTTCTGCCTTAGGCATGAAAGCTGACTGGGTGACTTTGGCCCATCCCAATCCCTCTCTCTCTCTCTCAGCTGAACCTACCTCACAGGGTTATTGTGGGGAAAATAGGAGGAGGAGGGAGAAGCATTCGGTACGTTTGCCACGTTGAATTGCTTATAAAGTGATAAAAGTGGGGTAAAAATCCAATAAGTAAAAAAAATAAATATCCAGAACCTGTTTAATGTTTAAATATAGAAGCAGGCCTGTGAATCCAAACCCATCACAATGGAAAAATAGAAAGGGGAAGGGGCAGAAAATATGCCCAATTCACAGTCTGCTGCATTTATTTATTATGACGAATTTATACAGTACAGCGTGAATTCGTCAAGAAAGAGACTGTTTGATTTAAAGCTCCTGGAAAAAAAAATCAGACTTGTGAGTCACAGATCAGTTTGAGTGCTTCTATCATCACCTTTGAGTTTCCTTTGAATGAGGTGCTTCCATACAGGAAGTCCTCGTCTTACAACAGTTCATTTAGTGACCAAAGTTACAACGGCACTGAAAAAAGGGACTTACGGCCGTTTTTCACACTTATGACCGTTGCGGCTTTCCCATGATCATGTGATTAAAATTCAGTCGCTTGTCAACTGACTCGTACTTATGACGGTTGCAGTGTCCCAGGAGTCACGCAATCCCCTTTTGCGATCTTCTATCCAGCAAAGTCAATGGGGAGAATTCACTGGTTTCACTTAACAACCGGGTGACTCACTTAACCAATGCGACGATTCCTTTAACAACTGTGGCAAGAAGAGTCATAAAACGGGGCGAAACTCACTTAACAAATGCTTCACTTAGCGACATAAATTTTGGGCTCCGTTGTGGTCGTAACGCAAGGAGTCCCTGTGCTTTCCTTCATCTGGGCTCAGTCCTGAGTTTTCTTCCCTTTTTCCCCCCCCCCTCTCTCTTTTATAGGGTGGAAAAAGTTCCAGTTTAATACCACGGAGAAACACATCGCTGTCTACCACGAAGAGGGCTCTTCTTCCGTCTTCGTTGGAGCCGAAAACAAACTTTACTATTACGATTTTGAGAACTCCACCAGCTACGTGGTGAGGAGACTGGGAAAAGGATGCTGATCTTCCAAGTTTTAATTTTAGAATTTATTTTATTTTATTTTATTTTATTTTATTTTATTTTATTTTATTTTATTTTATTTTATTTTATTTTATTTTATTATTTTATTTTTTATTTTATATTTTATATTTTATTTTATTTTATTTTATTTTATTATTTTATTTTATTTTATTTTTTTTGTCAAACATATACAAGATAATAGGTGGGATACATGGGGACAGTTGGAGAGGGATGGTAGGTATCAGAGGTGGGTTCCAGCAAGTTCTGGAGAACCAGTAGCGGAAATTTTGAGTAGTTCGGAGAACCGTTGGATAAAAATTCTGACTGGCCCTGCCCCCATCTATTCTCTGCCTCGCAAGTCCCAGCTGATCGGGAGGAAATGGGGATTTTTCAGTAACCTTCCCCTAGATTGGGGAGGGAATGGAGATTTTACAGTACCCTTCTCCTGCCATGCCCACCAAGCCACAACCACAGAAATGGTAGTAAAAAAATTTGAAACCCACTGCTGGTGTGCTTATGCACCCCCCCTTACAGACCTCTTAGGAATGGGGTGAGGAGATCCACGGTAGACAGTTTAAGGTTGAAGTTATGGGGGTTTGGGATGAAACCACAGAGTCAGGTAGTGCATTCCAGGCATTGACCACTCTGTTGCTGAAGTCGTATTTTCTGCAATCGAGTTTGGAGCAGTTTACCTTGAGTTTGTATCTATTATTTGCTCATGTATTGTTGCGGTTGAAGCTGAAGAAGTCATTGACAGGTAGGACATTGTAGCAGATAATTTTATGAGCTATGCTTAGGTCATACTGAAGGCGATGTAGTCCTAAGTTTTCTAAGCCCAGAATTTCAAGCCTGGTGGCATAAGGGATTCTATTGTGAGCAGAGGAGTGGAGGACTCCTCTTGTGAAATATTTCTGGACTCTCTCAATTGTATTAATGTCCGATATGCAGTGTGGATTCCAGGCAGACGAGCTGTATTCGAGAATTGGTCTGGCAAAGGTTTTGTATGCCCTAGTTTGCAGTACAATGTTACCGGAGAAGAAGCTTCGTAAAGTTTAGTTTAGTTTAGTTGAGTTTATTTGGGATTTATATACTGCCCTTCTCCCGAAGGACTCAGGGCAGTGAACAGCCAAAGATAAAACACATACAATATAAAATAATAAAAAAAAACAATTAAAAACATATTCCACAATTTGGCCCATGCTAATTAAAACACCCCCTTTTTAAAAGCAAATTAAAATTGAACAATTAAAAAGAGTTAGGCCAGCCCAGCTTGTTGGAATAAAAAAGTTTTGAGGGCACGGCGGAAAGTGCGTAAATCCGGGATCCTCCGTATCTCCGGGGGGAGCTCGTTCCAAAGGGCAGGTGCCCCCACAGAGAAGGCTCTCCCCCTGGGGGCCGCCAGTCGACACGGTTTGACTGACGGCACCCTGAGGAGCCCCTCTCTGTGGGAGCGTACTGGCCGGTGAGAGGCTACCGGTGGCAGAAGGCGGTCTCGTAGGTACCTAGATCCTAAGCCATGGAGCGCTCTAAAGGTGGTAACCAATACCTTGAAAAATTAGGTAAACAACTCTTAATGCTTTTTTTTTGGCAATGCTGTTATACGTGGTGAGCTCTGGGGCTTAGATCATTTGAGATGACCGTTTGAGTTGACGAGTTCTCGGATCCAGCCTTTTCAAGAGGTGCCTCATTGAGTCTGGAAAACGCTTCTTATCCCTTGACGACTGTGACTGACTTCCTTCCCCCACCCCCACCCCCAATCTCTGAATCATTTCTTCCCCTGGGATGGGTTTAGAAACAGGCGATGTGTTGCTAACTAATTGCCCTGCTCCGGTGACAGGAGAGGGGTTGTTATGTTTACAACTAGGGTGGAAAGTTTTAGTATCTGCAGAAAGCTGTTGCAGAATGGAGTGCGTTCCTTCTGTAGGCCTGCTAGCCAGAACGAGAGCAGAAGAACAGAACTGGAAGGGACTTTGGAGATCTTCTAATCCAGAGGTCTCCAACCTTGGCAACTTGAAGCCTGGAGGACTTCAACTCCCAGAATTCCCCAGCCAGCTTGCTGGCTGGGGAATTCTGGGAGTTGAAGTCTGCCAGGCTTCAAGTTGCCAAGGTTGGAGACCCCTGTTCTAGTCCAACCCTCTGCTCAAACCAGGAGACCAGACAAGTAGCTGTCCAATCTCTTCTTAAAATCCTCCAGTGATGGAGCATCCACAACTTCTGGAGGGAAGCCGTTCCTCTGATTGATTGTCTTCACTGTCAGGAAGTTTCTTCATAATTCCAGGTTGCTTCTCTCCTTGATGAGTTTCCATCCATTCTTTCTTATCTTGCCTTCTGGTGCTTTGGGAAACAGGTTGACTCCCTCTTCAGCCAGCCGATGAGTTGTCCTCTAGAAGAGGTCTCCTTCTTCAAATTCCTTTCCTGCATCTAGGCCATTGGTACGCGCTTGATACCAAGGGCTGCCTCCACCTGTTATCGGTTGAAGCTTTCTTGGATGAGTAACTCATCAGTCGATTGTTTGAAACGGAGCTTTGGCTTCCTTCCTTGAGTCGCCGCTTGGTTGCGAGATAGGGACCGTCCCTCTCTTCTGCGCTCTGGAATGAGTCTACACAACAAACACTGAAGGGATTCCTTCTCTTTTGTGTTGGCAGGTTAAGGTACAGTAGGTGGCAAAACACTGCCAAATCCTGTAGCAGATAGTGTGAGATTTTAAAAAGCAGGCATGTAATTATTTCTTCCCTGTTTCTCTTTTCGTACAGGAACGTTTTGATGTAGATATATCCAGGTCCATGTGTGAAAATACCGTAAGTTTGGATTAATAGTCCAGTCCTTCCTTCCTTCCTTCCTTCCTTCCTTCCTTCCTTCCTTCCTTCCCTCCTTCCTCTTTTCCTCCCTGTCACCGTCTCTCCCTCCCTCCTTTTCTTCTTTCTCTTTCCTTTCTCCCTCTTTCCCTCCTTGTCACCCTGGCTCCCTCCCTCCCTGCTTTCCTTTCCCTCCCTCCTTTTCCCTCCCTCCCTCCCTCCCTCCCTCCCTCCCTCCCTTCCTTCCTTCCTTCCTTCCTTCCTTCCTTCCTTCCTCTTTTCCTCCCTGTCACCGTCTCTCCCTCCCTCCTTTTCTTCTTTCTCTCCCTTTCTCCCTCTCTCCCTCCCTGTCACCCTGGCTCCCTCCTTCCCTGCTTTCCTTTCCCTCCCTCCTTTTCCCTCCCTCCCTCCCTCCCTCCCTTCCTTCCTTTCTCTTTTCCTCCCTGTCACCGTCTCTCCCTCCCTCCTTTTCTTCTTTCTCTTTCCTTTCTCCCTCTCTCCCTCCCTGTCACCCTGGCTCCCTCCCTCCCTGCTTTCCTTTCCCTCCCTCCTTTTCCCTCCCTCCCTCCCTCCCTCCCTTCCTTCCTTTCTCTTTTCCTCCCTGTCACCGTCTCTCCCTCCCTCCTTTTCTTCTTTGTCTTTCCTTTCTCCCTCTTTCCCTCCTTGTCACCCTGGCTCCCTCCCTCCCTGCTTTCCTTTCCCTCCCTCCTTTTCCCTCCCTCCCTCCCTCCCTCCCTCCCTCCCTCCCTCCCTTCCTTCCTTCCTTCCTTCCTTCCTTCCTTCCTCTTTTCCTCCCTGTCACCGTCTCTCCCTCCCTCCTTTTCTTCTTTCTCTCCCTTTCTCCCTCTCTCCCTCCCTGTCACCCTGGCTCCCTCCTTCCCTGCTTTCCTTTCCCTCCCTCCTTTTCCCTCCCTCCCTCCCTCCCTCCCTCCTTTCCTTCCCTCCCCTCCTCCTCCTCCTCTTTCCTTTTCCTCCCCTTCATCTTTTCCTCATTTCTTTTTCAGAAAGAAGCCATCAATTATCTCACGTTCATCGGGAAGTACCAGGGCAAAGTGCTGGTTTGTGGCACCAACGCCTGCAAGCCAACCTGCTGGTACTGGGTAAGGTCCATGGTTGCATCTTCTTCCCTTTTGCGTGACCTTTGGGAAAGTTGGCAGAGGGAGACTTGGGGGGTTTCATCTTTGGTTTCGTTTTCCTGTCCTCTGCAGGTCAACCGGCAGAAAGAAGCAGAAATCAATGGCCAGAGCTTAGCCCCTTTTGGCCTTGATAAAAATTCCCTTGTCCTCATTGATGGTAAGTCTACTGAAATCAGAGCTCATAGTTATGAATCCACCAGGGAACTTCTCCAGATCATTTGTTCTGAAGCCTCCTTTCTTCCAAACTCACATTCTCATGGAGACTCTAAAGCTAGAGTTAGCTTTACCTTCTTCGTGATGTTATAAAAGATCTTGGGGTGACTTTGGGAACCCCTTTTAATTTTTGTAAGTATTCGAATACACAAATATGATGATGTCTTTCATATTCTCCTCCTTCTTTCTGGAAGCCAAGTTCCCTCTTGAAGGGTATGTCCTTCCTTCCGTTTAGAAGGCTGGTTGTAGGTATTTCCCATTGCGCAATCCCCTTGACGGAATCCCCAGGGGGAAATGACAGATCTTCTTTGTGAGAACTCTTTTTGGAATCGGTTGGGCGAGAAAGAGAAGTTTCTGGTTCAGTTTCTTCCTCATCTTCTTCCTTGTCTTCTAGGCAACGACATCTATTCGAATATCCGGAAATACCAATACAATGGACGGATCCCTCGTTTTCGGAGGGTCCAAGGAGCCGCAGAACTTTACACCAGTGACACAGTCATGAAGAGTAAGTGTGGCGGTTCTGGAAGAGACAATTGAGTGACAGTGTTGTGCTTTCTAACCCTTGCAAAGTACTATTTATTTATTTATTTATCAAATTTCTATACCGCCCTACTCCCGGAGGACTCAGGGCGGTGAACAGCCAAGATAAAATACAGATAATACAAACATTAAAAGTCCATTAAAATTATTAAATATTTTGGCCGAAAAACAAATTTAAAACACCCAATTTATAAAACAAATTAAACAATTTAAAAATTTAAAAGAGGAGAGTTAGGCCAGGCCAGCCTGCTGAAATAAAAATGTTTTGACAGCACGACGAAACGTGCGCAGATCCGGGATCCTCCGTATCTCTGGGGGGAGCTCGTTCCAGATGGTAGGTGCCCCCACAGAGAAGGCTCTCCCCCTGGGGGCCGCCAGTCGACACTGTTTGGCCGACGGCACTAAATGTACTAAATGTTTATGCAGGGTCAACATCAGCCAGCTACCTAATAATGTACAGGGGGAAAACACGTCAAACTAAGCTCATCAATGTGGCCCAAACTGTGGTCTTTGCATTTACCTCTTAAATCTTGCAGCATTAGCAATACTTTGCAGACAAAGCAGAGACAAAGACAAGTCTTTTGCATTCTCTGCAGTCTTTTCTCTTTCTTACTAAAACGTACCTTTTGCAAGCTACACACAGCACCTGCAAGGTGTCTGGCGATGAGGATTAAGGAGACAGATCCAGGCAGTCCTTGCTTTGCCTTCAAGACGTAAGGCACATTTCTTTAATTTAATCATGAAGTGTTGTACCTTATGATTCTTGACGAACGTATCTTTTCTTTTATGTACACTGAGAGCGTAGGCACCAAAGACAAATTCCTTGTGTGTCCAATCACACTTGGCCAATAAAGAATTCTAATTCTAATTTTAATTCTGTGAGAACATGACTTGCATTGAGGGTTGGTTAGATGGCAGAAGGGCTAGTCAAATAAGAGCCTTGGTGGCGCAGCAGACTAAAAGTGCTGTTAAGTAACACCAGCTGCCTGCAATTACTGCAAGCTCAAATCTCACCAGGCTCAAGGTTGACTCAGCCTTCCATCCTTTCGAGGTAGGTAAAATGAGGACCCGGATTGTGGGGGCAATAAGCTGACTTTGTATAAAAAAAAGAACACCGCTTGGGGAGGGCCGAAAGCCCTACTAAGCAGGTATATACAAAAGGATGAAGGCTATTGCTTAACGCATTGTAAGCCGCCCTGAGTCTTTGGAGAAAGGGCGGCATATAAATCGAATAAATAAATAAATAAATAAATAAATAAATAAATAAATAAATAAATAAATAAATCCCAATTGGTCCAGTCAGAAGCTCCTTTTCAAGGAGTCCTCAAAAAGTTCTTTTCAAGGAGGTTGAAGGCCACCATTTCAATTTTCCCATAGTGCTCTGTATTGACAGATAACGGGGGCATTGTGGGCCCTTCTTAAAATAGTGGTTCCCAGCTACCCAGAACTGGTGCAGATCAATGTTGCTGCGACCATAACTCATCAGAGAGTGGTCTTGCCAAGGAGGCCTCCGATCTCAAAGCGGTATAATCTTCTCTTCCGTATGGGAAATGGATTCCATTGTTTGCAAGACTGTTTTCTCCAGCCCCCACCAAATAGAAGATGAGCTTTGGGGTTATGGAGGAAAACTCAAAACAAACACAACTCTTGCCCGGAGGAGTTCGATGGAACAAGAAAGAGCCATCAAGGTGTCTCCTGTGTAATGAACGTCATGGAGGATGAATTCTCCAAGGTTGGAAACCTCTGCTGAGGAGCCACAGATGATTCAAGGTTCCTTCCTTAGGTCCCTCTGGAGGACTTTTCCGTTCCCAGCTCGGAGGCCTTTCCAAACAGAACAAAAGTGACTGACTGGGCTTCCTCCCCTGCAGGGAGTTGGCGTTCCTCTATTTACAAACTTGGCCTTTAAGCCTTGATGTAACAGAGCCCAAAGGGGACCTTCCATGCACAGAAGGGAGGGGTAGTCAAGTTCAGAGAAGGCTACGGATTTCAGAAGTGTTAACTTGTCTTCGTAGATGGAAAGACACTTATCTCCTGTGTAAACCTTCAAGGATGGTTGGACCTTAGGTAATTGGTAGATTCAGGGAGGGCTCAGCAGGCGATGCAAACCTAGCTTCTTTGATGTCTTGGTACTGTTCGATCTTGAGATCAACTTAATCCGTAATTCTGTATTTGCACAACTTGGTAAACTCCAAAGCTTTACCAAGGTTAACCCTAACCTAGCTTGCTGTGTGAAATTAATGCACCTAAATGTTTTTTTTCCCTTGATTTGGTTAAACATATTGCATGAACATTAAAAGGGTTGACAGTAACCAGGCATGGATGTTTTGTGTAGGTTCTGACCTGAAGGATCTGCCCAGGCTCATTGCTTTCTTTCTAATCTCACCGGCTCCACCTTTTTCCCTCCTGCCAGATCCACAGTTTGTGAAGATGGCGCCGATCCAACAAGAAGAGGCCTACGACGACAAGATCTACTTCTTCTTCCGAGAGGACAACCCTGACTGGCCAAATAATCCTTTGGCCCCAAGGAAGATCTCCAGGGTGGCTCAAGTGTGCAAGGTGAAGAAGGGGTTTTGAAAAGACTTTTAAGCTATGTTGGTAGCTTAACTTTGGTGGGAACCAAGCTCTCATGACCCTCAACAATCCTGCATGAACAATGACAAGCACATCGTGATGCAAACAATTTTGGCTCCTGTACTTGCATCAGACACCACAATAAGTGGAAGTCATTCGATGGTATACCACTGCGTCAATGGTGCAATAATGGTATTGCAACCGACCATTGTGACCTCCTGGTGTCTTGCTATGGGCCCTACAGCAACCAGTGGAATCGATGGCTTAGAGCCACAGCTAAATTCAAGTCATGGTGGTTTCTTCAATCAATGATGTCAGGAGCAAAGAATCAGGAGCAGGTTGCAACATAAAAGATTTATTCAAAGTTGTACACAAGGATCTGGTCAGCTAAAGTTCAACCTAAATTGGCACCAGATTGAGGGTCAATAGAATTCAGGAGGAACTGGAGTTGGAGTGCTTGTGGGAACGCAACGATTCTAAGCTAATGACACATTTAACTCCTCCCCCCTAGCTTTGCCTGCTCGTCTCCTACAAATGATTCCTTAGCAGAATGCATGAACCCAGTTTGAGTCTTCTCACCCTCCTGGAAGATTTTATATCTGAACTGTAGTTTTGTGCATCTCTGATTAGTTTTTGACCTTGAGCCATAAATGGTTCCTGCAAAGATCAAGTTCAATTCTCTGTTTTCAAAAAAAGATTAGAAGGGCCACCCAAAGCTCAGGAGATGGTGGGTTTTTTTTGCTACTCTCCTAGTAACCCCCTTCCCCCCCCCTTCTCTCTGCAGGGCGACAAAGGAGGCAATGGTTCCTTTTCAGCAGCCAAGTGGACAACTCTCCTGAAGTCCATGTTGGTCTGTGTGGACTCGGCCACTAACCGAAACTTTGACTGGCTTCAAGACGTCTTTATCATTGAGTCAGACCAGATCTATGGGCTTTTCCTCAATGAGTGGTGAGTCTTCTGTTCTTCGACCATACATTACCACCAGAGGACTTCTGGTTGGCTTTCGAGAACCTTCTTCCCTTGCAGGAGCTTTCTTTCCTTCGTCCCTATCTTATCCATGCGGCATGGAATTATGGCAAGGGCCTCACTTTTATTGGGCCATAATCAGAGGTGGGTTTCAGAAGGTTCTGACCAGTTCTGGAGAATCGGTAGCGGAAATTTTGACTGGTTCGAAGAACGGGTAGTAAAAATTCTGACTGGCCCCTCCCTCATCTATTCTCTGCCTCCCGAGTCCCAGCTGATAAGGAGGGAATGGAGATTTTACAGTATCCTTCCCCTGCCATGCCCACCAAGCCATGCCATGCCCACCAAGCCACACACAGAACTGATAGTAAAAAAATTTGAAACCCACCACTGGCAATAATCTAATATTGGCCATAATCTAACATAAAGCCATACAGATAAGAGTTGCCATTGATGGAAGGCTGATTCCTTGTTGTGTCTCATTTCCACAGGGGTTACTCGGCAGTCTGTGTCTACTCTGTTAGTGACATCAGCGAACGCTTCAAAACGTCTCCCTTGAAAAACTACAGTGGGAAAACCCCTGCTGTGAGGCCAGGACAGGTAAAAAGCAGTGGTGAATGTTGAGTGGAAATTTGATCCTTCCAACATGTAGTCAGTTTGGAGACTATGAGATATACAGTAATAGCAATCGCACGTAGACTTATATACCGCTTCACAGCCCTCTCTAAGCGGTTTACAGAGTCAGCCTCTTGCCCTCAATAGTCTGGGTCCTCATTTTACTGACCTCAGAAGGATGGAAGGCTGAGTCAACTTTGAGCCGGTGAGAATCGAACTGCTGGCAGTCAGCAGAATTCACCTGCGATACTGCATTCTAACCACTGCGCCACCACGGCTCGTAGTGACTAAATAATCATGTCTAAAAGCAGAGGGCAATCTTCTCCATCCTGTCTTTTCCCACTTATTTTTTTATTGCAGATGTAGAAGTGCGTGCCAGAAATATAAACTCACTAATGGATTTACTTGGGTTGGGTTGAGGTTGTGGCTTCAGCGTCTCCGTATTTAATTTCATTTGTTCTTAGTCGTTTACATGTGTATGTAATTTGCCAGAATTCCACAAAGCATTTGTTTAAAACTGCATTGCACGCCACGCTCTGTCTATCAAGTCCAAATTACCCCGGGGAATTTTAGCTTCAGAAAATGAACGTAGTACAAGTTTTCCTTTTTGTTTTTTCTCTCACAGTAGTCACCCATGGTACATATATGAGAAGTTCTCTTCTCAACACTTGTCTACTCCAGTTTAAAGCACCCCCCACCATGTTTCACTGGAACAAACTGGAGCTCCCTCCCTCCCTCCCTCCCTCCTTCCATCCATCCATCCACCCATCCATTTCTTTCTTTATCTGAACCCTCCACTATTCATCCATCCATCTGTCCATCCCACTTTTCTGTTTTTTTATTCATGCACCCAATTATCCATTGTCATCCCTCTTTCTCTCTCATTTTCTATCCATCCACCCACCTACCCACAAACCCTCGTCTCATTTTCTCCAATCCCCTCATAATTCAACCATCTCTCCACCCATCCCACCTTTTTCTCTCTCTAGGCATCCATCCCCTCCCTTCCTTCCTTCCTTCCTTCCTTCCTTCCTTCCTTCCTTCCTTCCTTCCTTCCTTCCTTCCTTCCTCAATCCACCCAATCACCCATTTCTTTTCCTGCCCTGACTCTGTTCTACCTTCCTATCTATACAATCTACCTACCTATCCAATCCTTGGTGCCTTTTCTGACATATTTGACTGTACTCCCATCCTCCTTATCCATGTCAGGTTTGCGAAAAGGCTGGGCACGTGCAGTATTAGCTGTTGAGTATCCCCACTGCTCTGGTCTTTCTGAAAAGAGGACTCCAGTCCTCGTGGCTTAGAAACCTGCAAGCCTTCAGCATTTAGTAAACCTAAAGCCCAAAGAGCATGTAGCATTGGGTCTCTATCAGAGGTGAAATCCAGCTGGTTCTGACAGGTTCTGGAGAACCAGTAGTGGAAATTTTGAGTAGTTCGGAGAACCGGCAAATACCAACTCTGGCTGGCCCCAGAGTGGGATGGGAATGGAGATTTTGCAGTATCTTTCCCCTGCCATGCCCACCAAGCCACGCCCACCAAGCCACACCATGCCCACCAAGCCATGCCCACAGAACCGGTAGTAAAAAAATTTGAATTTCACCTCAAGAACTATGGAAGTTCTTCTCCATCCATCTCCTGATCATCACTCCTGTGCCTTTCTCGACAGTGTCTACAAGGAACTGAGAAGACTCCACCCGAGACTTTCAAAGTGATCGACAGCTATCCAGAGGTGGCTGCCCAAATGAATGGGAAAATCATCTTCTACAGCAAACATCGCTACCAGCAACTTGGAGTCCACCAGGTTCAGGCGGCGGATAACAAGAACTACGATGTTCTGTACTTAGCCACAGGTAACCGACAAAGCAATCAGAATAACAGAGTTGGGAGGGACCTTGGAGGTCTTCTAGTCCAACCCCCAGCCTAGGCAGGAAACCCTACACCACTTCAGACAAATGGTTATCCAACTTCTTCTTAAAAACTTCCAGCGTTGGAGCATTTACAACTTCTGGAGGCAAGTTGTTCCACTGATTCATTGTTCTCACTGTCAGGAAATTTCTCCTTAGTTCTCAGTTGCTTCTCTCCTTGATGAGTTCCCACCAGTGGTGGGTTCTAACCGGCTTTACTACCGATTCTCTTTATGCACACGCTTTGCGCGTGATCGCCGTGAAGCGCACTTGAATCTTATCACCTGTTCCACCAGTAGCAGTTCTCTCCATCCATGTCCCTTTCTTCATCTCGCCAATCCTTCTTTCTCCTCATCCCACCCGCAGACAAAGGAAGCATCCATAAAGTGGTCATCTTACCAAACGGACCCATGAACATCCTGGAAATCCAGCCTTTCCGGTCCCAGGAGGTCATCCTCGCCATGATTTTAGACAAGACAAGGGTAAGAAAGACGACATGACTTTATCATCATGGGGCTCAGCCATGATCTTAGGCTACAGAAGAACCTGTTTTAGTTCTGACTTAGTATGTGTTGAACCCAGCTTCGATTTCTTTATAAACTGGCATATATACTTTAAAGCTATATAGCCAACATGGCTTATTCAGCAAATCACAGTTAAAGCAAATCATGGCTTTAAATTGGCTTGTTGTTCTCTATGGACAGTGTGTGTCTGAAACAAATAGGAGACATTTTATTGCTGGGGGGAAACTAGGGGGTGAGCTAAAATGTCTTCAGGATATGCAGGAGCTTCTAGATATCCTGGGTGAAACTCTAGTTTAAATTTGAGCGTCAACATTCGAAAGTGGTTTGTTTTTTTTAAATTAGCCATTCCCACGTGCTTGGAAGCCTTCTTCCTCTATTTTTCTTTTACTTTTCTTTTCTTTTTAAATATACTTTATTAGTTTTATAGTTACAAAAAACATCAAGTCTCTACTAAAATCAGAAGTGCAGTGTTTGTACATATTTACAAAATATACATCAGGTATACTTCAAACTTAAATTGCAAGAAATAAGCATATCCTGAAATCATGATTTTATCCTGTTGTTTAACCATTCGTACCACTTTTCCCATACTACATGGTGTTTTGATTTCTCATCTCATGTATTTTTCAAATCGGTACCCTATGGTTTTTTGTGTGTTTGTGAGTAACCAAGTATGCAACTAAAGTTGGAACCGTTGTATTGAACTACTAGGAAATGGTTTATTTCCAAATAGGCTGATGGACTCATTCTGATGGGTTCAGAGAACTTCTTTGAGAATTTATCTCGAGATCTCCGCATCTGTGACACACATTACAACTAGGTGGATCTTCGATTGTAGTGGCCATCTTGACTTTTTTCATTATGCAGTGAGGACGCTCCTGAATTTATCTAAGAGTGGTCCACATATGAGTGTCCATCTATTGTTGGATCCTTGTTTCCAGCTTCCCTTGTCATCGATCCTTCTGGCCTTCCCTTGTCATCAATCCTTCTGGCCTTCAAGTCTGAGTTTAATGACCTTGGGACATCTGCCCATTTCCCACATCTTGATGGTCAAGAAAGCTCATTTCAGTGGCTCCTTTGTTTTATTTTGCAGAATGAATTGATTGTGGCTTCAGCCAACGAGGTGGTGCAGCTCCCCATGGCTTCTTGTGGGGCATATAAGAACAACTGTGGGAGTTGTGTGCTGTCCAGAGATCCTTACTGTGGATGGATCAATGAGAAATGTACTTCTATTTATGAGCACAAAAATGGGTAGGTTCCATAATTTATATAATTTGTGTGATGGCAACATGGGATGGCTGAGATCTCCAGAGCTTCTTAACGCAGACAAGCATTTCTAAAACATAAGTGTGATGTCACTTTCTCAATTGGGTGTATTCATGCAACTCTGGTCCACCAGGTCAGGTAAAGATCTCATGGGCTGTATTCCCACATGCTAAGCTTGGTCAGCATTGACCTTGGCTAATGTTTTGGCTTATCTCTTGCATGAACCCAACCCAAAGAGATTACCGCTGAGCTAGTGTATTTTACAAACCAAGAAAAGTGGTTAATCTAGCAACGGGGTAAAAATGTGTGAGAACAAGGCCTTCTGATAAGACAATGAAACATTCTGATTGTGAATCTTCAGCTTTTTTTTTTTTTTTACTAGCTAAGCAAATATAAATAATTATGTGACTTGTTGTTGTTAGTTGCGAAGTCGTGTCCGACCCATGGACAATGTTCCTCCAGGCCTTCCTGTCCTCTACCATCCTCTGGAGTCCATTTAAGCCCACGCCGACTGCTTCAGTGACTCCATCCAGCCATCTCGTTCTCTGCCGTCCCCTTCTTCTTTTGCCCTCAATCGTTCCCAGCATTAGGCTCTTCTCCAGGGAGTCCTTCCTTCTCATGAGGTGGCCAAAGTATTTGAGTTTCCTCTTCAGGATCTGGCCTTCTAAAGAGCAGTCAGGGTTGATCTCCTCTAGGCTGACTGGTTTGATCGCCTTGCAGTCCAAGGGACTCGCAGGAGTCTTCTCCAGCACCAGAGTTCAAAGGCCTCCATTCTTTGGTGCTCAGCCTTCCTTATGGTCCAACTTTCACAGCCATCCATTGCAACTGGGAAAACCATCGCCTTGACTATACGCATTTTTGTTGGCAGGGTGATGTCTCTGCTTTTTAGAATGCTGTCTAGATTTGCCATGACTTTCCTCCCCAGGAGCAAGCATCTTTTAATTTCTTGGCTGTAGTCCCCACCTGCAGTGATCTTGGAGCCCAGGAAAATAAAATCTGTCACTACCTCCATTTCTTCCCCATCTATTTGCCAGGAATTGAGAGGGCTGGATGCCATGATCTTAATTATGTGATTACTGTATATCTTTTATGGAGTTGCAGCAGGCTGATCCTGTATTTGCCTAATTTATTAAGGAATTTGAAGTTTAACTTTTTTTTTTTTTAGAACTTTATTGCAGTCTCTAAGACATGATGTCCCTCGAAACATTTGTCCTACTTCAAACAACTCTGAAGGTAATATTCATAAACAAACTTGAGCATACTTAAAAAGCACACTTAAGAAGGCAGGAGATGTTTCCTGAAAAATCTGTGAAAAGATGTTTTTAAAAGCCCATAAGGAATTAGGAGAAGGAAGAAGATAGGGGTGGGGGGTGGGAATGAGGTTTTGGTAGAAAGAATGGCCACCAGACACAGTGTTGAAGTAGCAGTGGATTGAAATTTAAAACCTAGTTTAAATTTGAGCGTCAACATTCAAAAGTGGATTTTTTAAAAAATTAGCAATTCCCACTTGCTTGGAAGCCTTCCTCCGCTATTTTTTACATCTGTACCCTCTCTCTCTCTCTCTCTTTCTGTGTAACCAAGTATACAACTACAGTTATAACAGTTGTATTGAACTAGGAAATGGTTTATTTCCAAATAGGCTGATGGACTCATTCTGATGGGTCCAGAAGAACCCCTTTGAGAATTTATCTAGAGGTCTCTCCATGTCTGTCCCTTGTTATTCTGTTATTTAAAAGGAGATGAGAAATATTCACAAAAGGAGACAGAGAGGCCCAATCCGTCCCACCATTGAGCCTTTCCTTCCTTCTTTCCTTCCTTCTCCTCAGGAGACAGCAGCAGTCCGTCCTCAAAGGAAGACTTAATCGTGACCTTAAATGCCCGCTGTTTCCTGAATTGCTCTCAAGAATCTCATTATGCCGATTATACTTGGATTCACAATAATCGGACAGTTGCCCATTGCAACTCTGGGCACCGTCACTGTCTTCATTTCATTGACAACATGACCAATGAGCTCTATGGCGAGTATTCCTGCGTGTCTAAAGAAGATTGGTTCCATCAGACAGTCATAACTAGATGCCTGAAGAATCCCTCTCAGGACAGTAAGTTCAAGAATGCAAAATCAGTAGGACTTGCCTCCGTGCCATCTTTATCGTTCTGGCTGGGGTTACTCCATATGATAGCCATCGTCTTCACCATCCAATAACGACTTTCACCACATGCCCCTCCTTGGCTGAATATTCAGGAGCATCTCTGCTGAAGACATCTCACACTTCAGATGGCCGTAGAACTGAACCTTCCTGAGGCTCAAAGGACAGTGCAGATGGTCCTTGACATCTTCTTGACATCTGGCTGGAGGCAAAGAAAGAAGAAGAGGACTCCGGAGAAGGAAAAATGATGGATACCCTCCGTTTCCCTTGTTGAGATGGGTGGTTCGACAATGGACCAATAACACCATAAGTAAATATATCGGGAAGAAAAATGGAATCATCTTCATGGGAAAACCTTGTGGCGGCCTTGAGACCTGACTAATCTAACCTCGAAAAAAGAAAGATGAGTTTTGCCTAGAAGTAGATTAGCATTTACAAGGTCTATTTTTATAAGTTTTCTTGCCAGAAGACCGGCCGGTGGCTTTTCAACAAGTTAACTCCTTCCCGTCTGTCCATTTGTCAAACGGGGTTGGTCCCATGTTTGTCCAGGAGTCCAGCTTGAGAAAATGGTCTTTTCAATTCTCCACCACCTCCGTTGGTGTTACTGCTGCTTATTGAAGAAGATAGTTAAGTGCCAGTTAAAGCTGTCCAGGTCTGTAGGTCATAAACTTTTGGGGGGGAAAACCCTTATTATATTTCAGAATAGTTGAAGAATATTTATTTATTATATTCTCTCTCTCTTTTTTTTTTTTAAAAAAAAGAGAAAGTTCCTTTTTTTCTGTACACATTTGTCCCTGACCTACATTGTTTATTTCTCGCTCCCCCCACTCATTCAGTTGCATCCTGTTTCTTTAAACAATTCTGGTCTGTTTGTTAGTTTTTTTAAAAAAAAACAGAACCCCACCTAATTGTTTTCTTTGGAAGACGTGGTGTAATGTTCCTTGGTCGATGAAAGTTCTACAGATGACCTTAGGAGAACTGGCTGCAAATGCCCCATTTCAAGATAGTGGGGGAGAAAAGAAACAATGGTTGAACATCTGAAGTTTGGGTTCCTGGAGAACACATCTTAAAGGGGAGCAGAGATTTTTTTTTTTTTTTCTGTGTAAATCTTTGCAATGAAGTCCTCTGATCTGGTGCAAAATTGCTCACCTTATGGCGGACTAAGATTGATCTTTCAGTCACTTCCCAAGGCTCACTCGAGATCCAAGCTTTGTTACGGGGCCATCGTTTGGAGAATCAACTGTGAAATGGACTTGTCCTTCTTCCCTCTTAGTCTTTCAAGCCCCAAAGGCAATTCTGTGCTACACTACATTGTTGTTGTTGTTGTTGTTGTTTTTTAAAAAAGAGGCATTCCTTATTTCACTTTTGTACATTTCTTTGTCGTTGATATTGTTGATCCTTCGATGCACTTTGAACTGCTGTAGCAGTAGATTATGAAGAGAAGGGATCCAAAACAGGGTTGTTTTATGGGGAGGGTCTATCAAAAAAGTCAAGATGGCGGCTGTGCGGTTGAAGGGGCGGAGCTTTAATCACATGGCTGCGGACGCCATTTTGAGGCGGGTGGGTTGACGCACATTTCTCATAGATACCACTAAACCAAAAACTCATTCCTTTTTTTATATTTTTGCTTCCAATTTCTTTGTACCTGAATGTATTTTTTTTAAAAATAGAGTGCTTTGCAATAAAAATAAATAAATGTTAAAAAAAAAAATATTACAGGCAGTTCTTGACTTATGACCAGTCACTTAATGACCATTCAAGGTTACGACAAAGGTTTCTTTTCCTTTGCAACTTTAGCTAAGCCCCTTTTTCTCCTGTATCTTACAAATTCCTTGTAAAAAGAATTTTGCAACGAGACAGAGAGCTTAGCCTGAAGTCTTACAGAGGTTTGCCCCTGGCTTAGGCTGGTACCCAAATTGTAGGTTATTTTTGGTTGCGGCCTTGTTCACGTTTCTTTAGAAATCTGCCCACAGGCCCTTTAGGGAGAACCTCTATAGAACAGTTCCTTCTCCTGTTCCTGTTCTATTGTGATGTTATTTTGGAGACCAGACCAGTTCTATATAGAGAACTCCAAATTTGCCTTGTTTTTAAATCCTGCTTCCTCCTTTTTGTGCCTTGGTTCCGCTCCTAATATAATGCACACACACAGCTCTATTATACTGATGGCTTCAGCGCCTTTTATAAGGCTTCCATTTTTCAGTTCCTCCAAAAAAAAAAAAAAAGAAGAACTAAAAATAGAAGCATCAACAGTAAATACTGCAGATGACTCAGTCAGAATGTCTTCTCTAGCATCCTCCTGACCTTAATGGAAATACCTCCCTTGCTGAATCTTCTAGGAGAACCATAGAGTTATAGAATAAAGCGCTTGCAAAAGTTCTTAGCAATCATGTAAGTGTTTTTTTTAACTGGGGCAACCTGATCCACCCAAATATGGGACGGAGCGTACAGCTTCCGATTTCGCCTTTCAGCCCCAATCCAGGAGCCCTCGCAGGCAGTCGCTTTCGCGACAAACTATTTTGTGTTAAATTTAAATTTGCTGACAAAGAAATAAAGTGAAGGCTATTCTCCAAAGCACCTGAGGGCAGGACAAGAAGCAATGGGTGGAAACTAATCAAG
Source organism: Pantherophis guttatus (assembly GCF_059756535.1). NCBI lineage: Eukaryota > Metazoa > Chordata > Lepidosauria > Squamata > Colubridae > Pantherophis > Pantherophis guttatus. Next base: position 22,328,822 of record NC_142075.1, read on the forward strand.
GAGAGAAGCAACTTAGAATTAAGGAGAAATTTCCTGACAGTGAGAACAATTCATCAGTGCCTCCAGAAGTTGTGAATGCTCCAACACTGGAAGTTTTAAAGAAGATGTTGGATAACCCTTTGTCTGAAGTGGTGTAGGGTTTCCTGCCTAAGCAGGGGGGTGGACTAGAAGACCTCTAAGGTCCCTTCCAACTCTGTTATTCTGAAAATTCAGTATGCTCCGTCCCATATTTGGGTAGACCAGGTTGCCCTGATAAAAAAACACTTAATCCCTCACCTGATATAGCCAACAAAGCTAGAAGAGCCTGTGGCTTAGAGGTTAATACATCTACCTAATATGTAAGTAGCCTGGATTCAAATCCCAGAAGGGTATGGCTAGCTGACGAGAGCTAAATAGCTTGAAATAGATCTATGCTAGTCTCCCTTTATTTCTTTGTCGGTAAACATAAATTTGACACCACGGTCGCAGAGGTGGGTTCTAATAAGTTTTACCAGCGGTTTGCATCGCACATGGGTTTTGCGCGCGATCGCCACGCACGTGCTCACTGCGCTCACACACGCGCCAAACTTGCGCTTCACGCAAGCGCATTGACTAAAAAAAACAGCTGAGGCATGGCAATCCACTCTGCCGTGCCTTACAGCTGACCAAAAAACAAAAGAAATAAAGGCACGCAACGAAGAAAAAGGTTCGCTGTCACTGCTCCAACTGCATAGCTGTTTGACTCCATCAGATCTTCTTTCGTTGAAGATGTGAAGCCTCCAATTTTTTATTTTTTTTTTGAATCTTTTTTTTATTTTTAAACAAAACATAAAACATCAATCCATCATCCATTACAATTGCAAACAGGGTGTTGGTCGGTTACAAATCTTTTGTGCTTCATCCCCATATTCAAAATTTACTAATTATCTAATTTCTCATATTCTCAAACAAATAAATGTCCTCATTTCTCATTTATTTAACAATGGCTTTATTGCTTCATAAAAATTATTTGTGAATAAAATGAATAAATGAATGAATAAAAATGACAAAAAAACAACAACACATAGACTTTAAACCAGAGATTTTTTTAAAAATCAGGGATTGTGCCAGAAATATACAATAGAGAATTGAGATATTTGATTGTGAATGTTTTAACAGCGGCTAGAGTTGTGTTTGCTAAAAACTGGAAAAATGAGAAATTACCAACACAAGATAAATCTGTCTGGGCCAAATTGTTTAATTCGATTTTATGCTGATTTTTAAATTTTGTATTTATGTATTTTATCGTTTGGCTGTTCACCGCCCTGAGTCCTTCGGGAGTAGGGTGGTATATCAATCAATCAATCAATCAATCAATCAATCAATCAAATAAATAAATAAATAATCAAGAAAATCATAGAATATGCTGAAATGAGTAAATTGACATTTGAAATTAGAGAACAAGAAGATAAACAATATTATAAGATATGGGATTTGTTTTATCAATGGCTTGATAATAAAACATGGAAATGAAATATGAAACATGAAATGAATGTTAGAAATGTAATGTTTGAAAATAATTTTTATGAAGCGGTTAAGCTTCCAATTTCTGAAATGGGATTTCACATCTAGGCTGGCTATTTACATGTTCCATAGCACCACAATATAGAACATTGGTTTGAGTATCTTTTGTTTGGGCACAGATGCTAGCTTAGAAGGTATTCGAAAGGGGGAAATTGAGGAGCCGCCCAGCCTGAAAAACCCGATTACTTAGTTAGTTCTTGCAAAGTTTTCCGTAAAAGGAAGGCCCTTCACCTCTGCAGCTGACCAAATGCAAATTGCACAGGAAGCAGCTGAGACTCATCTCTGGCCGCTGGAGAGCAGATGGGCAAAAAAAAAAAAAAAAAAAAAAGAGCCTGGTAGCAGCTGGGGCTGAGCAGGAAGAGGAAAAGGAAGAACTTCCCATCTAGGCAGAGCCGTCGACAGAAGCCACTGAGCTCAGCAGGAGTCATCGGAGGTGATTTGCCAAAGGTGGCTCTTCTGTCTGGACACATGCTGGGCACAGCAGGTGTCAGCATAGTTGCAAAGAGACATCCTCGAGTTTTTGTATCCAGCGCGGGAAATCACGCTGCAGGCCAATTGCCAAGGACTGTTCTGTCTGTCTCTCTTTCCTATAGCTCTCTGTCCTCTTGTCAACATCATCTCTCTCTCTCTCTTTCTATCATCCATCCATCCATTCATTATCTATCTATCTCTCTCTCTATCTCTCTATCTCTCTCTCTCTCTATCTATCTATCTATCTATCTATCTATCTATCTATCTATCTATCATCATCTATGTCTGTCTGTGTCTCTGTCTGTCTATCTGTCTGTCTGTCTGTCTCTCTCTCTCTCTATCATGTCTCTCTTTCTCTATCATCTATCTTTCCTCAGCATCTATCATTTCATCTTTATTGTCTGTCTCCCTCTCTCCATCATATTTCTTCTTCTTCTTCTTCTTCTTCTTCTTCTTCTTCTTCTTCTTCTTCTTCTTCTTCTTCTTCTTCTTCTTCTTCTTCTTCTTCTTCTTCTTCTTCTTCTTCTTCTTCTCCTGCGCGAGCTGCACTGGCTCCCAGTGGTCTTCCGGGTGCGATTCAAGGTGTTGGTTACCACCTTTAAAGCGCTCCATGGCATAGGACCCGGGTACCTTCGAGACCGTCTTCTGCCACCAATAGCCTCCCACAGGCCAGTCCGCTCCCACAGAGAGGGTCTCCTCAGGGTGCCATCGGCCAAGTTATGTCGGCTGGCGACACCCAGGGGGAGGGCCTTCTCTGTGGGAGCCCCAGCCCTGTGGAACGAACTGCCCCCGGAAATTCGTAAAATTTCTGACCTCCGGGTATTTCACTGCGCACTCAAGACCCTATTGTTCCGCCAGGCTGGGTTAGCAACATAATTTTTAATTGGATGTTTTAAATTTTTGGGGTTTTAAATTAAGCCAAATTATTTAATACTTTTAAATTGTTTTAAATTGATGTTTATTTTGTTTTTAAATAGGCTGTACACCGCCCTGAGTCCTTCGGGAGAAGGGCGGTATAGAAATAAAATTCTTCTCCTCCTCCTCCTCCTCCTCCTCCTCCTCCTCCTCCTCCTCCTCCTCCTCCTTCTTCTTCCTCCTCCTCCTCCTCCTCCTCCTCCTCCTCTTCCCCTCCTCCTCCCCTCCTCCTCCTTCTATCTTTTCATCTTTATTGTCTATCTCATCTGCCTGCCCTGCCCTGCCCTATCTATCTATCTATCTATCTATCTATCTATCTATCTATCTATCTATCTATCATCTATCTATCATCTATGTCTTTCTGTGTCTCTGTCTGTCTGTGTCTGTCTGTCTGTTTCTCTCTCTCTCTATCATCTCTCTATCTTCATCAGCTTCTATCTTTTCATCTTTGTTGTCTGTCTCTCTCTCTCCATCATGTTTCTTCTTCTTCTTCTTCTTCTTCTTCTTCTTCTTCTTCTTCTTCTTCTTCTTCTTCTTCTTCTCCTTCTCCTTCTCCTTCTCCTTCTCCTTCTCCTTCCTCTTCTTCCTCTTCCTCTTCTTCTTCCTCTTCCTCTTCTTCTTCTTCAACCAATTTTGCCTTTTTTTATTTTCATGGAGTAGTAAACCTGACATACTTCTAATAAATGACAATACTGATGCTCACTTTTTTAAAAAAAACATGCAGTCAAATCTAGAAGCTGTTGAAAGACCTTCTCGGTGGTAACTTTCAGAGCTAAGCCCCCAATTTCAGTTCTTCTTTTTAGTCAAATCTTGTCCTCCTAAATTACTCTGTCCCCATTTGTAAACCCCTGGAGATCACAGGGATTCCCCCACTCCCAACCTTTAACACTCTGCAAATGAATATTCAGATAGAAAAGAGAGAGTTTGCATTTCTGGTTTGTATTAATAGGATGACTTAAAATGAAACCAGACATTTTAAGCAGAGCCTTAAAGCACCTGTTAAATTCAGGCCTCTACGATCTCCTGATTATACTGTAGCTTTGGCAAAAGATTTTTAATGATCCAATCAAAAGGTTTTAAAATGCCCTTTTTTGGAGGCACTACATAAATCCTTAAACAGAGGAATTTTTTTTTACACCATAGATGTGATTTCCCTTGTTCTGGAATGTGCTTTTAATTGGTCTTGGCTAAACCCTGGCGTTTCTCCCATTTAAACAAACTCAGATAAGGTCAGCCAGGTGCTCCTCCCGATTTCAAACAGTATAATTAACACCTTGCTCCAAGTTTAAAGTTTATGATCTGTAAACTTTATCTCTGTACCCAGGGATCATTTTTTTTTTAAATAAATGCTTTATTGAAGAAATTTTTACAGAACAAAAACGTTTAAAAGAAGAAGAAGAAAAATAAAGGAAAGTGAAAGAAAAGGGATGAGAAAAGAATGAAAGAAATGAAAGAGAAAGGAGGGGAAAAACGATCATCTGATCTTTACAGCAGTAATAAATGCATTTGGTTTTCATTTTCTCTGTCTAAGGTTACATCGTAATTCCCTTCTTTCCTACCCCCCCGCCCACTCTCTTTTTCTCGCTCTCTTTAATAACATTTGCTAGTCTTCCAAATATTTCCTGATTGTTTGAAACTCTGCCACCCATCCTTCAAATGTATCCTGGGGCAGGAACTTCCATTCACGTCTTGTTAACAATTCCATTTTCTTTGGTACTTTCTGTATTTGTGCCAGACAGTTTCACTGAATGACTCTTAAATATTAACATTATGAAAAGCCCCGTCCAGTCATTCTTCCTCCTGCATGCCCGCGTGCATGATTAAAACAAAAAGCAAAAACAAATGCCTCTTATCGTCTACTTTTATCAGAAGCACAAAACTTCCTCTTGATTACAAAATGACGATCATTCAGGAACTGATCACATCGTTGGATAACAACATCTATGGCAGTGATGGCTAACCTTTTTGCCACTGCGTGCCAAAAGCGTGGGGAGAGTGGGGGGTGGTGTGCGTGTGTGGCCACACCCATAATTCAATGCCTCCGTGCCCTGCCCCCACCCATGCATACGTGACCCCCCCGCACTCCCCACACTTTTAGCACCAGACGGCAAAAAGGTTACAGGTGGACCCGGTAGGCCTGTTTTTCACCCTCCCCAGGTTCCAGAGGCTTTCTTGGAGCCTGGGGAGGGCGAAAACAGCCTTCCCCATATCCCCGGAGGCCCTCCGGAGGCCAGAAATGGCCCCTTTCCCAACTTCCGGTGGGTCCGGAAGGCCCGAAAATCAGCTGGTCGGCGCGTGCATGCACGCTAGAGCTGAGCTAGGGTAACACTTGCATGCCCACAGATATGGCTCCACGTGCCACCTGTGGCACGCGTGTCATAGGTTTGCCATCATGGATCTATGGGAACTGGATTTACCCCAAGATGTAAAGTAAGTTTGCAGAACTGCTAAAGTTACATAAGATATGCCTATCCTTGCCTGAAATCTTAGGGGTGATTTTGTCAACATTTCATAAAATGTAGCAATCACGGATTTTTTATTTTTTTAAAAAAAATTTGAACAACAATAACAACAAAAAAGAAGAAGTAAAATCACATCTTGGCATCCTGGCCAACTCCTGTTATGATTCACGGAATTTTCTATAGGAGGGAATATTCATAGTTCAGGATTGAGATGAAAGGGTCTTTGGTGCTCTCTGAGCTTGGTTACTTTCTTTCAGACATTTCACAACCCAATTAGGTAACAAAAAAGCACAACAACTTGCACCAACTCAGGAAGCTCAAACTACCCAAGGAGCTGCTGATCCAGTTCTACAGAGGAATTATTGAGTCTGTCATCTGCACCTCCATAACTGTCTGGTTTGGCTCTGCAACCCTCCATTGACTTCAGAGGATAATTAGAACTGCAGAAGAAACAATTGCTACCAACCTGCCTTCCATGGAGGACCTGTCTACTGCACGAGTCAAAAAGAGGGCTGTGAAAATATCTACAGACCCCTCACATCCTGGACATAAACTCCTACCCTCAAAACCACGCTATAGAGCACTGCACATCAGAACAACTAGACACAAAAACAGTTTTTTCCCGAATGCCATCACTCTACTAAACAAATAATTCCCTCAACACTGTCAAACTATTCACTAAGTCTGCATTACTATTACTATTAATCTTCTCATCGTTCCTATCACCTATCTCCTCCCACTTATGACTGTATGATTGTAACCTTGTTGCTGGTATCTTTACGATTTATATTGATATTGTTTCCTGATTTCTTATTTGTAACCTATGACTATCATTGTACCTTATGATTCTTGGTGAACATATCTTTTCTTTTATGTACACTGAGAGCGTATGCACCAAGACAAATTCCTTGTGTGTCCAATCACACTTGGCCAATAAAATTCTAATCAGTGCTAGAAGGGAGTGGGGTTTGCTTTCTGTTTATATACAAGTGGATTCCCCTTGTATATAAAATCAGCCATCGATAGACACATAGATATAAATGACCTACCATTCAAAAGAGACAAAGAACCAAAAAAGAAACAGAAATACCCCCTCTCTAGAAAGCCCAGATAAGCAGAGATTAACATCAAGTTTAACAGTAGACCAACAAACAATAAATAAACAATATCCTAATTAGGGACCTCTTAAATCAGACAAACAAACTTAACAGTCAACCTAACCAAGAAATTGTCAAGAATACTCCCACCAACACGAACAGGGCAAACTATTAGTATATAAGAATGAGAGCAAATCCAACTCCCTTCTAGCATGGATGATGTTGTCTAGTTGGGGCCTGAAACATCTACAGGCTCAGAAAGCACTAATCAAAATGTAGATATTTCTAAATTTATTAGATGCCTCTCAATATTTCTAATAAAAGCGCTGGGATCTTGTGATTTTGAGCTTTGGGGAATTTATCAGTGCCTTTGCTCTCTTTTAGATGAGCAGGAATTACGCCGGAGCAGGTGCCCCAGAGATGAGTGGGTGGGGAGAGAACCAAACCCATGACACATTTCTGCTTTGTGCTCTGTTTCCGTACTTCTCAATGTTGCAGAGACATGCTGGTTTTCCCCTCTTCTTACACTCTTATTTTTATTTATTTAATTGTTTGTTTGTCAAACATGTACAAGAATGCAGGTATAGATATGAACATAAACATGAACAAAGGAAGTAAATGCAGATAAATGGAGACAGTAGAACAGGGATGGAAGGCACGCTGGTGCACTTATGCATGCCCCCTTTACGGACCTCTTAGGAATGGGGTGAGGTCCACGGTAGACAGTTTGAGGTTGAAGTTGTGGGGGGTTTGAGGATGTAACAATGGAATCAGGTCAAGCATTCCAGGCCTTGACCACTCTGTTGCTGAAGTCATATTTTCTGCAATCGAGTTTGGAGCGGTTTACCTTGAGTTGGTATCGATTGTTTGCCCGTGTATTATTGAGGTTGAAGCTGAAGAAGTCGTTGACAGGTAAGATGTTGTAGCAGATAATTTTGTATACTATGCTTAGATCGAACCACAGGTGGAGCAGTTCCAGATTGACCAAGCCCAAAATTTCAAGCTTGGTGGCATAGGAAATTCTATTGTGAGTATGGGAGTGGAGTACTCTTCTCGTGAAATACCTTTGAACTCGCTCAATTGTATTAAATGTCCGATATACAGTGTGGGTTCCAGGCGGACGAGCTGTATTCAAGAATTGGTCTGGCAAAGGTTTTTTGCCAAAACTCTCTTTAAATCTTCATTGCAAACAGTAGAGTAGAGTAGAGTAGAAAGGAGTAGAGTAGAGTAGAAAGGAGTAGATTAGAGTAGAGTAGAGTAGAGTAGAGTAGAGTAGAGTAGAGTAGAGTAGAGTAGAGGAATAGGATAGGGTAGGGTAGGGTAGGGTAGGGTAGGGTAGGGTAGGGTAGGGTAGGACAGGACAGGACAGGACAGGACAGGACAGGACAGGACAGGACAGGACAGGACAGGACTAGACTAGAATAACCGAGTTGGAAGGAATCTTGGAGATCTTCTACTCCAACCCCCTGCTCAGGCAGGATGCTGATTCACATGTGGGTTTCCTTTTCTGAGGGAACATTTGAGAACTGAGAACATTTGATAAAGAAGACATGATCACCAGGCTGATGCATTGCTTGGTTCTTTCCACGGTCCCTGCTGGAGCGGAGTCCGGATGGCATTACGGCTGGATGTAATCTCCATTTTAGGGATTTCTAGGGGTACGAAATTTCCCCGAAGAATTTCCTGTCACGGACAGAACCCTCAAACCGAGATTATATCTGACTATCGTGCCAGTCAGACTCAGCTTCTTCAGTGACCGCGAAAAGAACCTCCCGCGGCATCAACCTGATAATCTTGCCTTCTTTATCGAGTGTTCTGTGTTTTTCGGAAGCTCAATCATCTCTGTTCTGAAATTCAGGGGAAATCAAACCATTGCCTAGGTCAGAAGCAATGCAGAAGTTCTACTGAGGTGTCCCTTTCTTAGTGGTCTCAAAACTTCCACTTTTACCTTCTTATTTCAGAGAAAGGGGAACTTTTCTTCCGAGACATTGGGTTGATTCATAAATCTAATCTATCGTGCTTGACTGGCTCTTTGGTTGAGTGGATCCTAGGCAAATCATATTCTGCTGGGCCCCGGGGGTAGTTCCTGTCAGGTGTCTTGGTTCTATCTATCTATCTATCTATCTATCTATCTATCTATCTATCTATCTATCTATCATCTATCTATCTATCTATCATCTGGCAAATTTTAAGACCTGTGGACTTCAACTCCCAGAATTCCCCAGCCAGTTATCACAGAACACCATGACACATTGGAAACAGACCTGTCCAATGTACGGTCATGACTAGGTTGTCCCCCTCTTCTGTGTGGCAGCCCCTCAAATATTGGAAGACTGCTATCATGCCTCCCCTGGTCCATCTCTTCACTAGAATAGCCATGCCCAGTTCCTGCAACTGTTCATCGTATGTTTTAGCCCCAAGTCCCCTCATCATCCTGGTTGCTCTTCTCTGCACTCTTTCTAGAGTCTCAACATCCTTTTTATAGTATGGTGACCAAAACTGGATGACCATTCACTTAATAACCATGGTGTTCGCTTAGGGACTGCAGCTTTTGCTTGACAAGCACAGTGAAAAAGATCAGAAAATTACTTCTGGTCATATGAGTGCTTCGACTCAGGACCGGAAATGTAGAAAAAGCAAGTGGATCTTCCTTGTAGTCCATTCTAGATCGAGATGGTGAAGAAGGCTATTCTTTGAGTAGGAAATGTTCAGGAGACATCTCTGAGTGCATTTACTCCAGGGCTTTATTTGGTCAAATTAATCATTCCTTATTTTAACCCTACTTCTCAATTACTAACGAAATACACACAATTACAGGAGCATGCATGCCTAGCCAATGTACACATGTATTGTTCCTTTAACATTCATATCCTTTCTCTGACTCAGAGTAAGAACGCAAAACCAGGTGAGATGCTAGAGAGGCAGAGTTCATCTGGAGTGCCCATCCTTGGGAAATCAAAAATGAAATTGAATAAAACAAATAAAAGGATATACGTAGTCCTTGGCTTAAGTCCACAATGGAGACCAGGATATCCGTGGTTAAGCAAGGCAACTGTTACGTGTAAAATCCCTGATTTTATAATATTTTTTTGCCTATCCTTGGGAAATGAAAGAATGAAATTGAATAAAAGAAATAAAAGGATATAGATAGTCCTTGACTTAGAAACACAATGACAGGGAATAATGGATGGAAATTGATCAAGGAGAGATTCAACCTGGAAATAAGGAGAAATTTTCTGACAGTGAGAACAATCAACCCGTGGAACAGAAGTTGCCTTCAGAAGTTGTGGGAGCTTCATCTCTGGAGGCTTTCAAGAAGAGACTGGACTGCCATCTGTCAGAAATGGTGTAGGGTCTCCTGCTTGGGTGGGTGGGGGTAATGGATTAGATGATCTACAACAGATTAATCTGTTAATCTGTGATTAAGCAAGGCAATTGTTAAGTGTAAAATTCTTGATATATATATATATATATTGATATATTTGCCAGGTTTGTTAAATGAATCCTTGCGAACACAGCTTCCCCAGAAGCCTGTTGGGAAGGTCACAAAATGGTGATCAGATGATACAGCAACCATCATAAATATGCGCCAGTTGCCAAGCGCCCGAAGTCTGCCACAGTCCTTCGGGATAAGGCTGATAAGCACCCACCTTTATCTCCCTTGACACGCTGCCAAAAACCTAATTGGCAATTAGCTTTGCCAGGCCATACGGAGTACAGAGTCAAAACGGAGCTTCAGAATTTAAACCGACCAGCGTGAACAAAGTTGCTTCCTGCAAAGGCTCATGTGCCTTTGCTCCTCCTTTATGTCTTATGGGAGGGGCCAATCATCTCCTACTCCCGAGTTGCCCCTTTTGTCTTAACTGTTCTTGCCTTCTGGCAACTCAGCGCATACGCGCACTGGGAACAGGCGCGTATGTGCCGACATCAGACTCTGGAGGCTCCGGAGTCAGCACATAACTCCCAGATTGCCCTGGCCCCATCTCTGCCTGTGATGCAGAGTCCTCGTCCGAGGACTGGCCCACGTTCCTCCCCAACCTCCTCACTGTCCGAATCTGCTGCCAGCTCCACAACAGATTTCTCATCTACCTCTTCCTAGATTTTCAGAAAATGCTTAATGTCTTTCTGGGACGCAGGTGGGGGGAAAAAATGGAATTTCTCTTCCGGTTGCCAAAAATGAGTTTCTGAATCACAGAAGCGGCCCAAATTTCCTTGAAAAAGAAAAGCAAATGAAGACCGCATCAGTTCAGTTGAGTTTCTTGAAACCAGCCTAGCCAATAAAAGGAGAGGCTGATCTTGAATCATGCCAGCTCAGAATTACGTCGTCTTCCTGGCTGGTGCCAATATCGCTCTTGGTTGACTCTTTGTCTGCAAACAGCTGGTTTGCACAGTTAATTGGATTTCATAGAATGCTTATAGAATGACTATTGTTCCTTTTCTTCTTATTTGGCCAAAGGGCATTTCCTGAAGCTATTTCATGAAGAAAATGTCATTTCCTATTGGTTCCCTGCCACTCCTGCCGTTCCAGGGCCACAGCCAATTATGGTGCACATACGTGTGTGGGTTGCATGTTTCGCATAGGAACCCACCAAATTTCAGCCAATTCGATTTCCCAACATCGGCTTAACACGCTAATCTGAATCCATGATCTGATGGACTTCCGAACAAAGAAAAAAGCATTTTCGCAGGAACAAATGTTTCTTAAACTTTCAAACAGGGTTCAATTCCGCCCCCGCCCCACCGGTGGAAAGTTTCATGCTTTGAATCACTTTGGGGGGATCTGAATTCAGAAATGATCAGGTTGATTGCAATACAGAGACCGGTAATCCTCCAACTAACAACCGTTCGTTTAGTGCCGTGATGGTGAACCTATGGCACAGGTGGCACGCTGAGCCATATTGGTGGGCATGCGAGCTGAGCCCCGGTGCGCATGCGTGTGCCGGCCAGCTGATTTGCAGGCCTGGGCCCATCAGAAGTCAGAAAATAGGCTGTTTCTGGCCTCAGGAGGGTCTCTGGGGGGTGAGGAAGGCCCGTTTTTCACTCTCCCCAGGCTCCAGAGCCTTTCTAGGAGCCTGGGGAGGGTGAAAACGGCTTTCCCCCCCCGAGGCCTCCAGAGGCCGGAAACGGCCTGTTTCCCGACTTACGGTCCACCGGAAGTCCGGTGGACCACTGTGCCATTGCATGCCAAAAGTGGGGGGAGCACAGAGGGGTCATGCACACATGCACGGGGGGAGGGCACGTAGAATTATGGGTGTGAGCAGGCGTGCGAGCAACCACCTCCCCGCGCGACCCCCGCTTTTGGCACTCGATGGCAAAAAGGTTAGCCATCACTGGTTTAGTGACTCTTCAAAGTTAAAATGCCAATGAAAAAAAGGGAGTTGCGACCATTGTTCACACAATCATTGCAGCATCCTCCTGGTTCATGCAGGGGTGGGATGCTGGGGATCTGCAGGGGTTCAGGAGAACCTCTAGCTAAGATTCTGTGCAGTTCGGAGAACCCCCAAATCCCACTCCTGGCTGGCCCCACCCGCCCTGCCCCTCCCAGGAGTCCCCACACGAGCTGTTTTGGATGCAGGTAAGTGCAGGACATGCATGGAGGCTCAGGGAGGGTGAAAAACGGGCCTACCAGAAGTTTGGGAAGGCCGGAAATGGAGCCGTTTCCGGCCTCCGGAGGGCCTCCGGAGCCTGGGGAGGCCATTTTTGCCCTCCCAGAGGCTCGAGAAAAGCCTTCAGAGCCACACCCACAGAACCAGGGCAAAAATGCACCAAGCCACACCCACAGAACCGGTAGTAAAAAAATTTGAAACCCACCACGGTTTAAGAGGTATTCTGAAATTCTCTAGAGCTCTTGAATATACGGAATTTGTCAGACTCGGTCACCCTAATTTTCCCCCAAAAACCACTCCCTTGTTTGGAACTGTCTATGACCTTACATAATACTTTAATCATTCTTAGGTCCTTGCCAAGACTTGATTTATTAAGTCCCGTCCCCCACCCCCACCCCCAGTCTTTGACTGTAAATCTTCTGTATCCATATAACAAGAATACACTGTTAACTTTGCAAACTAAAACAGCCATGAATTATGACGGATACTTTGGGTTAGACTGGCAGACATGAATGGATGTCTTTGCTGGAAAGCTGAGTCAGCATAAGGAAGATTGACAGATTTTTGCAGTATCCTTCCCCTGCCACGGCCACCAAGCCACGCCCACAGAACTGGTAATAAAAAAAAAATGAATTTCACCACTGGCCTTCTCTTTGGTGGCTCCCTCTCTCTGGAACTTCATCCCCCCCCAGAGATTAGAATGGCCCCGCACTCTTATACTCTTCCGGAAGGCTCTGAAGACCTGGTTCTGCCAGCGGGTCTGGGGTACCCAGAGCGGAAGGGAGCCCATTCAATGGCTTGTGTGATCTGCTGTGTCTTAGCCACTGAGCCACCTAGTCAGGGATGGCTGTGAGTTTTTTGTTGCCTTCAAATCCTGGTGAGTGCTGCTGGGAATGTAATCCCTGCGTGATCTCTCTGTTCTTCTTGCCGATCAGAATAGTAGACCGATACAAAATGCACCCTATATTAGTTAAGATTCTGGATGTTTGCAGATGTTTACTGCCATCTCGTGGTTAAAAAAAAGATAGTGGCCTCTTTGATCCTGCATCAGACTAAGATACAGAACGAGACAATAACAAGAGTTGGAAAGAATGTTTGATTGATTGATTAGTTGATTGACTGATTGATCGATGGTAATACAAAATGAAATTATTTGCTCATTGCAGGTATGTTGCTCTAAAGACAGAAGTGGTCTTTTGAGGGGTGGGTGGGGATTTTTTCAACTCCTAATTTAGCATTCTACTCTGGACTTACTCCGTGAATCTCTGTCTAAAGATCAACAGAACCAAACCCAACTGAACTTCAGAGTCTAGATTCAGTTTTCCAGGCCTTGTACACTATCGCTTCTACTGAATAACAGAGTTGAAAGGGATCTTGGAGGTCTTCTAGTCCAACCCCCTGTTCAAGCAGGAGACCCTATATTAATATTCAGGACAAATGGTTGTCCAGCATATTCTTTAAAACCTCCAGTGATGGAGCATTCACAACTTCTGAAGGCAAGCCATACCAGTGATGAATTGTTCTCACTGTCAGGAAATTTCTCCTTAGTTCTAAGTTGCTTCTCTCCTTGATGAGTTTCCATCCATTGCTTTGTTATTGTTAGTTGCGAAGTTGTGTCCGACCCATCGCGACCTCATGGACAACGTTCCTCCATGTCTTCCTGTCCTCTACCATCCTCTGGAGTCCATTTAACTCACACTGACTGCTTCAGTGACTCCATCCAGCCACCTCGTTCTCTGCCGTCCCCTTCTTCTTTTGCCCTCCATCGTTCCCAGCATGAGGCTCTTCTCCAGGGAGTCCTTCCTTCTCATTAGGTGGCCAAAGCATTTGAGTTTCCTCTTCAGGATCTGGCCTTCTAAAGAGCAGTCAGGGTTGATCTCCTCTAGGACTGACCGGTTGGATGGCCTTGCAATCCAAGGGACTTGCAGGAGTCTTCTCCAGCACCAGAGTTCAAAGGCCTCCATTCTTTGGCGCTCAGCCTTCCTTATGGTCCAACTTTCACAGCCAGACATTGCAACTGGGAAAACCATCGCCTTGACTATATGCACTTTTGTTGGCAGGGTGATGTCTCTGCTTTTTAGTATATTATCTAGATTTGGCATAGCTTTCCTCCCCAGGAGCAAGCGTCTTTTAATTTCTTGGTTGCAGTCCCCATCTGCGGTGATCTTGGAGCCCAGGAAAATAAAATCTGTCACTACCTCCATTTTGGACACTAGAATGTGAAATTTATTTCATTTTTTTCCTACTAGATCAGCAAAGGCCATTTTATATCACAAGTATGAGTCAGTGTGCATATCTGCATGGCATAAAAACACGATAACCACTGATTTCCAGGGAACAAATAATCTTCAAATGTGGATATTGCAAGTCAGGATGTTTTGCTCGCTATCCAGATTTTTGGTGAGTTTAAAGACCATGATCTTCTGACTCTCTTTGGGAACTCTTGAGTTCCTTAATAACTTTAGAGTCCCTGAAATTTTATCAAGATTTCCCCAAGGATTCACCTTGAGTCATAAAGGCTCTCAGCTGACGTTGCTCATGGCATCGCTTTCTTCAGAATGAAAATAGTTAAAAAATATTGGACGAAAATACATACTTGGTTGGGAAAAAAATGACAAAGCAACATATAGACTTGAAACCAGAGATATTTTTTGTTGGGCATTCTACCTGTTGTGAGCCAGGCCCAAGTAGTTAGTATTAAATACAAACAGTTCGAAAACAAACAGACTTTATTAGAACAGCTGAGAATTAACTCATTCTATTCTATTCTATTCTATTCTATTCTATTCTATTCTATTCTATTCTATTCTATTCTATTCTATTCTATTCTATTCTATTCTATTCAAACTTCAAAGAAAGAAAACATTTCCGTTTTCTCGTTTCAAAAAGTGGAGAATATTGACCAGAAATAAGAAGAACTGGTCTGAAAAACACGGACTCTCCTGCCCTTATGGAATAGAGACAGAGTTGGAGTAGTGTTTGAAGGCAGCAAAAGAAATTAACTCAGTTTTGGAATGCAAGTACAAAGATTTTGGGGACTTTAACGCACAGATGTTGGCCTGTTTGAAATTCTAATTGCAAAGTACTCAGTGCCCTTCACCTTTTCTTATATTCCTGCTCTTGCTTTTTGGCAAGAACCCAATCCTTTAATCTCATTTTTTTAACCATTCCTCCCACCCCACCCCAATACTCCCTCTCATTTCTGTGTTGTTGTCGTTTGTCTGGCCGGCAATTTTTGAGTGCTAAGAGAACACAACAGAACACAATTTTTCTTCCTCGGTGGCAGTTTTGACGGCAATGAGAAAACGTATCCAAGGTATGTGTTGGATAATAGGATTTAGCTTGTTTGGTCCAGAAGATGCAACTGGGAGATACCATTTTCAAAGCTAGGCATTCCAGCTGAATATTCCTCTGCTGGGATAACAAGCATAGAAAAATGAAATTGCGATGCGTACCTGGTGGATTCATAATCCAGTTAAGGATTGGTCACACATCAGTTCCTGACTGTCCTCATGACAAGCTGCGTACAAACCCAATATTAATAAAATCCACTATCTTGCAGGTTGCCATATGTACACACATTTCTCAGTATGTACTTTGTTTTCCAAAACTGTAATCTCTCATTTTCTGCTCTGCACTGTCTCTAATATTTTTCAAGCAATTCTTATCATCTCTCTCTCTCTCTCTCTCTCTCTCTCTCCACTCCCTCTCTCGCTCCTCTATCTGCCTGCCTCTCTCTCTCTCTCTCTCTCCATCCATACATCCATCTTCTCTCTCTCTCATCTATATCATCTCTCTCTCTCCCATCTCTCTCTCATCTATCCATTCATCTATCCATCTCCATCTCTTTTATCTATCTATCATCTATCTATCTATCTATCTATCTATCTATCTATCTATCTATCTATCCACCCACCCACCCATGCCCATCCATCCATCCATCCATCCATTCTTTTCTCTCCCCCTCCCCCCTCTCCTCTATCTACCTACTTGCCTGCCTTTCTCTCTCTCTCCATCCATCCATCTCTCTCTCATCTATATCATCTCTCTCTCTATCATCTCTCTATCATCTATTCATCCATCCATCCATCTCTATCTCTTCTATCTATCTATCTATCTATCTATCTATCTATCTATCTATCTATCTATCTATCATCTATCCACCCACCCACACACCCCCATCCATCCATCCATCCATCTCTCATCTATATATCTCTCTTTCTTATCATAGAGAGATGATAATATCTCTATCATCTATCCATCCATCCATCCATCCATCTCTATCTCTTTCATCTATCTATCTATCTATCTATCTATCTATCTATCTATCTATCCATCCATCCACCCACCCACCCACCCCTATCTATCTATCTATCTATCTATCTATCTATCTATCTACCCACCTCTATCTATCTATCTATCTATCTATCTATCTATCTATCTATCCATCCATCCATCCACCCACCCCCTATCTATCTATCTATCTATCTATCTATCTATCTATCTATCTATCTATCATCTATCTATCTATCTATCTATCTATCTATCTATCTATCTATCCACCCACATCTATCTATCTATCTATCTATCTATCTATCTATCTATCTATCTATCTATCATCTATCTATTTGACCAGGGACCTCAAAGGACCTCATAGCTGTTGTCTTAAGCAGTCTGAACAACTGCTATGCTAAACAACTGCTATGCTGACCACGCTTGACCAAAAGTTCCAGGCTGATTGAGATGGGTGGGAATTGTAGGAAAAGGGGGCATTGCTGATTGACTCAGAACAGTTCAGAAGATGTTTCCCACGGTGATCTTGCTCCAATGGAGTCATTCAAGTAGGGATTGGACAGAGGCAATCAACGTTGCTTGATTTTGCACCAAGGAGAAATTTGGTCTTGCTGGGCATCCCCGGAGCTAATATTCTGCAATAAAGGCCAGCTCTAAATGTAACCTGCGAGATTTCGTCGTTTATCACAGAGCTCTTTTGGAAAGGAACAAACATTTATCAACTCTTTACTAGTTTAAGCTTGCCTCAGAGCGTTACTCAGGGCTGGGCTGCTGGGGGTTCGCAGGGGTTCGGGAGAACCTCTAGCTAAGATTCTGTGCAATTCGGAGAACCCACAAATCTCACTCCTGGCTGGCCCCGCCCACCCACCCCTGCCCCTCCCAGGAGTCCCCACGCGGCCTGTTTTGGATGCAGGTAAATGCAGGATGTGCACAGAGGCTCAGGGAGGGCAAAAAATGGCCCTACCTCCAGAGATCCTCCGGAGCCTGGGGAGGCCGTTTTCGCCCTCCCAGAGGCTTGAGGAAAGCCTCTGGAGCCCGGGGAGGGCAAAAAGCCCTCCCCACCATGGTGCAGGAGGCCAACTAGGCCACACCCACCCAACAACCAGGCAGAGAACCCCTCGCTAAAATTTTTGAAGCCTTACTTATTTATTTGGACGGTTGAAAATGGAAAGTTTTTTTGCATTGGAGGAAAATAACACCTTATCATACCGAGTGTGGAGAAACGGCTTTAAAGGCAACAAGTCTCCTTGTGATCTCAGCATTTGTGTGCGCGCGCACACACACACACACTAATTGTGTTTATGAAAAATGCGATGGGAAGGATTTCAGAGCGAACTTTGATTGGACAAAGTTCATCCTTGAACAGGCCATTCCCGAGCTATAAAACTTACAGTTTTGGAGGTCTCCTAGCATTTTCAAGGATTTTGGCCTCCGGTGCTGGTTTCTGACTCCCTTCCCTCCTTTTTTTTTCAACTCCCCCCCCCCATTTTATTTTTTTCCCTTCCTTTGGTGTGGAAAAAAAAAATGCTGCTCAGGCTCCATCCCTTCCTTCCTGCTTTGGGCATCTCCAATTCTTTGCGGTCCCTGTTTTGCCCTGAAGATGCATCCAAGCCTGGCATTCTCCAACTTCACACGACTTCCAGAGCTCCAGCCCAGGAGAACCCACTGAAGCCCTTCAGCGATTTGCCAGGAAATTGGAAAACCAGCTCGATCTTTAATCTCTATCAATTCTGGAAGGATGACGGTTTCCATAACCTTCACAACATTATGGTGGACAAATTTCAGACCTTTGGTCCTATTTATAGGTAAGCCGGGGAGGTCGCTTAGACCTGGTGAGATTCTGCTCTCTTTCCCAAACTTTTTCCAATATATATATATATATATATATATATATATATATATATATATATATATATATATATATATATTTTTTTTTCCTGGCTGGTTTCCCCCTTGAAGGATTGCAATAATTCTTCTCTTTTTCTCTCCCTGCCTCTGGTTTGCTTCAAACATTCCTCTGTTAATGTGAGGGTCCTCTCTGAATTTGGTGGTTTTCTGGCAGATAAGAATAAGAATAAGAATAATTTTCTAAATTGATTTTGAACTTAATATCAGCAGCTAGGCTGCTGGTAGCGCAATATTGGAAGAAGGACTCTTTGCCTACTATTGAAGAGTGGATAAAAGTAACAAACCTAGCAGAGATGGCAAAAATCTTGGCGTACTTGAAGGACCACACGCAAGAAAGATACGTATCGGAATGGAGAAGATGGATTGATTATATTCAAAATAAGTATCAGACAAGAAAATATCAAATAGCTTATGAATGAATGTTAGTATTAGAAGTATAATACTAATATAATATACTAACATACTAATATACTAATATACTAATATACTAATATACTAATATACTAATATACTAATATACTAATATACTAATATAATATAGTATTGGTTATCTGTAGTGGAGTTAAGGTTTCAGTGGGGGAGGTAGAACTTTGAAGATAAGTAGATTAATCTAGTTTATGTTTGATTAAATGAAATACCTTGTATTTTGCTCTGGGAAGTTGGGGGGGGGAGGGGGGAATGAAGGGGGGGAAAGGGTGGGAGGAACAGGGGGAAAATTTTTTTTGTATTTTCTTTTTGTAAAACTTTTCAATAAAAAAAAAAGAATAAGAATAATTTTATTTCTATACCTATATCTATCTATATATATAGATGTTTCTTTTTTTTTTAAAGAAATTTTATTGAATTTATAAACATATATATATTTACATTTCCATTAATATCGGATGCGCAGTGTTTTTAACTATATACAAAATATATTTCTGGTGTCAATTCTGGCAGATGTTTTATTACCCAAGCTAAGTAGGTAACTTCATCTGACCTGCCCTAGTTTGGTAATGAAATGTTTTTTTTTTTTTGCAAGAAAACCACCACAAGCTCAAAGCACCGAGGTCAATCTGGAGCTACACATATTCTCTTTTATGGATTTCCCCCTGTTAAGTCTTCATGAGAGGCCATTGCAATGGGAAATGCATTACGGTGTGGGATGCTGGCTTGACAGCAACGGATAGAAAAATGCTACAGAGGGTGGTACAAAACATCAGGGGCTGCCCCCCCCCCCCGATACCGTTAGATGAGGTCGCTAGGACTCGCTGCCTTAGAAGAGTGAGGAAAATCCTCAAGGACGACTCTCATCCTGGTCAGCCCTTTTTACACTCCTATCATCGGGAAGGAGATACAGAAGGACAGCCTGCCACATAAACAGGCTGAAGGACAGTTTTTATCCGTGGGCTGTCAGACTCCTGAATGAAAAGTAACTCTACAACAAGTGTTTCTCAACCTTGGGAGCTTGAAGATGGGTGGACTTCAACTCCCAGAATCCCCCAGCCAGCGCTGCTGGCTGGGGGATTCTGGGAGTTGAAGTCCACCCATCTTCAAGCTTCCAAGGTTGAGAAACACTGCTTTACAACAATATTGTACGATTGACTTGCGGGGCACGATATGCAGTACGTTCCCATGGGGCAATAGGATTGGGTGTTTGTTAGCAGGATTCACTGGGCCAGATTTTTGTCTTTCACTGTGAGTTGTATTGTGTTGGGGGAAGGAGGGGGTTGCATGAAGGGAGGCTCAGCCAATCTCATAGTACACGTCTTGGTCAGGGATGGGTTCTAACTGGCTTTACTACCGGTTCTCTTTGTGCGCGCGCTTTGTGCACGATTGCCTCTTCGGTCACGCACTTTGCGCGTGATCTCGGTGCGCATGCTCCCATTGCTTGCCTGCGCACCAAATTTGTGTTTTGCGCAAGCGCGTCGCGAATCTGCCCAGCTGAGGTGTGGCAATCCGCTCTGCCGCACCTCTCAGCTGGGCGAAAAAAAGAAGAAATATAAGGTTGGCATAACGCCGGGGCGGGTGGGAGGGCCCAGCTCCCGAAGACAGAGAACCGGTTCGGTGACGTCATATCGTCACCGCTACCGGCTCTCAAGAACCGGTGCGAACCGGGAGCAACCCACCACTGGTGTTGGTACTCTAACAATAAAGGTTTGAATTGAATTGAATTTGAATGGAATGCAGTATTTAAAACTTGACATACTTTGTATGTATATATGTAAAGAATTGGTTTTTTTTTAAAAAAAAAATGGAAATAAACTTTATTTAAAAAAAAAAAAGATTTCAGTTTCAATAACCTTAAACCTGTGACAGACACCATCCAGCCTTTAATGCCTAAAATGAGGTGCCGATATGTCTTCACAGGGAGAAACTGGGCAGCTACGAGAGCATCAACATTATTGATCCCGAGGACGCTGCCATCCTCTTCAGATCGGAAGGCTTGTACCCGGAGAGATTTACGGTACCGCCTTGGATCGCCTATCGGGAATTCCGTAACAAGCCTTGTGGGGTTCTCTTGAAGTAAGAACCCCACGAGATGTAGGGGGGACTGGCCCATGGGTCTTCTGAGGAGGCAATGGCCACCAAGACACTGACTGGACCCCACACCAGAACCAAGGGTTGGGGCTGGAGATCCTTCAGAGAGAAATTGGAAGCTTGCTTGATCCTGAGGGTGATTTGGTCATAGGGAGAGGGGAAAGGATGTTATTTCTCCATTTCTTCTTCAACTTGCTTTAGAATTTCTTTAGAATTTCTTTTTTTGCTATCGATGAGCTGTCTTGATTATAGAATAGAATAGAATAGAATAGAATAGAATAGAATAGAATAGAATAGAATAGAATAGGGTAGGGTAGAGTAGAATAGTGTAGGGTAGGGTAGGGTAGGGTAGGGTAGACTAGACTAGACTAGACTAGAGTAGGGTAGGGTAGGGTAGGGTAGGGTAGAATAGGGTAGGGTAGGGTAGGGTAGGGTAGGATAGAATAGAATAGAATAGAATAGAATAGGGTAGGGTAGGGTAGGGTAGAATAGGGTAGACTAGACTAGACTAGACTAGACTAGACTAGACTAGACTAGACTAGACTAGAATAGAATAGAATAGAATAGAATAGAAGCTGGAAGGGACCTTGGAGGTCTTCTAGTCCAGCCCCCTGCTCAAGCAGGAGGACCTATACTATTTCAGAGAAGTGGCTGTCTAGTTTCTTCTTTAAAAACCTCCAGTGAAAACTGGTCTTAAGTCACCTTTTTCAGTGCCATTGTAACTTCAAACGGTCACTAAATGAATGGCTTTAAGTCAAGGATCTCCTGTATAAGAATGGAAATCTCCTCCTTACAAATACCAGCCCTTCCTCGACCCCCATATATATCACTGACCATTTTCATCCCTCCTAAGGATGATCCCTTCTCCACCAGCTTGAAGGGGCAGAGCTGACAAACTGGAGACATTATGACCGAATTGGAATAAATTGGAATAAATTGGAATACTAAGTCAACCTTGGAATGACTTTTAACTTTCTAGGAAAGGAGACAGTTGGCGCCAGGACCGCCTAGTCCTGAACAAGGAAGCCATGTCCCTCAAAGTCACGGATAACTTCATACCTCTCCTGAACGAAGTCGGGGAAGATTTCGTCAAGAGGATGGAGATGAAGGTGGGAAGCAGTCCGCAAGACAAATGGACAACCGATCTGACCCACGAGCTTTTCCGGTTCGCCTTGGAATGTGAGTGGAAGAGAAGGGGTTGGGTTGGGTTGGGTTGGGTTGGGATGGGATGGGATGGGAGGAGGGGGAGTCTCAAGAATTAGACAACCATGTATTTTGTTGCTGGGTGGCCAGGGTGGGTGTAGCCTACTCAGCCTCCTGCACCATGGTGGGGGAGGGGCATTTTCACCCTTCCCAGGCTCCGGAGGCTTTCCTTGAGCCTCTGGGCCCCATTTTGTGCCTAGTAGGTCTCCCTGCACTTACCTGGGAACCAAAATGGGGCATGTGCGGACTCCTGGAAGGGGAGGGGAGGGGAGGGGCCACCCAGCAATTTAACTATTGGTTCTCCTGAACTGGCCTGAACCGGCTGAATCCCACCATTGATGTTACCTAGTTGGGTAATGAAACATCTGTATGAAAACAACCCAGCTCAGAGAGCATCAAGGACCCCACAGCAACAGATATGATGCACAGCAAATTCATTAGAAGGTGATCTCTGTCCTTGTGGGAGACCTGGTCTTGATATCTTCATCCATCTTCTTCCATCTTCATCCATCTCTCTCTTCCCACAGCTGTATGCAATGTCCTCTATGGGACCCGGTTGGGACTACTTCAGGATTTCATTGACCCTGAGGCACAGAAGTTCATCGATGCCATTACCTTGATGTTTAATTCCACTGCACCCATGTTGTACATACCACCGGAATTTCTGCGCAGGATCAATTCCAAGTTTTGGCAGGATCATGTCAATGCTTGGGATATCATCTTCATGCATGGTGAGTGGGCCCGTGTGGCGGTTGTGTGATCCTGCACCCTTCCAACCTTCACCCAGTGACAGAACAGAAAAGTGGCTAGTCTGGTGAGAACAGAGGAACAGAGGTGATATTCAGCCGGCTCAGACCGGTTCGCCTGAACCAGTAGCGATGTGGTTATTAGTCAGGCAGTTGTTATAATGAGGCCGATGTCTCTGATGCGATTATAGACAATAGCCTGTAGAGCTGCTGTATTGACATCTTGGCATCCGTGTCATCAACCAAGTGGGGCCGCCCACCCGCCCCAGCTCTATGCCATCCTATTTAGGCATGTTTTTGAGGCCGGGTGCACACATGTAAGGTGCGTTCGCCAGCAAAGCGCATGCATGGAAGGCCGGGCGCATGCGAACAAAGCGAGTCAGTGCACCCATGCACATTTGCAAACCGGTAGAGAAAGTAAGTGAATTCCACCCGTGGTAAGGAAGCTTCCACGCAGATGTTATTGTTTCAATAAAAGTGTGTTGTATTTATTTGTTATGTCTACCGCTACGCCTCCATCTCACCAGCCGATAAATGTATACAGAACATCTACCAAGACCTCTGTTTTAACCAGACGCGTGCCAAAGAGTACCAAGGTATTCTCTGCAGCCTTTTGATACAGAACAAGATGCCGCTAGAAGACATCAAAGCCAGCATAACCGAGATGATGGCAGGAGGGGTGGACACGGTAAGGAGAGATCTGGACAGTTTCTTCAGAGGTCTCCTTCAAATGGTTGCTTTGATTCTATTCCAGAGGTCCTCAAACTTGGCAGCTTTAAGACTTGTGGACTTCAACTCAAGGTTGAAGACCCCTGAACTTAAAGGAAGCACACACATTTTTGCAGGGGTGGCTGAGAAAACTCACTTAAGGATGCACCCATGGTCCGATATTATGTATTTTCACCCAGACTTCCATCACCCTCCAGTGGGCTCTGTACGAACTCGCTCGCACGCCGCACCTTCAGGAGCAACTGAGATCTGAAATCTCTGCAGCCAAAGCATCTTCCCAGGGAGATGTTGCGAAGATGATGAAGTCCACCCCATTGCTCAAAGCAGCCATCAAAGAAACACTAAGGTACAAAATGTCCCAAAATTTCTTTTGCGGGATCAACTCCTGATGTCTGAATGTGCTACACAGTTCAACACTGGCTACTTTCAAGACAGGTTCATCTCTGAATATTTATTTGTTTGTTTGTTTGTTTGTCAAACATGTACAAGATAACAATTATAGGTATGAACATAAACATGAACAAAGCAAGTAAATACAGATAAATGGGGACAATAAGACAGGGATGGTAGGCAGGCTGGTGCACTTATGCACGTACCCTTTACGGACCTCTTAGGAATGGGGTGAGGTCCACGGTAGACAGTTTGAGATTGAAGCTATGGGGGTTTAGAGGATCAGGTGGAGCATTCCAGGCGTTGACCACTCTGTTGCTGAAGTCCTATTTCCTGCAATTGAGTTTGAAGCGATTTACCTTGAATTTTGTATCGATTGTTTGCCTGTATATTATTGCGGGTGAAGCTGAAGAAGTCGTTGAAGAAGCTGAATATCTTCCTGAGTTTAAAAAAAAAAAAAAATCCAGTGTGTTAGAAGGAATTGTTGAGGACATTGAGGAATTTGGTAAGGAAAAGTCTCGGAAAAATGTCGCAACGAGTCACACGTTGTCTAGTAGTTTAGAATTGTTGTTGAATCCTATGTTTAGATTCCTTGGGCTGGAAAAAATAATTTTAAGATCATAACTGTCTCTCTTCTTCTTCCTCTGCTTTCACTCCAGACTTCATCCAGTTGCAGTGACGTTGCAGAGATACACAACCCAAGAGATTGTCCTTCAAAATTACCGTATCCCTGCCAATGTGAGTACCGTATTTTTCGGACTATAAGATGCACCAGAGTATAAGACACACCAAGATTTAGAAGAGGAAAACAAGAAAAAATAGTTTTTGGCCTTTGCGCATCCGGTTTTTGCCCTCCCCAGCCCCCGGGAACACTCTGCAGGCCTCCCAAACCCTCTGCGCATCCAGTTTTTCCAAAAAACTGGCCTGTTTTTGGCGAAAATGGGACGTGCGGGGCGAGGTTTCTGGAGGCCAAAAATGGCTGTATTTGGTGTATAAGACACACCAACATTTCCACCCTCTTTTGGTGGGGTGGTGGTGGTGGAAATTTGTGCCTTATATTCTGAAAAGTATGGTAATCTGATAATGAGGATGACCGTTTTTAACAAATTTCAAGCCCTGCCTTTTCTCCAAAGTTCTGAAGTTGGTGAAGGTGGTCATTCCCTTGAGATCACACAAAGAGCAGTCCACATTTGAACGAGCGACAGCAGATTATTCCATACTTACAGTACATGTATCTATCTATCTATCTATCTATCTATCTATCTATCTATCTATCTATCATCTATCTATCTATCTATCTATCTATCTATCTATCTATCTATCATCTATCATCTATCATCTATCTATCTATCTATCTATCTATCTATCTATCTATCTATCTATCTATCTATCTATCATCTATCTATCAGGGGTGAAATCCAGCAGGTTCTGACAGGTTCTGGAGAACCGGTAGCGGAAAATTTGAGCAGTTTGGAGAACCAGTAAATACCACCTCTGGCTGGCCCCAGAGTGGGGCGGGAATGGAGATTTTGCAATATCGTTCCTCTGCCACGCCCACAGAACTGGTAGTAAAAAAATTTGGATTTCACTACTGATATATATTGGTTGGAGACCATCTTCCCACTGGTGACTTGTATTGTCTTCTAGCATCACCTAATCTATTGTGGCAGTGAGATAAACCTTGTTCTCATGAATAGCATGCTGGCCCAAGGATGGATGAAGACGTCTAGAAGTTGCCAGAAGTCGTTCTTGCTGATGCTAGTTTTAATCTTGTTTAGATACAACTCATAAATCCTCATTTACTCCCCCCGCCCTGTCCCAACTTTTCTTCACAGGTATTAGTCCAGGTAGGACTTTATGCAATGTTTCGGGATTCCAGATTTTTCTCCAAACCTCTGCAGTTCAACCCAGAAAGGTGGATTAAGACTGAGGACCCCAAATATTTCAGAGGATTAAGTTTTGGCTTTGGGCCACGTCAGTGTCTTGGCCGCAGAATTGCCGAGATGGAGATGCAGCTGTTTTTGATCCATGTAAGTCCAGTTCTGCCACCCAACTCATCATGGAAGGACAGGCTGGAGAAATGCGGAGAGGGTGGGCTGGTCCTTTGTCTTACACATATATGTTCTCAGCTAGCATTTTAGACGATTGTATAAGAATCATGACTTGGCAGGTCAGGGCCAAATCGGGTGACGTGAGGACAGAAGAGAATATTTTCAGCTCAGGATGGAACTGTGGGGTCCTTGCAGATGTTTCATTACCCAACTAGGTAACATCTTCCAGGTAACATCATCAGTGCACTGATGATATTATCTAGTTGGGTCATAAAATGTCTTGAAGAATATAACTGAGCTCAGAGGGAACCCCACTGGACCAAAGCCCAAGTAGTGATTACCAAACACAATTCAGTCCTCAACAAACTTATTTTATTAAAACAGCTGAGAATTAATTCATTCTCAGCTTAGTCCAAAACAAAATTCTTGATAACCAGTCCTAAGGCCTTATCACCAACCTTTGATGTCTTTGGCAACCTGCCAAAGGCTTTTCTTGGCAAAAACCCCACAAAGTTCAAGAAACTCTGATAAGAAGCACTGGAATCAACGTTGCTTTTCTACAAAGATTGGGAGTGGCCAATCATCTTCTGGCCTTACTCCCGAGTCGTCCTTTTTGCTTCAGCTGCTCTTGCCTTCTGGCAACTCTTCACATGCGTGCACTAGGAACAGGCTCCTCCTGTTGCTCCGCCTCTGGAGGCTCCGGAGTCCGCGCATCGCTCCCAGATGGCCCTGGCCCCATCTCTGCCTCCGACACAGACTCCTCGTCCCGGTCTTCCCCTGACTCCAGGACTGGCCCATTGTCCTCCCCAACCTCCTCACTGTCCGACTCCGCTGCCAGGTCTGCAAGCTGCTGGCAGACCACAACACCCATAGCATTCCTCCTCCTCCTCCTCCTCCTCCTCCTCCTCCTCCTCCTCCTCCTCCTCCTCCTCCTCCTCCTCCTCCTCCTCCTCCACGGGTCATGAAACCCTCAAAAGAAAACAACCAAGCTTAGACAGCTCAGGTGACACTGTGGCCAATCTTTTCTATGTAGAGACAGGTTTTGAAGTTTGAGGCTCATGATTTGGCAGCCCTCTGTGACTTCCTCTGGTTTATTCCCCCCACCCCCACCCCCTTCTCCTTCAGATGCTGGAAAAATTCAAGATTGAAATAAAGAGAGGTGTGGAAGTTGGTACCACTTTTGGCCTTATCCTGATTCCAGACAAGCCAATCTATTTGACGCTACGTCCTCATCATTCCCATCAGTGAACTGGGTGAAATTTTCCAGAAGCACCTGGTGCCTCTTTTCAAAACACTTGGAGAAGGGATGGAGTTGCCCGCTCGGCTCTTAGGGATCGCAGCCCAATGATGTTCCCAATGTCAGATGTTTACTAAACACTGAACTCAAATCAAGGTTGGGGTGCAGCAGGATATTCTGGCTTTCTTGGTTTTTTTTTACTCATGTAATACAATTTAGATAAGAACAAAGAAGATTTCCCTACCCAGATCTTCCTGTACACATAGCACTCTACTAGGTTTAATGTTATTAGATTTAAGAAGATTCCTTCTCACTGGATCGAAGTACCTTCTAGCTGGACCGATGTTGCATCTCGTCCATCTTTGTGTTTTCCATCATGTCCAACCAGATCCCTTTGGGAAGTTTTCAAAGATGGTATGACATTTATAGGGTCTCTCAACTCTTGATTTCTCCTCTCGGGCAATGGCAGAAGGCTACTTCTGAAGACAGAGGCTGCATTGAGTTGCCAAGGACAACATCTTTTGGTTGACCTCTTATCTGCCCATTTCTCTAGCCCTTTATCAATGATATCTCTGCCATGGCCATTGCAACCTTCTGAGTCATTATATGTTAATTATGTGTTAAATGAAATAAAATTCTTTTATTTTGAGTCTCTTGACAAACTGCCACATTGGGTGCCTCTACCACAGGGGTCTGCAACCTTAAACACTCAAAGAGCCATTTGGACCCATTTCCCACAGAAAAGAAAACACCGGGAGCCACAAAACCCTTCCTGTGCCTATTTCTTGAGCAGCCACAAAACTAGTATATATAGTTGAATTAAACATTCTGTTTTCTTCTGAAACTTTTCTTTTCTTGGATTTAATCCATGGTTGGCCTACTGGGGGTTGAAAAGCTCAATAAATCGCGTACCAGCAGGTTTCGCACATTGGCGGTTGTGACGCATATTTTGAGTGACAGGGAGCCTCAGCAGAGGGCTGAAAGAGCCACATGTGGCTCCAGAGCCACAGGTTGCTGACCCCTGCTCTAGCAGATGAGGAAAACTATTCACTTCCTGAAAGACGGCCCACCCTCAAAACTGAGGCCAACATGGCAAATAATGAATGAGGAATCGATGGTTAGCTCCAAAGGTGCTTTCTTCAGAGCTGAAGAAGCTTCTTGCATGAGAAGCAAAACATCTTCAAAGAAAAACCAGAAAGTCCAGTTGCCTCTTGAAAAAGCACCTTTGGGACAACCATGACCTGGATGACTGAGAAGCTCCATAGACATTTAACCATGATTAGATGGCCAGACCTTCTCCAAAATTTGTTTCCAGCCAGGATTTTTG
The DNA here is from genome assembly GCF_059756535.1 of Pantherophis guttatus. Lineage (NCBI taxonomy): Eukaryota > Metazoa > Chordata > Lepidosauria > Squamata > Colubridae > Pantherophis > Pantherophis guttatus. Next base: position 22,357,319 of record NC_142075.1, read on the forward strand.
TTATGCTCCGATAAAGTTTTTGAAACTTAGTGTTCTGTAACCAAGTCCAAAAACTAAGATCATAATAATGTCAGTGAAATATGACTGCTACGGAGACATTTTTCAAAATAGAGCCGTTGACTTCACCGTTGGCTAAGAAAGCAGATGAATGAGAACAGAACTAGGAAAAAATAAGCTCATGTCACTCCCAGAAGCTCCAGCTTGGTTGTAAGCTTACATTAATAGAATCTTGCAAGTCTGAAAATATTTCTCTCTCTTTCCCTCACCCCTTTATGGTCCAAGAAGCTAGGGAGATGTTCCCCACTGTCATATTCCTGCAGTAGAACCAGTTGATCTGACTTCTGCCTGGCCAGTAGCTCTTCCTCCTGTCTCCCACGGCACATCCTCACATACCATGACCAACTCAAAAGGCGGAGACGCTTTATATACTGTACAAAATTTACATAACAGGCACCAACACTGTAAAGGTAGTTTACAGAGAAGTCTGTATTCAGCTCGTCTCTCCAGGAAAGAGGTATATAACTGTATATATTTCGCAATAGATATTTTGTTCTGCTGCACCGGGTAGAATTCCAAGGTCTCCTCCCAGACTTCAGTTGAAGCCTGTGGACTCCAATGACTCTTGAGTTGTTGTGTTGGATCAATGCGGTTTCTAGGAAGGATGGAAGAAGTGGTGGCAGAAACACAATTCACTGTTACACCCTAGGTCAATGGGTGTGGACAGACTTTGACCCACGTCATGGCAACGTAAGGAAAGCAGGCTCAGCTGAGGACATTCTGACTCTCTTAAAACCAGCACAAAAGGTCCTTGCAAGGAGTTTCTTTCCACTGAGATTACTCCCACTCCTTGGCTGAGGTTCAAGACACAGCTAGGATTGGCTGTATCTCAACGAACCAGTTCTGAGGGTAGGAAAATTTCAGCCTCTTTCTCCTTCTCAGGAATAGCAATATTGCAACTATTCCAGCGTGGCCTACAGCTCTTCCCCCCCAGAAAGGCTTTGGAGAGTCCACCTCACTGCACGGTAGCCCTTCAGACTGATTGCATTTGGCAAGAACGGTAATTTTCAGGGTGGGATTCAGCCGTTTTGAATGAACCGGATGTTAATTTTAATCTGGTTCGCCAAACCGGTTGTTGCAAGGACTGGCTGACCCTGCCCACCCCGCCCCACTCCTCCCAGGAGTCTCCACGCAGCCCGTTTTGGATGCGAGGTAAGTGCAGGGCCTGCCTGGAGGCTCTGGGAGGGCAAAAAACAGGCCTACTGGAAGTACCGGAAGTCCGAAAACAGGCCCATTTCCAGCCTCCGGAGGGCCTCCAGAGCCCGGTGGAGGCCATTTTCGCCATCCCAGAGGCTCGAGGAAAGCCTCTGGAATCTGGGAAGGGCGAAAACACCCACTATCCCTGTGGTGCAGGAGGCCAAGTAGGCCACACCCACCATGTCTACACCCACCCAGCAACCGGGCAGAGAACCGGTTGCTAAAATTTCTGAATCCCACCCCTGGTAATTTTCCATAATCAATGGAAGAGAAAAGAGAAAACATTAACTGTGGGGAAATTGGGAGCCCCCGTTTTGTTTTGTGAGGGTCAAGAGAGAGAGAGAGAGAGAAATGGTTAAAAATATAGTTCCACTAATAGAACCACCTCATTCAAAAGGTGGTCCATTTCAACGAGGTTAATTTTTTTTAAAACATCCAAAAAAATAAATAAATAAAGAGCAATGAGATTCAGAGAAACATCAGATATCAAACAAAGTTGGTTTGGGATATTCGTCTCCACAAAACAACCTTTGTCAACCCAGAGATTAATCACTGGTGTCTATCCTTGTCATCTACCACCACAGTTGGTTTTTCAAAGAAGTATACCCGGTCATGTTCTTCGTTCAAGTTTTGCCCTGATTCTTCCATCTTTGGAAGTCTGGTTTACAAGGACCCATATGGCCTTCAGCCCTCACACTCCCACCTCCACCCAAAACTCTACAATCTCGGTTTACAACTATGGCTAAGAATTAAGACTGACCTATAAGGAGATTCGGCTCCATAACTGGCTACTTTTGTATGACCTTCCCTGAGTTTTTGTTCTTCTCCTCTTCATCTTCTCTCCTTTCCTTCTCGTTCGGATAAATATCATGAAGTATGTATGAGGATGGCGATCGGTCAAATCCAAGGTCATTTTCAAGGAGACGAGTGTTGTAGTCCTGCTTCTCTCGCCCCCAGGTTTTGGCAGAGTCCACTAGCTGTGCCAAAGAAGAGAAATGCTTACAGGCTTAAAGCCTTAATTATGACACACAGTAGATGCTTCAACACAGGGGTCTCCAACCTTGGCAACTTTAAGCCTGACCAACTCAACGTCACTCACTTCACCTTAGCTGTTACAATGTAATCAGGGTTAACCAGAGAGGCAGTTTCTGTAAGCAGGGCAATAAAGATTAGGCTAGAAATAACACCAGAATGTTTCCTTCCTGCCTTCCTTACAGGATTAGCCCTGTAAAGTGGGAAAAAACAAAATAAGATTTCCTCCCACAACCGGTTCTCCAAACTGCTTAGAAAGTTAACAACCGGTTCTCCCGAATTGGTGCGAACTGGCTGAATCCCAACACTGGTTGGATCAGATTCTGCTTTCAGAGGAACATTTGGGGAGGGATCATGTCAAAATTTCATGCCAGTGAGAGGACAGTTACCTGGTGTTCCAAGGCAAGGATCCGAGCCTCAGCCTTCTCCAGCTTTGAAACCAAGGAGAGCTTTTCTGTGCTGGTTGAAAATGTATCCTGGGGAAGGAAACATCAATAAGGGTTTATGGCTCACAGATGGAGGAGAAAGCCAAGAAATTCAAATAAAGACTCATAAACCTCCTATACCAGGGGTCACCAACCTTTTGGACCTCAGGGACCACTAAATTCATAATTTTAAATCCCGTGGACCACTAATATGATCTGCCTAATGACCGGCTGGGTGGGTGTGGCTAGGTAGTCATGTGACTGGGTGGGTGTGGCCAACTCGATGTCACTCACATCGAGGGGCACCTCGCCGGCCTCTACTGATCCCTCTCCTGCCAGTCACTCCTCGCCTGCCTGCCTGGGCTCCTTAGGGCCCCAACAGGAAGCAGCTGCTGGAGCTAATCAGCCACCACAAGAAAGAGTTGGTAAAACAGCTGGCTCAGTTCAAATTGGATCTGACCAAGATCAGCAGAAGCACCTCACTGAGGACTATGAACATAGGCTTTCCAAGCAGAGGGAAGACCTGTGGGAGTGCAAGGCCAAGTACCGGCATCTGGAGGCTCAGCGGGCTGAGATGGTCAGCCAGTTCCAGGCCATGATGCAGTCCCACTGGAACGAGGCCCTCCGTCTCTTTGCCACCAGCGGCTCTTCCCTCCAGCCTTCGCCCAAAGCCCCACACGAGGAGGCGGAAGCAGACCCCAAGTCAGAATTTCTGACCCCCTGCAAGCTGCACAAAAAGACCCCAAAGGGGGAGACTCTCTGCAGCAACGCAAGCATTCATTGCACGTATCTGTCCCAGGGGCCGTAGTTTGAGGACCCCTGATTTAGTGCAATATAAAAATGCAAATAATGTTTCTGCGCACCACCAAAATTTTCTCGCGGACCACCAGTGGTCCATGGACTACCAGTTGGTGACTGCTGTCCTATACTACCATCTCTTATAATACTAGACAACACAGTATCAACAGGAGAGTCCTTCCAAGTTTCTAGGTTCTATCCTATCTCAAGACTTAAAATGGACACCTAACATCAAAGACATCATCAAAAAAGCTCAACAAAGAATGTTCTTTCTGCGCCAACTCAGGAAGCTCAAACTACCCAAAGAGCTGCTGATCCAGTTCTACGGACGAACTATTGAGTCTGTCATCTGCAGCTCCATAACTGTCTAGTTTGGTTCTGCAACCCAATAAGACAGACACAGACTTCAGAGGATCATTAGAACTGCAGAAAAAATTGGAGGCTTCCCTTGGGCCTCTGAAAGGGTGAAAACGGCCTCCCACAGGCTCTGGAGGCCCTCCGGAGGCTGGAAATGGGCCTGTTTCTGGACTTCTGGAATTTCTGGGAGGCATGTTTTTTGCCCTCCCAGAGCCTCCATGCGGGCACTGCACTTACCTGGCATCCAAAATGGGCCACGTGGAGACTCCTGGGAAGGGTGAGGTGGGTGGGCCCAGCCAGTCCTTGCAACTACCAGTTCAGTGAACCAGACTGAACCAGTCTGAACCGGCTGAATCCCATCCCTGGATGGATATACCCATAAATAGATACAGGTAAAGGGAAGAGAGGAAAGGAGGCAAAGAGAGAAACGGCTATTGAGTCAGGGGGTCTTACTGGTAAGGCCTGTTGCTGCAATATGATGGGTGAACGAAAAGTTGATTTCCCCAGTTCGTCCCGTAGCCTCATGTTCTCCATCAAAAGGGTGGAGTAGACGTCTTTGGACCAGTTGTCACCTGAGAACAGTTAAGGTATGTGATGGTCAACACCAAAAAAGGGAGAAGGAAAGAGCTTCGTAAGTACCAAGAATCACTTCTTCCCTTGGGAATAGAAATGGGTTATTACCCAGCAATTTCGTTCAGGATGGCAGCCAAATCTCTTGGGAATGAAGAACAGAAGATGTGCTGTACTTGTGGTCAGGGGTGGGCTTCAAAAATTTTAGCAAGGGGTTCTCTGCCTGGTTGCCGGGTGGGCGTGGTCGAGTTGGCCTCCTGCACCATGGTGGGGGGGGGACATTTTTGCCCTCCCCGGCCTCCGGAGGCCTTCCTCGAGTCTCCGGGAGGGCAAAAACGACCTCCCCAGGCTCCAGAGGCCCTCTAGAGGTCGGAAACGGGCTCATTTCCCAAACTTACGGTAGGCCCGTTTTTCACCCTCACGCCTCCTGCACTTACCTGCATCTAAAACGGGCTGCATGGGGACTCCTGGGAGGGGTGGGGAGGGGTGGGCGGGGTGGGGAGGGAAGGGGCAAGCCAGGAGTGGGATTTGGGGGTTCTCCGAACTGCACAGAATCTTAGCTAGAGGTTCTCCCGAACCCCTGCGAACCCCCAGCAGCCCCACCCCTGCTTGTGGTTTACTTACCAGCCGTTTTGGATAACTCCCCAAATGAGGCTCCTTTGATTCGTTCCTTCATCTTCCCTTCCAGCATCCTCTCCATCCTCTCGATTACCTTTTTGTGGAAATGGATGAGTATAACTGTCCAGGAAAAAGGCCCATTCCCTCTTCCTTAAGGAACCCTGCTGAAGGTCTCAGATAGTAACCCTAACCTTTTCTTGCTGCCTGACCGCATCTTCAAGATTTTGCATCTTGGCGATCTTAGCTTGGTATTTTCTAAGCACCATCTGCTGTTGTTGGTGGGCTCTTTGTAACATCACCAAGTCTTTTTCTCGGTCATTTTTCTGGGGGGGAAGGAAAATAAAACGAGAAGAGCGAAATTCATCAGTGTGAGGGGTCAGAATTAATTCAGCAGCATGGATTTGGGACAAAAATTATAAATAAATGAAGACTTAGTGGTCCTTTTGGGAACGATGGAGGGCAAGAGAAGAAAGGGACAGCAGAGAATGAGGTGGCTGGATGGAGTCACCGAAGCAGTCGGCGTGAGCTTAAATGGACTCCGGGGGATGGTAGAGGACAGGAAGGCCTGGAGGAACATTGTCCATGGGGTCGCGATAGGTTGGACACAACTTCACAACTAACCGCAACAACAAAGTGATCCTGTCCAGCTGTCAAGAAGGCCAATGTAAGATGTAGCAAAAGAGAATTGCGAGAAAGCTCACCCGAATCAATTCATTTTGCAGTCTTTGTATCCGATCCTTCATCCGAGCCATCTCCCGAGCCCCGGAAGTTAATTTTTTCTTAAGTACCACTGAGAGAGAGAGAGAGAGAGAGAGAGAGAGAGAGAGAGAGAGAGGGAGGGAGGGAGGGAGGGAGGGAGGGAGGGAGGGAGGGAGGGAGGGAGGGAGAGAGAGAGAGAGAGAGAGAGAGAGAGAGAGAGAGAGAGAGAGAGAGAGAAAGGGCAAAACTCTAATGAATGAAGGTACAGGTAATCCTTGACTTACAACAGTTTGTTTAGTGTCTGTTCAAAGTTACAACGGCACTGAAAAACGTGACTTATGACCGTGTTTCACCGTTACGACCTTTGCAGCATCTCCATGATCATCAGGTGATCCAAATTCAGACGCTTGGCCACTGGTTCGTATTTATGACCGTTGCTGGGTCCCCGGGGGTCACGTGATCCCATTTTGCGACCTTCTCACAAGCAAAATCCAACGGGGGAAGTCAGATTCACTGAACATCCGGGTTTACTAACTTATCAGCTGTAGTGATTCACTTAACAACTGTGGCAAGGAAGGTCGTAAAAGGGGGCAAAGCTCACTAAATAAATGTCTCGCTTAACGACAGAAATGTTGGGCTCAATCGTGGCCGTACGTTGAGGGCTTCCTGTAGTCAGAATTCTTCTCCCAACCCAATGATGGAAGCCATAGGATGACATCTGGCAATCTTGCCATTGATGTATCCAAAGTTAACTTTGGCAGGGAGAAATCCTTGGCCTGGATGGACGGATGTGATGCACGTTTTCAATGAAAATGAAGACTTCTAAGGTGCTCTCCTTCCTTTCCTTGAAGTAGGCCCTTCCCCCAACTGAATGGAAGGCAGAAATTCTCTTACATATTCTGTCGACTATTTCTGCCTTGGTCATGACATCCAGATCAATGTCCTGGAGAAGAGCCCGTCCTATGTCTTCATGCAAGGCAAGGTTGCGTCTCAAGGCACTGTTTTCCCTCTCCAGCGTGGAAATATGTTGGCGCAAGGACAGGATGTCATCCGCCATCTTTTTCAGGGCTACACGGTAATTATCTATTTCCTAAGAAAAGAAGGAGGGAAGGAAGGAAGGGAGGGAGGAAGGATGGAGGAGGGAGGGAGGGAGAGAGGAAGGAAGGAAGGAAGGAAGGAAGGAAGGAAGGAAGGAAGGAAGGAAGGAGAGAGAAGGAAGAAAGGAAGGAAAGAAGGAAAGGAAAGGAAGGAAGGAAGGAAGGAAGGGAAAGGAGGAAGGAAAGAAGGAAAAAAGGAAGGAAAGGAGAGGAAGGAAGGAAGGAAGGAAAAGGAAAGGGAGATAGAGGGAGGGAGGAAAGAAGGAAGGAGAGAGAAAGAAGGAAAGAAAGGAAAGAAAGATGGGAGGGTGGAAGGAAAGAAGGAAGGAAATAGAGAGGAGGAAGGAGGGCAGGAGGGAGGGAGGAAGGAAGGAAGGAGGCGAAGGAAGGAAGGAAGGAAGAAAAGATGGAGGAGGGAGGGAGGGAGGAAGGAGAGAGAAGGAAGAAAGGAAGGAAAGAAGGAAAGGAAAGGGAAGGAGGAAGGAAGGAAGGAAAAAAGGAGAAAAGAAAAAAAGAAAGGAAAAGAAAGGAAGAAGGAAGATAGAGGGAGGGAGGAGGGAAGGAAGGAGAGAGAAGGAAGGAAAGAAAAGGAAGATGGGGAGGGTGGAAGGAAAGAAGGAAGGAAGTAGAGAGAAGGAAGGAAGGTGGGAGGGAGGGAGGAAGGAAGGAAGATGGAGGAGGGAGGGAGGAAGGAAAAAAGGAAGGAAGGAGAGCAAAGATGGAAAGATGGAGGAAGAAAGGAAGAAAATAAGGGGACAAATTAACAGCATAAACAAAAGGGGGCGAAAACTGCAATGTAATAACTATTGCTAGCAATATGTAATTAATTGAATCCTTAAACTTGTATTTAAATCCATACTGTTCTGCGAGTGTGAACGTGCAAATTCTGCTTCTGGACGCAGAATTCATTTTTTCACTGGATATTCACTGTTGCCCCCCCCAAATCAGGCTTGGCCTAATCTCCTCCCTCTTTTAATATGTAAATTTTAATCTGTTCTTAAATTATTGGGGTGTTTTAATTTGTCTGGGCCAAAATGATTTAATTTGATTTTAACTGGTTTTTTAAATTTTTGTATTTATGTATTTTATTGCTTGGCTGTTCACCGCCCTGAGTCCTTCGGGAGTAGGGCGGTATACAAATCAAATAAACTAAACTAAAATAAACTAAATGATTTCTGCAATGGAGTTTCTTCTGGCAGGGTTTTATGGGAAGGAGGAGGCAGCGCATGAAAAGAGCACAGCCAAGGTTTTGGGTTGCTCCAGAGGCTGAACAAAAACTGCCTTGAACGGCACATAACGCTAACCAAACATCCTTCAGAGTTCTTGATTTTTGGCTGATGTTTGCAGCCTTGTAGAAGAACGGCTGTGAGATAGTGGAGACCTCGCCCTCGATCCGGCTGGCGACCTTCTGCAATCTCAACCTTGCCCGAGCCTTCAACGGGCACATCCAGCAGATAAGGCTGGTTTATTTGTTTAGAGACCAAGGAGACAACGATTTCTTGGGATTTATGGGTAGGATGATGCTTCCTTTCCTGTTCTTTGGGACACGGGGTCAGCCGCTGGAGATAGTTGGGTTCAGTGTCACTCCGGTCAAGTTAACCCAAGGCTTAAAACATCCCAGCCAACTTCCTGGGTTTCTTCCAGAGAGAAAATGACGCATGTAGAAGAGGTTGTTGACGTTACTCCTGACCTATGGCCATCAGAGGGATATATGTCATGGATTGTCCCTTTGCCCCTCCTTTTTTTTTTCATTGTTTGGTGGTCCAGGACCACGTGGTTCTGCTGAACAGTGACCATCAGCTGGGAAGATGAGAAAGAGACAAGGACACGGCCATTGGGGAAGGTTAAGCGGCTCGAGGGGGGCCTCGACAAGTGGATTTGGAAATGGCTGAAATATAGAAGCTATCCAGAGACACAAAATTCCTTTCGGCCCCGGAGGAGAAAATTGGAGTTGAATGAATAATGTGGGTTTTCTGTACAAATTGCTATCAAAATGCTCCTGATGGGGAGCAATTCTTTGAAGACCTCTGTTGTTTCATGCCCTTCTTTTCAGTCGGAGTAAAGAATTCCCAGTAGCGTTTTATGTCTTAAGTAGGGTATAGTTATCCATGTTTGGGGGCTGTGGTATTATTATTATTATCCTTCTCATCTTCTCTCACTCTTATTGGTATCGTTATTATGATTATTATCACTCTATTGCTTTGCATGTACACTGAGAACTTCTGCACTGGAGACAAATTCCCTGTATGTCTAATCACACTTGGCCAAATAAAGTCAACTCTTCTCTCCTCTCCTCTCCCCTCCCCTCCCCTCCCCTCCCCTCCCCTCCCCTCCCCTATTCTATTCTATTCTATTCTATTCTATTCTATTCTATTCTATTCTATTCTATTCTATTCTATTCTATTCTATTCTATTCTATTCCATTCCATTCCATTCCATTCCACTCCACTCCACTCCACTCCGTATTTTCTATTCTATTCTATTCTATTCTATTCTATTCTATTCTATTCTATTCTATTCTATTCTATTCTATTCTATTCTATTCCACTCCACTCCACTCCACTCCGTATTTTCTATTCTATTCTATTCTATTCTATTCTATTCTATTCTATTCTATTCTATTCTATTCTATTCCATTCCATTCCACTCCACTCCACTCCACTCCACTCCACTCCACTCCACTCCACTCCACTCCGTATTTTCTATTCTATTCTATTCTATTCTATTCTATTCTATTCTATTCTATTCTATTCTATTCTATTCTATTCCACTCCACTCCACTCCACTCCACTCCACTCCGTATTTTCTATTCTATTCTATTCTATTCTATTCTATTCTATTCTATTCTATTCTATTCTATTCTATTTTATTCCATTCCATTCCACTCCACTCCACTCCACTCCACTCCACTCCACTCCACTCCGTATTTTCTATTCTATTCTATTCTATTCTATTCTATTCTATTCTATTCTATTCTATTCTATTCCATTCCATTCCACTCCACTCCACTCCACTCCACTCCACTCCACTCCGTATTTTCTATTCTATTCTATTCTATTCTATTCTATTCTATTCTATTCTATTCTATTCTATTCTATTCTATTCTATTCTTATTCAACAGCTCTGATTTCACAGTTGTGGTTTTGATTTGATTTGACCACACTTTGTGGACAGTCCTGACAATAAAAATAGCTGATCATATATACTCCAGCTAACAGTGGTTCGGTCGAATTTTTCTCTTCTCTTTTGGCTTTTCCTTCCTCCCTCCCTCCTTTCTCCTTTCTTTCTTTCTTTCTTTCTTTCTTTCTTTCTTTCTTTCTTTCTTTCTTTCTTTCTTCCTTCCTTCCTTCCTTCCTTCCTTCCTTCCTTCCTTCCTTCCTTCCTTCCTTCCTTCTTTCCTTCCTTCCTTCACAGCATTTCTACTGAAGGGAGTCAAATTAGCTTTCAAATCTTTTTCTTTTTTGTGTTTCCAACAGTCTTTTAGGGACTGGACAACAATTGCTTTGAAATGGTATAGGGCCGTGGTGGCGAACCTACGGCATGCGTGCCGAAAGCGGCACACAGAGCCATCTCTCCGGGCACGCCAGCTGTTGCCCATTGCTCTTCTGGGTTCCGGCTGCACCAGCCAGCTGGTCTTCGCATGCGCAGGAGCACTGGAAACCAGAAGAGCAGCTCCCTAGAGCACATGCGCGCGCTGGGAAGCTGAGCTTCTGGTTTCCGGTGGGCGCCTGCACGCCAGCCAGCTGGTCTTTGTGTGAGCATATGCACCAGAAACCGGAAGACCAGTTTCCCAGTGCACACATGCACACTGGGGAACTGCTCTTCCAGTTTCTGGCTCTCCCGTGTGTGCGCGCCGGGAAGCTGCTCTTCCAATTTTGGGCGCTCCTGCCCACGCGCGCACTCCCGTTTGGGCACTCGGTGCCCAAAAGGTTCGCCAACACTGGTATAGGGTCTCCTACCTGAGCAGGGGGTTGGACTAGAAGACCTCCAAGGCCCCTTCCCCCTCTCTTATTCTATGCTTTTTAGGAACCTGCTGGATCCCTTCTGCTAAGTTGCTTTCTTGCTGCAGAGGGCAATATTTCACATCTTATTCCAATGTTCTTTTTAAATAGATATATATAAAGTAACCTTTCAAGTGATTCTGTGATAGTTTTACAAATTCCGAGGGCGAGACACCCAGCAGGATTAGTACCGTGCTATTAATCAGCTCGGCAGCTCCTTCAAGTCAGACGGAAAAGGATTTGTCAAGCATTTCGCTTTTCTCCTCCTCCTTTCTGAAAAGCGTTTTGTAGGTGGCTCGTGGCAGCCGTGAAAAAAGGGGCAGACATTTCTGATGGATTGTAAAATCAACAGAAGCCCATTTGTTATGCTGATCAACATCTCCAAAGCAAATAAGAAAAAAAAAAAACCTGAAAGGATGGAAGGACGCGGAAAATGTTGCAGCATTTTTAAATAACACATTATTGAATGAATTATTATTTCTAATTGCCTTACCATATCTTGGATCTCTTCAATGACTGGCCTGCAGAAATTAGCAAAAAAATATATCAGATAGAAAAGATGGGCATATTTTCCACATTCTGCTTTAGTTTAATCCCCCCCCCCCCGATCATATGTTTATTTTGATCTGTTTCTTTAGCAGCTTGCAAAACAGAAGGAGGAAGAAAATGCTGCATAAAGATCCGTATTTCTATACCATTCCTGCTAATATGCACACTTTAATCAATCAATCAATCAATCAATCAATCAATCAATCAATTAATTAATGTTGCATTCCCTAGCGTACGTTTTTGGCAAGCAATTTTTGCCATGTATGCCTGGTATATTCTGCACCTGGAATAGTTTTGTGCAATGTAAATGCAGACCAGGCTACTGGACTACAACTATTGCCATCTATAGAATCCAGTCTATCTACTACTGTTCTGCAGAGCCCACAGGTTAAAACGGGACCTACATACCTGCTGTCTTTCCCAGGCAGGATCTTGGCTACAGCATCAGGTAATGGAAACCGATTGTTATGCATCTGTGAAACAAGAAGCAAACGTAGAAATTAAGAGAGGCTGTTTACTTTCAAAAGAAGAAAGGGAGGGAGGGAGGAAGGAGAGAGAAGAATGAATGAAGCAAGATGGAGAGAGGAAGGGAGGAAGAAAATAAAGGGAGGGAGGAAATGAGAGGGAGGGAGAGAGGAAGGAAGGAAGGAAGGAAGGAAGGAAGGAAGGAAGGAAGGAGGAAGGAAGAGAGGAAGGAAGGAGTTTTATATCCGTGTAGGCTGCCTTGAGTCACCATGTACGAGTTGCGGCAATATAAATTTTCTAAAATAAATAAATAAGGAAGGAAGGAAGGAAAGAGAAGAATGAATGAAGCAAAATGGAGAGAGGAAGGGAGGAAGAAAATAAAGGAAGGAAGGGAATGAGAGGGAGGGAGAGAGGAAGGAAGGAAGGAAGGAAGGAGGAAGGAAGAGAGGAAGGAAGGTGTTTTATATCCGTGTAGGCCGTCTTGAGTCACCATGTACGAGTTGCGGCAATATAAATTTTCTAAAATAAATAAATAAGGAAGGAAGGAAGGAAGGAGAGAGAAGAATGAATGAAGCAAGATGGAGAGAGGAAGGGAGGAAGAAAATAAAGGGAGGGTGGAAATGAGAGGGAGGGAGGAAGGGAGGAAGGAAGGAAGGAGAGAGGGAGAGAGAGAAGAATGAATGAAGCAAGATGGAGAGAGGAAGGGAGGAAGAAAATAAGGAAGGAAGGAAATGAGAGGGAGGGAGAGAGGAAGGAAGGAAGGAAGGAGGAAGGAAGGTGTTTTATATCCATGTAGGCCGTCTTGAGTCACCATGTACAAGTTGCGGCAATATAAATTTTCTAAAATAAATAAATAAGGAAGGAAGGAAGGAAGGAAGGAAGGAAAAAACCCCTGGCCCTTCAGTTGTGTGATTCCATATCATTCAATAGAATTCTTTGTGTGAACAGGTCTGCCTTCTACTGCATATGGGGCGGGGGGGGGGGAATATCTCTGTGCCAGTTGAGAGCTGAGGAATCCTTGGTTACTCACCGTTGAGGAGAAGGGCCGGTAGTACAGTGCCATTTGCAGAATCTAAGCAGCCCAGATCTGCCTCCAGCTAATTTCTACCCAGATGAAAGTCTACCGAAATCTTCTGAACACTTCTTCCAGCTTTCTCCTGCCTTTGCAGGAGTGGATTACACGGCTTCTCTCCTGGTTGCCAGGTGCCTGTCACTTCCAAATGACAACACCCAAGGAACCGCACGAGCTCCAGAAGAACAAAGCAAGCAGGTGTGTCTGCATTTCCACAAACAGAAATGCCCGAGTGCACTTTGACATGGACTCATTCGAGGTAGTAGGATGACTTATATATCAAGGAAAGGTCTCTCAGTGCTTAAAACTTAAGGACGGGGATCATGAGCTACCTGGTAGACAGTGAGGGAGGGAGGGAGAAAGGATCTAACAGAATGATCTGGAAGCTTGGATCTGCTTTTAAAGATCTGCCTTCTCCTCCTCCTCTCTGTGCATTCCAGTAATGGCGGTTGCTATCAGAGCCTGGGCTTCTCTTAGCAACTGGGTTGTAAGCAGATAGTAATCTATCTATCTATCTATCTATCTATCTATCTATCTATCTATCTATCTATCTATCTATCCATCTTCTCTTCAAATGTCCCGTTGCCCAATTTGAAAACAGAGTTAACATCCCCATGGATGGGAGTCACAAAGAAGAAATTGTAGTAAGTCAGCGGCTGCAGCAATTCCCTGATCGAAAAGCACCGGAGAAGACAAGTCAAGAGATACAATCTTGGAGGAAAACTGTGGGATGGATCTCAGGTTTTTTAAAAAACTTACTTAAGACAGAAAGCTAAATGTTATGGGTCATACTCACGTCTGTCAGGTCAAAGTAGGAAGAGACACGATCAGGTTCAATGTAGGAATCCTTTAAAAATAGAAAACAGATTTCCTGTCATTCTCTTCCAAGGACAATGTTCTTTCCAAAGCTTGGGTCATCTCAATGTCCGAGAGAAAGAAGGAAGGAAGGAAGGAAGGAAGGAAGGAAGGAAGGAAGGAAGGAAGGAAGGAAGAAAGAAAGAAAGAAAGAAAGAAAGAAAGAAAGAAAGAAAGAAAGAAAGAAAGTTTTATAACTAACATCCTACTAAGAGAGAATCCAAGATTCTCTGGGTATCTTTGTCTAGGAGAGGAAGGAAGGAAGGAAGGAAGGAAGGAAGGAAGGAAGGAAGGAAGAAAGAAAGAAAGAAAGAAAGTAAGTAAGTTTTATAACTAACATCCTACTAAGAGAGAATCCAAGATTCTCTGGGTATCTTTGTCTAGGAGAGGAAGGAAGGAAGGAAGGAAGGAAGGAAGGAAGGAAGGAAGGAAGAAAGAAAGAAAGAAAGAAAGAAAGAAAGTTTTATAACTAACATCTTACTAAGAGAGAATCCAAGATTCTCTGGGTATCTTTGTCTAGGAGAGGAAGGAAGGAAGGAAGGAAGGAAGGAAGGAAGGAAAGAAAGAAAGAAAGAAAGAAAGAAAGAAAGAAAGAAAGGAAGGAAGGAAGGAAGGAAGAAAGAAAGTTTTATAACTAACATCCTACTAAGAGAGAATCCAAGATTCTCTGGGTATCTTTGTCTAGGAGAGGAAGGAAGGAAGGAAGGAAGGAAGGAAGGAAGGAAGGAAGGAAGGAAGGAAGGAAGGAAGGAAGAAAGAAAGAAAGAAAGAAAGAAAGAAAGAAAGAAAGAAAGAAAGTTTTATAACTAACATCCTACTAAGAGAGAATCCAAGATTCTCTAGGTATCTTTGTCTAGGAAAGACGAAGCTCAGGCTGTTTTTAATTGGTGGGGAACCCACACATCTATATTAGCCACAAAAGAAAAGAACTGACCCACCCCGTGTCTGAAGGAACCAGGCGATAAAACCGAACTCAATTTGATGAGATCGGCAAAGCCGCCAAAAATCAAACCAAAGTCACTCCTTGATGGTTATTGCCCAGGATTAAAAAGCGTTTCATTTTCACGCCAGCCTGTGGTTTATCTTCACTCTGGGTACGATCCGGTGACTTTCGAAAGCCCCGTTTTCCTTTGCCTTTCGCGCAAAACCTTTCATATGGGATTGGAAGAAAAACTGATCTTTTTCCAGCTCAGCTCCCTCCCATCCTATCTTGGTTTGTTGCTGGTATGTTGGTTGGCTGGCTTGTTTGTTTTGCAAATGGCTTTGGGGGGCTCTTTCGCTGTCAGCTGAAGATGAGTTTTCAACCCCTGGAACTTTTATTTATCTCCCGGTGGCTGAAAAAGAACATTTGGGAGTTGAAAAACGGAGGCCCCGACATCATCAGGAAGCTTCTGCGCATGTGCGTGCGGCCCCGTTGCGAACCAGTAGTAAAGTAGTAAGTAGAACCCAAACCTGCTGTGCGCATGTGTGTGCCAGCCATCTGGCCTTCTGGATTCTAGCATTCGCATTGATTCAGTTGATCTTCAGGTTTCCGGGGCTCTGGCATGCACGAAGATTAGCTGGCCGGTGCACATGCATGCACTGGAAACCAGAAGAGGAGCTGGCAATGGTGTGTGTGCCCACAGAGACGGCTCTGCGTGCCATCTCTGGCACGCGTGCCATAGGTTCGCCATCATCAATCTGTTGTGGTCCGGCAGCAACCTGTGGAGCTGGCAGCGGAGTCGGACAGCGATGAGGCTGAGGAAGAACATGGGCCAGTCCTGGAGGCTGGGGAAGGCCCGGATGAGGGCTCTGCGTCGGAGGCAGAGATGGGACCAGCGCCATTGGGGAGTGATGTGCGGACTCTGGAGCCTCCAGAGGCTGACAGTAGAGAGGCAGAGGAACAGGAGGAGCCTGTTCCTAATGCACGCATGAGAAGAGCTGCCAGAAGGCAAGAGCAGCGCAAGCAAAGAGGACAACTCGGGAGTAGGGCCAAGAGATGATTGGCCCCTCCCATAAGGTTTAAAACAGACCAGCAACGGCGTTTGGGCTTGGCCGGAAAACAACGTTGGTAGCTTCGTCTTCTTCTTTGTTTACGTCTTGTATTTATTTTTGTATCTGTGACTTCTGAACGTTTGCCAAGAAAGGCCTTTGGCAGTTGGCCTAATTGGACCAAGGTTTGCGATAGGACTGAGGAATTTGTGTTGGAAGGAATTTGCTTTAATTGAGTTGAACGACGCTGGGAATGAAGTCATTCTCAGCTGTTTGAATAAAGTTTGTTTTTTCACTGACTGATTTTCCTACTACTTACTTGGGCCTGGGTCACAACAGGATCTAAACCTTACTATCCTTGCCGTCTAGGGCAGCGGAGAAGAACGATGGGTTTCCTGCCAGAGGGAATGGCCCCTCCCAACGTGACCATGATTAGTGACTTCTCAAATGCTTACAAACCAAAGAATGGCAGGTGGTGATTTGGGTCTTGAAGCCGGAGGAGCACAATAAGCAATGCTGAAGCACATCCTGGTACATTAATCAATCTTTCAAGCAAGTGGCCTTCAGTGGTCGGCCTTGCCTGTGTAAATCTTATGCTTTCGTGGCTTTTAATTACAAGCACCATATCAAGCTTCTCCTTGGAGACAGGACCATAATTGCTTGGGAATGAGAGTTGATGATTAGAAATTGACCCGGTGGCCTTTCTTGAGTCATTAGGCCAGGACAAATCTTTTAACTTAGAGCAAAGGATGGACCTGGCATGTGCACCGCAATGGGAATGTTTCGGAAATGGGAATATTTAGGAATTAACCTCATGCATAAGGACATATATATATAGGGACGTGGTGGCTCAGTGGCTAAGATGTTGAGCTTGTCGACCGAAAGGTCGGCAGTTCAGTGGTTCGAATCCCTAGTGCTGCCTAACGGGGAGAGCTCCCGTGACTTGTCCCAGCTTCTGCCAACCTAGCAGTTTGAAAGCATGTAAAAAAATGCAAGTGGAAAAATAGGGACCACCTTTGGTGGGAAGGGAACAGTGTTCCGTGCGCCTTTGGCGTTGAGTCATGCCGGCCACATGACCATGGAGACGTCTTCGGACAACGCTGGCTCTTCGGCTTTGAAACGGAGATGAGCACCGCCCCCTAGAGTCGGGAACAACTAGCACATATGTGCGAGGGGAACCTTTACTTTTACCTTAATTATAGCAATATTTATAATTATATTAGTTTACTGATGATCATGTCCATTATACTAGCATGCTTATAGTCATAAATAACATTCATCATTTGCATACACGTAACAATAATCTTTCTTCCTCTAATTCTACCTCTTATATCTAAGATAAAATATATCTCAAAATATATCTAAAACCTATTCCATGTTTTAATACTCTCTATCTCCTTTATCTTTTATTTTCAATGTCAGTCTATCCATCTCTGCACAGTCCAATATTTTCCGGATTATATTTTCATCTGGTGGGGTGTTCTCATTTTTCCGATATTGTGCAGATACAATTCTCGCTGCTGTCAATACAGGTAGCATGTAACGAGAACAAACTCTTCCTGAAAACCTCCAGGGATGAAGCACCCACAACTTCTGGAGGCAAGCAGTTCCACTGGTTAATTGTTCTCACTGTCAGGAAATTTCTCCTTCGTTCCAGGTTGCTTCTCTCCTTAATTCGTATCCATCCATTGCTTCTTGTCCTGCCCTCAGGTGATTTGGAGAATAGCTTGACCACTCCCTCTCTTCTTTGTGGCAACCCTTGAGATATTGGAACGCTGTATAACTATTCTATTTTCCATCTTCTATAAAATTTAAGCGATATATTTTTTATCGTATAAGTTAGGAGATCTGGAGAAGAATTTAAGGGTTCAAAATTGAGATTCTTATTAAGAACTTAGTTAGCTTTCCCTTCCTTTCCAACATGCAGAGTCTAAACAGCCAAAACTGCACAATTCGTGCCCCAACAGGGAGATCTCATAACATGAAGGAATCTAACATTTGTAAAAGTGCAAAATATTTGGGAGAAGTATTTAAATGGGGACAAGCTCAAAACTACTTCATAAAGTCAGAGGATGACCAGTAATCCAGGAATGTTGGCCAAGTGTTGGAGGAGAAGGTTACTAGTTGACTGCAAGCAGCTGCCTCACAACACACTACGACATCTGCTGCGGTCCAACTTACTCACAGGATGAGGCTGAATGGCATTTGTGGGATTTTTACCCACATAGGAATTTTGTGAAATCTCCTTAATTCCAAAGAATGACTCAAACGTCCACACTGAAAACACACATTTCATGGGTTGGATTCCAAACTTGGTCATCGGTGAGAGAAACCTCAACCTTGAGGATCTGAGATTGAGCAGCTGCTGGGTCCCGGAAGGGTACATTTCTGTACATTAAATCAATTCCTCTTTCCTTGTCTGGACATGCCTTCTTTGTGAATTACCCATCTCATCTGCTTCTCTCCATACGCCCAGGTAAATGTCAACTGCAATTAATCGTTCTTTATCTGATTAAACTAGAAGTGAACTCACCAGCTATTTACAAATGGTCTTCTAGATGAACAAAGAGGTAGGAGATATATATATATTTATACATACATGCTTGGGAATGTCGCCATATATTTTCCCATTGCTATTCAATTTGAGAGTTAATTGGATTGTAACGAAAAGCATTTCATCTCCTCGGAAGCTGGTTTAATAGAGATGCGCCAGCTCCTCTCCGTGACTGGCTTCCCCATTCAAAAGGGGTGATTTTTAGCAGGCCAAAGAGATGGTCATCGCCATCAAGGTATAGTCCCAGCTGCCAAACGCCGATAGGATATCGAGCAAGACAATAAAAGCTGACAGATTACACACGTAACTCTCTGAACAGACAAGCATTTAACCAGTTCGGTGTCAGCCTGTTTTTCAGAGATAAGGAGCAAGCTAGAAAATTGAAATCACGCTACTCTGCGTATTCAGGATTTCAGAGCGTTTGCGTTTTGCAAGCAGGGCAAGTCTTCAAGTGACCCAGGAACTTCCCACCCGCCCTCTTTAATTGATCATACATGTTCAAAGGCACCCAAGAGAAGCTCAGAAAATGTCCCATCTCCTGGACAGACTCACTTTAGAACTCAAAGTGAATCAACATACTATGAAGTCTGGAATAAATTTTATAATTGGTAAGAGGAAGAATGCCAAATACAAGAGATAAGGAATGTCTGGAAATGTATATATCAATGTGTATTAATATATCAAGGTATATTGGACTTGTGAATGTAATATTGGTTTATTAAATACATGCGTAGTTGGTTAGGAAGTAAAATACTGTATACTTGATATATAATGAAGCAGGAGATATGTAAATTTGCCCTTAAAACCTTCTTTTTCCAACAAGCTGGGCTGGCCTAATTCTTTTTAAGTGTTTTTAATTGTTTTATTTATCGTTTTAATTAATGGGGCCAAATCTATATATATATATTTTAACTGTATTTTAATATTTGTATTTGATGTTTTTATTTGGCTGTTCACCGCCCTGAGTCCTCAGGGAGAAGGGCGGTATACAAATTCAAAATAAATATATAAATGTCTGGAAATGTATATATCAATGTGTATTAATATATCAAGGTATATTGAACTTGTGAATGTAATATTGGTTTATTAAATACATGCATAGTTGGTTAGGAAGTAAAATACTGTATACTTGATATATAATGAAGTAGGAGATATGTAAATTTGTATATAGCGCAAGGAATAGATTATTTATTAACTTGACACAAGGGATAAGGAATGTCTGGAAATGTATATATCAATGTGTATTAATATATCAAGGTATATTGAACTTGTGAATGTAATATTGGTTTATTAAATACATGCATAGTTGGTTAGGAAGTAAAATACTGTATACTTGATATATAATGAAGTAGGAGATATGTAAATTTGTATATAGAGCAAGGAATAGATTACTTATTAACTTGACACAAGGGATAAGGAATGTCTGGAAATGTATATATCAATGTGTATTAATATATCAAGATATATTGAACTTGTGAATGTAATCTTGGTTTATTAAATACATGCATAGTTGGTTAGGAAGTATAATACTGTATACTTGATATATAATGAAGTAGGAGATATGTAAATTTGTATATAGAGCAAGGAATAGATCACTTATTAACTTGATTTTGACGTAAATGTTAGAAACCAGAGACGTTGAGCAATGTCCATTGTTTTACTTTTAAAACTAATATAATAATAATAATAATAATAATAATAATAATAATAATAATAATAATAATGAAAATGTCCCATCTTCTCCAGAATCACAAAACAGCAGACCGTCTTTTCAATCTCAGATGCAAAGAAGAGCTGAAAGGACACACACAAACACACATGCATGCAATGCATAGACAAACACACAACCCCAGCTGGCTTTTTCAGTTGACGTCATGTTCTTCTTTGTCTCTGGGTAAAGGGTTCCCCAGCATTATTAAAACAGCAGAATAACTGAGCTGGAAGGGACCTTGGAGGTCTTCTAGTCCAACCCCCTGCTCAAGCAGGAAACCCTATAGCCGATGGTGAACCTATGTCACGCGTGCCAGAAGTGGCACACAGAGCTGTCTCTCCGGGCACGTGAGCCATTGCCTGTTGCTCTTCCGTGTTCCAGCATGCCAGCCAGCTGGTTTTCACGTGTGTGGGACTGCCAGAAACTGGAAGACCAGGTGTCCGGAGCGCATGTGCATGCCAGAAAGTGGAAGATCATCTTCCCGGTGTATTCATGCGCACCGGATGGCTGCTTTTGCATGCGTGCTCCCGTTTCGGCACTCGGTGCCAAAAAGGTTCGCCAACACTGCTTTATAGCATTTCAGACAAATAGTTTTCCAATCTTTTCTTTAAAAACTCCGATGTTGGGGAGGGAGGGAGGGAGGGAGGGAGGGAGGGAAGGAAGGAAGGAAGGAAGGAAGGAAGGAAGGAAGGAAGGAAGGAAGGAAGGAAGGAAGGGGTCACTGTATGAATTGTCGTAAGTCCAGGACGCCCTGTAGTTGCTCAAGATTTGAACCGTTCAACATGGCGGTCCATATGGATTCGGCGAATGAAGAAAGAAAGGAATTGAAATGCTGAACCATCTTTCTATCTGTCTGCCTGTCTGTCACTACTCAACCCTGCCTGCCTGTTTCGGTTTGGCCATCCTATTCTGCTTGGCTTAAGGTTCTAATTAGCGCCAACAATTGAGGTTTTGCTAATGAGTTCGCTATAACAAGAACTAATGAGCGTCTTTCACTGGGGCTGTTAATTAGCACTTCAAAAGCTCTGTTTGGCTTGTGGAATTAGCTGTACATCATCCAGCAATCAAGTGTTTTGTGACAAACCCACAAGGTTTTTCAGAAGCAAGGCTGAATGGGCGGGACGCTTTCAAAATTGCTACGGCACACAATCTCTTCATTGTGTGTGTGTGTGTGTGTGTGTGTGTGTGTGTGTGAATCTGTGTGTAGGAAGCAATCCAGGTTCTTTATTTATTTGTTTCTCTCTCTCCTTTTGTAGGAAAAACAAAAACAAAAAACAAAGAATCCGTCCGAGAGGTAAAATTCTATATGCCAAACCCTGCATTTTGTATCTGAATAGCGAGCCGGTGTTGAGGGGAAGAAAAATTACAATCTGCCAAGCAAAAAAAACGATAGTTGTCTCTCGAACTATTCTCGGTTGAGTATTTATTTATTTAATTAAGGGGCTTGCACCTTCCTCCTTGTGAGTGAAATAAGGGTGCGCTGCCACAAGAGGTACGATCGGCTAATTTTAGAAAATCTCTCCACTCAGAGTTGTGCAAGAAATGGGCCACCGGTTTTTAGGAGGGTGAATTCAATGAGAGTTCTGCGTCAATACTGAGATGGAGAATGCTACAAAATGCAAAGGACTTCCCTCTTTTCCTTTCCTTTCCTTTCTTTCTTTGAACTAGGCTAGAAGGAGTAATCAATGGAAGGATGGGATATGGACGGGTCTCCGAAGTCAGCAGAAGTCAAAAGAAAAGCTACCCTACAAGAGGTAAAAGACTTATCATTTCATCCTTCCAACCCATCCCCGTCCAGATCAGAGGTGGGTTTCAGCAGGTTCTGATCAGTTCTGGAGAACCAGTAGTGGAAATTTTGAGTAGTTCGGAGGACCGGTAGTAAAAATTCTGACTACCATCTACTTTAAGACTTGTGGACTTCAACTCCCAGAATTCTGGCTGGGGAATTCTGGGAGTTGAAATCCACAAGTCTTTAAATTTGGCAAGATTGGAGATCTCTGCCCTAAGAGTTGAGAAGGACAGCTGTTAAGATAAGTATTGTCCACTAGATGGTGATAGGAAGACTGCAAAAAAAAAAAAACCCGAGCCCATCAGCATAAGAATTCTTTGGAAAAAAATAATTTGAAACGCTGCCCAGATTTCTCAAGGCATCCCCCTGTAATTCACAACTTCAACCCAGTTGGAAGAGGATCCTGCTGCCCACGATGTGCCAGGAGCACAGAAGGCCTGCCGGATGGGACCACGCTCCTTGAGAATTCAACATGCTGCAACGATGATTCCTGCACCTGAAGCAGATCCATGTTCCTGCCTGCCAGGATTTGTGCTTTTAGGCACAGGCAATCAAGATGAGATGTAATGTGAATTTAGTGGGTCTCCTTCTCCTTCTCCTTCTCCTTCTCCTTCTCCTTCTCCTTCTCCTTCTCCTTCTCCTTCTCTTTCTCTTTCTCTTTCTCTTTCTCCATTCCTTTCCTTTCCTTCCTTCCTTCCCTCTCCCTCCATCTTTCCTCCTTTCCTTTCCTTTCCTTTCCTTTCCTTTCCTTTCCTTTCCTTTCCTTTCCTTTCCTTTCCTTTCCTTTCCTTTCCTTTCCTTTCCTTTCCTTTCTTTCCTTTCCTTTCCTTTCTCCTTTCCTTTCCTTTCCTTTCCCTTTCCTTCCCTTCCCTTCCCTTCCTTTCCCTTCCCTTCCCTCCCCTCCCCTCCCCTCTCTTCTCCTTTCCGTTCCTCCCTCCCTTCCTTTCCTCCCTCCCTTCCCTCTCCCTCCATCTTTCCTCCTTTTCTTTCTTTTCCTCCCTCCCTTTCCTCTCTCCCTCCCACCCTTCCCTCTCCCTCCATCTTTCCTCCCTCCCTCCCTCCCACCCTTCCCTCTCCCTCCATCTTTCCTTTCCTTTCCTTTCCTTTCCTTTCCTTTCCTTTCCTTTCCTTTCCTTTCCTTTCCTTTCCTTTCCTTTCCTTTCCTTTCCTTTCCTTTCCTTTCCTTTCCTCTCCTCTCCTCTCCTCTCCTCTCCTCTCCTCTCCTCTCCTCTCCTTTCCTTTCCTGCCACTCTTGATTCCTGACAATTGCCCGAACAAGCTCCTGCAGTTTTCTCAGCCAGTGCTTTTGGGAAGTGCTTTGCCCTTGCAGCCTTCCTAGGGCTGAGAGAGAGCGACTGGCCCAAGGTCACCCAGCTGGCTTTGTGTGAGACCAGAACTCACAGCGAGCTTTCTAGCCTGATGCCTCTTGCGCCAAAATGGCTCTCAAGGCCACATTGAACAATTGGAAATACAAATTATCCCTCTAAAAGCATTGCAACAATGAGCGGTGTCATTGAAAGAAGAAGAGGCTTTGTGTGTTTTGAAAATTTCCTGTGCCTTTTTGCTTCTTTCCGATATGCCTGTACACACCGTTTTTAATTGATCAAATTTCCACACCAGCCATCTCTCCAAAGTGACTCTTTTAGGGAATTATTTAATTTTCCTGAATTCACACAAATCTGCTCTATCCTGGGAAAGAAAATCACTTTTCCTCCTGCCTCTTTCTCCAGTTCTCCCAGATTTCAATCTGAGTGGTCCAGTTGGATGATTTGGTTTACCCAAAGGAGTGTAAAAAGGCCAAATAAATTTCCCAAACTTGCATTGAGGATGTAGGCCATTTAGGGGAAGCCACCCTGGATATTATACCGGTCGGTTGCACCCAGTAGTAGTTCACTTCAGGGGTGGGGCTGCTGGGGCTTCGCAGGGGTTCGGGAGAACCTCTAGCTAAGATTCTGTGCAGTTCGGAGAACCCCCCAAATCCCATTCCTGGTCCCTATTTTTCTACTTGCATTTTTTTTAAACATGCTTTCGAACTGCTAGGTTGGCAGAAGCTGGGACAAATAACGGGAGCTCACCCCGTTACGCGGCACTAGGGATTCGAACCGCTGAACTGCCGACCTTTCGATCGACAAGCTCAGCATCTTAGCCACTGAG
Organism: Pantherophis guttatus; assembly: GCF_059756535.1. Lineage (NCBI taxonomy): Eukaryota > Metazoa > Chordata > Lepidosauria > Squamata > Colubridae > Pantherophis > Pantherophis guttatus. The sequence goes on from NC_142075.1 coordinate 22,381,290, forward strand.
CCACCGCATCCCTAGAAATCTCTTTAGGATTTATCTAACAGCCACTTTCTCCTTGCTCTCTCTCTAGGTCAATGTTTCTCAATCTTGGTAGCTTGAAGATGGGTGGACTTCAACTCCCAGAATCCCCCAGCCAGCTGCGGTGGCTGTGGGATTCTGGGAGTTGAAGTCCACCCATCTTCAAGCTACCAAGATTGAGAAACACTGCTCTAGGTCCTTCCAACTCTTCTTCCTAGATAGTCCACCTAGATAATGATAAGGCCTTGTTCCTTTTGTGTTCTATGTTTTTTTTTTACATTAAGATTGATGGAACACCCAAACACCTTCACTTAGTCAGTGGTGAGTCTGGAAACCCAATGAAATGATCTTATCCATGTCCAGGTTTTGCTGATGTCAGTTTTACGGTCACGGAGCTGACAGTTATGAGCTGGAAGTGAGCCTGAGGTCTAGAGATAATGTAACTGTAATAGCCAGGAATGAACTAAATGAGTTCACAATCAAATACTCCTCATCTCGCTGAAAGCCTTGAAACTTAGCAGCCAAGTTACTTCTCAGAATGAAGTCAGGGAGGAATTTCCCAAACTGTTGGAAAATTCGATTCGAAGATCGGATTAGAGCAGGAGTGTCAAACTGGACTTCTTCAAGGGCCAGATCAGCATTATAGTTCTCCTCCGCGGGCCGGCGGGGCCGCAGTGCGGCCCGTTTTTGGCCGGCTGGAGGCCGGGGAGGCCGAAAATGGGCCACGCGGGGGCCACATGTGGCCTCCCCATGGCCTGTTTTGGCTGGCAGAGGCACCACAGGCTGGTCCTTTGATTTTTCCAAGCCGCCCCCGTGGGCCATGTTTAAGCACCCCGCAGTCTGGATCCGGCCCGCGGGCTTTGAATTTGACTCCCCTGGATTAGAGGGGTCTCATTCCCAATTTGGAATCGAATCCCCAAATCAGTTCAGGGCATCAAAACAGACTGGAGACATTTAGATGGAATTAGCACTGGGTGGGAACTTCTGAACGTGCACAATAACCTTTTTTCATTGGCTTAAATTGAGTGGATGACCTCAATCAAATCCATAGTTGAGATTAGTTTTGGGGTGACCCATCCCTTAACGCTGACATAATTCAGGGGGGAGACCGGGGTTGGGAAAGACCTTTCATCTACACATAGGCCTCATCTGCACTTGGGATGTGGGATTGTTAACGCCCATTGATTTTTCCTGTTCCCTTGGGTTCACCAATTCATACAACCCTTCAAGGCATCATCTATTCTCTCTAGTTTCTTCCTGATTAAGTGAAGAAAGAAGGTGAAGAGCAGAAGAGAAGGACCAGGAGACTCCAACAGACCAGGAAGGATGGTGGAAGGGATGAGCCGCGGCGTCTACTCAATGACACAAAGATATTACTGTCTCCAACATGGACAGAGCTGTGACATTTGGGCTACAAGAAACAGATGGTGTTGAAACATCTGGTAGAGATGCCGTATTCTTCTGTTTTGTAGTCACCACATGCCAACCAGGGGTGGGTTCTACTTACCATTACTACCGGTTTGCAACGGGGCTGCGTGCGCGCGTACTCTTCTGCGCATGCACAGAAGCGTTCTGATGGCGTTGGGGTTGGTGGGCAGAGCCTCCCTCCGGTTTTCTACCGGTTCTATAGAACCGCTCCGAACCGGGGGCAACCCATCACTGATGCCAACCACGCTACTATTTTAGGATTCAGTGGTTGGTGTCAGGTTTCTGGCTCTTTCGCGGTCAGCACTGACCTTTGCCCCCCAAGCCCTCCCTTTCCGATCCCCAATTCTCTGTGTCTCATTGGCTATCTTCCAAGCCACTCTCCTCATCCCATCTCCGTCAGATCACAGGAATGTCCCCCCTCCTCCCATCTCCGAGGAAACAGAATCTTCAAAGGAATTAAGTAGGCAAAAGTTCAAGCTTCTCCTCTCCTTTTTATATGTCAGCGCTGGAACGTTGACAGTTGGGTTAGCCCATAAATTGTCTGCTTTAAGAGCCTACCTCTTTGCAAGCCACCCTGCTGCTTATTCTTGGAAACCAACAAGTATTACAAGGGTGTCACGATTTCTACTGTTTTCACAGTCAAAGAGAGCTTCGCTCTATGACATTGCTAGGAAGCGAGGACCATAATGAAGCAGGAAAAGAAATCACTCACGTTGTCTCTAGCTGAAGTAACGGCAGTCTTCTGTTCACTTTTGGAAGTTGGTCTTGTCCAGGGTTCCTTGATAGTCCCGAGTTCTCCTACCAACTCTGGATCCAGGACTGGAAGGCCATTGGTGGTTGAGGAAGTCAGAAAGATGTCTGGCCTCTAGGCAGAACAAAACAAGAAGACATTACGATGGCCAGCCATGAAGATGCCATAAAACCTTGGACATGTTTCCAGGGGTGGGCTTCAAAAATTTTAGCAAGGGGTTCTCTGCTGGGTTGCTGGGTGGGCGTGGCCTAGTTGGCCTCCTGCACCATGGTGGCTATCCTTGAGCGTCCGGGAGGGCGAAAATAGTCTCCCCACGCTCTGGAAGCCCTCTGGAGGCCAGAAACAGGCCGGCCTTCCCGAACTTCCAGGAGGCCTGTTTTTCACCCAGCAGGCCACCCCTGCGTGTTTTTAACCAAAGAAGAGCTACAATTCTGACCACTGCACCACCACGGCTCTTCAACTAGCCAACCAACTAACTAACTACCAAGGCAGCCACACAACAGTGACTCAATGCTTCTCAAGTTATGTCCTGTCCTCCCTGAACGCTGCTGTGCAAATCCATTCTGAAGCTGCCATCGAGAGGCGTCTAAGGAGCATAACAAATGGCAGATGGTCTTGAGCAAACAGAACTGGGTGGTTAATGAAGGAGAATTCCATCAAGGCATAAGGCAACCTCTCCGTGTTCACCAATATGATTTCTTCATTTCTTACAATCTTAGGGCTAACTGGTTAAATTGGCCACTCCATGTGTCCGGCAGCAAAGTGGCTGCCGCCAATTCTGATGCCGTGACTCCAGGCCGTGACGGCTTAATTTGAGTCTTAATGGGGGAGAAGGTAGGACTGCTATGCCTATTCTTGGATTCATCTTCTGAAATCCTGCATCTCTCCAGACTTGGAGGAGAGGAGCCAACAGAATAACAGAATAACATACTGTACTTCCGTGTCGAAACCACCAAAGCACTTTCATGGTGAAAGGATGTGCCAGAGACATCACCGTTGCCTGAGGGATGCCCACTTGGGGATTCCATTCGTGTCCCCATCAATGAGTCCACCGATGTGGTAGCTATTTATCTACTCGCGTTTTAAACTGCTAGATTGGCAGGAACTGGGGTGAATGATGAGAGTGCACCCCGTCACACAGCAGGACTGGGACTTCAAACACAGGTTTGCAAATGGTCAACCCAGCATCCTAACTACATGGGCCACTCCGCTCCTTAAATAACAGAAGAGCAACGGAATGGCAGAATAGGACTTTGGAGGTCTCCTAGTCCAACCGTTGAAGTCCACTCTCATCTTCAAGTTGCCAAGGTTGAGCTACACTGCAATACGACCTCCTTCTCTTTGGGATATTCAGAAATACCTATGAAATGATGACTCGGTGAGTTGTCTAGAAAGTGTGCTGATAAAGTTTTGAGTCTTCTACCATCATTTTTTCATCAAGGTTCCATCGGGTAGAAGATAGAATAATAGGGTTGGAAGGAACCTTGGAGGTCTTCTAGTCCAACCCCCTGCTTATGGCAGGAGACCCTATATCAGTGATGGCTAAACTTTCTTCATTGCATGCCAAAAGCATGGGGGGGGGTCGCACGCATTGCCATACCCATAATTCTATGCCCCCCCCCACGCATGCACATGATTGCTGCAGAAATTATAGAGCAATGATAGAATTACCTGTTTGCCGACTTCCAGTGGGACCGGAGGCTTTCGTGGAGCCTGGGGAGGGCGAAAATGGCCTTCTCACTCCCCTGGAGACCCTCCGGAGGCCGGAAACAGCCCATTTGCCAACTTCCACCTCTACGGGGTGGGGAAGGCCATTTTTGCCCTCCCCAGGCTCCTAGAAAGGCTCTGGAGCCTGGGGAGAGCGAAAAACAGCCCTTCCCACCCCCACGAAGGCCCTCCGGAGGCCAGCCTGTTTCCCTACTTCCAGTGGGCCCGAAAATCAGCTGGCCGGCACGCGCATGTGCGCCAGAGCTGAGGTCATGTGCCCACCAATATGGCTCGTGTGCCATAGGTTCGTCATCACGGCCCTATATCATTCCAGACAAATGGTTCTCCAATCTCTTCTTGAAGAACCTCCAGTGATGCAGCACCTGCAACTTCTGGAGGCAAGTTGTTCCACCGGTTAATTGTTCTCACTGTCAGGAAATTCCTCCTTACTTCTAGATTGCTTCTCTCCTTGATTAGTTTCCATCCATTGCTGGAAAGAAGCTATCTGAGATTTTCCAGTGGAGCTAGCTGACTGATACAGAATTCAGGGTGTCTGTTGTCCTGTACCTGCCCTTCTACATATTTCATTCAGCTGGGGAGTAAAGCTTGACGTCAGCCAACCTTCCTTGGCATCAATGATCAGGCTTTCGGCTGGCAAGTGTCAATTAAATCCAGACAACCCCCAAAAGAACTTCCTGCAAAAGGCAGACCTCATTGTCAATCCCGCCAAGCCGACCACCCAGATGGGGCCCAGAATCGACTGAAATTATCATCGCCTCTCTCCCCCACCCCCCATCTGATTAAAAAAAAAAAAGAAGGAGCAAGCCTTGGCCAACGAAGCTTGCCACGTCTGCCCCCCTAATTCAATTAATTTCCCCCTAAAACTTCCTCTGGGAACAGCCGGCGGAAACCGGCAAATTTTCTTTCGACAAAGACATTCATTTTTTTTCTCCCTTGTTCCACTTCGCCGTGGCCTCGCTGTCTGCCACTCGTTAGCTGTCTAACAAAGCGAAGCCGGTGGTGGAGTCGTTCCCGCTCAGTAGTAATTCTATCACTGCTCTATAATTTCCGCAGCAATCACGATTTCTAATGATGCTGGGAAAGGGTGGGGGGGTGGGCTTAGAGGTGGGGGGTTGCAACTCAGAAAAACAACATTCTGCTGAGACAAGAGCCTTCAGCCAGGGATGTGAGAGCTTGCATGGATATATCTACCTATACAGATAATAATCTAAATTTTTTTGTTCCCAGTTGCAAGGTATGGCTGTGAAAACTGGACCATAAGGAAGGCTGAGTGCCAAAGAATGGAGGCCTTTGAACTCTGGTGCTGGAGGAGACTCCTGCGAGTCCCTTGGACTGCAAGGTGATCCAACCGGTCAGTCCTGGAGGAGATCAACCCTGACTGCTCTCTAGAAGGCCAGATCCTGAAGAGGAAACTCAAATCCTTTGGCCACCTAATGAGAAGGAAGGACTCCCTGGAGAAGAGCCTCATGCTGGGAACGATGGAGGGCAAAAGAAGAAGGGGACGGCAGAGAACGAGGTGGCTGCATGGAGTCAATGGAGAAATGGGCAGAGCTGCTTACAGAGTTCACAGACCCATCAGTTTAGGAAAGTACAGCTATTAGGAGTGAGCTGCAACCTGTTGTGTGATCAATAGAGGGCAGCAAAGCAGCATGGAATGGTTACTCTTCGCTGCCACCTACTGGTCGTGTGAAGAATGGTCAGGTGTGCTACTGGGGGTGTGAGGAGGAGGAGGAGGAAGAAGGAAGAAAGAAGAAGGATGGAAGAGGAGGAGGAGGAGGAGGAGGAGGAGGAGGAGGAGGAGGAGGAGGAGAAGAAGAAGAAGAAGAAGAAGAAGAAGAAGAAGAAGAAGAAGAAGAAGAAGAAGAAGAAGAAGAAGAAGAAGAAGAAGAAGAAGAAGAAGAAGAAGAAGAAGAAGAAGAAGAAGAAATAATATTAATTGGGGGGCTGCAGGCAGCTGGTGGACTGACCACCCTGGCGGTACATCATCCTACATTATCCTTTAATTTATGTACTCCCCTCACCCACCATGCACTTAGCAATCCATCAGCACCTGTCACTGGGGAGGGAGCCCCACAACACATGGCAGCGTATTGAATTTCATAGTGATCAGCCAAGATCCCCGTTTTGTGTGTGTATTTAAAAAAGAAAATGAAAGAAAAAGATGGGTGGGGAAGGGAGGGGGTGGAATCATGTTAAAGCAGTTTAACGTGACAGCAAGCATGAAAAAAGAAAAGAAAAGAAAGAAATGACGGCTTAAGATCCCTGTTCCTTTTAGAATTAATTAACCCCCCCCCATGGATGGCTTTAGAAAGCTCCATAGATGTTCCTGAGCCAAGGCACTCTCTCTCTCTCTCTCTCTCTCTCTCTCTCTCTCTCTCTCTCTCTCTCTCTCTCTCTCTCTTTCTCTCTCTCTCCCTCTTTCTTTCTTTCTTTCTCTCTCCCTCTCCTACACCATCTCCCACTCTCTCCCTCTCTCTCCCTCCTTCTCCCTCTCTTCTTCTCTTATTTATTTATTTATTTATTTATTTATTTATTTATTTATTATTCAAATTTCTATACCGCCCTTCTCCTTTCGGACTCAGGGCGGTGAACAGCCAATATAAAAAACATTTATACATAAATACGATTAAAAATAGATTTAAAATAATTAAATTTGGCCCATAGTTTAAAATTTATCAATTTAAAATCCATATCAAAATTTAAAACCACACCATCTCCCACTCTCTTCCTCTCTCTCCCTCCATCTCTCCCCCTCTCCTTCTCCCTCCCTCTTCCTCTACTTCTCTCCCTCTGTCCTTCTCTCCCTCTCTCTTTCTTTCTCTCTCCCTCTCCCATTTCCTCTCTTCTTCTCTCCTCTCTCTCCTTCCTTCTCTCCCTCTCTCCTTCTCCCTCCCTCTCCCTCTCTTCTTCTCGCCCTCTCTCCTTCTCTCCCTCTCTTTCGTTCTCTCTCCCTCTCACACTTCCTCTCTTCTTCTCTCCCTCTCTCCTTCTCCCTCCCTCTCTTCTTCTCTCCCTCTCTCCTTCTCTCCCTCTCTTTCATTCTCTCTCCCTCTCCCAGTTCCTCTCTTCTTCTCTCCCTCTCTCCTTCTCCCTCCCTCTCCCTCTCTACTTCTCTCCCTCTCTCCTTTTCTCCTTCTCTTCCTCTCTTTCATTCTCTCTCCCTCTCCCACTTCCTCTCTTCTTCTCTCCCTCCCTCCCTCCCTCTCTTTCACTCTTCTTCTCTCTCTCTCTCTGCCTCTCTCCCTTTCCCTCTGGGTCTCTCTTCCTCTTCCTCTTCCCCTCCCCCCCTGCCTCTGTCAAATAAATTAAAATACATTGTTGTGAGGTTCTTGCTTTCAATGGAAGATGGGCAGACGTTTGTAGGACCTGAGGTCCTGGCCAGAGATTATTGTTGTAAAGGTTGAGGATATTGGTGGTTCCAAAGTTGTACTAGGGGAAGGAAAAAACACCTCCTCCTCCTCCTCCTCCTCCTTCCTCCTTCCTCCTTCCTCCTTTTTCTTCTTCTTCTTCTTCTTCTTCTTCTTCTTCTTCTTCTTCTTCTTCTTCTTCTTCTTCTTCCTCTTCTTCTTCTTCTTCTTCCTCCTCCTCCTCCTCCTCCTGCTCCTCCTCCTCTTCTCTCTCTCCCTCCCTCCCTCTGTATATTTATTAGCACCAGTGGGGGGGGGGGGGCTCCGCAACCGACAGTCCTTCCGAGATCAAAACAATAATCAGCTAAATGAATTCTGCAGCATTTTCCCGCATGACCAGGAGTGATAATTTAGTGCAGCAGCCAGCTGGAAGAAACGGGGATTAATTCTGCACTTACTGACGCCCCTGTGAATAATTCATCACGTGCAGACCCCCACCCCCACCCCCCACCTTCTCTCCCAAGTGCTTCCCCAGACAGCCCGGCCCCAAACCGTGGGAAGGGGAGGGGGCTCCGGATGAAAAGAGCAAAGGAATTAAACCTGCCAGGTTTAAGTTTGGCCGAAGTTAGGAAGAAAGAAGACAGAAGCATCACAGCTTCCTGTAGATTCAACGTTAGTCTTCTATCTACAGCAGTGTTTCTCAACCTTAGTAGCTTGAAGATGGGTGGACTTCAACTCCCAGCCAGCTGTGCTGGCTGGGGGATTCTGGGAGTTGAAGTCCACCCATCTTCAAGCTTCCAAGGTTGAGCAACACTGATCTACAGGGAGTCCTTGACTTACAACAATTCGCTTAGTGGCCTTCAAAGTTACAGTGGCATCGAAAAAGTGACCGATGACCGTTTTGCTCATTTGATGGCCGTTGCAGCACCCTCCGTGGTCATGTGATCAAATTTCGGAGGCTTGGCCACCGACTCGCATTTATGACGGATCCCCTTTTGCGACCTTCTGACCAGCAAAGTCAACGAAGAATCCAGAAGCTCCAGAACACAGCTCAGAAATGTAACCTTGGAGTTGACTTGATCCTTCATTGGTTCCCAAGAGTTTCCACCTATGTGTGGCTGGGGGTGAAGGATGCCATTGCTAAGCAAGCTCCTCCCCTTCTTATATAGAATAGAATAGAATTCTTTATTGGCCAAGTGTGATTGGACACACAAGGAATTTGTCTTTGGTGCATTCGCTCTCGGTGTACATAAAAGAAAAGATACATTCGTCAAGAATCATAAGAATGGAATGGAATGGAATGGAATGGAATAGAATAGAATAGAATAGAATAGAATAGAATAGAATAGAATAGAACAGGAGAGAGAAGAATAGAATAGAATAGAATAGAATAGAATAGAATAGAATAGAATAGAATAGAATAGAATAGAATAGAATAGAATAGAATAGAATAGAATAGAATTCTTTATTGGCCAAGTGTGATTGAACACACAAGGAATTTGTCTTTGGTGCATACACTCTCAGTGTACATAAAAGAAAAGATACATTCGTCAAGAATCATAAGAATGGAATGGAATGGAATGGAATGGAATGGAATGGAATGGAATAGAATAGAATAGAATAGAATAGAATAGAATAGAATAGAATAGAATAGAATAGAATAGAATAGAACAGAACAGAATAGAATTCTTTATTGGCCAAGCGTGATTGGACACACAAGGAATTTGTCTTGGTGCATATACTCTCAGTGTACATAAAAGAAAAAATACGTTCGTCAAGAATCATAAGGTACAACACTTAATGATAGTCATAGGGAAACAGTCAATATAAATCTTAAGGATACCAGCAACAAAGTTACAGTCATACAGTCATAAGTGGGATGAGATGGATGATAGGAACGATGCGAAGATTAATAGTAATGCAAACTTAGTGAATAGTTTGACAGTGTTGAGGGAATTATTTGTTTAGCAGAGTGATGGCATTTGGGAAAAAACTGTCCTTGTGTCCAGTTGTTCTGATGTGCAGTGCCCTATAGCGTCGTTTTGGGGGTAGGAGTTGAAACAGTTTATGTCCAGGATGTGAGGGGTCTGTAAATATTTTCCCAGCCCTCTTTTTGACTCGTGCAGTATACAGGTCCTCAATGGAAGGCAGGTTGGTAGTAATTGTTTTTTTTTTCTGCAGTTCTAATTATCCTCTGAATATGAATTATGATATCAGATGCAGCCACGAAAGAGGTTGAATTTGGACTGCGGCGATGCAATGCTTCTTGAATCATCCTGAAGACTGCATCCTGTCTTGCAAATTGTTCTGCCTGGTCCTGTTGTTTGTGGGTCAACGGTTGGTTGCAAAATTATTGTGTTTTCCTCCCTCTCCCTTTTCCCCTCTTCCCTTTCCTATTTCCACCCCCATCCTTCCACAATGTAATTTAGCCCCGGCGAGCTGAAACGGGTGCCTAGCTATGAATTGCTCTCAACCTATGTTGTTTCAAGACTGCTAGCCTGCGGAGAGGAGAAGGGGAAGGCAGCCAGGAGGTGCTTCCCAGGGCCATGTCAAACATCATCTATATTCATGAAATGGATTTAGGAGGCCCCGCTACTCTACTAGAGTCGGCTGCCCAGCCGCCTGGGGTTTCTAATGCTTTTACGGCGCTTGGATAGAATGGCGAAGAGGAGATGGAAGGAAGCTTAATTCAATCCGGCCACAGACCACGAGACAGACAGGCAGAGGTCTAACAAGATGGTAGGTTCGAAACAGGCCAAAGGATTAGGGGACATTGTGCTGCATCTGTTGTGCATTTCCCTCCGCAAGAATGCCTCTTTAGGCAAACACCACATTTGCATAGCTTTCGTATGCTGAGCGAGCCTTGCACAAGCTTGGAAATGCATCGATTTTCGAACGGAAGACGTCTTTCCAGTGTATTAGTTGAATATGAATTATTTTGCTCCCGAGAAGAATTGAATTCCAAGCACGGCTAGATTTAGAGGCTAGGAAACCTGTTGCATTATTCCCTTTTCTCCCAACACCTTCCTGTCTCTCTCTTTCCGAGAGTTTTCTCTTTTTCTGAGTTCTCAAAAATGATGTGATCAGGTGTCAAATGAGATGGGGTAGTTTTTGAGTCGGCCTTTTGTGGTATCCCACTCGTAGCATTAACAAGCATTAACTCTCTCTCTGTCTCTCCCTCCTTTCTCTCTCTCTCTCCTCTCTCTCTCTCTCTCCCTCTCTCCTGTCTCTCTCTCTCTCCTCTCTCTCTCTCTCTCCCTCTCTCCTGTCTCTCTCCCTCTCTGTCTCTCTCTCCTCTCTCTCTCTCCTGTCTCCCTCTCTGTCTTTTCTCTCTGTGTCTCTCTCTCCTCTCTCTCTCTCCTGTCTCTCTCTCCCTCTCTCTCTGCGTCTCTCTCTCCCTCTCTCCTGTCTCTCTCTCTCTCTTTCCTCTCTCTCTCTTTCCTCTCTCTCTCTTTCCTCTCTCTCTCTCTGTCTCTCTCCCTCCCTCCCTTTCTTTCTCCACATCCCTGTTTTTCTGAGATACATGAAACTAAGGATGAGAACTATACATTTTTCCAGTCCCATATGGATTATGACCACTTAAGCCCAAGGATTGACTGCAATCAAGACATTTGACATTCTGGTAGGAAGCTACTAAGTCATTGAGAACCACTGTTTCCTAACCTTACCTCTGAATTGATCAACTGAAGACCAAGTTGGACAGTTGGGAGTCCACCAGACGTGGTTTTCATAGTGGTATCCTGGGGAAATAATAAGTAAAAGGCAAAATCAATTAACACAATCTATACAGTATGTAGAATTTGTTACTCGAGTTTCCTTAGAAGAATTCTAAAGCCTTAATAAAATTGATTATGCAAGTTTCCTTCTTAATGTTGAAGAATTGCTTTGCTGGAGAAGATTAAAGGGCCAGCTAACCTAAGCTGCATTTTTTTAAAAAGGAGATATTCAAAAAGTTTCAAGAAGCATAGGGGAACAAGAATTCTTCTCTATTTATCTCCACAAAATGGTCATCAAAAGACTGGAAGAACTCCATTTGGTCATCAAGAGTTTCATTCATTTGTTGACTTATTCCAAAGATTTAAGATGAGCCCTCTTCCAAGACGTATCCATGTCATTTAAATTGACAGTTTGAGACAGAACCAATACCACACCATTCTAGAACAATGTTTTGCAATCTGGGCAACTTTGAGATGTGTGGACTTCAATCTCCAGAATTCATCAACCAACATGGCTTTCTGAGAGTTGAAGTCCATACATCTTAAAATTGGCCCAGTGGGAAGGGAATGACCCGGAGCACAAATGTGCTGGAATTCACCCATTAAAAAAAAAACCCAGATATTATTCCAATATAATCTGATCCATCCATTCCTACCTGAATGGGTAGATTTTCTACCCTAATTCCACTTCGGCTACTGTCTGCCGCAAGCTTTCGGTAAACTCGGTTGGTCAGTGGCAGCACGGAGTAGCCTAAAAATGTTGATGTGCTTTCCAGATCGTCTCCTGGTGCTGGCAGCGTTGGAGAAGAATAAAGAGTGGGTTAGCTTACTTCGTAGAGGAATATGAAAGATCAAACAAAATGAAGTGATTTGTCTCTCTTAAGATCTGCTCATTATCAAATTCTTCCCATTAAGACTTCATTCTGAAAAAATCAGTCTTTTTCAAACAGAGGCTGTTAATTAACTTTCTTAACAGCCTACAAGAATCCAAAGAATAAATAATTGTAATGTTACTATGGTTGGCAGAAAGCCCAGAAGCAATTTGCAGAGAACTAAGATCAAAACACGAAGGAGAGTGAATGAAGTTGTTCCCTGCAAATTGCTTCAGTCGGCATTCCTTCTTAAATAGGCTAAGGGAGTGGCCAATTAGCCCCAAGCCTTACTCTCGAGGAGACCTCCTCCTGAGGAGCCACTCCTGCCTTTTCGCAGCTCTGTGCGCTCGTGCATCGAGAAGAGGCTCCTCCTCTTCGTCCTCTTCACTTAAGGGAGCTTCTGGAGGTTCTGAAGGCCCTGGCTGAATCCCCGCCTCTGGCACCACATCTTCTCCAGCCTCCTCATTGTCTGACTCGAGTGCCAGCTGCACAGGCTGTTGGTGCAGCACCACACCAGCCTCCTCGCTGTCGGAATCAGCTACTAGCTGCACAGGCCGCTGACGGCCCACAACAGTTATGACTATGCTCTTCCACCTTGTTAACTAAGTCTGAACTAATTATCTAGCTACAAAGAGAGTCTTCTATCAGCTCTGGAACCTATCTTAGATGCTACCATGCCTTACGGCATGGTTCTTATGATGACCTATGATCTGGGAAGAGTTGGCAAGCTTCTTGGGCTCATTCTCATCCCTTAGAAAGAAGATGCCAGCTCCTTGTTACACAGCACACCTGGGACTTACTCGATTTATAGTATTCAATTAGCAAGGCCGTATCATCCGAAAAAGCGGTAGCACCATCCCTTCCTTGAAACAGGAAGGAAGTATTCCACATGGGTTGTTCAGGAGGTCCACCGAGCGAAGACACCTGAGGTTGGGAAAAGATAGGATGAAAAAGATAGAGAGTAAAGTGAAATTAGATATTAACATACTGGATATAAATGTAAATAATGATCCTGCTAACAAAACAGTTAATTATGAATATTTAAAAATAAAGAGAAGGAGCGGGAGGATAAAAGCTAAGAGTAAAGACAAAAGTCGGTGCAGAAAGTTGTAAAATTGTATATATCTGTGGTTAGTATTGTATTTTAACGTCTGGTGTATGTGTGTTTTTGTTTTTTGTTTTTGTCTCTTGATTTCTTTTGCTATTGTGTGTTTGGTTTTAAAATGTAAAATACTCAATAAAAATTATTTTATATAAAAAAAGAAAAAGATAGAGAGATACAATCAAGATCAAGTGGAGTGCTAATACTACTCTATAAAGCCTTAGTAAGACCACACCTACACTACTGCATCCAGTTTTGGTCACCACACTATAAAAAAGTTGTTGAGACTCTAGAAAAAGTGCGGAGAAGAGCAACCAGGATGATTAGGGGACTGGAGGCTAAAATATACGATGAACGGTTGCAGGAACTGGGCATGGCTGGTCTAGTGAAGAGAAGGACCAGGGGAGACATGAGAGCATCTTCCAATATTTGAGGGGCTGCCACAGAGGGGAAGGGGGTCAAGCTATTTTCCAAGGAACCTGAAGGCCAGACAAGGAATCATGGATGGAAACAGATCAAGGAGAGATTCAACCTGGAAATGAGGACAAATTTTCTGACAGTGAGAACAATCAACCCACGGAACAGACGTTGCCTTCGGAAGTGGTGGGAGCTTCATCACTGGAGGCTTTCCAGAAGAGACTGGATGCCATCTGTCAGAAATGGTGTAGGCTCTCCTGCTTGGGCAGGGGGTTGGACTAGATGACCTACAAGGTCCCTTCCAACTCTGTTAATCTAATCTAAAACTCAAGAGGCACCACAGATGATGAACATGGGTGTTGAATCAAGAAACCTTAATAGTCTGCTTGGCTGAGTTCACACGGAGAAAGATTGCACGGTCTTTCTAATAGCTTGCTGAAAAGGCAATAAAAAAAAATAAACAGGCAATAAAAAGGAGGAAAGCTTTACGTATTACACAGCATAACAATTTCGCCATAAAATTTAATTGCGCAGGAAGCCAGAGATAAAATATTTGCCGAACATCCTCGTTTTCAGATCCCGTATATAGGTGACTCCAAGAAAGAGCATAGGGACCAGGATGGGAGCAGATCAAAAGTCGAACAAATCAAGCATTCTCTTTCTTGGGTTCATCAGATGTCTCCACCCCCAAACCCTACAAAGAAGTACGCGTGAAATCAGGAACCATCATCTGTTTTTGCTCCTTAATAAGGAGAGCCATGGTACTTCGTCAGTTCCGGATTTCCCTTGAACTCCTGAATCTAATACAGGTAACCCTTAACTTACGATCATTCCTTTACGGACCATTATCTCAGATTTCATTTGATCTACATATTTTATAAGAACGGATCCAGGGATGGGCTTCAAAAATTTTAGCAAGGGGTTCTCTGCCTGGTTGCTGGGTGGGTGTGGCCATGGTGGGCGTGGCCTAGTCAGCCTCCTGCACCACGGTGGAGGGGTGCTTTTGCCCTCCCCGGGCTCCAGAGGCTTTCCTTCAGCCTCCGGGAGGGCAAAAATGGCCTCCCCAGGCTCCAGAGGCCCTCTAGAACTTCCCGAACTTCTGGTAGGCCTGTGTTTGAGCCTCCATGCACACCCTGCCCTTACCTGCATCCAAAACGGGCCATGTGGGGTGGGAGGGGCCAGCCAGGAGTGGGATTTGGGGGTTCTCCAAATTGCACAGAAACTTAGCTAGAGGTTCTCCCGAACCCGTGCGAACCCCCAGCAGTCCCACCCCTGAACGGATCTAATTTGCACATTAGGGACTTTTTCGTGGCTCAGAAGGCCGTCATCCTTCAACATTCACTGTCCCAGGACTGGACAATGTAGTTACTGCCCATAGAAGTATACACGAGAAGAAAACGGCAATAGAAATGTCTGGATTGGGGAAATTTGCATTGTTATGCCTTTCTCTCTCTCTCTCTCTCTCTCTCTCTCTCTCTCTCTCTCTCTCCTTCCCTCCCTCCTTCCCCCTCTCTTCTTCCCTCCCTCTTTTCCTTCCTCTGGCTCTCTCTCTTCCTCCCTCCCTCCTTCCCTCCCTCTCTCTACCTCCCTCCCTCCCTTTTTACCTCCCCTTTCTTTCCTCCTTCTCTCTCTTTTTCTCTTCCTCCCTCCTTCCGTCCCTCCTTCCCTCCCTTTTCTTCCCTCCCTGCCTCCTTCCTTCTCTTCCTTCCTCCCTCTCCCTCTCCCTCTCCCTCTCTCTCTCTCTCTCTCACACACACACACACACATTTACAACCCAGAGTTTTTTTAGGCAAAACAAACACTGAAGGAACATCATTACTTATTCATTTAATAATAGCATTTACATACCTCCAGCCCCCACGAGGACTTCCAGTGATTTACAAAAGGCTGGGACATAAAATCCATACAATCATAGCCCTCGATGATTAAGTCACACGCATAACCCCGAAGGTTATCCTCCGCACTCGCTCTCTCTCTCCCCCCCCCCCCCCAATTCCCAGGGCAGCCTAGAACTCAGACATCCCGGCCAAATGTCTTCTGACAACTTTAATGCCGTTGAATTGTTGAGGTCCATTGAACTGTTGGGGTCAATGCTGCAAAACTCAACTAATAGCCACTCCGATCAACTAATCTGAAATCCCGCTCCTGTTGGATGAGTTTCTGCTAGTCTTCCCATGATAGAAAAGATTATGGAGGCCAAGGGGCACCGGGCATTCTTCTAACCAAGCACTGTCATCATCCATCAATCACGATAGAGTTGGAAGAGACCTTGGAGGTCTTCTAGTCCAACCCCCTGCTCAGCCTAGAGCTTAAGGAGAACTTTCCTGACCGTGAGGACCATGAAAGAGTTGAAATGGCTTGCTTCCAGAAGTTGTGGATGCTCCAACCCTGGAGGTTTTCAAGAAGATACCGGACAGCCATTTGTCCAGAATGGAATAGGATCTCCTGCCATGAGCAGGCGGTTGGACTAGAAGATCTAGGCCACACTTGGAATATTGCATTCAGTTTTGGTCGCCACGATGTAAAAAAGATGTGGAGACTCTAGAAAGAGTGCAGAGAAGAGCAACAAAGAGGATTAGGGGACTGGAGGCTAAAACATATGAAGAACGGTTGCAGGAACTGGGTATGTCTAGTTTAATGAAAAGAAGGACTAGGGGAGACATGATAGCAGTGTTCCAATATCTCAGGGGGCTGCCCCAAAGAAGAGGGAGTCAAGCTGTTCTCCAAAGCACCTGAGGGCAGGACAAGAAGCAATGGGTGGAAACTAACCAAGGAGAGAAGCAACTTAGAACTAAGGAGAAATTTCCTGACAGTGAGAACAATTCATCAATGGAACGACTTGCCTCCAGAAGTTGTGAATGCTCCAACACTGGAAATTTTTACAAAGATATTGGATAACCATTTGTATGAAGTGATGTAAGGTTTCCTGCCTGGGCAGGGGGTTGGACTAGAAGACCTCCAAGGTCCCTTCCAACTCTGTTATTCTATTTCTATCTCCAAGGTCTCTTCCAACCCTATTATTCTATGTTCTTGATGGAAAAATGATGCCAGGAGACTCAAAATTTTATCAGCACTCTTTCTAAAGAACTCATGATCCATGGAGTCATCATTTCAGGGATTTCTCTTTCGGAAATATCCCAAAGAGAAAGAGACTGTATTGCAGTATTTCTCAACCTTGGCAACTGGAAGACTTCAATGTCCAGGATTCTCCAGAAACTGTATAAGGTTGTGTGGGTGGGTGAATGTAAGTTTTCTGGCTTTCTTCTGCTTTTTTTTTTTTTTTGCAACCCTTCACTTGCCCGAGGACAGACAAACTGATGGCATTTCACACAGTCACGAATTGATGCCTTAAACTGGGACTTGAATGAGTTTCCGTGTAGATCTTGCGGGCTATCGGGTGACCTGATCAGCGGAGTAAGGAAAGGAATCGCCGTTCAGAAATGGATACTACGGCTCAGCACGGACACCCGAGGGTTAAACAATTGACTAAAGAGGACATAGGAAGAAAGATTGTGTGTGGGTTGGGGTAGGGGGGTTGGAGAGAGAGGGGGGGAGAGAGAAAGAGAAAGAGAGAGAGAGAGCAAGGATGTGATAGTTCAATTTCCCCTGAGGATTAATTTGTAATTCAATTGCTAAGTGCAATCCTGATGCCCAGAAAGTGTAATTTACGGTATGTAAAGCAAACCGCTTGGGTAGGGTAGGCTTAACCCCGTTCGTACCCCAACGACGACGTCTTGCTGCTTTGAAAGGCTGGAGATGGGAGCGTTTAGAAATGGTGACTTTGGGGGGTGGGGGCGGCTTTCCACCCTCATTTGGGATGATTCCAACTCTATTGAAGAGATCAACCCGCCCCCCCTCACAGTTATAAAAATACATATGAATAATACATAGGAAGGACGGTTGCAGGAATTGGGTTTGGCTAGTCTAGTGAAAAGAAGGACTAGGGGGGACATGATAGCAGCCTTCCAATAACTGAACAGAATAACAGAACGGAAGACAATACCAGTCAGCAGTGGGAAGATGGTCTCAAACCAACATATATATTTTCATGTAAGTCTAGAAGAATGGAATGGAATGGAATGGAATGGAATGGAATGGAATGGAATGGAATGCAATAGAATAGAATAGAATAGAATAGAATAGAATAGAATAGAATAGAATAGAATAGAATAGAATAGAATAGAATAGAATAGAGTAGGGTAGGGTAGGGTAGGGTAGGGTAGGGTAGGGTAGGGTAGGGTAGGGTAGGGTAGGGTAGCGTAGGGTAGGGTAGGGTAGGGTAGAGTAGAGTAGAGTAGAGTAGAGTTGAATTGAATTGAATTGAATTGAATTGAATTGAATTGAATTGAATTGGAAGGGACTTTGGAGGTCTTCTAGTCCAACCCCTTGCTCAGGCAGGAAACCCTATACCATTTCACACAAATGGTTGTCCAATCTCTTCTTAAAAACCTCCTGTGATGGAGCATCCACAATTCCTGGAGGCAAGTCGTTCCACTGATTAATCGTTCAATATTTGAGGGGCTGCCACAAGGAAGATGGGGCCAACCTATTCTCCAAAG
Organism: Pantherophis guttatus; assembly: GCF_059756535.1. NCBI lineage: Eukaryota > Metazoa > Chordata > Lepidosauria > Squamata > Colubridae > Pantherophis > Pantherophis guttatus. The sequence continues at coordinate 22,399,225 of NC_142075.1, forward strand.
CACCTGAGGGCAGGGCAAGAAGCAACGGATGAAAACGAATCAAGGAGAGAAGCAACCTAGAACTAAGGAGGAATTTCTTGACAACGAGAACAATGAATCAGTGGAACAATTTGCCTCCAGATGTTGTGGGTGCCTCCATCACTGGAAATTTTAAAGAAGAGGTTGGACAGCCATTTGTCTGAAGTGGTGTAGGGTTTCCTGCCTAAGCAGGGGGTTGGACTAGAAGACCTCCAAGGTCCCTTCCAACTCTGTTATTCTATTCTATTCTATTCTATTCTATTCTATTCTATTCTATTCTATTCTATTCTATTCTATTCTATTCTATTCTATTCTATTCTATTCTATTCTATTCCATTCCGTATTCTATTCTATTCTATTCTATTCTATTCTATTCTATTCTATTCTATTCTATTCTATTCTACTCTATTTTATTCTACTCTACTCTACTCTACTCTACTCTACTCTACTCTACTCTACTCTACTCTACTCTACTCTCTTCTCTTCTCTTCTCTTCTCTTCTCTTCTCTTCTCTTCTCTTCTCGGGTCTCCTGCTTGAGCAGGGGGTTGGACTAGAAGGCCTCCAAGGTCCCTTCCAACTCTGGTAAAGGGACAAAAATCATCATCACCCATCGGTGTCCTTTCTCTTGGACCTGCTGAGAGCAACTGCACAGGACTTTCCCAAAGCGGTATTTAAATGAAACTCAAGGTCTGGAGGTCAGCCTTGTGATTCAATTTTGCTCTTTCTTAGCAGATTGAATTTTGCTTCCTCTGCACAGATTCAATTTTGTGTGTGTGTGTGTGTGTGTGTGGTTTTTTTTTTTTCCCCCTTCACAGAAGAGCTACACATATTCACCTACAGCCCTCCTCCTCACCAAGAGCATTCCTGCTTGGAGAAAATGGACTGAAATAGGAAAAATCCAAGTGAAATCGAAAAGGGAGCCTTGGGCTGGAGGTTTTCTATCCCTATTCCCAGGTAGCTCCCGGTCTCTGTTGCACAAAACCAACATTGATTTCAGGTCCTTAACAAAACTGATAAAAAGCGAGGGAAGGGAATATATTTTCACAGCCCAGATGGCTCCACTAAATCATTTATAACACCCTATCGACATCCTGTATCATTTTTTCCTTCTTTTTCGCCAATTCCAGCTGGCAACGTGCCTCATCGGAGGATTGTCATTTGAAACCGGATGGAACAGGGACTTCTCTTCCCTTCTCTTCCCCCCCCCCCCCCCCCGCCGCATCCCCGGGAAGTAATATTCATGAACCTAGGACCGACTTCTTGCTATCCTTATGTTCTACTCATTGTCTACGGCTTCCTTTGGGCCCGTGTGGACAGCTTTACAAATATATCTCTCCCATCACAGCTTCTGCAACTCATTCCAGCTCCAAAGAGTGGCAAGAATATCTCTGGAGGACATGATTTCACTTGTGATGGATGTCCAACATTCTTCATTGTCTTAAGATCCAGAGGTGGGTTTCAGCAGGTTCTGACCAGTTCCGAAGAACCGGTAGCGGAAATTTTGAGTAGTTCGGAGAACCGGTAGTAAAAAGTCTGACTGGCCCCACCCCCCATCTATTCTCTGCCTCCCAAGTCCCAGCTGATTGGGAGGAAATGGGGATTTTGCAGTAACCTTCCTCTGGATTGGGGTGGAAATGGAGATTTTACAGTATCCTTCCCCTGCCACGCCCACCATGCCACACCCACAGAACCGGTAGTAAAAAAAATTTGAAACCCACCACTGTTAAGATCACAGGAATAATGTCTCCACCACTCCCTTTGTAACTCTGATGGAACGGAGTGAGGAAGTAGATCCTCAGGAGGGAGGGGTGCAGTCCAGAAAAGTAAGAAGCAACTGGCTATTATTGTGTGTGTGAGAAAGAGGGTGAAGACAGCCTCTCCTTAATAGTTCCCAAGAGTATATTACAGATAGTGGACCCCTTAATCTGGCAAGATTCTGTCTATAGGTGTAAAAACTATAAAGATCTCATGGATGAATCACCATGTTTCATGCTTGGTTTTGACATTTTGTGTTGGGTTGACATCAACCCAACATAACTGTATCATAAACCGGTCTGGCTTTGGAAGAGATGGCCAATGTATTTCTTTGTTCTTCTCCACCTTCTTCTCCAACTCTAAGTCCATGGGTTCCATCAGCCACTCAGCCAGATCTTTTCTTGCCCTCTTTTCTCCTACCTGTGGATATCCATGGTTGTTCACCCGAGGGACATCAAAATCCTCCATTACAGGATCTGGGAAATTCACCACGGTCAAGGGAACTGGAGGGGCATCAGGCAACCGAGCGTGCATCTCCTGTCTTTAGAAAGAATGAAAAGGGCAGAAGAATCATTTCCTATCCACAGCTTGGCCGCCATTTGATTGTTGGCGAGAGGATTCTAATTGCAGCATAATCCCAGTCCTGTAGACATCTTCTCAAAAGGAAGTCCTGTATTACTCCACAGGGCTCATTGTACCGTACAATGCAGGCTGCTCAGAAGTAAATTGTACCAAGCTAAAAAAAAATTCCAGGCAAATCCTGGTGCAAGAAATATTCATGGCCTTGCATAACTTTTGACTTTTCTGAACCGATCCCTGGGCAGAAAAAATTAAAAGGAGATACGTAGTTATATCAGTGCTGAAATCCAATTTTTTTTTACTACTGGTTCTGTGGGCAGGGCTTGGTGGGCGTGGTGTGGCTTGGTGGGCGTGGCAGGGGAAGGATACTGTGAAATCTCCATTCCCACCCCACTCCAGGGAAAGGATACTGCAAAATCCTCATTCCCTCCCCACGCCTGGGGAAGGATATTGCAAAATCTCCATTCCCACCCCACTCCAGGGGAAGGATACTGCAAAATCCCCATTCCCTCCCCACTCTTGAGGAAGGATATTCCAAAATCTCCATTCCCACCCCACTCTGGGGCCAGGCAGAGGTGGTATTTGCCGGTTCTCCGAACTGCTCAAAATTTCCACTACCGGTTCTCCAGAACCTGTCAGAATGTGCTGGATTTCACTCCTGAGTTATATCACATGATTCAGAAAAACCAGAGAGCTTGGAGTGAATTGCCATCGTCCCCATTCATGTCATTTAGAGGTCAACTTTCTTAGGAAGCCTCACTGTTTCTTCTCTGGATCTTCAGGAAGTTAGTACACAATCCCAATGAAGTTGCCACCTCACACATGCATGCACATTCCTTATTCAGGATCTATTACTCACATGTAGGCTCCAAGGTTGTTCACTATTCTAGCAACGGCTTTAACTTTGCCGTCAGGCTGTGCAAGAGGTTCATTGATCCCCTTGAGGAAAACCTAAAATTGGAATGAAAATGGAAAAGATCAGGAACAGATTCCCAAAGCACTGTGGGAAAGAATATTCCCTGAACTCTTCCCCTGTAGAATTGTGTCAATTACTTGAATTATTGAGTTTTTTTTTTTTTTTAAATCATCCATGGAAGTCCTTCTTTCGATTTCTTTGAAATTCAATTTCTTTCAAAGTCCACCAAGTTCTAAATGTGTGCAATTTGAGGCATCATTAAATGGCCGAGAAATAGTTGTTTGTAAAGTAAACAAACATTTTTGAGCAGTTTAAAGGATGCTTCATATCACACATATTTTGACACCAAGAGAAGCAATGGTCAAATTTCTCATCTTAAAAAAAATAATCACATGTCTAGCTCCATTTGACTTATTCATTTTTTTCAAGTTTTTTATTTTATACATATACATACATATATATCTATATCTATATCTATATCTATCTATCTATCTATCTATCTATCTATCTATCTATCTATCTATCTATATGGTGTCATACATTCTAATAGAAATAAAACTAGTAATTAATCAGTTATTACATTCAACCAACTTCTATATTTCTAATAATAATACACATTTATATTAACTTGCAGGCTGTCATTATTCAATTATTCCATGTTTTCTCTTGTTATTGCTTTTATTACATTATATAAAAGTGTTTACACTAATATTCCCCCTTTCTCTATCTCTTATTCTAGCTTTTAATCATGTCACCCTTTATTAAGAAACATATTCTTTCTATCCTACTTAACTTCTAGCCGTGTCACCTACCTAAAAAAGAAGAGAGAGAAAAAGAAAAGCAAATCAGAACAACAAAAAAGAGAAATCATCTATCCATCGTCTCTTGCCCGCTTCAATACTTTAATTGCTATGCTTTTTTTTTTTTTTTTTTTTTGACTTGCCTCCCATATTCCTCTCTTGGATCTTTATCTCTGTCTGCATCTACTTCTTGGCTCTTCAGTCTAGGTATTTCTCCCGCCTCTACCCTCTTCCACTGCCTAGTTTCCACAAAGGATGCTTCATATCACACACATTTTGACACCAAAGGGAAGCAGTGGTCAAATTTCGCATCTTAAAAAACAAAACAGAACCCATGTCTAGCTTCATTTGACTTATTCATGAAGCTCTCTGTGACCCATCTTCCCAATGGCTTGGATTTAATAATTTTTTAATTCCTTGTTCTGGCTCTCACCTCTAGCCCTGTGTAGTTCACTCCAGCATAGCGTGGGATGAGGCTACGTTTACGAATGATGGAGACGTATAACTTGGTTCCTGTTTGGTCCTTCTTCCGAGGCTGTTTGAAGGAAAACCAAAACCAGAATGAAAAGAGATCGAAAGGTGTAAACAAGACCCTAAAGCAAGCAGTAGGAAGCTGACGGGTTGTTCTTGAGATGGCTCTAAGGAACTCTAATTGATAAGTAAATCAGGAGTCGTTCATTACTGCTCATGCTACCCTGGAGAATCATCTAGAAAGTTCAATGCCATAAATTGCTCTGGTTGGCATAAAAGTAAATACAATAATTCTTCTTCCATTCCTGGAGAAAGAATGAAAGTGTCTTTCAACTAAGCTAACATCAAAGATTTGGCTATTGGGAAAGGCTACGGCCAGTGCCAGGGTTCCATATAATAGCAATAGTAATATCAATAGCACTTAGACTTATATACCGCTTCACAGCGCTTTGACAGCCCTCGCTAAGCGGTTTTACAGAGTCAGCCTCTTGCTCCCAACAGATGTCTTCTGGAGATGATGAAGCTCTGGATAACTTAGATTAAGGAGAAGACGTCCACGGTTTATAAACTCCTCCAGTACTATAGATTTATTTCACATCGTGTTCTCTCCCTTCTCAAAATTCTGAACCACTTTACTATCCTAACTTACCAAGAACTGTGCCCCAATACAAAGAAGCGTGAAATTGAATGGAAAGTGTTACTCATTGTTTTGAAATATGCAGATCAACCAGTTCCCGATATAAAAACCCAGGAAGAGCGAATTCTTTACATATTTCTACCCAGAACTGAATTGTCACAATGTCTCTTAGCATCTGCAAACAAGGGACCACAAGACCGAAACCTTTCAATTGTCCCGTTTTTAATTATCGGTAAAGCACTCGTCTTTAAAAGCTTCCATAAAGGTTAAAATCACAAGCAATTCAGCCCTATAGAGATACTGGGGGAGGCCGAAACTAAAATGAACACAAATGGATTCCTGAGCCGTCACCAGACAGCTAATCATTATCATGTCATCAATACAAGCACTTTCCTTTAAAAAAAAAAAAAATCAGTCTTTGTGCAAATGGGTAAAATGTAAAGGTCGGATTTTTTTTTTTTTTTTTGGAGATGTCATAAAGAAGAATTTGCAGTTCCATTCTGCGTAGCACGATGGTTTCAAGAAACAATGTAAATGTTTGCATTTAAGGCATTTTAGCTTTCCAGGATGAATGGAAATATGTAGGTATCCATTCTCAGATGACGCAAGGGATGGTACTGAGTTTTCCTCTGTTTGTTCTATAGTTTCGTCTTGGAACAAAAGCTTTCTCCAGCATCCAGCCAAACCTGGGATTTGACTCAAGAGGCAGTCCCGAAGCCCAAACTAGACTTCGTTGACATATTCTATGAAGTCTTCCTTTCTCCTTTAAATTTCCTCTTTTTTTCTTTTTTCTTCTCTCTCTCTCTCTCTCTCTTTTTTTTTTGTACTTCTTCAATCTCAGAACACGCTCAATTGTTGATCTCATTTCTCACACACTGCTTGAGTTTGCTACTGTAGAAAGAGGGAGCGGTATTTGATGGAAGGAAAACAGGATATGTATTTTACATAAATGGGGGTTAGATAGAACAATAAAATAATGGAACAATAGAATGCTAGGAAAATGAATAGATGAACACAGATAATACAATGCTGATAGAACAATGGAATGGTAGAACAATTGGTCCAATGACTGATTGATTGACACAGTAGTTATACAGATGTAAAGAAAGAAGAATCGAAGGAAGGAAGGAAGGAAGGAAGGAAGGAAGGAAGGAAGGAAGGAAGGAAGGAAGGAAGGGATATGATAGATAGATAGATAGATAGATAGATAGATAGATAGATAGATATAAAGAGAGAGAGAGAGAGAGAGAGAGAGAGAGATACCATGTTTCCCCGAAAATAAGACTCTGTCTTATATTTTTTTAACCCCGAAATAAGCGCTTGGCCTTATTTTCGGGGAGGTCTTATTATTTTGGGGTGCATGGAGCAAGATGGGGCTCTTCTTACTGTCTTACCTGATTTCCAGCTCTGCTTTTAAATATTTTCGGGGAGGGCTTATTTTTGGGGGGAGGCTTATTTTAGCGCATGTGCTCAAAAGCCTGATTGGGCTTATTATCAGGGGATGTCTTTTTTTCGGGGAAACAGGATAGATAGATAGATAGATAGATAGATAGATAGATAGATAGATAGATAATGGATGGAGAAAGATGGATGGAGATCGATAGAAGATGGAGAGAGAGATGGAGATGGAGATGGATGGAGAGAGATAGATTATGGATGGCTGGATGAAGACACACTGACTGACAGATATATAATGGATAGAGATGGATGGATAAGAGAATAACAGAATAAAGGATTGGAAGGGACTTTGGAGGTCTTCTACTCCCTGCTCAGGTAGGAAACCCTACACTACTTCAGACAAATGGTTGTCCAATCTCTTCTTAAAAACTTCCAGTGATGGAGCATCCACAACTTCTGAAGGCAACTCTTTCCACTGGTTATTTGTTCTCACTGCCAGGAAATTTCTCCTTAATTCTAGGTTGCTTCTCTCCTTGATCCTGGATGGATGGATGGATGGATGGATAGATGGATGTATGGATCGATAGATGGATGGATGGATGGATGGATGGATGGACAGATAGATGTCTCCGTCTTCGCTACTCCTTCTCTTCCATTCCTGTTTTCTCACTGCTATTTTTGTGTCTTTCTTCCACTTTGGGCCTCTCATTCCTTCTGCCCGTTTTCACACACTCTCCACCAGCCGTGCCCCCACCCCCTTCCCTTTCACCGCTCATGCGGAAAAGCAAACATGTCAGGCTGTTTCTTTAGCTGCCTTTGAATGTCAAGTTGTTCCTTTTAATGCCTTTGATGCCGCAAAGATTAGTAACGGGGCCAGGGAGAGTTTTGCCTCTCTCTCTCTCCCTCCCTCTCCCTCCTTTATTTGGCTGAGCAACGGAAGTCCTTCCAAGCAAGCCAAGAATGTGCCTTCTTCAACAAAAATTGGGCAAAGGGTGAGGAGGGGACGGGCAAAGCAGACCCCTTGAACCGGTGGATTTTCAACAGCCTGACCAGCAACAAGATCTCGCTCCCCCTGTAGACGTTGTACTCTCTGCAAAGAGCATTTGAGAACCAAACCTTTTCGGTGACGGAACTTGGGTTTGAATAGAATAGAATAGAATTTTTTATTGGCCAAGTGTGATTGGACACACAAGGAATTTGTCTTTGGTGCCTGTGCTCTCAGTGTACATAAAAGAAAAGATACGTTGGTCAAGAATCATAAGAATAGAATAGAATAGAATAGAATAGAATAGAATAGAATAGAATAGAATAGAATAGAATAGAATAGAATAGAATAGAATAGAATAGAATAGAATAGAATAGAATAGAATTCTTTATTGGCCAAGTGTGATTGGACACACAAGGAATTTGTCTTTGGTGCATACACTCTCGGTGTACATAAAAGAAAAGATACGTTGGTCAAGAATCATAAGAATAGAATAGAATAGAATAGAATAGAATAGAATAGAATAGAATAGAATAGAATAGAATAGAATAGAATAGAATAGAATAGAATAGAATAGAATAGAATAGAATTCTTTATTGGCCAAGTGTGATTGGACACACAAGGAATTTGTCTTTGGTGCATACGCTCTCGGTGTACATAAAAGAAAAGATACGTTGGTCAAGAATCATTAGAATAGAATAGAATAGAATAGAATAGAATAGAATAGAATAGAATAGAATAGAATAGAATAGAATAGAATAGAATTCTTTATTGGCCAAGTGTGATTGGACACACAAGGAATTTGTCTTTGGTGCATACGCTCTCGGTGTACATAAAAGAAAAGATACATTCGTCAAGAATCGTAAGGTACAACACTTAATGATAGTCAAAGGGGACAAACAAGCAATCAAATCATATTAGGAAACAGTCCATATAAATCGTAAGGATAACAGCAACAAGGTTGCAGTCATAGAGTCATAAGTGGGAGGAGATGGGTGATGGGAACGATGAGAAGATTAATAGTAGTGCAGACTTAATGAATAGTTTGACAGTGTTGAGGGAATTAGCTGTTTAGCAGAGTGATGGCGTTCGGGAAAAAAACTGTCCTTGTGTCTAGTTGTTCTGGTGTGCAGTGCTCCATAGCATCGTTTTGAGGGTAGGAGTTGAAACAGTTTATGTCCAGGATGCGAGGGGTCTGTAGATATTTTCACAGCCCTCTTTTTGACTCGTGCAGTATACAGGTCCTCAACGGAAGGCAGGTTGGTAGCCATTGTTTTTTGGTAGAACGTAGCGCTCTGAGTTGTGGGGTTTTTTCCCCACAGCTTTTCAACGACAGGTTAAAATCATCCCGTCCAAGTTCTCATCCATGGGGGATATTCTCTTGCAGCCATCTCAACATCTGGTCCGCATCTGCTATTTTGTTCTCCTAATGGCTTCTCTTTGGTGTTTAGATTGCAAATGGGTTTTGTTTGCTTTTGTTAGGAACATTAGCCATCTGGAAGCATGCCCTGTCCCCACCTCCCCTTTGGTGGTGGGAAAGCTTTGAAGTGAAGAAATTGTTGCCGCAGCGCAAAGAAGTAGAATGGCTCAAATGTTAGGGTCCCAGAAATCTCGGGTAGCTTTCTTCTAGATGAGCTAGCTTGCCAGCTGCAAGGACTTTGGAGAAGAGCGTCCTCTTTTGATTGTGTGTTTGCATTTAAGTACAGAGATAGCAATAGCACTTAGACTTAAATACTGCTTTCCAGCCCTCTCTAAGCAGTTTACAGAGTCAGTCTCTTCTCCCAACAATCTGGGTCCACATTTTACAGACCTTGGAAGGATGGAAGGCTGAGTCAACCTTGAGCCAGTCAGGATCGATAAGGGCCTATAAGCCTATAAGGGCCCTTGCTGCTCTCTGAGCTTGTAGTTTTCTTGCAGATGTTTCATTACCCAACTAGGTAACATCATCAGTACTAGAAGGGAGTGGAGTTTGTGGAAGGAGGAGGAAGAGGAGGAGGAGGAGGAGGAGGAGGAGAACTATGGGGTCTTTGATGGTCCCTGAGCTTGGTTGTTTTCCTTGCAGATGTTTCACTACTCAACTAGAAGGGAGTGGAGTTTGTGGAAAGGAGGAGGAGGAGGAGGAGGAGGAGGAGGAGGAGGAGGAGGAGGAGGAGGAGGAGGAGGAGGAGGAGGAGAACTGTGGGGTCCTTGATGCTCTCTGAGCTTGGTTGTTTTCTTACAGATGTTTCATTACCCAACTAGGAAACAAACCAAATAACATCAGCAGTATAAGCCCTCCTTTCAACTGCAAACATTCTCCTTTAAAGTCTAAACAGGTAGATGACGTCAGCGGTCCCCTAATCTTTTTTTGGCACCAGAGACCAGTTTCATGGAAGACCATTTTTCCATAGACTGGGGTGGTGGGTGGAGAGGAGAAGCATGCAACTTAGATCCCACGCATGCACAGTTTACAGTAGGGTTCGCATACCCGCTGCTCACTTCCAGCTGGGCTTCCCGGTTCCTAACAGGCCATGGACCAGTACTGGTCCACGGCCGGAGGGTTGGGCACCCCTTGATTGCATGACTTACCAGCACCAAGGCACAGTGATAATGATGGAAAGGACGGAGGTATTTCACAGGGATGTTGTATTTCGCAAGAATTTCTTTGGAGTCCTTGTCAGCTACAATGAGAGACACATCTGGAAAGAGAGGAAGAGGGTAGACAAAGACGGTCAGATGTGGTCACCAAAAATTGCCAGTGAGCCAAACTTAGCTAAACGCTAAGGGAGAATCCTGGTCAGCACTTTTCCTTTTTATTTTCTTTCCTTGAAAGCAAACGGGGCGCCAGGCTGCTGCTTTTGATCAGAGCGGTGACATTTAATCTCCCAGCCTTTCCTGCCATTTCCCCAATCTAAATATCTCCCCCCAGGGGAGCTATTAGGCACATGAAAGAAAGAAAGAAAAAACACCCCCATGCAGATTCTTTGGTCATTGTTTCCCCTGCTCTGGGGAGAAACCGAGGCTTTCAATGGGGAGGGTGGCAGCTGATTGAGATCCGAAAAATAATGGAGTCGGGTGGATTAACAGCCCTTGTCTAAAAGACGCTAGTACAGTAAAAATTAGAGCAGAGCGCCTGTTTTAAAATTTAAAAGAGAACCAAATATCTATCTTTTCCTAGCTGTTGCAAAACTGATTTCTGTTTTCATTCATTTAACTCTCATGGACCCACTCCAAATGCTTGTTAGTTACTGAGAGCTCAGAATGCTACCAACGTAGATAGATGAGAGAGATGAGAGAGAGAAGAGAGAGAAAGAGGGATATAATGGGTGATAGAAAGAGAGAGAGAGAGAGAGAGAGAGAGAGAGAGAGAGAGAGAGAGAGAGAGAGATAACCCAGAGAGAGAGAGAGAGAGATAACCCAGAGAGAGAGAGAGAGAGAGGTGGGAGATAGATAGATAGATGATAGATAGATAGATAGATAGATAGATAGATAGATAGATAGATATGATAGTGGCAGATGAGAGATGAGAGAGAGAGAAGAGAGAAAGAGGGATATGAGGGGAGAGAGAGAGAGAAGAGAAAGAGGGATATGATGGCGATAGATGAGGGAGGGGTGAGAGAGAGAAGAGAGAAAGAGGGATATGAGGGAGATAGATAGATGATAGATAGATAGATAGATAGATAGATAGATAGATAGATATAGCATATATATATATAGAGAGAGAGAGAGAGCAGATAGAGATAGATAGATAGATAGATAGATAGATAGATAGATAGATAGAGATAGATAGAGATAGATAGATAGATATAGCAGAAATAGATAGATAGATAGATAGATAGATAGATAGATAGATAGATAGATATACAGAGATATAGAGAGATGAGAGAGATGAGAGAGATCAAGATTGCACACACACACACACACACACACACACACACACACACACACACACACACAGAGGGTGGGATGGAGATAGATGATAGACAGACAGATATCTCAATAGCCATCCCTTTACATGCCTCCTGCACTATAATTGCAGTAGGAAAACCATTGTATTGTCATCTGAGACAAGCCACCCGTGTGCTAATTTCTAATCTCGCCAATTATCATCCTTATGAGTTTCTAACATCGCTAAGCAGAGTTTTAAAAGCTGTGTGGCACAAAAGGCCCAGGCGAAGAAAACAAGCTCCCGTTCACTTGATAAAAACTCATTATTCTTAGTTTTACGTGTGAAAAGGGGCCTGAAGAGGCTTCCAGTCCTTCGGGACACCTCCCCTTTGTCCCCTGAGCAGAGAGCTCTGTCCTTGGTGCTGAACTGTAATCAGGCACTACTCGAAGGGAAGACGAAGGTGTGATAAATAGTTGATGGTGTATCCATTTTGGTTTGGAATTTACATCTTTGGGGGGGGGGAATATCCACAGGGAATAGCTATGTTAGGCTGTGGTATAAAGAACTAAAAAAAAACCAAAAACCTTAAAGGGATTGTAAATGTTTGCATTTTTATCTGCAAAAATACACCTTTAGTTCTATTCCCATCCAAAGTTATCCAAAGTCTTTTCTTTCTCTTCCTTTCTAACACATTTGCGTATGTTTCATTTATTTTTTTCTATGCCACCTTTATTTTTTTTATATAAGGTTGTCAGAGATGTGGGGAAGAGGAGGAGAAAGGAGGGGAGGAAGAAGGGAAGGGAAAGGAAGGGAAGGAATTGCGATAGCGCTCTATTAAAATAAAAACTGAATGTCAAACATTAAAGGCATTTCTTAGACAATTAGAGAATTGGGGCATTATAGAATTTTAAAAAAAAAATTTTTTACTGCTCCATCAAAAATAGAACCCCCTAATAGCTAAGACTTCAATATGAATAAGGAATCGAATAGTTTAAGAATATGAAAGCAAAGCCAGACAACGAAAGTTGAACCAAATTTTTATGAAAATGGAGTGGAGGAGAGTTCAATCTTTTTAGTGGACCCAAAATAGGGACTTTTCAGAATTTGATAAGTTGAAGTAGGCTTTTTCTGTTCTTTCAACTGGAACAACAACAAACAACAACAACAAAAACGTACCACAAATGTAGACAATTTGTGTGGTCTACATTGGCTCACACCCTCTTCACCTTTCCTGACCTACTAAAATAAGTTCCAAAGGCTCCTATTTTTTATGATGGGTTGATCTCGGATGACCAGGCCATTCTCTTGACCCAACTTGAGATTGATCTAGATCATGAAAAATTCATCCAACCACACAACCGGTCCCTGGAGTTCAGGAGCAGAAAGAAAAAATGTGCAGAAACAATAGAAGAGTTCCAAATGTTATGCAACACCAGAAATTCTATTTTATCTCTTGCTACGCTTCCTTGAGAGATAGAGAAACCAAGATGATGGATTCTGAGGGAGTTCCCAAAGCTGAAGGCCAGGTAAAAGGGATGTTGGCATCATTGCTAAAGAAAAGGGGAAGGAGAAGGCATTGGTTGCATGTCCCAAAGGTGCTTTTCAAAATGCAACTGGGCTTCCTTGGTTTTTTCCTTGAAAATGTTTCGCTTCTCATTCAAGAAGCTTCTTCACCTATAAGAAGTGAAACTTTTGCAGGAAGTGGGTATGTCTAGTTTAATGAAAAGAAAGACTAGGGGAGACAAGATAGTAGTCTTCCAACATCTCATGGGCTGCCACAAAGAAGAGGGAGTCAAGCTATTCTTCAAAGCACCAGAAGGCAGGAGAAGAAGCAACCGATGGAAATTAATCAAGGCGAGAAGCAATTTAGAACTAAGAGAAATTTCCCGACAGTTAGAACAACTAATCAGTGGAACAACAAATTTTTAAGAAGAGGTTGGATAACCATTTGTCTGAAGTGGTGTAGGGTTTCCTGCCTAAGCAAGGGGTTGGACTAGAAGACCTCCAAGGTCCCTTCCAACTCTTGTTATTCTATTTTAAAGGGGAAAACAATGCAAGGAAGTCCAGTTGCCATTGGAAAAGAACCTTTGGGTCAACCATGACCTGGATGACTGAGACTCTCCATAAGCATTGGTTGAATGTGGGATGGAAGAAGTGGTGGAAGGTAGAATGGATGAAGGATTAACCAGGGTTACATAGACACCAGCCTCTTACAGGTGCCCTCTTCTTCCTTAACCAAGTTGCTGGCCTTGTTATCTTCGCCTAAGCCTCCATAGCATTTTCTGAGCTTTCTGAGAACCAGCTGAAGCTCAGATCTGACCTTATTAGGAAGTTCCAAGCCATTGTTGCTTTGTGTCTGGAGATGCTCTCCAGCCTGTCTTCCCGCCTGTCTCATTATCTTCCCCCAGCAGTCTTGTTCTCGCCGTGGCCATTATTCTTTGTCCCTCCAATCCCTTGCCCAGGAAGGAAGGCCTGCCTCTCCTGTGAGCCTTGACAATGGAAGAATAGACCCTCATTTCCTCAATCATTAGTTGCCAGTTGCTTTCCGTGTGACCCCACTATGACTGCTATGACTGAATAGATATCCACGGAGCAACAGTCTGCCTGGATCCTGCCCAATGCATGGATTTCTTTGTGTCTCTCTCTTCTTTTTCTCTCTCTCTCTCTTTCGAGATCCCTCCCATCTATTCCGTTTTTTTCTGATTGCAATCACTAACTCCAAGAACGCTGTGACTTCAGCCGCCACCTGGATGTCACTGTGATGGCCACCACCTAACCTCACAACCTCTTGATCAGAGAAGAAAGGATGACACCCCACTTAGTACCTTGACTCTTCTTTTCCTAAATTTAGGGACCAATGTTTTTTTTTTTTTTTTTTTTTTGCTATCAGGAGCATAAGCGGGGGCATGATGGCTCAACGATTAAAGACGCTGTACTTGACAGCTGGGAAACTGACAGCCTGGGTTCGAGGCTCCAGCGCCATGTGATGGGATGAGCTCCTGTTCCTTGCCCCCCAGCTCCTGCCAAACTAGCAGTTCGAAAGCAGGCAAATGCAAATGACAGGCCTGAAGGCCTAATGCAAAAGATGGCTGCCTTGTTTTTCTCCATCTTCCCTGAGTCTTCACGCTGCCCAGTTCCGGGTCGACATTCGGGGCTCAGGACCCCGGATAGCACCCCAGAGTCTAGGGAGCTGGTTGCCTGGCCCAAAGAGCTGGCGCTTGAGCAACCAGCACCAGTTCTTTGGGCGCCAGTTCTGCAGGTGCTGCGCCACTCCAGGAGATAATGACTGGGGCGATGCTGTTGGAAACGCAGATGGGTGGAAGCAGTGGTGAAATCTGAACCGGTTTGTTACCAGTTTGCTGGCCGTGCATCCATTCTGCGTGCCAAATGCGCACTGTGCGTGTGTGCACGCATATGCAGTGCGCATGTGTGGTGCGCACCAAATGTGCGCTGTACATGCCAAAAGGAGGCTTGGGAAGGTACGTAGAACAGCGAAGGGGGATCAGCTGTGCCACATGATTTAGCTTCACTAGAACCACGCAACACAGCTGATCATCGGAAATATTGGTTCAGAGGAACCAGTAGCTTTTTTTAACTACCGGTTCATCTGAATTGGAGCAAACCGGTAGCATTTCACCCCTGGGTAGAAGCATAGCGGAACAGATCCCAACCCTCGAATGGAGGATATTGGGGCAAGTGTGCCGCAAGCACTCCTGGGAATAGGTATCACTTTGATGAGAAGGTAACAGCGTTCCATGAGCCTTTGGCGGTATAGCCTTGCTGGCCACATGACCACAGCATTGACTTTGGACAATACCAAGAAGCAAAGATGGGCACCATGCCCTAGATTGGATAGGGAAAACTTTATTTTCAGGAGAAGCATTTGACATGTCTTTTGCTGAAGATGCTTTCCTTTTTCTTGGAGGGAATCTCCAGGTCTCGTGGGGGTGTCCTTTGGGGTGCTGCATCCTTAAAGGAGCAGGTCTCTGACTTGCAGGTCATGGCCCCCCAACTTGACTCTTTTGACTTGTCCTGTAGATGCCCCTAGGCCCCGTTGCCTGCCTTGTCTGTCTAGGCAACTGGATTAAACCAAAGGGACCTAACCTCGAAATTCTGCAGGCCCCTGTCTCTTCCTTCTGGGCTGACATAGGTAGCGAAGTACATCAAACACTGTCTTGTTTCACTGAATCAGGAGTCCTTAATGGAATTACCTGGAGTGCTACAACGGACTGACTGACTGCCGCTGGCTTCGTTTCGCCAGCGTCTGGCATTAATCTAATTGCTAACTCTAATGCCATTAGTATTATTATGATTACCCACATAACATCGCTCAGCTTGGGAGAATAAAGACCAAGTCACCAGGATGAATGGCCACCCGTCTTGGGAAAACTACCTCAATTATCAATCATCATTTCCCCATTAAGGTAAGCAACAGAGCTAGGAGGGAAAGAGACAGGGACAGCAGAGCACGGATCCTGTTTCCTAGCTGGGAGATAAGCTGGGCTATTTAGTAGATGATTATTAAATATAGACTCATTTGCTTGATGGAGAGAGGAAGGATTCAGGAGCAATCTTCTATATATATAAAAAAGGATGTGTGTATGTATGTATGTATGTATGTTTGTGCCAGCATAACTCTGGAATGGCTTGAGCAATTTCAACCAAACTTGGTACACAGATGACTTACTCTCTGGATAAAAATACTGTGGGGGGTAAGACATCCCTAACATCCCTCGGGGTGTGTGTGTGTCTTCCAGCATAACTCTGGAATGCCTTAAGCAATTTTAACCAAACTTGGTACACAGATGACCTACTCTCTGGATAAAAATACTGTGGGGGTAAGACATCCCTAACACTCCTCGGTGTGTGTTTGAGTGTGTGTATAAATAAATATAAATAAATAAATACCCAGGCAGTGCCAGGTTATCAACTAGTACTCTATACACAATCTGCTAGCTGGGTACCACGTCATATGTTTATGCCACCGAATTCAGTTCAGTTTGGCACGCAAACCTTTTTTAAATCTTGCATTCCGTTGATTGATTAAGTGCCAACAAGTTGGCATCAACTCTTAAGGACCATGTAGGTGTTCTCTAGGATCCTCACACCCCCCTCCAACCTGATCCTTAAGAGCTTGCAACCTTCCCCCCCCCCCCCCATCACCACCATGACTGAATCTATCCTTCTTGCTTCAGGTTGATTCTTTTTCCTCTTCCATTCATTCAGTCCCACCAAGTTTCTCAGATTTTCCAAAGTGGTCCCACCTTCTTCTCCTGCCTTGATGGAGTCAATTTCCACGGTCACTCTTTCCTCCCAGGTTGGAGCGTATGTGGGTTGTGCAGGCACATGGGTCACTGCCTGAGCCGGCTGTTTGCTGTCTTCTTCTGAAGTGGTTTTGCTACAAATGGAGAAGAAGGGAACACGTGACATAATTTGGGTGCTTGGTAGGTAGTGTTCTGTTCTGTTCTGTTCTGTTCTGTTCTGTTCTGTTCTGTTCTCCTCTCCTCTCCTCTCCTCTACTCTCCTCTACTCTACTCTACTCTACTCTACTCTACTCTACTCTACTCTACTCTACTCTACTCCTATTCATTTCTATATTTTACTCTATATTCTATTCTATTCTGTTCTATTCTATTCTATTCTATTCTATTCTATTCTATTCTATTCTATTCTACTCTACTCTACTCTACTCTACCCTACTCCTATTCATTTCTATATTTTACTCTATATTCTATTCTATTCTATTCTATTCTATTCTATTCTATTCTATTCTATTCTATTCTACTCTATTCTACTCTACTCTACTCCTATTCTATTCATTTCTATATTCTGTTCTGTTCTGTTCTGTTCTGTTCTGTTCTGTTCTGTTCTGTTCTATTCTATTCTAGCCTAGCCTATCTTTCTAGTAAATAGTGTTTGCTGATTTCTACATTCCTTCAATAAACATAGCTGCCTTAACAGATACCCTGTCATTTTCGTCCATGTAGCTATGTATGGGATCATTTCTACTTTTTGTATGCAACGCCTCCAACCTATTTTTCATATAAATTTCCCAAACAAAGGTTTTGCATGCAACGTTTGCCTAGACTTGCTCTCTTGAATGGCGTTTTGCCAGATCAGCATTTCAATTTGCAGAACTTCTCCAGCCAAGTATGAAAGATGGCCACAGACCTTCTCTGGTGCAGCCTATGCAACGTTCATGGCAGATTTATTCGAACTCCCTGGCGTAATTTATTTCCATCCATAGAATCATTTATTTTACCTCTCTACCATAACTTATTTCCAGACCTGGTGTAATTTATTTTACAGCCCTAATATAATTTGCATTGATTGGCAGGAGCTCCCCACGGTTTCAGATTTTTTAAAAAAATATCCTTCCCATCTCAATTTAGAAATGCTGAGCTAAGCTACTGGGTTTTCCTGCATGCAGATCTGGGCTCTGAACATGAGTGATGTCTATTCCCTAATTTATTCAAACCTTTCGGTCTCAGTCCTGCATTGGGGTAAGATAAACAGCTGTATTTTGGGAAGCTAATGAATTCCTTGGGTTTTTCCATACCATTCCTACAGAGAAAGTCCTTCCAAAGGCCAGAGTTTTGTTGCATCGAAGTTCTGTGGTCTCCTCTCATGGTAAAACTGGATGGATGAAAAAAAAAATTGTCCAACCAATCCTTGATGAGAAAATTGCTGCAAATTATTGTTATTCTTGTGGTTCATGGCACAGTCAGCCAGATATTTCAGGCTGGATTACCAATTTTGGATTCCTTGACTAACCACAAGTAGAACAAGTGAATGGACCTGCTGAGCTCATGGAGCATGTTGGACATGAATTTTGTGTACTTATTTCTCTTTATCTGGATGCACGAATAGGGAATCTATAAATATTCCTTACTGAGAAACATCCATATTCTACATGGGTCTGTGGCGACTGCTTTTTAGTTTTGGATTTCTATTGATTCCAACTAATCAATGCCATCATTTACACTTCATTCTCACCACAGCATTTCAACTCCCTGGAGATGGTGATTATTATGCATGCTACTATCCGACTGCATTAATGCCTCTTACCAAGTACAGAAGAACAGATCCATGCAGGAATAGAGAAAGAAAGAGACAAGCAGACTGGGAAAGGAGGAAGAGAAGTGGAGGGAAAGCCATCAAGAAGCTTGCACAGAAACCATCATGCTCAGGAGCCAAATACTGTCATGCAGAAGTATCCTCTTTCCATACATCTCAGCTCATGCTCATTTTTCCCCCCTTGCTCTTCTGAACGGATTCTTAAAATGCAGCAATTAATTAGATCAGAAATTGCAACTTCCTTCATGACCAATGTGTTTGGGAGAGAGATAATTGATGTAACGTCATTATATCCTTCCATTGCAAGCATGAAAATGCAACTGACATCCCAATTCAGGAGCAATTCAGGAAGGAAGGAAGGAAGGAAGGAAGGAAGGAAGGAAGGAAGGAAGGAAAGCAACAGATAGAAGGAGGGAAGGAGGAATGAAAGAAGGAAGGAAGAATGGAAAGAAGGAGATAGAAGGAGGGAGGGATGGAGGAAGGGGACAGATAGAAGGAGAAAGGAAAGAAGGAGACAGAAGAAGGGAGGAGGGAGGGTGGGAGAGAGGAAGGAAGGAAGGCTCAAGGTTGACTCAGCCTTCCGTCCTTTCAAAGGTAGGTAAATTGAGGACCCAGTTTGTGGGGGCAATAAGCTGACTTTGTATAAATATACAAAAGGATGAAGGCTATTGCTTAGCGCATTGTAAGCCGCCCTGAGTCTCTGGAGAAGGGCGGCATATAAATCAAATTAAAAAAAAAAAAAAAGGAAGGAGACAGATAGAAGGAGGGAAGGAAGGAGGGAGGGTGGGAGGGAGGAAGAAAGGAAAGAAGGGAGACAGAAGGAGGGAGGGAGAGAGGAAGGGAGGAAGAAAGGAAGGAAGGAGAAGGAGGGAGGGAGGGAGGAAGGAGAAAGGTAGAAGGAGGGAGGGAGGGAGGAAAGAAGGGGATACATAGAAGGAGGAAGGAAGAAAGGAAGGAAGGAAAGAAGGAAGGAAGGAAGAAGGAAGGAAGGAGGGAGGGAGGGAGGGAGGGAGGGAGGGAGGGAGGGAGGGAGGGAAAGGAATTATTCGATGCCAACTCTCATTTTCCTTCTCGTTCACGTAGGCGGACATGCCTCTTTGACGAGCCCCCCCCTTACCAACGGCTGCCCCAAAAAGCATCAAAAGCAAAAACCAAAACCAAAAATGATGATGAACATGATTGGACTCAAAGGTGTAATAATAATTACAACCCAACTATTCCCGACTATTTCTCTTTCCAGTCCAGGAGAGAAATCCCGTGTCTTGAGGCAGCTGATTTACTGGCTTCAAAAAAATGTCTGCTGAACATCCCCCCAGCCACGCCAGGATTTAGCTGGCAGACCTGCTGCGCCCTGCTGTCTTCTGGAGCGGAGCTGGAGAACCAGATGATGAGATGTTTCTTACAGTATATCTACCAACCGTCAAGGACTTAACCTTGCCCCTCTCCAACAGTGGTGGAATTCAAATTTGTTTACTACTGGTTCTGTAGGCGTGGCTTGGTGGGCGTGGCAGGGGAAAGTTACTGCAAAATCCCCATTCCCACACCACTCCAGTGGAAGGATACTGCAAAATCCCCATTCCCTCCCCACTCCTGGAGGAAGGATATTGCAAAATCTCTCTTCCCACCGCATTCCAGGGGAAGGATACTGCAAAATCCCCATTCCCTCCCCACTCCTGGGGGAAGGATATTGCAAAATCTCCATTCCCTCCCCACTCCAGGGGAAGGATACGGCAAAATCCCCATTCCCACCCCACTTCTTGGGGAAGGATACTGCAAAATCCCCATTCCCTCCCCACTCCTGGGGGAAGGATATTGCAAAATCTCCATTCCCTCCCCATTCTGGGGCCAGCCAGAGATGGTGTTTGCCGGTTCTCTGAACTACTCAAAATTTCCGCTACCGGTTCTCCAGAACCTGTCAGAACCTGCTGGATTTCAACCCTGTCTCTAACCCATCTCCCCTGCCATATCTTTGAAAGCTCCTTGTGTTGCCCTCCCCAACACACACACACACACACACACACACACACACACACACACACACAGAAAGAGAGAGAGAGAGAGAGAGAGAGAGAGAGAGAGAGAGAGAGAGAGAGAGAGAGAGAGAGAGAGAGACCCCTCTGCCAGCCACCTCCCTTGTGATCCACTCAGCCCAGAATTGCCTCTTCTCCGGGCAATCAGCCGATGAAAATTTAATGACGGTTTCTTTCAAGCCATTTGATCATGGCCTCTCGGCTGCCTGCCGCACCCCACCTGCCGGCTGGAGAGGCTCTTTTAATGGAACCTCAGGTTGGCCCTCCCGCGATGTGTTAATGAGGTTCTTGCTTGAAGGGGAGGGGGGGGGAAGGAAGAAGTAACAGCTCTCCTATATCTTCCTAACCTTCCCACCCCATTCCTCCCCTCCTTCTTGGTCTCACTTCTATTCTTTCTCTTTCTCTCTCCACCCCTTCTTTTTAAACCGCTCCTTCGTCTCCTTAAGTGTAGCTTCTGGCATTTCGAACTCCGTAATTGGCTCCGTGTTACTTCAGCCAGCCATTCTCCCTCTAGGTAAAGAGGCGGACCACCTGATCACGACCCTCCTCCCTCCCTCCTTTCATCTTGGACACTTCCCCTCCCCAAAGAGCCTCCCGCACCACCAGTCCATTAATAATGGATGGTCCCTTGACCCACCGCAGCTCTTTCTAGGCGGATATCTGTAGCCCTGCAAACAAACGGCCCCAAATCGATGGCGACGCAGAGCTGGCAAAGCAAACAGCAGGACAAAGTCATCCTGAAGCGAGAATAAAAAGTTGGGGAAAGCTCCAGGTGAAGATCAATAGGATTGGCTCAGAAATTCTACTCTTCCACCTGTCTCTTTGTCTGTGCCAGGGATCGGTAACCTTAAACACTCAAAGAGCCACAGAGGTCTTAACCGCAAGCCCCCGTTCAATTCTGGAGCCGACCGGAAGTCCAGTTCCCCCATCATAGTCTCGTCCTAGCACGGCGTCCTTTTTCCTCTACCTGTCCTAACCGAAAGCCCTATCAATTGTGGAGCCGACCAGCAACAGGGAGCCGCAGCAGAGGGATGAAAGAGCCACATGCGGCTCCAGAGCCACGGGCTGCTGACCCCTGGTCTGTGGAGATTCTCAAGTCCTCCAGGTCATGATTGTCCCAAAGGTGCTTTTTCAAGAGCTTGTTTTTTCTTTGAAGACGTTTTGCTTCCCATCCAAGAAGCTTCTTCAGTAAGTGAATCTTCAGAGCTGAAGAAGCCTTTTGGGTGAGAAGAGAAGTTTATCACCGACCTTGATATAATTAGACAAACTGCCAAAGGCTTCTCTTGGCAAAAGTTCAGAAGCAGAAGACGCCGACAAGAAATGAATACAGTGAAACAAGAAGCAAATCTCTCAACGTTGTTTTCCAGCAAAGAGGCCAAGAGCCATTGCTGGTCTTTTGGGAGCCTTATGGGAGGGGCCAATCATCTCCTGGCCTTACTCCTGAGTCGTCCTCTCTGCTTTAGCTGCTTCTGCCTTCTGGCAGCTCTTCTCATGCGTGCACTAGGAACAGGCTCCTCCTGTTACTCTGCCTCTCTACTGTCAGGCTCTGGAGGCTCCGAAGTCCGCACATCACTTCCCGATGGCCCTGGCCCCATCTCTGCCTCCGACGCAGAGCCCTCCTCCGGGCCTTCCCCAGCCTCCACGACTGACCCATGTTCTTCCTCAGCCTCCTCGCTGTCCGACTCCGCTGCCAGCTCCGCAGGCTGCTGGCGGACCACAACATCATTAGAAACACCCAGTTCCTCCAGTTTCATCTTGTGAACACATATCTACACTTAGTTGGAATGCAACTGTTCCCCAAAGAGCAACAGAGAAGAGCCAATCGGTGCAGAGTTGAGATGCAGAGCCCAAGGAAACGATATTCCAAAACTGGTGATGGAATCTATGCAGAAAGCGAACCCAGGAAAACATGCACAGCCTTACACACGCACACACACACATACACACACACTTAAAAGCCAGAACCCGATACATGTATTGATTTGTGATAGCGAAGAGGCGGTGCCGGTCGGCTGAGCGCTGAATAGCTGAGCACCAAATGCTCAATTGCTCAGACAGCTAAATCCAGATTCTGATGGGCAGGAAAAACATCCATTTGACCCAGATCTAAAATTTCTCTGGAGGCTTTTGGGGAACAACCCGAATCTGTAGTGCTCCCAAGGACTGCACCAATTGAGCTCGTTTTGTGCGTGTGTGCGTGCTAGGTGGGAGAGACAATGGACTTTCACATGAAACTGAAATTAAAACCAAAAAGAAAAATAAAACTATGTTTTTGATGTTTGTGAGGAAATTGCCTGAAACCAACTAGGAGTGTTCTCACCGGCTCCTTCATGCCACCACCTGCCTGTCCTTCCCAAGGTCAGCCTGGGAACGAGTCTACTCTACACAGGATGCTTTTTGACAAGACTGTACTCCAAAGGCTACAGTTTAATTCTGATCACAGTCACTCCATTAAAAGTCATGCACACAAGCTCCTTTCCTTTCCTTTCTTTTCCTTTCCTTTCCTTTCCTTCCCTTTCCCTTCCTTTCCTTCTATTTTTCTCCTTCTCCTTTCCTTTCCTTTCCTCTCTTCCTCCCTCCCTTCCTTCCCTCTCCCTCCATCTTTCCTCTTTCCTTTCCTTTCCTTTCCTTCCCTTCCCTTCTTCCCTTCTTCCCTTCTTCCCTTCCCTTTCCTTTCCTTCCCTTCTTCCCTTCCCTTCCCTTCTTTTCCTTTCCTTTCCTTCCCTTCTTCCCTTCCTTTCCTTTCCTTCCCTTCCCTTCCCTTCCCTTCCCTTTCCTTTTCTCTTTTTCCTTTCCTTTCCTTTCCTTTCCTTTCCTTTCCTTTCCTTTCCTTTCCTTTCCTTTCCTTTCCGTTCCTTTCCTTTCCTTTCCTTTCCTTTCCTTTCCTTTCCTTTCCTTTCCCTTCCCTTCCCTTCCCTTTCCTTTTCTCTTTTTCCTTTCCTTTCCTTTCCTTTCCTTTCCTTTCCTTTCCTTTCCTTTCCCTTCCCTTCCCTTCCCTTCCCTTCCCTTTTCTCTTTTTCCTTTCCTTTCCTTTCCTTTCCTTTCCTTTCCTTTCCTTTCCTTTCCTTTCCTTTCCTCTTCTCCTTCATCTAACCTATAGAACAAGTTGCCTCCAGAAGTTGTGAATTCTCCAATACTGGATGTTTTTAAGAAGAGATTGGCCAACCATTTGTCTGAAATGGTGTAGGGTTTCCTGCCTGAACAGGGGGTTGACTAGAAGACCTCCAAGGTCCCTTCCGTATTGTATTGTATTGCATTGCATTGCATTGCATTGCATTGCATTGCATTGCATTGCATTGCATTGCATTGCATTGCATTGCATTGCATTGCATTCTATTCTATTCTATTCTATTCTATTCTATTCTATTCTATTCTATTCTATTCTATTCTATTCTATTCTATTCTATTCTATTCCCCTCCTCTGCTTTCTATTCCTTTCTGTTCTCCAACTTTCTCTCAAACCTAGACTTCCCTTCATATTTTGCATTACCTGGGCTCCCCATCTTAGTCCCACAAAGATTATTCACCTCTGATGGAGAACTGTAATTCTGGGGGCCACTAGTATTCTAGACCCCGCATCTAAGCTTTGTCCTATTCTCACACTGCATCAAGAGAGTCTCCCCTGAACCTCCTCATCCTCCCCAAGCCTCCAAGTTAGGCTTTGCTCATTTCTCCCTCATTCATTTTTCTGTTCACGCTCAGCTTCGGGAGAAGGTCACTGCTGCCTTTTCTCCAACACCCTCATTCCACCGAGAAGGCAAAAGGTGTGCGAGTCATTTCTCATTGCAGGGAAATATGAACAGCTGTCTGGTGCCAACTATTACAGCCAGCCAAATGCTGTCGAGACTACAGGCGTTTGCCATGAATGAAAATGAAGAGGGGCAGGAACTGGAAAGAAAAAAAATATATATGTGTAAACTGAAAGCTAGAAGCCCGTGAGTACAATTTAGAATAAGAGAATAACAGAGGAACAGAAGGGACCTTGGAGGTCTTCTGGAAACCTTACACCCGTGATGGTGAACCTGTGGCACGTATGCCACAGGTGACACGCGGAGCCATATCTGTGGGCACGCAAGCATTGCCTTAGCTCAGCTCTTGTGCATATGCACGCACTGGCCAGCTGATTTTGGGGCCTTTCGGGACCACCGGAAGTTGGGAAACAGGCCGTTTCCGGCCTCCAGAGGGCCTCTTGGAAGCTGGGGAAGGCTGTTTTCGTCCTCCCCAGGTGCCAAGAAAGCCTCTGGAGCCTGGGGAGGGTGAAAAACGGGCCTACCTGGCTCACCGTGCCATTGTGTGCCAAAAGTGGAGGGAGTGCGGAAGGGCACATGCGCATGAGTGGGGGGGTGCATTTAATTATGGGTGTGGGCATGTGTGTGCGGGAACTCCCCGCTCTCCCTCCCTCCCTCTCTTTCTCTCTCCCTCTCTCTTTCCCTCTCTCTCTTTCCCTCTCTCTCTTTCCATCTCTCCCTCCCTCCCTCTTTCTTTCTCTCTCTTTCTCTCTCCCTTTCTCCCTCCCTCCCTCCCTCTCTCCCTCCCTCTCCCTCTTTCTCTCTCCCTCTCTTTCTCTCTCTCCCTCTCCCTCTCTCCATCTCTTCCTCTCTCCCACTCTCTCTCTCCCTCTCTCTTTCCCTCTCTCTTTTTCACTCTCTCCTTCTCTCCCTCCCTCCCTCTCTTTCTTTCTCTCTCTCTCTCTCCCTTTCTCCCTCCCTCTCTCTCTTTCTCTCTCCCTCTCTTTCTCTCTCTCCTTCTCTCCGTCTCTTCCTCTCTCCCACTCTCTCTCTCCCTCTCTCTCCCCCAACATGCTATTATTTATATAACATTTGCAAGAAAAAAAAAGATATTTGCAAATTGTTTACCTGCCAGCAACTAGCTGGGCTATGCCACCACCAACAATAACAACAATAACAACAACAACACAACTCTCCCACCCTTCCGTGCAAAAGCTAAGCAAACAAACGGAAAGCAAAAAAGAAGAGAAGAGAAGGAAAAGGCGTACTAAAGGAAGAACAAATGGACACTTCCCTTTGATTAGGAACCAACGTATAAACAACCAGGAAGGCATTAAGAATTAATCAGATACTAACCAGATGCATTTAACATTCGATCTTAACATAATCTGTAATAGCTCCAGCAACTGCCTGCTGCAGACGTAGAGAGCAATTTTCAAAGGCCCATCACACTAATTGCAAAGGTCTTCGTCAAGTCACCGCTTGGATAGCTCATCTTCTGTTTGATCACCGAGAAAATACATTTGTTTTTCTTGTCTGGTCTTGCTTTTAAAAAAAAAAGCTGATAGGGCAATTTCACAGATTTCTTTTTTTTTTTCCCCTGAAACCCACTTCATTTTCGTACAATGATGTTTGTCTGGGCAAGATTTTGAGGGCCAGGAGACAAGGAGTAGTCCTGTTAATTGGTGATGTCCTGTTGCAAACAGGGTGGAGTTATGGCATCCGCATGGGAGGCAGCCCAGATGTGAAATCCAGCAGTTTCTGACAGGTTCTGGAGAACCGGTAGCAGAAAATTTGAGCAGTTCGGAGAACCAGAAAATACCACCTCTGGCTGGCCCCAGAGTGGGGTGGGAATGGAGATTTTGCAATATACTTCCCCTGGAGTGGGTTGGGAATGGGGATTTTACAATATCCTTCCCCTGCCATGCCCACCAAGCCACAGAACTGGTAGTAAAAAAATTTGGATTTCACCACTGATAGGCAGGGATGATTTTCTAACATTTTCCTGGGTTTTGAGAAGTTAAACCTAAGTAAGTGGGAGATGTTGGGTAAAGGGGAAGGAAATGAATTTGTCACTGAAAAATTATTTTTTCTGAAACATCCACTTTCTGATTTGACCATGTCCGGGTTTCCTTTTGAAATGTCCTCATAGGACTTCTTGGATGCGATGCGTCTGACGTAATCTGTAAGGTTTCCATGCAGCTTGTCAACCCACAAAACTATTTATTTATTTATTTATTTATTTATTTATTTATTTATTTATTTATTTATTTATTTATTTATTTATTTATTTATTTATTTATTTATTTATTTATTTATTTATTTATTTATTTATTTATTTATTTATTTATTTATTTATTTATTTATTGGTTCGATTTATATGCCACCCTTTCTCCGGAGACTCAGGGCGGCTTACAATGCCTTAAGCATTGTATATACCTGCTTAGTAGGGCTTTCGCCTCCCCCCTCCAAGCGGTGTTCTTCTTTTTTTATACAAAGTCAGCTTATTGCCCCCACAATCCGAGTCTTCATTTTATCTACCTCGGAAGGATGGAAGGCTGAGTCAACCTTGAGCCTGGTGAGATTTGAACTCGCAGTAATTGCAGGCAGCTGGTGCTACTTAACAGCACTTTAGTCTGCTGCGCCACCAAGGCTCTTGGTGCCAAGGCAAAACTAGCACTGATGATGTTACCTACTTTGAGTCATGAACAAGCAAGCTCAGAGAGCACTAAGGACCCCACAGGTCAACCCTGAGCTACAAATTAGGAAATTGCCTGACTAGATGGCTCAGTGGCTAAAGACGCTGAGCTTGT
The DNA here is from genome assembly GCF_059756535.1 of Pantherophis guttatus. Taxonomy (NCBI): domain Eukaryota; kingdom Metazoa; phylum Chordata; class Lepidosauria; order Squamata; family Colubridae; genus Pantherophis; species Pantherophis guttatus. Next base: position 22,426,301 of record NC_142075.1, read on the forward strand.
CGATCAGAAAGGTCAGCAGTTTGGCAGTTCAAATCCCTAGTACAGATCTCCTGCCTGAGCAGGGGGTTGGATTAGATGACCTCCAAGGTCCCTTCCAACTCTGTTACTGATTTCCTGTTCACCGGACTCAATTCAGCTGGCTTCCCACAATGGAGCCCAGGCACTACAAACATTTTGAGATATCAAAGAATTCTGAATGCTTGTTCGGGGCCCCATCGGGTCCTAAAAGACACCAAGACCAAAAGCAAAGGAGTTTGATTCATTCCTGTAGCCCCTTTTTTTTTAAAAAAAAGATGAAACAATAAGGATGCCGAGAGAGAAAGGTATATCAGTGAAGGAGCGTGCGTCCTTCCAGATCTCCTGTGTTCCTCTCTTGGCGTCTGTCTCGTACCATTTATACAGTTATGACATTTGTCACTAGAGCCGAGGGGTTGGGGGGTTGGGGGTCGGAAATTGCATTTGAACAAAAATCACGGGAAACGCTGGAGTATGAAAGCGGAGGCAGAGCTTCTCGCCATCCAGGCCTTGCCTCTAGGCACAAATGACATTCGAAACAGCAGGCGAGTGACAATGTGCGAGTTTTAAATGAACAGCACTCCAAAGAAAGCTATCACTTCCTGCTTTTGTTCCTGTCCAAGCGGAGCAAACTCAAGAAATGAAGGATTTTCCTCCCCCCCAATCCTCAGCTACGTTCTAGGAGCAAAAGAGAGATGGATTTAATGGGCTTCAAACCAGGAGTGAAATCCAAAATTTTTCCTTACTGGTTCTGTGGGCGTGGCTTGGTGGGCGTGGCAGGGGAAGGATATTGCAAAATCTCCATTCCCACCCCACTCCAGGGGAAGGACACTGCAAAATCTCCATTCCCACCCCACTGCAGGGGTAGGAAACTGCAAAATCCCCATTCCCTCCCCACTCCAGGGGTAGTATACTGCAAAATCCCCATTCCCTCCCCACTCCAGGGGTAGTATACTGCAAAATCCCCATTCCCTCCCCACTCCTGGGGGAAGGATATTGCAAAATCTCCATTCCCTCCCCACTCCAGGGGAAGGATACTGCAAAATCTCCATTCCCTCCCCCCTCCAGGGGAAGGATATTGCAAAATCCCCATTCCTATCCCACTCCAGGGGAAGGATTCTGCAAAATCTCCATTCCCTCCCCACTCCAGAGGAAGGATATTGCAAAATCCCCATTCCCATCCCACTCCAGGGGAAGGATACTGCAAACCCTCCATTCCCTCCCCACTCCAGAGGAAGGATATTGCAAAATCCCCATTCCCTTCCCACACCAGGTTCTCTAGAACCTGTTAGAACCTGCTGGATTTCACCCCGCTTCAAACCCGTGTCTGCCACCAGCTTAGTATGGCTAGTCCTCGACGTACAACCACAATTGAGCCCAAAAGTTCGGTTGCTAAGCGAGACAGTTGCTACATGAATTTTGCCCCATTTTACAACCTTTCTTGCCACCGTTGTTAAGCAAATCCCACAGTTGTTAAGTTAGTAACACGGCTGTTAAGTGAATCTGGCTTCCCTGTTGACTTTGCTCGTCAGATGGTCGCCAAAGGGGGATGCCACGATTGCAGGACACGGCAACCGTCCTAAACACACCCCAGTTGTCAAGCATCTGAATTTTGATCACATGACCATGGGGATGCTGCCATGGTCATAAGTGTGAAAAACGGTCACAAATCAAGCTTTGGGAAAGGTTAGGAAAAAAAATATTTTGAATCTGAACTGGGGATATGGAACTCCAAATAACTCAGGTTCAGTAGGAGAAGAGCAAGCAGAAATGGCGGGAGGAGTTAAGGGAGTCATCGGCCCAGAATCATTACGTTCCCACAAATGGTCTAAACCCAATCTCTCTTGAATACTGTCGACCGTTATCTGGTGCCAATTTAGTTCTGAACTTTAGTTGACTAGATTCCTGTTTATTGCTTGAGCAATAAATTTTCTGAACTGCAACATAACTTACGGCCCTGATTCTTTGCGCCTGACACGTCTCATCCATCTTCGTCAAGGCTCTTGCAACTGTCCCTGCTGAGCCTTGCCACTAGATTCCATCACAGTCCATCTTTCACCATGGCAACCCAAGCTGGGATCGTGTTTCCCATCCCACCTGAGGTCAAAGAGGCAGAGAGGAATCCAGGTAGCTCACCCACTCCCCCGGGTAGGAGGTTTGCAGGAGCAATTGTGAAATAGTCATGCAGGATGCATCAGGTGTCTTCTTCCAAGACGTCTATTTCAGTAACCATGGGGAAGAAAGCGAGGCGGAATGATCTCCGCTGTGATTTGAAAGGATGCTGATTTGATCTCCAGGAGTACGAAACGGGGCATTAAGAGGAACAGCAAATGGTGGCCTAGCAATGGCCTTGGGAGAGCAGAACCTTCTAATGAGTCAGTTGCTAGGCATCTGCTGTTAGCAACGGATCCTTCTAAGCTGAATAAGCAGGAGGAATTAGCAAGATGCTAATGATGGGTGGGAAGCAGGAACAAAGCTGCAGTCGTCTGGTGAAACTGGTGAAGGGAGAGAGGAAGAGGAAGAGGAAGAGGAAGAGAGGAAGAGGAAGAGAGAAAAAAGAGAGAGAGTAAGAGAAAGAGAAAGAAAGAGAAAGAGAAAGAGAAAGAAAGAAAAAGAAAGAGAAAGAGAGAGGGAGAGGGAGAGAAAGAGAAAGAGGGAGGGAAAGAGGAAGAGAAGAGAAAGAGCAAGGGAGGGAGAGAGACTCTTAAAATAGCCCCTTTTAAAAGCTTCCATCCTGCTCACTCGCAGAAACAGGAGTGTTGATTTATTTATCAATGATATTTGCTTACTTTCCCTACAAGAAAATCCGATTAAAGATCTATTAATAATAGAAGAACAGATGATCCTTCGGACTGGAAATAAACTTTGAATAGGGGGGCCAAGAATGAAACCTCTCTATATTTTTAAAGCTCTAAATATTTAGAATGGAGGAAGGCAAAAAGGATGAACGAACGAACGAACGAACGCTGAGATCATCGGTGGATTCGTAAGAGGATTCTCTCTTTCCAGGAGAGAAACATGGAAAGAGGCCAACTTTTATAGCTAAGCCAAGTCTGCGTTGGTGAAAGACAATGCTTTGAATCCACAGCTGACTGGCGAATTCTGAGAGTTGAAGTCCACAAGTCTAGAGGGAGAGCTCTTGCCTCACAATCAGGAGGTTGGGAGTTTGATCCTAGGTAGAGGCGGAGGTAGGGTTTCCTGCTTGGGCAGGGGGTTGGACTAGATCAGGGGTCTCCAACCTTGGCAACTTTAAGCCTGGCGGACTTCAACTCCCTGGGGGATTCTGGGAGTTGAAGTCCCCCAGGCTTAAAGTTGCCAAGGTTGGAGACCTCTGGACTAGATGACCTCCAAGGTGCCTTCCAACTCTGTTAATCTGTTGAAGGTGGATCTTGGCCTCATTCTGCAAGGCTATTCTTAGATCTTTCTTATGCCAGATGTTTTGTTTTTTTTTTCATTTTATTAAATTTGTATACCGCCCTACTCCCAAAGGACTCAGGGCGGTGAACAGCCATAAAATAAAACATATAAATACAAAATTTAAAATAGAGATAAAACAAATTAAATAAATTTGGCTGAACCATTTTAAAACCCCAATTTAAAACCAAATTTAAAATTCCCATTTAAAAAGAGGAAAAGTTTAGGTCAGGCCAGCTTGATGGAATAGGAACGTCTTAAGCGCGCGGCGGAAGGTACGCAGATCTGGAATCCTCCGTATGGTGTTGGGCAGGGTGTTGGGCAGGGTGAGACAGAACTGCAAAGTCTTCAAGTGGCCAAGGTTGGACACCCACCCCGGATGTAGAAGGAGACGTATGTCCCTTTGTGGTTGAAGATGAAGACGTTGAAAGCTTCTAAGAGGTAATAATTTGAGGCAGCCACCTCCAAAAAGCCATTTCTCTTCTACGGCTCTGAACGATTTCCCTTCTCAAACAGCTGCTCCCTTCCTCCAGCCAACCAAACAGTGTATTTATTAGTTCAACAGTACAGATTTACCGAGGCTGCGGGCAAACCCTGAGGCTTAATGAGACAGGATTCCCGGAGGGTTGATAGCTTTTGAAGCAACCCTCCCATTGACCTGCAACCAACTTGCCTTTTCTCACGTGGTCTCTTCGCCCCAAGGATAAGTCATCACCTGATTTCTATAGCCTGAACCTGTCCAAAATTCAAAGAAGGCCATTCCCAACTCTTTATTTCTCCCAGTTCTTAAGCCAAGACTATTTCAATGTCTCCATAACCCAACTTCCCGTACGAAGATTAGTTTTCTGAACAACTTACAGTGTTTTCATAAGGCGTGGGGTCTTTGGTGCACCCTGAGTTTAGTTGTTGTTTTCTTCCAGATGTTTCGTTTCCCAGCTAGGGCTCATCACCACAAGGGTTTCAGTTATCTAGTTGGGTAATTAAACATCTGGAAGAGAACAACCAAGCTCAGAGAGCATCAAGCAACCCCACAGATCAACTCCCAGCTAGAAATATTCTCTTCTGTTGGTTTTATAAGGGACATGGGAGAGAGAAACAGAAAAAATCATTTGGTGGAGGTTTGATTCAGATGATAAATGGGAAAAATAAAATCCTGAAAATGACCAGCATGACACTCTGAGGCCGGGAAGGAGGAGGAGGAGAAGGAGAAGGAGAAGGAGAAGGAAGAAGAGGAGGAGGAGGAGGAGGAGGAGGAGGAGGAGGAGGAGGAGGAGAAAAAATAATATTATTTGGGGGACCCAGGAGGAGGAGAACGAGGAAGAAGATAAGAGGAGGAGGAGGAGGAGGAGGAGGAGGAGGAGGAGGAGGAGGAGGAGGAGAAAAAGAAGAAATAATATTATTATTTGGTGGACCCAGGAGGAGGAAGAGAAGAAGAAGAAGAAGAAGAAGAAGAAGAAGAAGAAGAAGAAGAAGAAGAAGAAGAAGAAGAAGAAGAAGAAGAAGAAGAAGAAGAAGAAGAAGTAGTAGTAGTAGTAGTAGTAGTAGTAGTAGTAGTAGTAGTAGTAGTAATATTCTTTGGGGGACTGCAGGCAGCTGGTGGACTGACCACTCAGGAGGAGGAGGAGGAAGAGGCTCTCATCAACCCCAAAAGGACAAATGACCACATTCCTATTTCATCACCGCACCCTCAGGGTCTCTTTCTCAAAATGCCCAGCGTGGTTTCCAGCAAACAAGCAAGCAAGCAAACAAACAAACAAAGCTTTCTACTCCTTAATTACTTCAAAATGTGGTTGGACCTCCTGTGCTTTTGTAGCCTCCCAGTCTCCCAGCCTGCCAAAGAACCGTCGTATTTCTGTTTTCCTTTGTCTTTCAGCAGAAGAGAAGGTCCGAATCCATCAAATCTCACTTCTTGCTAGATCGCTTTTCTAGCCGGGCGCATTTATTTACGATTGATCTATAGAATGTCTGCCTTTCGCTGTTGTTTATCCCTCTGCAGATCATTAAATCCTTCCACCCCCACCACCCCCATTGGTAAAGCTGGGTGTAAAAGATGTTTTCGTGCCGAAAATGCAAAATCGTTTGTTTTGTTTTCTTCCTGGGATTCCCAAAGGCTGCCACTTCTGGGCTTTGGGACCTCACCTCTGAAGTCTGAAGGAGCTTTGCAAACCGTTGGGGTCCTGGAGAACCAAGCTCCGCTCGGCTCCCTCCTGCTTCCAAGAGGCTTTCTTCTGATCCCCAACCCACTCAGCAATGCCCTTTCAATTAATCAGGCAGCCCACACAGCTAGGCTATAATTGAGTCCCATGGTGCCCTGATTAGACACCCCACCAAGGGGGAAACTCTCGGCTGCTCGGCTATATTTCTTCAACGCAAAAAAATGTAGAACGTCGAACGCTTCTGGTTCTGCAACCCAACAAGAGGGAAACAGACTTCAGAGGATCACTAGAACTGCAGAAAAAACCATGGCTACCAACCTGCCTTCCATGGAGGACCTGTATCCTGCACCAAACTGATTTTAAACTTAATATCAGCAGCTAGGCTGTTGGTAGCGCAATACTGGAAGACAGACTCTTTGCCTACTATTGAAGAATGGACATTGAAAGTAGCGAATTTAGCGGAAACGGCGAAAATTTCTGCGTATTTGAAGGACTATACACAAGAAAGATACATATCGGAATGGAGAAGATGGATTGATTATATTCAAAATAAGTATCAGACAAGAAAATATCAAATAGCTTATGAATGAATGTTAAACTCTAGAAGTATTATGGTTAACCATAGTGGAGTTAAGGTTTCAGGGGGGGATTTGGTAGTTTAAGAATAGTTAGGTTAATTTAGTTTATGATTGTTAATCGAAATACCCTGTATTTTGCTCTGGGAAGTCTGGGGGTGGGGAGGGTGGGATGGGAAGGGGGGAAGGGATGTGGGGGTGGTTGGGAGGGGAAAAGGGTGGGGGGAATATTGGGGGGGGATTTTCTTTGTAAAACTTTTTAATAAAAAAAAAAAGAGAGAGAGCTGTGAAAATATTTACAGACCTCTCACATCCTGGACATAAACTGTTTCAACTCCAATGCTATAGAGCACTGCACACCAAACTGGTTGGGTGGCTTTGGGCCAATCACCAGGAAACAGTGAGTTCTAGTCCCATTTTAGGCAGGAAAACCAGCTAATCACCAGGAGATGTGAGTTCTAGTCCTGCCTAAGCCATGAAAACATACTGGAGGACTAGGTCAAGTCGTTCTCTTCTCAGCCCAAACAACTTCATAGTGTTGTTGTCGTAGGGAAAATAGGAAGAGGGATGAGTATTATTGGCTGCCTTATTCGTAAAAATAATACAGGCGGGGGGGGGGAAAGTGTAACAATAAAGAAAAATAAATAAAATTCAGAATGTTTGCAGAAGTTTGGGGGGTGGGAAACATACTCACACAATGACATACGGGTGGGGGACATTTCCCTTGCGAGTTGAGGGCAGGTTGGAGGCACTGTGGAGCACGAAGGTGATGGATTCCTTTTCGGGATTAGCCAGGTGCCACTCATTTGTGTGGGACGTCAACGCGGCTTGTCCTGGTCCAGCTGGATCTTCTTTCACCTGCCAGGTGGAAGCCAGAGAAAAAAATTGAAACCTGTGGATGGAGGTCTGATCTTCTATCAGAAGGAGGAAGGAATGGCAAGTTCATTGGAGTCGGTTTCCTTCCACGGGTTCAATCACCACCGTAGCTCCATTTCTGGAAGTAGAAGATGCCACGGACACTTTCAGGAGCTCCTCAAACAGGGGATTACGGGAGGCGGAAGCATCTATCTGAGTTGGGTTACAATGAGGACCAGAAGTTGCATTGTTAAGCAAGACAGTTCTTTGTTTGTTTTCCACATTTCTGAACCGACCATCTTCCTTAAAGAGGGACTGTTCTTAAGTGAAACACTGGTTGTTAAATGAATCCAGCTTCCCCCTCCCTCCACCCATTTACTTTGCTTGTCAAGAAACCATCTGGGAAAGTTACAAATGATGATCACTGGATGGATAGATGGATAGATGGATGGATGGATGGAAGGAAGGAAGGAAGGAAGGAAAAGGAGAGGAGGAAAGAAGGAAAGGAAAGAAGGAAGGAAGAGGGAGGGAGGGAAGAAGGAAGGAAGGAAGGAAGGAAGGAAGGAAGGAAGGAAGGAAAAGGAGAGGAGGAAAGAAGGAAAGGAAAGAAGAAAGGAAAAGGGGGGAGGGAGGGAGGAAAGAAGGAAGGAGGGAAGGAAGGAGGGAAGGAAAAGGAGAGGATGAAGGAAAGAAGGGAAGAAGGGAAGGAAGGAAGGAAGGAAAAAGGAAGGAGGGGAGGGAGGGAGGGAGGGAGGAAAGAGGCTCCATACTTTGTTTCATGTGACTGTTAATCCTAACAACTATAGTGTTGTAAATACACACACACAAACACACACACACAGAAAAGCGAGGCAAGAGTTAAATGTTTCAGCTTCCTTGACTTGCAAATGAAGGATGGGGGAAGATGCTCTTCATCACCTTTTCATTAGCGCTTCATCGACAGCCATTCCCAAGAGTTTGAAACACCCCCCCCCAATCTAAAGGAAGATGCTTGGCTACCCCAAATTATTCCACACTCCAACAGTTCCTTACATGCCCTCCTTTTATTCCACTGGTGGAAATCGTGAGGGATGACTGGAAAAAACGCCTCTCTGGATGGCAGGTCTGGAAAACGGAGGGCGGCGGGAGGGGGGGGGGCACTGCTAGCTTTTCCGAGAAATACCTCCACCTCATTTTATGTGCAGCTGACATGTTGCTTCTAATCCAGCCAAAGCCGAGACTGAGACTAAAAGCTTCCAGGCTGCGTTAAGCAATTACGTCTCGATTACCGCCAAAGGTTAGAGGAGACCAGGAGAAGAGATAAGGCCTGGTTCCTGGCGGGAGAAAGCAGGGCAGCCACTTTTGCTGAGCGTACAATAAAAAGATGGAAGGAGGGAGGAAGGAAGGGAGGGAGGGAGGGAAGAAGGGAGGGAGGGAGACAGAAGCGAAGGAAGGAAGGAAGGAAGGAAGGAAGGAAGGAAGGAAGGAAGGAAGGAAGGAAGGAAGGAGACAGAAATAAAAAGGAAGAAGGGAGGGAGGGAGGGAGACAGAAAGGGGAAGGGAGGGAGGGAGGGAGACAGAAGGGAAGGAAGGAAGGGAGACAGGGGGAGGGAGGGAGGGAGAAAGGAAGGAAGGAAGAAGAGAAGGAAGGAAGGAGACAGAAATAAAAAGGAAGAAGGGAGGGAGGGAGGGAGACAGAAAGGGGAAGGAAGGGAGGGAGGGAGAAAGGAAGGAAGGAGAGAGGGAAGAAAAGAAATAGAAGGAGGAAGGCTGGAAGGAAAGAAGGGAAGAAATTTTGAGGGGAGGGGAAGGAAAGAAGCAAGGAAGGAAAATTCTAAGACCAAAAACTGGTTTCCTCTGCAGTTCATGATGTACTAAAGGAGTTGGTGGCTACATTTTTCATATAAACTGTCAAACTATTCAGTAAGTCTGCACTACTATTAATCTTCTCATCGTTCCCACCACCCATCTCCTCCCACTTATGACTGTATGACTGTAACCTTGTTGCTCGTATCCTTACGATTTATATTGATATTGTTTCCTGATTGCTTATTTGTACCCTATGGCTATCATTAAGCGTTGTACCGTATGATTCTTGACGAACGTATCTTTTCTTTTATGTACACTGACATCATATGCACTAAGACCAATTCCCTGTGTGTCCAATCACACTTGGCCAATAAAGAATTCTATTCTATTCTGTTCTATTCTTCTGTTCTATTCTATTCTATTCTATTCCTTATTCTATTCTATTCTATCCTATTCTACTCTACTCTACTCTACTCTACTCTATTCTATTCTATTCTATTCTATTCTATTCTATTCCTTATTCTATTCTATTCTACTCTACTCTACTCTACTCTACTCTACTCTATTCTATTTATTCTATTCTATTCTATTCTATTCTATTCTATTCTACTCTACTCTACTCTACTCTACTCTATTCTATTTATTCTATTCTATTCTATCCTATTCTACTCTACTCTACTCTACTCTACTCTACTCTACTCTATTCTATTCTATTCTATTCTATTCCTTATTCTATTCTACTCTACTCTACTCTACTCTATTCTATTTATTCTATTCTATTCTATTCTATTCTACTCTACTCTACTCTACTCTACTCTACTCTACTCTATTCTATTTATTCTATTCTACTCTACTCTACTCTACTCTACTCTATTCTATTCTATTCTATTCCTTATTCTATTCTACTCTACTCTACTCTACTCTATTCTATTTATTCTATTCTATTCTATTCTATTCTATTCTACTCTACTCTACTCTACTCTACTCTACTCTATTCTATTTATTCTATTCTACTCTACTCTACTCTACTCTACTCTACTCTATTCTATTCTATTCTATTCTATTCCTTATTCTATTCTACTCTACTCTACTCTACTCTATTCTATTTATTCTATTCTATTCTATTCTATTCTACTCTACTCTACTCTACTCTACTCTACTCTACTCTATTCTATTTATTCTATTCTACTCTACTCTACTCTACTCTACTCTATTCTATTCTATTCTATTCTATTCCTTATTCTATTCTACTCTACTCTACTCTACTCTACTCTATTCTATTTATTCTATTCTATTCCTTATTCTATTCTACTCTACTCTACTCTACTCTATTCTATTTATTCTATTCTATTCTATTCTATTCTATTTATTCTATTCTACTCTACTCTACTCTACTCTATAAAATGCACATGTATGCAAGAGAGAGAGAGAGAGAGAGAGAGAGAGAGAGAGAGAGAGAGAGAGAGAGAGAGAGAGAGAGAGAGAGAGAGAGAGAGAGAGAGAGAGAGAGAGAGAGAGAGAGAGAGAGAGGTTTTATCTCTTTGGTGCCCTTTCCAGGAAGTTCTGCATTATACAACAGCAGGCACTCGGTCGATTCAGGGCTGGTTCTTTTGAAAGTTCCCATCTTGTGGCCTTTGCCAGAGCTGAGTTGGACAAGCACTCAAGAAGTCACCCCGGGAGCCCTCTATCCACGGTTGGTCCACCCTCTGCAAATAATAAAGACGCGGTCAAATGAAAGGCTGACGTCCTTCTGGGCCTTGAAGGGGTCGGGGGCAGAATGAATAAAAGATGAAACATTAAAAGAAACCGAGAGAAGCGGGTATTTATTTATTGATGCCTTTGCTCTCCTTGCTGCCTCTCTTCCAAAGGACCCTATGGTATATAAGGACCTTCCAATTTGAAATTTCCAAAATGTGTGAGGTTGATGGACCGGAGAGCTAAGAATTGGCCCCAAATCTCCCAACCCAATATGGAAAGATTTGAACTAAGGCTTCCTGGCCTTCACTCAACATCTGCCAGCCCTTTAAGGCAGCCCAAACCCGAAGCACAAACCAGGAGTACTGATGCTACCTTTTATTGTAGGTAATTTCAGCAACACAATCTTGGAAGTCTGAAAATGCTTCCCCATTCCTTTACCTGAAGGTGCTTTTTCCAAAAGTCTTCAAGGGCACCCTTCCCCCCAAAAAATCATAGGAAATACTCTACTACCAGTAGTTGAGAAGGAAGTCCTAAGATCTGTAGGAAGTTAGCACCCACCCCTCTCCTAGAAGAATGAAATATGCTAGGAAATATTAAAAAAGCAGAATATTATATTTCCCTGGATGAGAAATGGAGAAACATATTTTTTTTTTGAGGCAGGAAGCAGACTCACTCTTAATAGCCCCCACCCTCCTCAATAGCCCACAACAGATGTCCGCACTTAAAAGATAAAAAGATAGCTAGGTCTATTCATAAGCAAATACCCTCACTCAAGATCCAGCAACGGTAGGATTAGCCCTCTACCTATCTAGCAACAGAACTCACCATATGGCACCTGGGAAGATTACATCAGCCAGCAAGATTCAACCAAGCTTGGGACTCAAAAGACAACCTACAAAGTTAGGTTGCATGGCCCCATGGGAGTCTGACAACCAATCAGAATACAAGCTCAAATTCAAAGCCCAACAGAGGCTATAAATATCTCCCTCTCTCCCTCCCTCCTTCCCTCCCTCCCTTTCTCTCTCTCATGTGCTTTTTTGCCCAGGACCTCAAAACTATGTGGTCCTGTCCACCATTAAACCATCCTTCCAAACAGCCACCATGTTTCCAATGTCTTTCTCCCCACTTGGAACTGAACCCAGATGGACATTTCTTCCAACAGATCCAAACCATGCTTGCAAAGCTACCACTTCTTGTCCTCTTGTTTTGGGGGTTCAACCTTGTTTATTTCAAGTCTTCTTGGCTAGTCCTGTTCAATGTCCCTGCTTGAAAGCTTCACGAGACAAGCCTACTTTGGTCCATCTCTCTTCTGTCTTCTCCATCCTCAATCATAACAAAGTCCTTGTCGGTTGCCTTAGATTGCTCTGATATTTCCAGTGGTGGGATTCAAATAATTTAACAACCGGTTCTCTGCCCTAATGACCAGCTGGGTAGTTGTGGCTGGGTGGTCATGTGACTGGGTGGGTGTGGCCAACTCAACATCACTCACGTCGAGGGGCGCTTTGCCTCGCCCAGCCTCTCATGACTGTGGGGATGCTGCAACAGTCGTAAGTGTGAAAAACAGTCATAAGTCACTTTTTTTCAGCTGATCGTTGCATCCCAGCTGGAAGAACTCCAACAGGGGAGAATTTGCTCCCAACAGCAGTGTAATAAGCTTAAAATAACCCTTCCCCTTTAAGAAAGTCAAGCCCCTAATAAAGCAAAGGAAAGTACCAGCAAATCGGGGGATGGGACTCCGGAGAAGCTCAGTAAGTCTGGACGTACTGCCAAGAACCTTTAGCTGTTACAATGTAACAAGGCTTAACCTAGAGGCCGTTTCTATAAGCAGGGCAATAAAGATTAGGCAAGAAACAACACCAGAATATTTCCTTCCTGCCTTCCTTACAGGATTAACCCTGTAAAGTGGAAAAAAACAAAAGGAGATTTCTTCCAACAACCGGTTCTCCAAACTGCTCAGAAAGTTAACAAACGGTTCTGAAGAATAGGCACGAACCGGCTGAATCCCACCACTGGATATTTCTCTCTTTAGACCCAGAATTGCTCCCGAGAACACTTATGCAATCCTACCCTCCTGGAAAGACGTGCATTTATATCATTCCTTTTGGCACAACCAATTTGTACTCATTCTCCTAAAGAAGCCAAGCATAAACCCATATAACAGCCGAATGCATATTCTCTATTTACTCTTGCCTCCGGCTTTATTTTTTTTTATTTTTTATTTTTTTTTCTTCGTCTCTCTTTCTCCTTCCCGGAGTCCTGTTTGAAATGGGAAGCATCTGTAGAGTTTTCTTAGCATTCCTCTCTGAAGCATGAACGAAAACAACGGAGGGAAGGAAGGTTTGAAAGCACAAGGGGGGAAAAAAATAACAACCTTTTGCAAAATTGACGTAGCACTGGAGGCGTTTGCGAAACTGATCAAGCAGGTTGAGACGTTTGGGGAAAAGATGCAGGAGATCAGCCTCTTTATGAGACAGATCAAACCTGGTTTCTTCAGATCTTTTTGTTGATATATCTCCAAACACACCAGCCTGCGTCATTATTTCATACCTTATTCCCACAGAGTCTATTAGGAATGCACTCAATTTTTATTTCAGCCCCAAACCGAGAATTGGATACCTTTAAAAGCTTAATCTGCATTCGTACCAGCCATTGCTTGGATTTATTTTATTTTTCTTTCCTTGCGAAATAAGCTTTATTTTTAAAAAAACCTAATATTAGACAAACTCTTGATCTACTAGGTTACATAAAATGTTCTACTGTAACGGCATACCTTTTTTTATCATCTTTGTTAGGCCAAAGAATTTAACACGGCACTGTCATATAATGTAAATAATACGATGTGACATAAATCTTTATGGCTTTCCATTAAAATGGCAGATAAAGATCCCTGAGTATTAAAGGAGATGGCCGTTTTTAATTTCCTGGCTTTAAAAAAAAAGACCGAGTAGGTATTTTAAGAACCTTACCTAGTTACCCTGAAAAATACCAGTAACAGAATTTGAGAGGAATGAAACGGTTATAAGAAAGAAAGAAAGAAAAAATCTGGGTCATTTTGGTGCCATCCTAAAACACAGCTGCTCCACTTTACATTCTATTTCTAATCTATAATGACATTATATTTATTGCTAACCTACCTTTTTGGTTCCGAAAGAAAAGAAACTGAATCGACTTCGCATGTTGGGTTTTCTGTGGTCTGATTTTTTCTGAAGTCACCAGGTTCCAAAAGAAGAAGGGCGGGGGGGGGGAAGCAAAATAGGAGAGAATTCTCAGTAACATGGATTGATAAAAGGGAGATTTCATGCTACGTTAACTGGAATTCACGAATGGAAGAACATAGGAGAAAATCGGTTCATATCTGCAAAATATGTACTGTAGTATGTCTTGGAGAGCTGGCCATGTGCTGAAATACACACGTCTCAAGATTTTGCAAACCGGTGAAACCAAAAGAGTTTGTGTACTTTCAAGAGCACTCGGATCCTTCAAGAAATAAAAAGATAAAAGGTAAAGGTTCCCCTCGGACATATGTGCTAGTCATTCCCGACTCTAGGGGGCGGTGCTCATCTCTGTTTCAAAGCCAAAGAGCCAGCGCTGTCCGAAGACGTCTCCGTGGTCATGTGGCCGGCATGACTCAACGCCAAAGGCGCACAGAACGCTGTTACCTTCTCATCAAACGTGGTCCCTATTTTTCTACTTGCATTTTTTACCTCCTTTCGAACTGCTAGGTTGGCAAAAGCTGGAACAAGTAATGGGAGCTCACCCCATTACATAGCACTAGGGACTCGAACTTTTGATCAACAAGCTCAACGTCTTAGCCACTGAGCCAATAAGGTGGTGCAATTTTTTTTTTTAGACGATAAAGAAGCAGAAACTGAATTAATGGAACCCACAACCCTATATTTGAAGGTGGGTTCCAATATTTCTGTCCAGAAAAAAACAACTTGACTGATACTATATTTCTTGGGTCCCAAAGAGAGCCACCTGTGATGTCACTTTGTGTTTGTGTGTATGTATACAAAAAGTCAAGAAGTTGCTAGAGCCATACAATCCACCAAGCTACCATCTTGTTTGGCTCTCCGTCAGTATGATCGATTTAATGGTCTCCATATTTCTTCTCCTCCCTTGGGGTTCATTCTAACAGAGTGTAACATCTTCCTTGAAAATATTGTGCTTGTGTGCATTCAAGATACTGTTTTACGAAAGCTAATAGGGAAAAGACCAACAGGGAATTTAATTATGGGCTCCTTCTCTTCTGTTATTGGGGTCCCAGCAAAAAGCAACGACTGTTAATAGGGTACGTTTTGTCTGATAAGGAGAAGGACGAGTGGGTGACATGATAGCAGTGTTCCAATATTTGAGGGACTTCCAGAAAGAAGAGGGAGTCAAGCTGTTCTCCAAAGCATCTGAAGACAGGAGAAGCAGCAATGGATGGAAACTAACCAAGGAGAGAAACAACCTAGAACTAAGGAGAAATTTCCTGAAAGTCAGAACAATTAATCAGTGGAAAGACTTGCCTTCAGAGGTTGTAAGTGCTCCATCACTGGAGGGTTTTTGAGAAGAGATTGGACAATCATTTGTCTGAAATGGTGAAGGGTTTCCTGCTTGAGCAGAATATTGGAGTAGAAGTCCTCCAAGATCCTTTCCAATTCTGTTATTTTCCACTGCCATTAGTCATAATGCAACTTCTCCCCCCCGCCTTTCCTTGGTAAAATATGACACAACGCAATTCTAGATTTTCCCATTCTTCTGGCATTCACCTGCACCTGGAGAATCAGGTCAACTCACCTCCAAGTTAGATGTCTCTTCATCGGTTTCATCAGCCATTTCTTCAGGCAATTCTGGATTCTCGTCGGTTACTTCAGAATAATTTCTTACAGTAGCACTACTACCTTTTGTGTGTGAAAGTGTGACCCAGCTGCAGTGTTTATCATCACGATTGCTTCCAGCACTTTAAAAGAGAAGAGGGCTTGTTCCATTCTAACTTCCAGGGAGCTTCTCCATCATCGGCTGGAGGTTCGACAAAGGAATGAACGTGTCTACTGAACTGTGGAGTTGAGCGGAAGCTTGTCGGTTCCATCACAACTGACTGGTTGTGATGTCATCAGCTTCACTCTTCCGAGGCCAACAGGATCTCACCTTGACAACTACCAAGGCATTCTGAGGATATTTTTAAAGACTTTTCGTAGGGTTGCCTAGCAAAACGGGCAACAATGGGTATTCTGTGCACCTTCTCGTGAACTTCCTGTTTGATACTTGATGGAGGATGCTAACCAATTTCCAGAGCCTAAAGCATTCTTGGTTTGAAGTGTAGAGAATGGGTTTTAATTGTTTTTAATGGTTTAACTTTTAATGTTATATATATGGTTTTTAAATGCATTGTAAGCCGCCTTGAGTCTTTGGAGAAAGGTGGCATACAAGTTGAATAAATAAATAAATAAATAAATAAATAAATAAATAAATATCAAGGTGACATCAAATTCAGGACAATCACCATGCCAATTGCAGGTGGCACGTTCAGAATTGCAAAGAGGAAAGAGATCATGGATCAAATGGCTCAGAAAACCAGGGAAAAACACTTGCACAGTTGCATCGGTTGTGAGTCTCCTGAGGTAACGCTTTATCCATTGGTCCCATGAATTCCAGAACTTTGGGTGATCTCTTTCTCCAATTTGATCACATAATATCAGAGTGTGTTTCACCGAGAGCCAGGAGTCGCCTCTTCTTGTTAAGATCTCCTTCGACAAGGCCTAAACCTTCCCCCATGTGTGATTTACGATCAGTTGTTGCAAACACGTGGGGAGCGTTATCCTTCTCTGGAGACGTCATAAAATAATATGAAGATGAAGTGACTGCAGCGTAAGCTTTCTTAACTCAACGGTTCCCTGGGCACTAGTAAAACCAGATGAAAAGTCCTTGTGCGAACTAAATATAGCCGTAACAAACATAAACAAAACAGCTAGACAAGAAGCAGCCAAGAAGAAGGGAAACAAGTCTCGTTTCTGACAAAGAGAACAAAATAATAATAATAACTTTGTTGTCATTGTACATGTATACACAGTATACCCATACAACGAAATTCACGTAACACCCGAAGACCAGGTTGAACACACATAACAATCCCCAAACACACTCCCACCCACCACAAATTCCCCACCCCTAAACCACCCAAACATCCACACAACAGACCAAGTAATGCTGTCCAACAGCTCACCGATGGTGGCCCTTTAGTCCATTGTTGAGGGCAATTATAGCTCTGGGATAAAAACTATTCAGAAGACGTGTGGTCTGAGTTTTAATTGTTCCGTATCTTCTGCCAGAAGGCAACAGTCCAAAAAGATTGTGAGCAGGATGGGAAGAGTCTCTGAGAATGTTATGCAACTTCCTCAAACAGCGAGATTCGAAGATGTCATCCAGGGCTGGTAGCTGGAGCCCGATGATATTCTGGGCAATTTTAATGATTCTCTGTAGAGCTTTTTCGTCCGCTACAGAGCTGCTCCCATATCATGCAAGAATGCCGTATGTCAGGACACTCTCAATGGTGCTGCGATAGTAGGACGGAAGTAGATGCTGAGATAGATTTAGCTTCCTGAGCATTCTCGGGAAGTACAGCCTCTTCTGTGCCTTCTTCACAAGCATGTCAGCATTCACAGTCCATGAGAGGTCCTCCGAGATATAAATGCCCAGAAATTTAAAACTACCAACCCTCTCCTCGGCCGAAGAGGTTGTAGAAAAAATGGTTTTAAAAGTTTTTTTTTTTAAAAAAAGTTGGCCACGCCCACCCAGTCACATTACCCCACCCCCAAGCCATGCCCGCAGAACCAGCAGTAACAAATTTTAAATTTCACCACTGCTTCTACGTCTCTGAGTCTAGGCAAACCATCTCGTAGAATAGCAATGGAGGGCAAAAACCATTTTTAGTTTCTGATCTTTAGCAGGTCGCCATGTTAATGGCGGTCCTGATAGGCTTACAAAGGATTTTTTAAAAAACTCTTCCGTTGCTCATTTTGGCTGTTTGTTTTCAAGAGTGTAACAAGGAACGTTAGCAATCCTGTGTTTTGCCATATTTTCCTTGCGCCCGACTCTCTCACACACACACACGCACAAAAAGCGAGGTTGCTTGGTTTTACTTTACAATTCGGTTGACTTTTGCAAAACCTAAACAGTGGCATGGCGAGATATGTGGGTAGGTGGGTTAGACTTCCCCCCTATTCCTTTGCGCTCTCTAGGGAAACCCCGGCACTCCAAATAATCAGATTTAAGGCTGCGAAATCTCATTTGAAGGTCTATTAATGCCCAGCTGGAATGGTGCAGGCTCCATCCTGGCTCTGCTTCCTTGAAACCTCGGAAGCAATATTATGGAGGAATTCACCTCTTGGAACATTGCAAGAAAGGAGATGGAGAAATCGGAAAGCAATGAACTTTAGGAAGGAACATTTTTAAGAAGGGGGTCATTTTTCCCCCCGATTGATTCCGATCTCCTTTCCCCAGAGAGATGGGGTAAATCCTTGAAATGCTCAAAGCAGTTGGCCAACAATCAGGTCCTTAACATACGACTTTGGGGCGACTTTTTTTTTTTTTTGCAGAAAGCAATTAGCAGGCTGAGGTGTTTGTTCCCTTGCCAACATCTGACCTAAGGAAAAGAAAATTTTAATCAAGGAGCGCCTCAGAAAAAGCCTGGGACCTCACTGGATGTCAGCTCTGGAAACAAAACAGATGATACAGCAATTATCAACGCTGCATAATTGGACGTAGCATCGATGAATAGCTGGGGGCACCGAGGAGAGATAATTTAACAGCAAATTAGTTACTCCTGATGATTTCTGACTAGCCGTCGAAGCAGCAGAAGGCTGCAAATATACAATGCCGAGATGAAGTATGGGTAATTCTGCTTACAACGCTTCATTTAATGACCATCCAAAGTTACTACAGCACTGAAAAAAGTGACTTATGGCCGTTTTTCACACTTATGACTATTGCGACATCCCCATCACGAAATGAACGTTTGTAAGTCAAGGGCTACCTCTACAGTTGTTCAGAGCAGTGGTGGGTTGCCCCCGGTTCAGACCGGTTCGCAAGAACCAGTAATAAAACCTGTGGGAGGCTCCACCCACTGACCCGGACGTCATCATAGGTCCGTGATGGCGAACCTATCTCATGCGTGCCACAGGTGGCACGCGGAGCCATATCAGTGGGCACACGAGTGTTTCCCTAGTTCAGCGCTGGCCAGCTGATTTTCGGGCCTTCCGGGCCCACCAGAAGTCAGGAAACAGGCTATTTCCGGCCTCCGGAGGGCCTCCAGGCCTCCGTTTTCGCCCTCAGGCTCCTAGAAAGGCTCTGGAGCCTAGGGAGGCGAAAAACGGGCCTTCTAGTCCCACCGGAAGTCGGCAAATGGGCCGTTTCTGGCCTCCGGGGGGACAGGGAAGGCTGTTTTTGCCCTCCCCAGGCTCCAAGAAAGCTTCTGGAGCCTGGGGAGGGTGAAAAACGGGCCTACTGGGCCCACTGTGCCATCACGTGCCAAAAGCGTGGGGAGCGCACATGCGTGGGCGGCGAGGTGCACTGAATTATGGGTTTGGGCACATGTGGGCATGACCCCCCTGCACCCCCACCCCGCTTTTGGCACACAACGGCAAAAAGGTTAGCCATCACTGTCCTAAGTGATCTGCCCATGCACAGAAGAGCGCGCGCGCGAGAGAGAGTGAAGCGAGCACGCAGGCACAATGCAAACTGGTAGTACCCAGTTCAGAGCCGAGATTTCAGGATCTTTGCTGAAAATAAATGTTTTGTTCTCAAATTAGATGACGCCGCCCTGGCTTTGAGGATGTCGTTTGCTTTGATGTTGAACTGTTTGTGGGAAGAAGACTAAACTCCGCAGACACCAGGACCCGATGTTTATATTTCAAGTACGCTGGACGCTTAAAAAAAAAAGACAGAAAGAGCTAAGTGCCTCTTTATTCATCTGTGCTTTTTCACCTGACAAGCCCACCCTGCTGAACAAGGTCACGGAAGGGAGAAACTATCCCATAGAAAGAAGCAGAAGTGGCTTTCAGCAGGTTCCGACCAGTTCTGGAGAACCGGTAGCAGAAATTTTGAGTAGTTCGGAGAACCGTTAGTAAAAATTCTGACTGGCCCCGCCCCCATCTATTCTCTGCCTCCCGAGTCCCAGCTGATTGGGAGGAAATGGGGCAAGTGCTGCCTGTCACACCCCATGACCACGCCCACCGTGGCCACCCAGCCGGTCATTATGGCAGAGAACCGGTTGTTAAATTATTTGAATCCCACCACTGCATAGCATGATATCCTTCTTTCTGCCACAGAGTTCATTCTTCTTCCATCTTTTTCTCTCTCTCTTTTTTTGCCACATTAATCCCTTGGCAGCAATTAAACAATGTGGTTGGACTGTCCTCGAATGTTGCCCTTTGCACTGTCTCAGGAGCTCTTTGGCGCTTCCTAGTTCCATCCTGAGTTTTTGTTGTGGCCCATACGTGGCCTGTGCAGCTAGTAGCTAATTCAGACAGTGAGGAGGCTGGTGTGGTGCTGCACCAGCAGCCTGTGCAGCTGGTACTCAAGTCAGACAATGAGGAGGCTGGAGAAGATGTGGTGCCAGAGGCAGGGATTCAGCCAGGGCCTTCAGAACCTCCAAAAGCACCCTTAAGTGAAGAGGACGAAGAGGAGGAGCCTCTTCTCAATGCACAGGCGCGCAGAGCTGCCAAAAAGCAGGAGTGGCTCCTTAGGAGGAGGTCTCCTCGAGAGTAAGGCTTGGGGCTAATTGGCCACTCCCTTAGCCTATTTAAGGAGGAACACCGACTGAAGCAATTTTCAGGGAACAACTTCGTTCACATACCTTCTTGTCCTGTCTTACTTATTTTATCAGCTTCCTGCAAATTGTTTCTCGGCATTCTGCCAACCATAGTAAGTTTTCAGTTATTATTCTTCGAATTCTTGGCAGCTATTAATGCAATTAATTAACAGCCGTTGTTGTAAAAGACTGGTTTATTTAGTAAATTAAGGTTTGATTGGACTTTGTGTGTGCTGCGTTCTTTGGGGTCCGTAGCTGGGGCAGAACAGTTTTCCCTTGTAAAATCCAGGGAGAAAAAAAAAAAGAGGAAATTTCCCAAGGAAAAATGAACGAGGAAGCCATTTATTCAAGAGAGAGAAGCGACTCTGATTCTTGGAAGCCCCCATAGAGGGATCCTTTCTTGTGCCATTCATTCCCACCCATTTGTGCAAAATTGGCCCAATTTATCCAGCAAATAATTAAGAAACGTTGGCTCAATGCCCTCCCCATTGTCTCCTTCTTTCTCGGGCGAGTTTCTACCAGCCTTCCATTTGTCAGCCTTGCTCCCGCAAAAAAAACCCTCCTCTCCCCCACCCCCCCTTCCCATCCTCTATATAATAGAAAGCATTTTCCCCCTTTTCAGTGTATTTTAAAAAAGAAAGCAATTTCCCCCTTTTAAGCCCATTTAAGTGTCTTGCACACGCAGGCGTTTGTCACTAGCTGCGCGATTATTATCCAGAAAAGGAGCTCTTCGTGAATACCTCATAATTACCTTTCTTTAATGCATTACAGGTTTCACAACTGATTGCAGTTCAGGGTATCAAAGGCGGGAGCGGTTTTTTCCCCACCAGGTAGCCCGTTCAGGTTAACCCCCGTTGCATCTTCTCCAGGCTGACCTCTGAGTTCTTCCCCTGAAGTATGTCCTTCTCCCTTTCTTCTTTCTTTCTTTCTTTCTTTCTTTCTTTCTTTCTTTCTTTCTTTCTTTCTTTCTTTCTTTCTTTCTTCCTTCCTTCTTTCTTTCTTTCTTTCTTTCTTTTTTCTTTCTTTCTCTCTCTCTCTCTCTCTCTCTCTCCTTCTTTCTTTCTTTCTTCCTTCCTTCCTTCCTTCCTTCCTTCCTTCCTTCCTTCCTTCCTCCTCGGCCTGCTTTTGTGTCTCAAAATTGGAATATGGAAAAGTGCAGAGGGCTTAGACGGAACGTAAGTAATCATTTGTTCAAGCTGGCCTTGAGGAGGGGGGCGTCTCCTTTGCAAAAGAGTCTCGGTGTGGCCTTTTCATCTTCTGCATCCCAGCTCGACAAGGCCTGCTGATCAATCCATCACCTTGGCTTGACAGCTACTCCAAAGCTCGCAAATTGTCCCCTCCCCGTGTGCTGATCGGCAACATTTATAAGCTTAAGCAGCCCGGAGAAAGCAGAGCTAGTATGTTTGGCCAAGACCTATTTGATATAATTGTATCTCTGCCATATGAAATTCCAGGGGTGAAGCTCCCACAACTTCTGAATAACAGAAGAATAACAGAATAACAGAGTTGGAAGGGACCTTGTAGGTCATCTAGTCCAACCCCCCGCCCAAGCAGGAGACCCTATACCCGTGATGGCGAACCTATGGCATGCCATATCGGTGGGCACGTGAGCTCAGCTCCCCTAGAGGCCCTCCGGAGGCCAGAAATGGCCCGTTTCCTGACTTCCGGTGAGACTGGAAGGCCAGTTTTTCACTCTCCCCAGGCTCCAGAACCTTTCTAGGAGCATGTGGAGGGCGAAAACAGCCTTCCCCATCCCCCTGGAGGTCCTCTGGAGGCCGAAAATGACCTGTTTGCCAACCTCCGGTCCCACCAGTTTTCGCCCTCCCCAGGCTCCTAGAAAGGCTCTGGAGCCTGGGGAGAGCGAAAAACGGGCCTACCGGGCCCACCGGGACATCGCGTGCCAAAAGAGCGTGGTCATGTACACATGCGCGGGGGAAGAGGGGCACATAGAATTATGGGTGTGGGCATGCGCACGTGTGACCCCCTCCCTGCACTCCCCCCGCTTTTGGCCTATGACGGCAAAAAGGTTAGCCATCACTGCCCTATACTATTTGTGACAGATGGCAGTCCAGTCTCTTCTTGAAAGCTTCCAGGGATGAAGCTCCCACAACTTCTGAATAACAGAAGAATAACAGAATAACAGAGTCGGAAGGGATCTTGGAGGTCATCTAGTCCAACCCCCGTCCAAGCAGGAGACCCTACACCAGATGGCAGTCCAGTCTCTTCTTGAAAGCTTCCAGTGATGAAGATATGGTATGTCCCTTTTAGCTCCGTTGGGTTTTCTTTGACTATGTGGACACCCCACGAAGCTTCATGCCAACGTCTTCATGACAAATCCGTGAACAGCCAAGCATTCTTGTAAAACCACCAAGGCCCAAGGGATTGATAGGAAAGGGCTTGAGAAATCCATCAAGAAGTCAACACGGTTGGAGAACAGGAAACAGGCTTCAATATCATCCATCACAGGCCTGATAGAGAATTCTCTCCAGCCATCCAGAAGGTCAATATGGGTTCCTCACATATCTGTCCAGAGAAGGAAAGACGAGACGCTTGGATTTTAGGGGCTGAAAGTTGCCCATAAATTCTGCCTTCAGAGATCAGCTTGGATCCCATTATTCTGCTTAAGGAAAAGTTTGATATTTGTAATAAGATTCCTTTTGTGATCCACTTAAGTTCCAAGTCACTTAATTCATTCCAGGGTGTACCCAGCCTTGATTTCTCAGAAGAAAAGGCAGGTTGAAACTCAAGATTTGCAAAAAGGAAAGGAGAAGACTAAGACTTCCATGGAGAGCAGAGGTGGGTTTCAGCAGGTTCTGACCAGTTCTGCAGAACCAGTAGCGGAAATTTTGAGTAGTTCAGAGAACCAGCAAATACCACCTTTGGCTGGCCCCAGAGTGGGGTGGGAATGGGGATTTTGCAATATCCTTCCCCCAGGAGTAGGGAGGGAATGGGGATTTTGCAGTATCCTTCCCCTGGAGTGGGGTGGGAATGGGGATTTTGCAGGATCCTTCCCCTGGAGTGGGGTGGGAATGGGGATTTTGCAAGATCCTTCCCCTGGAGTGGGGTGGAATGGGGATTTTGCAGGATCCTTCCCCTGGAGTGGGGTGAGAATGGGGATTTTGCAGGATCCTTCCCCTGCCACGCCCAACCAAGCCACGCCCACAGAACCGGTAGTAAAAAAAAAATTGAATTTTCACCGCTGCCGAGAACTACCTGTGTTAAGGCAAACCCACCCATTAGAAAGGACCAAATTTTTAATCCTTCCAGCACAAACTTCTCTCATGCTGCAGTTTAATCTATTCCAGTGTGCAGTAGGGTTAGGATCATAAGACACCTCTGCTTCGTGCTTCTCTCGCGCATCATAATAACAGACTCATTTCAAATGTCTATTTCCACAAGTGGATTCTTTGAGTCCCTGCTCATGCCTGCAAATACATTATCTGGACAGATTTGATGAAGATGTAAAATATATATATATATTAGCCCTCATTCATCCCGCGTCGGCTGTAGCTTTTGCTAATCCCTTTCTAATTCCCCTCGGCAGCACATTCCGGTCCGGCAGCTCGGATTCCTGGCACGTACCATGAGGTCCCCGTGAAAAGCTCGAGACCTTCGGATCCCCGTGACCAGCCGAAGCAAGGAACAGCACAAAGGGCTAAATTGCAAACACAGGCAAAAGATGTGGGCCCTGCATTTACCCAGGATGAAGAGGGGGAAGATGCCTGTAGGTCACTCTGATTTTCTGTTACGCGGCTGGATGCCCTTCTGCCTTGAACCCTCAATCAGAGGAGATCCTCAATCATCCAGGTCATGCTTGCCCCAAAGGTGCTATTCAAAAAGGCAACTGGACTTCCTTACTTTTTTTCCAGGAGTGAAATCCAGCAGGTTCTGGAGAACCGGTAGCGGAAATTTTGAGCAGTTCGGAGAACCGATAGCAGAAATTTTGAGTAGTTTGGAGAACCGGCAAATACCACCTCTGGCTGGCCCCAGAGTGGGGTGGGAATCAGGAGTGGGTTCTACTTACCTTTACTACCGGTTCGTAGCGGGGCCGTGCGCGCGCGCGCTCGCTTTGCTCGTGCACGCGCTTTTCTGCGCGTGCGCAGAAGCATTTTGATGACATCGGGGTCAGTGGGCGGAGACTCCCGCCAGTTTTACTACCGGTTCTATAGGTGCGAACCGGGGGCAACCCACCACTGGTGGGAATGGAGATTTTGCACTATCCTTCCCCCAGGAGTGCGGAGGGAATGGGGATTTTGCAATATCCTTCCCCTGGAGTGGGGTGGGAATGGGATTTTGCAGTATCCTTCCCCTGCCACGCCCACCAAGCCACACCATGTCTAGGAAGCCATGCCCACAGAACTGGTAGTTTTAAAAAAAAATTGGATTTCACCCCTGCTTTTTTCCCTTGAAAATGTTTCACTTCTCACCCAAGGAGCTTCTTGGATGAGAAGCGAAACGTTTTCAAGGAAGAAAACAAGAAAAAAAATCCAGTTGCCTTTCTGGAAAAACACCTTTGAAACATCAACCTGTTTCTTCCCCACATTTGACCTTCATGGCATCGTTAAGGAGTCGGTCAATTATTGCATAACATTGTCCAGAAATTCCCCATCCATCATTCTCTCCTTTCCATCTCCAGCTCAGTATGTCCCTGCGTTTTCCAAGCCGACCCTTTTCTGCCCATGATGGTGAACCTATGGCACATGTGCCACAGGTAGCATGCAAAGCTCTCTCTGTGGGCACGCCAGCCGTCGCCCCAGCCCAGCTCCACCGCACATGTGTGTGCGCCTCCTGCTGGCCAGCTGGTTTTTGGGTCTCTGCCGCACATGCACGGGGGGGCAGGTTGGTGCCGGAGGCTTTTCAGGCTCAAAACGGGCCTCACACAGTGCCCCCACACCCCATTTTGGGCCTGGAAAGCCTCCTGCACCAACCTGGAAGCCAAAATAGGATGCAGGGGGTGCATGCACTTGCATTGCATTTTGGGAGTTCGGGCACACGTACATAGGGTTGCCAGATCTGCTTCCAAAAAATAGCGGACAAGCGGGGTGGGGTGGGGGGTTAAGTAGTAAAAAAAAATTTAAAAAAATTTACAATTAAATTATATATTTTCTTACAAACATTTTAACACGTATTAAAATAATCACTTCAAAACTTTACTTAAAATTCAAAACATCAAATATATTATAATAATATGTAAAATATTAAGTTACATTTTACTTTGCTGTCGTGTGTATTTTTTATTTGACTGCGCAGCTTTGATCAATTCTTTGTGTTTAAGGAATAATTCTTTAATTTCAGTACAACGTTGAGAAATATTAAAAAAATATACAATCATAAAGCTTTTGAATAAAAAAAATGTCCACTATTTTGTGAAAAAAAAAATAGTGAACATAATGTGAAAAAAGCGGACTGTCCGCTCAAATAGTGGACACCTGGCAATCTTACGACGTACATGTGTGTGCTTTGGGCACTCGGCCCCAAAAAGATTAACCATCACTGTCCTAGCATTTGTGGTTTTAACCCCTCTGGATCCACAGGCTGCTTTTCCAACAAGCTGGTCTATGTAGGGTACGTTTGTCTCCTTCTGCACAAAAGAAGGACCAGCAAGGAGATCTGAGGACAACATGAAGTTAATTCTAAGTCAAGCCAAAGCATTGTTCGGCTCTTTTGTCCTGAAGGTTTTGCTAATAAATTCCTGCCATGCTTTTCTGTAAGGTTGATGTCTGATTGAGTTTCTTTGGACAAAGAGGTGAGAACAAAGAGGTTTCAGCCCAGCTTTTAATCTGTTTGATGAGCTGGCTTTGCTGTTCTCTCGTTCCTAGAAAGTCTTTTTCTTTTCTTCTTTTTCTCCTTATCTTGCCCCCTTTTCTCCTCCGTTCTTTTTATTGTCCCACTTATTTGTCGCAGAGTTGTCTTGCCACTTTCACTGTCTTAATTTAAATCACATTCTCATGAAATGCCCCGGATATCAAAAAGGAAAGGAAAGGAAAGGAAAGGAAAGGAAAGGAAAGGAAAGGAAAGGAAAGGAAAGGAAAGGAAAGGAAAGGAAAGGAAAGGAGGAAAGATGGTGGGACAGGGAGGGAAGAAAGGAAGGAAGGAAGGAAAGGAAAGGAAAGGAAAGGAAAGGAAAGGAAAGGAAAGGAAAGGAAAGGAAAGGAAAGGAAAGGAGGAAAGATGGTGGGACAGGGAAGGAAGGAAGGAAGGGAAGGGAGAGAGGAAAGGAAGGAAAGAAAGGAAAGGAAAAGCAGAAAAAGAAAGAAAGAAAGAAAGGAAGGAAGGAAGGAAGGAAGGAAGGAAGGAAGGAAGGAAGGAAGGAAGGAAGGAAGAAAGAAAGAAAGACATTCCCTATTTCACATGAGCATTTTTGCTTTCCATCCACAGATATAGATCTTTGGCCAAAAAGATTTTCCTCATGCAAGAATTGCAAAACTCAGGGTTCAGTGATTGAAGTGTTCTTACTTCTTGTTTGCTTTTGTTTGTTCTTCAGCTGAAAACCGCACAAACAGATTAAAAAGGAATCTATAATTGTTTGGCTTTTTATGACTGACATGTGATATCACAAATTATCAACTTTGCAGTTTTATTGCACATCATGGATGCCTTCACAAGAGCTGATTTAAAATGCCTTGTCTTGACAAACACACCACTGCTTTCATTGCTCCCCAAAGGTAAATCATTTTTCAAACCAGGATCATTTTTTTTTGTAATTTAGACTTTTTATGTTAATTCATCTGGCAATTCAATCACATCTTATAGGTTTCAAATTGAAGATGGAAATGGAAGCTGTTGTACTCTGAAAATCGGTAATTTGGATGAGAATCTGAATGAGACAATTGTTGGTGCTGCCACTGATCAAAATGTCTTCCCTTGTAAATTTTGGGCTCCTGTTTGGTCATTTCTGATCTTAACAACTTTAAGATGTGTGGACTTCAACTTCCAGAATTCGCCAGCCACACAATTTATGCATTCCCAAATATTTCTCCCACTATGCAGAAGTAATAATTCATATTAGCCAAAGACAGAGGCAGAAGCAGAGGAATAATAATAATAATAATAATAATAATAATAATAATAATAATATATTATTATTATTATTATTATTATTATTATTATTATTATTATTATTATTATTAATCATATGGTACATTCATATCACACCTCGATAAAAACACAAGAGATAAAAAATACAAAAGATGACATCTAAAAACTAAAATACTATGGAAGAAATGGAGGAGGTGGCGGTGGAGGAGGTGGAAGAGGAGGAGGAAGAAGAGGAGGAAGAGGAGGAGGAGGTGGTGGAAGAGGAGGAGGAGGAAGAGGAGGAGGTGGTGGAGGAGGAGAAGGACAAGAAGAGGAAGAGGAAGAGGAAGAGGAAGGAGAAGGAGAAGGAGAAGAAGAAGAAGAAGAAGAAGAAGAAGAAGAAGAAGAAGAAGAAGAAGAAGAAGAAGAAGAAGAAGAAGAAGACGCTTGGAAGATCACTGCTAACTTTAGCTTCATACCTCCTGAAAACATTGCTCTAAACATAGGAAGTGGGTGCTAATTTAAGAAAAAGAAGTTACACTTTCTGCAGCTTGGAAAAACAAAGAGCGAAGAAGCTGAAGGCAAAGATAGAACAAGAATTATTTACAATGCTGGAATTAAGTGGCCTTATTAAAAGAAGAAGAAGTCGCCATAGTAGATCACGGCCCCAATACGGGGATCATCCCATCAAGAGGCTAATCCAGAGACGTTAAGAAACATGTGTACCCTTTTGTCAATGCTCAGCCATCCAGCAATGAGCTCACAATCGGTGTCACTCTCACAATAGCACAACAAGACCACGTTTTCATTCCCCATCCGGGGAGGCTCTTGTCGCCCATTCCTTCAGCTGAAATTCATCAATCCCCTTTCAAAAGCAGCCCGTAAAAACATTGAACCTCAAACATTAAAATAAGAGGCTAAGAAGAGACAACTTTGAAGATGTAAATATTTAGATAAAAGTCCTAAAATTACAACGGTAACAGCCCGGTTTAAACCAGGGCTATTCAAAACAAGATCTTTACTGAATACATTTTGAGTTTTTTTAATCGTTTCCCACAAGGTCTATCAACTTGTTTTATCTGCCAAACTCTTTTATTTTGTGCTAAACCTTTTGATTACCGTATGTTTCGGAGTATAAGATGCACCTTTCTCCCCCCCCTAAAAAGGGGTGAAAATTTAGGTGGGTCTTATACACCGAATGTAGCCCCGCCCACCCACTGGCCCCCCACCCTTTGGCCTCTGCCTCCCAGCAGTTTACCTCCTTGCAACCAAACAGAAAGAAGAAACGGCTCCTTTCAGCTTCAGCACAGCTTAATTAGCACAAGTTGATTGGATCGGCCTCCCGACTCTCAGCTGATTTGCTCTCAGCTGTTTTGCGCAGGGCTCTGCTGCTTGCTGCAAAGAGGTAAATTGCTGCAGATTTTTTTTTCCCTTGTGCTAATCAAGTTATGCTGAAAATGAAAATGAAAGTAAAGCAGGCTGTTTGCTGTTTGCTGCAACGAGGCAAAATTGCCACTGTTGACTTTAGCAGTGACTAAAATACGCTGTGGGAGGACTTGCAAAGCTCTTGGTGGAGGGAATTAAATATCTGCCCTTGAATTAACACATAAATCAAACAAGCAAATCCTTGGACCTCTAACCAAGAAGGAACAGCTTCTGGACCTTGTTGGATTAACCTGGTTTGGACCCAGATGACAAAGAGAAGGAGGCAAAGCAGTGGAGGGTTGCCCTGCCCCCCCGGTTCAGACTGGTTCTATAGAACTGGTAGTAAAACCGGCGGGAGGCTCCGCCCACTGACCCTGACATCACCAGAAGTAATCTGCACATGCTCAGAAGCAAGGCGCGTGTGCGAGCAAAGCAAGCACACACGCACGATCCCGTTGCGAACCGGTAGTAAAGGTAAGTAGAACCCACCCCTGAGGCAAAGGTTGTGTTTTCATGGTTGATTGTGCAGATTTTTGACCTACCAGCAATCCGAAGAAAGAGGCCAGCTTTGGGCTATCTCCTGGAGAAGGCAGGTGGAGACTGGCATCGCTTGGCAACCTCCTTGGCAAAGCTGGTGCGAGAGAAGAGGAGGAGGAGGAGGAGGAAGAAGAAGAAGCCACTAAGATGGATTGTTCTTCTTCTAAAAAGTCTTGGATGTCTTCATCAGGGACTTCTTTTTGGGACTCCGGCGGGCCGTACGGCGAGCGCTAAGAAGAGAGAAAGCATGCGTGCTTGAGGAAGTCTATAAAAATAAAATGGCTGCCACAATCCCACCTCTGAATCCCTTGGGGCAAGTGTTTCTCAATCTTGGGAATTTGAAGATGGGTGGACTTCAGCTCCTAGAATTCCCCAAGCCGTATGAATTGGGGAAATTGGGCCAATATAAATCTCACTCCCTATTAGCACTGATGATGTTACCTAGTTTGGTAATAAAATGTCTGTAAGAGAACAACTGAGCTCAGAGGGCAACAAAGACCCCTCTATCATTATTCTAAGGTTACACGAACAGAATCTTGTAAGACCGAAAGTATTTCTCCCCTCCTTTCCTTTGACTCTCCAGAAAACTGGAGAGGATCCTATAGGAGATGACAAAGCTGAGCCAGAGGGCGGGGTTAAATGCATCATCAGTCTCAGGTCTCTCCGTGACCACATTAGATCTAAGTCCAGCCCACCTTGAATTCCTTATATTCTTAATTTCCCTTGACCGTTAGTAGTTCAGATTCTTGTACAGAGCGTAAGCTTGCAATAAATCTTTATATACATTTGTGACTGCCCGGATCTTTTGATTTCCTGAGTGTTCGACAGATCCTTTCTGAAATGTTCTCCCTGCCATTGCCCTTTCTGTCAGCCACCTCTTACATGCCGGTGGTCCCTTTTCAGCCCTCCCTTCTGCCCCCCAAGGCCATTCCCACAGTCCCTTAGAAGTTCTTAGCTGGCCTACACCCAGTTCACTCTACTTTGCTCATCCAAGACCAACAACGATGCGTTCTGTCCTTCCATTTACAGCCAAGCTTCCCCACCCCACCCCCCAAGGAGATGAAACATTCCCCTTCCTCTTTGATCCACTTGCATTCACTTCCTGTTGTGACCTAGGCTCACTTAGTCATTACAGGACACAATTAGTCTCAAACAAAACTATTTTATTATAACAGCTGAGAATTACTTCATTCCCAGCTTAGTCCAAATTAATTGCAAAACAAAGTCTTTCAAAAGAAGTCCGTTGGGCTTATCACAAACCTTTATCTTCTTTGGCACCCTCCCAAAGGCCTTTCTTGGCAAAGCCCCATGAAGTGCAGAAACAAGAGACGCCGACTGGAAAACAGATTTAGCAAAGTTGCTTTCCTAAAAGAACCCAAGAGCCTTTGCTGCTCTTTTAAACCTTATGGGAGGGGCCAATCATCTCCTGGCCTTACTCCTGAGTCATCCCTTTTGCTTTAGCTGCTCTTGCCTTCTGGCAGCTCTTCTCATACATGCACTAGGAACAGGCTCCTCCTGTTCATCTGCCTCTCTGCTATCCGCCTCTGGAGGCTCCGGAGTCCGCACATCACTCCCATATGGCCCTGGTCCCATCTCTGCCTCCGATGCAGAGTCCTCATCCGGGCCTCCTCCAGACTCCAGGACTGGCCCATGTTCCTCCCCAGCCTCCTTACTATCTGATTCTGCTGCCAGCTCCGTGGGTTGCTGACAGACTACAATACTTCCACACACACACACCCCGAAGGAAATACAAATAAAATACAATTCAGAATAACCCTGATACTTGGACATGCCTTACCCCACGAATATGGGATTCTGCAGTCGGTGACGCCTGAGATGGTTGTTTAAGTGCACTGCCTGCGGTCCTCTCTGGCTGGACCTCCAACAGCTGTAAGGGTGCCAGGTAAGAGCTTCCCACCTCCACCTGCATCTTATCTTCCTTGCGGGGGACCAAAGGAGAAAGATGGCGTGGCGTGATGGGTATTTCTCTCTTGGCTCCGGGTCGGTGCTCGTGGAATGATACCGTGTAAGCCAACCTCCCACAATGCATGGCCAAGTCATTGCCACCAGCCCGGAGAAGCACCATAATATCACTATAACGGTATAAATCTTCCTCCTTGCTAGCAAAGAGGTTTATTCTAGGCTGGTTAGTGCGGGGGTAAATTGCGAAGAAAGCTTCTCCTGTCTTCACGTTGGTCTTCAGGAAGGACCCACGCTGGCGTAAAGCTTCAATCCGCAGCCGAGCATCATGGTTTTTATCGTTTTTGCAGAAACCTACATTTTAAAGAAAAAGAAGAAGAGCAAAAAAAATCTGTCGTGCAACTGGAAGATTGCGCTACTGGAACACCTGGCCTCCAGAAGTTGTGGGTGCTTCAACACTGGAGGTTTTTAAGAAGAGACTGGATAGCCGCTTGTCTGAAATGGTAGAGGGTCTCCTGCCTGAACAGGGAGTTGGACTAATAGACCTCCAAGAAGGAGGAGGAAGAGGAGAAGAAGGAGGAGGAGGAGGAGGAGGAGGAGGAGGAGGAGGAGGAGGAGGAGGAGGAGGAGGAGGAGAAGAAGAAGAAGAAGAAGAAGAAGAAGAAGAAGAAGAAGAAGAAGAAGAAGAAGAAGAAGAAGAAGAAGAAGAAGAAGAAGAAGAAGAAGAAGAAGAAGCTTAGAACATCATTTGTTCTGAGGAGGAGGAGGACACCCTGAGTCTGTAATGTAATCTTGCTCCTTAATCCTAGACTTCACAGAACATCAAAATCCTATAGTACTTTGGCTTTGCAACACTACACTTCAGATTGCTCCCTTCTTCAAATCCCACATGCTCCTTTTAGACCTCTGAAAGTGGATTCTGCCCCCTTTCCATCTTTCCCCTCCTCTTACCTTTGGGCAGGATGAAAAGAAACCTCCGCTTCTCAAACATGTAGACTTCGCTGAGGTTGGCCTGCTCCACGACATTGGTGGTGGCTGTGTTTGTATGAAGCACTTCTCCTTCATTCACCCGCAGCTGCACCCCAGCTTCAGACCCCTCCACCAGAGGATTTTCTGCGGTCAACCGCAGTGCGTACCTCCCTAGTTCGTTAAATTGCACGCTCTCCAGCTGGAAGTCAAGATCCAGAATCTTCTCCTCGGTCTTCAGGCGGGATTTCTGCAAGGTGGCTGGGACACGGGGCTCCCCTGCTTTTCCAGCCATGGCCACGAGTATCCCAGAGAAGATCTCCAAAGAAGTATGGATGGTCCAAACTAATAATCAAGGATTTCACCCGCCAGATTAGTAGCATGGTGTCTTCATTCCAAAGAGGAGATTGTGTTGAGTCAACGGAGATGGTGCCATCCGTGAAGAGCTTTATAACGCAACCTTGACCTCTGAGCAATTGGAATAGACCCTCCGTGGAAAAGGATTCATACAGACCTTGGCCCTGTCCAAATCAGTCCATAACAGTCTTCCAAAGATCAGATCTTCTACTCACTTCTTCATGGGTGCGATGCTACTCATCACTCATTCCTTCTGAGGAACGTGCTCAGACTGAAGACCAAGGGATGAAACTCATTCTTGAATGGGATCGAACTTTGGAGAATCTACTCAGAGCCCAGAAAACAAGTCCCAAAGGAAGAAAGTAATCAGGTGTAGGAGGAAACAAAAGCTGTGCTCCTTCCATTTGTTTGCACGAAGCCATGGCAACTTGACACAAGGTGTTGCGTGCCCTTGGAGAAACCAGGCCAAGCTTGAGCCTTTGCCTAACAGGAAAAAAAAAAGGGGGGGGGAAGAAACATGCCCTGTGCAAACCTGCCCCAGAGATTGAACTCAAAGGGATATCAAAACGAATTGCTTTGATTTCATAATAATCATAAGTTTATTTGTCAAGCATATATAAGATAACAGGTAAAAGTAGAAACATAATTTGAATACATGAAAAGAGTAAGTAAAAAGGAATATTAGGACAGGGACGGTAGTGCACGCTGGTGCACTTATGCACACCCCTTACAGACCTCTTAGGAATGGGGTGAGGTCAATAGTAGACAGTTTGGGGAGTTTGGGGAAGAAACTACAGAGACAGGTAGTGCATTCCGGGCATTGACCACTCTGTTACTGAAGTCGTAATTTTCTGCAATCGAGTTTGGATTGGTTTACCATGAGTTTGTATCTATTATTTGCCTGTGTACTGTTGTGGTTGAAGCTGAAGTAGTCGTTGACAGGAAAGACATTGTGGCAGATAATTTTATGTACTACGCTTAGGACAGACTGACGTCGGCCTAGTTCTAAATTGTCTAAGCCCAATTTATTAATTCTTTTAAGCAAACTGGCCAAAGCGTTACAGCTCTTCCTGCGAAGCACAAACGTGTTTCATTTCAGGAGTGAGAATCTTCTCCAGGACCAAGTCCCACGTCCCATGCCCCCCTGCAGTTTCTCAGCCTTGGCAACTTTAAGATGAGCAGGAGCTGAAGTCCACCCGTCTTAAAGTTGTCAGGGATGAGTGACGGGTTTAATGACAGGTCTGATCCTGCTCGTGATTAGATATTTATTGACAGGTGTTTGGCCTCAGGAAACATCAACGTAAGAGAGGGAGAATTGGAAGGCTGGAGCTTTCTATAGCAAAGCTTCTACTAGTCCAACTTGGAGATGTTCTGGGATTGAAGAAGAGGTGAGAAGACTTGAGGAGGGAGGGAAACCTTCCATTTGGCTGAGGTTCAACACTAGGCTAGATAAATCCCCCTCCTCCCTTCCCCGCCAGGCGGGTTGTTTTCAATTTCTGAGCCCCAGGCTGGCCTCAAGCCAATCCCTCTTAACCGTAGAGGGGCTAAAGTTCCTCGGGACGAAGAAAGTTTCCTCACTACTGTGAGTTCAACTTTACCTTTAAGTTCCCAGGCTGGGTCACCTCTGCAGTCTTCCAATTGGATTGAGGAAGTTCTGGGGGCAGCTGGGATTTTCAAAATGCCTTTCTCACCCCTAGATCATTAAGTCTTGAGATAGCATCTCAGCGGGGATCTCCACAGGGGTCTGGAGGTGTTGGTACAATTGTCCAAGGAAAAAGATCCGAATCAGAAGCTTGGGGTGGATTGTATCTTTGGGACAACCTGGAGAGTTTGAATCATTTTTTTGTGTGTGTGTTTGTGTGAGTCTACCTGCCGTGGAGAAATTGGCGTTTGGATTTGGGTATTTGTCTGGTGTTCAGCCCGCTCAGGTTTTGGAAATCTTACACGGCTCAAGGTAATGTTCTACTTTTTCCAAGCTTCGGTTTTTTTTTCCTCTATTGTTGTGTTTTCTATGCCAATAACCTTTGGCCCTGCTAATTGCTGTACAAGTTTCCTTTTGAGGAAGAAAAAAAAAATACGAATTCTTAAAGAACTACCACAATCCTGACCAAACGGTGCCATTGTTAAGCTTTTGAATTTTGGCCCAAAAAAGAAAATTGATCATCTTTCTAAAGGGAAAAGGCCACATTATTCGAGGTGAGCCCAATGATAAAAGAAACGTGTATTTTTTTTTCCTCCTCCTCAATTAGAATTAAAAATTAGAATTATATTTTCTTTGTTAATTTGCGCAAGAGAAACCATTCCAAGTTCTAATAAGAAGGTCTTTCTTTCTTTCTTTCTTTCTTTCTTTCTTTCTTTCTTTCTTTCTTTCTTTTTCTTTTTCTTCTCCTCCTCCTCCTCCTCCTCCTCCTCCTCCTCCTCCTCCTCCTCCTCCTCCTCCTCCTCTTCTTCTTCTCCTTCTCCTTCTCCTTCTTTTTCTATAAATCAATCAAGGATAATAAGCTCTCCCTTCCAGACAAGCTTCTCTTAGCAACAAAATTCTTAACAAGGTGGCAATTGTATAGTGTGGGTTTTTTTCTTTCCCTTCAAGTCTGTGTTCTTTTTTTAAAAAAAAATGATCACGAGGGAGTCCTTACCTTGTCAACTCCCAGCCTATTTCTCTCCGTTTAATAGAGGTGCTTATGTTAAATCTACAAGCAGTTGAAAAGACGGATGCTTTGTTTCCCTTTCATTTTATACGATGCCAGTTTTACAGTATTTATTTATTATTATTTTTTTTTGCTCAGCCTGCATTGTTGTCTGGGTAGGGAAAATTTATTTTTTTTTCCAAGGGCCCGAGAAAGCCTCGCTTACAACAGAGGAGGTGAAAAAGGTATTTTATCAAGAGGCCGTTATTTTTTTTATTTTTTTAAAAAAAGCTTTAATCACCCTGATTTCACAGCAAATGAGGCATCTAATTGTGACATGGCTTTGATCGCTTTTCCTTTTTAATAAAAAGAACGATTTATGGTCCCTCCAGGTCACATTGGCTCCCCGGTTGGAAATGAATTATATGGGGGCGGGGGGGGTCTTTTAAAAAAAAAACACACAGAGAGAGACCTTCCATCTTGGCTCTGAAACTCTGCAGTGACGGATCGATCAAGATTTTTTTTATAGCTCTTTTAAGAAATGATAAATGGAAGTCAGGGCCAGGCGCCAGGCTCAATCCAAGCTTTGCAATTGGATTGAGACGATCCGAGATTGGTGGTTTGAGTTTCGCCTCTCCCAAAGAAGCCTTGAATCTTGGCTAGCTATTTAGTGAAGGCTTTTGTAGGTCCCAGATTTCTTCCCTGCCCCCATGGACCAACCTTACGTTTCCTGAGCCTTTGCTTTCCCAAACCGATCAAATTACACTTGCAATGACTGCAGCTTCGTTAAACTCTTAAAAACCTCTGGCTGAGGCTACAGTAGTCCTCGGGTTACGACCCCAAATGAGCCCAAAATTTCGGGTTGCTAAGTGAAACATGTGTTAAGCGAGTCTGCTCCCTGTTACGACTTTTCTTGCTACCGTTGTTAAGTGAATCATTTGCCTTTGTTAAGTTAGTAAAACAGTTGTTAAGTAAATCTGGATTTTACTCTGAATTTTGATCACAGGGATGCTGCATTGGTCGTAAGTGTGAAAAACAGTTATAAGCAGGGGTGAAATCCAGCAGGTTCTGACAGGTTCTGGAGAACCGGTAGCGGAAATTTTGAGCAGTTCGGAGAACCGACAAATACCACCTCTGGCTGGCTCCAGGAGTGGGGAGGGAATGGGGATTTTGCAACATCCTTCCCCCAGGAGTGGGGAGGGAATGGGGATTTTGCAGTAGCCTTCCCCTGGAGTGGGGAGGGAATGGGGATTTTGCAGTAGCCTTCCCCTGGAGTGGGGAGGGAATGGGGATTTTGCAGTAGCCTTCCCCTGGAGTAGGGTGGGAATGGGAATTTTGCAGTATTCCTTCCCCTGCCAGGCCCACCAAGCCACGCCCACAGAACCGGTAATAAAAAAAAATGGATTTCACCACTGGTCATAAGTCACTTTTTTCAGTGCCATTGTAACTTTGAACGGTTGCTAAATGAACTGTTGTAAGTCAAGGACTACTACCTGTATTAAACATCACAATGAAGCATTGACTTCTTCAGCGAGAGCAGGACTAGAGCTGACATGATAGCAGTCTTCCAATATTTGAGGGGCTGACCCAAAGAAGAGGAGAGGGGTGTCAACCTCTTCTCCAAAGCACCTGAAGGCAGGACAAGAAGCAACTCATCAAGGAGAGAAGCAACCTAGAACTAAGGAGGAATTCCCTGACAGTGAGAACAATGAATCAGTGGAACAACTGGCCTCCAGAAGTTGTGGCTGCTCCAACACCGGAGGTTTTTAAGAAGAGATCGGGCAACCATTAGTCCGGGATGGTATAGGCCAGGGGTCTGCAACCTTAAACACTCAAAGAGCCATTTGGACCTGTTTCCCACAGAAAAGAAAACACCTGGAGCCACAAAACCTGGGTGGGAGTGGCCAGCTCGACATCACTCTCTTGACCCCCCTAGCCACGCCTACCCAGCCAGTCATTAGGGCAGAGAACCGGTTGTTGAAAAACACGGAGAACCACAAAACCCTTTTGACATCTCTCTCACCCTCCCTCCCCCCCCTGTATCTCTCTCTCTCTGTCTCTCTCTCCCCCTTCTCTGTATCTCTCTATGTCTCTCTCTCTCCCCCTCTCTCTGTATCTCTCTGTATCTCTCTCCCCCCTCTCTCTGTATCTCTCTATGTCTCTCTCCCCCTCTCTCTGTATCTCTCTATGTCTCTCCCCCTCTCTCTGTATCTCTCTGTCTCTCTCTCCCCCTCTCTCTGTATCTCTCTGTCTCTCTCTCCCTCTCTCTCTGTATCTCTCTGTCTCTCTCTCCCTCTCTCTCTGTATCTCTCTATGTCTCTCTCTCCCCCTCTCTCTGTATCTCTCTGTCTCTCTCTCCCTCTCTCTCTGTATCTCTCTGTCTCTCTCTCCCTCTCTCTCTGTATCTCTCTGTCTCTCTCTCCCCCTCTCTCTGTATCTCTCTGTCTCTCTCTCCCTCTCTCTCTGTATCTCTCTATGTCTCTCTCTCCCCCTCTCTCTGTATCTCTCTATGTCTCTCTCCCTCTCTCTCTGTATCTATGTCTCTCTCTCCCTCTCTCTCTGTATCTATGTCTCTCTCTCCCTCTCTCTCTGTATCTATGTCTCTCTCTCCCTCTCTCTGTATCTCTCTATGTCTCTCCCCCTCTCTCTGTATCTCTCTGTCTCTCTCTCCCTCTCTCTCTGTATCTCTCTGTCTCTCTCTCCCCCTCTCTCTGTATCTCTCTGTCTCTCTCTCCCTCTCTCTCTGTATCTCTCTATGTCTCTCTCTCCCCCTCTCTCTGTATCTCTCTATGTCTCTCTCTCCCCCTCTCTCTGTATCTCTCTATGTCTCTCTCTCCCCCTCTCTCTGTATCTCTCTATGTCTCTCTCCCCCTCTCTCTGTATCTCTCTATGTCTCTCCCCCTCTCTCTGTATCTCTCTGTCTCTCTCTCCCCCTCTCTCTGTATCTCTCTCTCTCTCTCCCTCTCTCTCTGTATCTCTCTGTCTCTCTCTCCCTCTCTCTCTGTATCTCTCTATGTCTCTCTCTCCCCCTCTCTCTGTATCTCTCTGTCTCTCTCTCCCTCTCTCTCTGTATCTCTCTGTCTCTCTCTCCCCCTCTCTCTGTATCTCTCTGTCTCTCTCTCCCTCTCTCTCTGTATCTCTCTATGTCTCTCTCTCTCCCCCTCTCTCTGTATCTCTCTGTCTCTCTCTCCCCCTTCTCTGTATCTCTCTATGTCTCTCTCTCTCCCCCTCTCTCTGTATCTCTCTGTATCTCTCTCCCCCCTCTCTCTGTATCTCTCTATGTCTCTCTCCCCCTCTCTCTGTATCTCTCTATGTCTCTCCCCCTCTCTCTGTATCTCTCTGTCTCTCTCTCCCCCTCTCTCTGTATCTCTCTGTCTCTCTCTCCCTCTCTCTCTGTATCTCTCTGTCTCTCTCTCCCTCTCTCTCTGTATCTCTCTATGTCTCTCTCTCCCCCTCTCTCTGTATCTCTCTGTCTCTCTCTCCCTCTCTCTCTGTATCTCTCTGTCTCTCTCTCCCTCTCTCTCTGTATCTCTCTGTCTCTCTCTCCCCCTCTCTCTGTATCTCTCTGTCTCTCTCTCCCTCTCTCTCTGTATCTCTCTATGTCTCTCTCTCCCCCTCTCTCTGTATCTCTCTATGTCTCTCTCCCTCTCTCTCTGTATCTATGTCTCTCTCTCCCTCTCTCTCTGTATCTCTCTCTCTCTCTCCCTCTCTCTCTGTATCTCTCTGTCTCTCTCTCCCTCTCTCTCTGTATCTCTCTATGTCTCTCTCTCCCCCTCTCTCTGTATCTCTCTGTCTCTCTCTCCCTCTCTCTCTGTATCTCTCTGTCTCTCTCTCCCCCTCTCTCTGTATCTCTCTGTCTCTCTCTCCCTCTCTCTCTGTATCTCTCTATGTCTCTCTCTCTCCCCCTCTCTCTGTATCTCTCTGTCTCTCTCTCCCCCTTCTCTGTATCTCTCTATGTCTCTCTCTCTCCCCCTCTCTCTGTATCTCTCTGTATCTCTCTCCCCCCTCTCTCTGTATCTCTCTATGTCTCTCTCCCCCTCTCTCTGTATCTCTCTATGTCTCTCCCCCTCTCTCTGTATCTCTCTGTCTCTCTCTCCCCCTCTCTCTGTATCTCTCTGTCTCTCTCTCCCTCTCTCTCTGTATCTCTCTGTCTCTCTCTCCCTCTCTCTCTGTATCTCTCTGTCTCTCTCTCCCCCTCTCTCTGTATCTCTCTGTCTCTCTCTCCCTCTCTCTCTGTATCTCTCTGTCTCTCTCTCCCTCTCTCTCTGTATCTCTCTATGTCTCTCTCTCCCCCTCTCTCTGTATCTCTCTATGTCTCTCTCCCTCTCTCTCTGTATCTATGTCTCTCTCTCCCTCTCTCTCTGTATCTCTCTCTCTCTCTCCCTCTCTCTCTGTATCTCTCTGTCTCTCTCTCCCCCTCTCTCTGTATCTCTCTGTCTCTCTCTCCCTCTCTCTCTGTATCTCTCTGTCTCTCTCTCCCTCTCTCTCTGTATCTCTCTATGTCTCTCTCTCCCCCTCTCTCTGTATCTCTCTGTCTCTCTCTCCCCCTCTCTCTGTATCTCTCTGTCTCTCTCTCCCTCTCTCTCTGTATCTCTCTATGTCTCTCTCTCCCCCTCTCTCTGTATCTCTCTATGTCTCTCTCCCTCTCTCTCTGTATCTATGTCTCTCTCTCCCTCTCTCTCTGTATCTATGTCTCTCTCTCCCTCTCTCTCTGTATCTATGTCTCTCTCTCCCTCTCTCTGTATCTCTCTATGTCTCTCCCCCTCTCTCTGTATCTCTCTGTCTCTCTCTCCCTCTCTCTCTGTATCTCTCTG
Organism: Pantherophis guttatus; assembly: GCF_059756535.1. Taxonomy (NCBI): domain Eukaryota; kingdom Metazoa; phylum Chordata; class Lepidosauria; order Squamata; family Colubridae; genus Pantherophis; species Pantherophis guttatus. The sequence goes on from NC_142075.1 coordinate 22,466,258, forward strand.
TCTCTCTCTCCCCCTCTCTCTGTATCTCTCTGTCTCTCTCTCCCTCTCTCTCTGTATCTCTCTATGTCTCTCTCTCCCCCTCTCTCTGTATCTCTCTATGTCTCTCTCTCCCCCTCTCTCTGTATCTCTCTATGTCTCTCTCTCCCCCTCTCTCTGTATCTCTCTATGTCTCTCTCCCCCTCTCTCTGTATCTCTCTATGTCTCTCCCCCTCTCTCTGTATCTCTCTGTCTCTCTCTCCCCCTCTCTCTGTATCTCTCTCTCTCTCTCCCTCTCTCTCTGTATCTCTCTGTCTCTCTCTCCCTCTCTCTCTGTATCTCTCTATGTCTCTCTCTCCCCCTCTCTCTGTATCTCTCTGTCTCTCTCTCCCTCTCTCTCTGTATCTCTCTGTCTCTCTCTCCCCCTCTCTCTGTATCTCTCTGTCTCTCTCTCCCTCTCTCTCTGTATCTCTCTATGTCTCTCTCTCCCCTCTCTCTGTATCTCTCTATGTCTCTCTCCCTCTCTCTCTGTATCTATGTCTCTCTCTCCCTCTCTCTCTGTATCTATGTCTCTCTCTCCCTCTCTCTCTGTATCTCTCTATGTCTCTCTCCCCCTCTCTCTGTATCTCTCTATGTCTCTCCCTCTCTCTGTATCTCTCTGTCTCTCTCTCCCCCTCTCTCTGTATCTCTCTATGTCTCTCTCCCCCCCTCTCTCTGTATCTCTCATGTCTCTGCCCCGGCTGCTTCTCCAATCCCTGCTGTCACCTTTATCTTCTCAAGCCAGGCGAGGAGTGACTGGGAGGGGAGAGCAAGGGACGGGGCCAGCCAGTGGTGGGATCACCTGACAAGGAGCCACAGCAGAGGGCCCAAAGAGCCGCATGTGGCTCCGGAGCCGCAGGTTGCTGACACCCAGTATAGGGTCTCCTGCTCAACCAGGGGTTGGACTAGAAGACCTCCAAGGTCCCTTTGAACTCTGTTATTCTGTGTTCTGTAACTTGCTGAGGAGACCCCCTAGATCGCTGGGAATGGGGACCTTCGAAACTGCTCCCAGAGGGACCTCCTGGAGATTGATTAAAACTGAATCACGGAAGGCTGTAATTTCTTTCTGTGTGTGCAGTTGGTTGGCTTGTTGACCTCATGAAAGAAGACTAAGAAGTTTCCCCTCCCCTCCCCCTCCCCCTCCCCTTCCTTTGATCTCCTTTAAAGCATCAGGTGTCCTTTTGTATCAGGACTTCAGCGTTTGGAGTCATTACAGGCTGTAATAAACCCCTGATGTTTATTTGCTAGAGAATGAGCAAGCAGGCTGGAGTTTGAGTAATAGCAAGAAAATTATTTACAAGAAGGTCGGTTTGCAATTGAAACAAACTTAAAACCCTCCTGGTGTTTTTTGTTTTTTCTTTCTCTTTTCCCAAAAGGATTTTTTAAAAAAAGATTCTTACAAACTATTCTGAAAAAGTTTTGCCTGAACGGCTCTACCAAAAATCCAGACAGTGAGCAGTCTGGTTCTGAAAGTAGATGATTTCATATTTGAGAAGGAGATTGAAAAAAATGTGGTTTTGGATATGGGCCAGGAATCCAATCTAGAATAGAATAGGATAGGATAGGATAGGATAGGATAGGATAGGATAGGATAGGATAGGATAGGATAGAATAGAATAGAATAGAATAGAATAGAATAGAATAGAATAGAATAGAATAGAATAGAATAGAATAGAATAGAATAGAATAGAATAGAATAGAATAGAATTCTTTATTGGCCAAGTGTGATTGGACACACAAGAAAATTGTCTTTGTGCATTAGCTCTCAGTGTACATAAAAGAAAAGATACGTTCATCAAGAATCATAAGGTAGAACGCTTAATGATAGTCATAGGGTACAAATAAGCAATCAAATCATATTAGGAAACAGTCCATATAAATCTTAACCAGCAACATACCAGCAACAAGGTTACAGTCATGTAGTCATAAGTGGGAGGAGATGGGTGATGGGAAGATTAATAGTAATGCAGACTTAGTGAATAGTTTGACAGTGTTGAGGGAATTATTTGTTTAGCAGAGTGATGGCGTTCGGGGAAAAACTGTTCTTGTGTCTACTTGTTCTGCTGTGCAGTGCCCTATTGCGTCGTTTTGAGGGTAGGAGTTGAAACAGTTTATGTCCAGGATGCGAGGGGTCTGTAGATATTTTCACAGCCCTCTTTTTGACTCGTGCAGTATACAGATCCTCCATGGAAGGCAGATTGGTAGCCATTGTTTTTTCTGCAGTTCAGTTCAGCTGGTGGTTCTCTACCATGGCCACTTTAAGAGGTGTGGATTTCAACTCCCACAATTCCCCAGCCAGTCATGCTGGTTGGAGAATTCTGGGAGTTGAAGTCCACACCTCTTAAAATTGACAAGGTTCAGAAACACTGCCCTAAGTGATGGTGCCTTCAGAAGTATTTCTTTGACAGATGGGATACCTGGATAGGTTGACCATGAAATGGGAGTTGAGCTTACAAATTGTTGAGCTGTACTTTAAACATTGGACAGGTCCATCCTTCACATTACACAGTATAACCATGGTTTGCCAGGGTGACTGGGTTTCCATAAGTCGCTGATGCAAAAGCAACCCAACCAAAATATAGATTATTGTGTGCTCGGAACCAGGGGTGAAATCCAGCAGGTTCTGACAGGTTCTGGAGAACCAGTAGCGGAAATTTTGAGCAGTTCGGAGAACCAGCAAATGCCACCTCTGGCTGGCCCCAGAGTGGGGAGGGAATGGGGATTTTGCAATATCCTTCCCCCAGGAGTGGGAAGGGAATGGGGATTTTGCAGTATCCTACCACTGCCACACTCACCAAGCCACGCCCACCAAGCCACACCATGCCCACCAAGCCATGCCCACAGAACCGGTAGTAAAACAATTTGGATTTCACCATTGCTCTGAACTGTATATATATCCGTGTTTTCCCGAAAATAAGACCCTGTCTTACATTTTTTGAACCCTGAAATAAGTGCTTGGCCTTATTTTTGGGGAGGTCTTATTATTTTGGGGCGCATGGAACAAGATGGGGCTCCTCTTGCCGTCTTACCTGATTTCCAGCTCTGTGTTAAATATTTTCGGGGAGGGCTTATTTTCAGGGCGGAGGCTTATTTTAGCGCATGCGCTCAAAAGCCCGATTGGGCTTATTATCAGGGGATGTCTTATTTTCAGGGAAACAGGGTATATATATATATATATAAAGCATGTATTTTAAAAGGACAATGTCACTCATCTGGAAACAACTGGCCAAAATTGTGTTCACTGCCAGGTACTTTCAATAAGGGAATGAGAAGACAGGGTTCCCACAGTGGTGGCCCCACTTTTCATGAAAGCTCAACTTTAAAATTTGGGAGGGGGGATTAAAATAAAGCTTTAAATGGTTTTATTATTAGAGTTTGGCTGCCTATGCAGTTATTTGGTCTTGCATAAGTCAACTTAGAAACTTTCTGGAGAACTTAACATAGGAACCACTTCCCCTGTTGCATGAAACCATGTTTCATTGAGCCAGATCTATTAAAGATGCCCACAATTAGATTGCCGTTGTCTCTTGGGCTAGGCCATAAACTGTTATCTACAAACCCCAATGGCTGCATTCCTGCTTGATTCTAAATCATCAAACCATCACTTAATGACAAATCATCACAATGACTTACAGTAAGGAGGACCAAGTCTATGAGTTCATCCCTGATACTAAACCATGGCTTACTGAGCAAGTCATTGCAGCATGAACTATGTGTCACGGTCAACTTATAACCCATGACGTATAAACCACAATGGTCTGAGTTCTCCAAGATCATGCTGAGACTCCGACTAAAAGCCACAGTGATGCAATGGTTAGAGTGCGGGACTGCAGGCTACTTCTGCTGACTGCCGGCTGCCTGCAGTTTGGCAGTTCGAATCTCCCCAGGCTCAAGGTTGACTCAGCCTTCCGTCCTTCCGAGGTCGGTAAAATGAGGAGCCAGATTGTTGGGGGCAAGAGGCTGACTCTGTAAACTGCTTAGAGAGGGCTGTAAAAGCACTATGAAGTGGTATATAAATCTAAGTGCTATTGCTAAGTGGGAAGGGAAGGAAGGAAGGAAGGAAGGAAGGAAGGAAGGAAGGAAGGAAGGAAGGAAGGAAGGAAGGAAGGGGCATGGTGGTGCAATGCTTAGAATACTATATTGCAAGGAAACTCTGCCCACAGCCAGCAGTTCGATCCTGACTGGCTCAAGGTGGACTCAGCCTTCCATCCTTCCAAGGTGGGTAAAATGAGGACCCAGATTGTTGGGGGCAAGAGGCTGACTCTGTAAACTGCTTAGAGAGGGCTGTAAAAGCACTATGAAGTGGTATATAAATCTAAGTGCTATTGCTAAGTGGGAAGGGAAGGGAAGGGAAGGGAGGGGAGGGGAAGGGAAGGGAAGGGAGGGAGGGAGGGAGGGAGGGAGGGAGGAAGGAAGGAAGGAAGGAAGGAAGGAAGGAAGGAAGGAAGGAAGGAAGGAAGGAAGGAAGGAAGGAAGGAAGGAAGGGGCATGGTGGCGCAGTGCTTAGAATGCCATATTGCAACGAAACTCTGCCCACAGCCAGCAGTTCGATCCTGACTGGCTCAAGGTGGACTCAGCCTTCCGTCCTTCCGAGGTGGGTAAAATGAGGACCCAGATTGTTGGAGGCAAGAGGCTGACTCTGTAAACCGCTTAGAGAGGAAAGCACCGGAAAGCGGCATATAAGTCTAAGTGCTATTGCTATAATCAAGCATTACAAGACAATACAACTAGCCAACCCAGATTGTGGGTCTATTTTGACCTTTTATCCAGGCCTGCACTTTTAACTTCTCCTTCTCCTTCTTTAGTTCGCCTCTTAAACATTGTTTGTTGATAGTTCTCCCCAATTAGCCAGGTGGGGAAGGAATGTAGAGCAATAAAAGGCTGGGAAGGAGAAGATAACAATCGGCTTGTTTCGTTTGAACTCTGATGCTGGTGGAATTGGCGAAGATCGCCCGCTGCAATCCCTCACACATTTGCAACTCCCTCGCTGTGAGTTGACACCTGTACAAACAGCTCTGGCTGGTAGTAACCCCCGGCATGGGATGAAGCAAAGGGCGTTTGAAGAGCCATCAGGAAAACTCCCAGCGCAAAGTTGTTTTGAAAATGGTAGGGCTGGGCTGTCTGAGGAAGAAAATATGCCTCCCATTTAACAGAAAAAGAGAGTTGGAAGGGACCTTGGAGGTCTTCTAGTCCAACCCCCTGCTCAAGCAGGAGATCCTACACCATTCCAGACAAGTGGCTGTCCAATCTCTTCTTGAAAGCTTCCAGTGATGAAGGATCCACAAGTTCTGGTGGCAAGCTGTTCCACTGGTTAATTGTCCTCACTGTCCAGGAAGTTTCTCCTTAGTTCTAGGTTGCTTCTCTCCTTGATGAGTTTCCATCCGTTGCTTCTTGTCCTGCCTTCAGGGGCTTTGGAGAATAGCTTGACCCCCTCTTCTTTGGGGCAGCCCCTCAAATATTTTTTTTTCTTTTAATTTTGATTTATATGCCGCCCTTCTCCGGAGACTCAGGGCGGCTTACAATGCGTTAAGCAATAGCCTTCATACTTTTGTATATTTTATACAAAGTCAGCTTATTGCCCCCACAAACCGGGTCCTCATTTTACCTACCTTAGAAAGGATGGAAGGCTGAGTCAACCTTGAGCCTGGTGAGAATTGAACTCGAAGTAATTGCTATCACGTCACCCCCCTCGTCCTTCTTGCAACTCCGAGCAGAGCTCAACTGAGTGAAATCACCTCCCACCCAACAAATTCCACAGCTCTTCCGGAAACTGATCTCTTATCATTTTGATTAAAAGCCACATGCCGTACGCTCCCTTCTCCGTTCTCCCATCTCCTCGACCTTCCCCGATTCCCTCTCTTGCTCTATTTATTTGGGCGAGAGGCAAAACGTTCCCCGGGGAGCGATAAAGAGGGAGAAATGAATAATATTTATTGCGGTCATCAATCTCTCCCTCTGCTGTCACCCCATCAAAGCTTCGGCTTTCCCCAGCGGAGGTCAGGCAGAGGAGCAAAAAGATCAGGTTTTGGGTGAAACCAAGTGCAGCTGAAACGCCAGGCTGCCAACAAGAGCACAAGTCTTGATTGTGTGTTGTGTGTTCTGTCTTTCAGCTTGCCTTCCCCTTTGGGAGTCTACAATTTCCATTGGGCTCCCCGTGTCTCCTAGGACTAGCAGAATAAATTGGGAGAGAGCATGGCACGCAGTGGCTCAGTGGCTAAGAGGCTGAGCTTGTCGATCGAAAGGTTGGCGGTTCGAGTCCCTAGCGCTGCGTAACGGGGTGAGCTCCCGTGATTTGTCCCAGCTTCTGCCAACCTAGCAGTTCGAAAGCACATAAAAAAAAATGCAAGTAGAAAAATAGGGACCACCTTTGATGGGGACGTAACAGCGTTCCGTGCGCCTTTGGCATTGAGTCCTGCCGGCCACATGACCACGGAGACGTCTTCGGACAGTGCTGGCTCTTCGGCTTTGAAACAAAGATGAGCACCGCCCCCTAGAGTCAGGAACGACTAGCACATATGTGCAAGAGGAAGCTTTACCTTTACTCTTTATCTCTATGCTATCATCTAGCTTCTTCCCTTTGGGCTCAAACGGCCACTGAGGTAAACCAGCCCATTGATGGCTCGTCCAACAAACCACAGTTAAAACCAAGTAGGACAATGCTTTCCAATGGTGATAGGCTTCAACTAGCCGAGTTCTCAACAATGGCTATTGCTGGCTGTGGGTTTTTGGGAGCTGAGGGCCATAGACCTGGAAATCGCCAAGATTTTAACGACGGTTGATCCAAGATTCCAAGGTGTTTTAATCAGCTACTAGGGAAAGCCACTGTATATAAAGAGAGAGCAAACTCCACTCCCTTCTGGCACTGATGATGTTAGCTAGTTGGGTGGTGAAATGTCTGCCAGGAAGCAACCAAACTGAGAGCACATCAAGGACCCATAATCTTACTATTAACGAGGAATATCCTTTTGCATCAATGTTCTCAGTATGATTTTCACACCAAGGTGGGATTTTGACTGGTTTCATTCATCAGATTAAGTCATTAATGTGGTTTATATTTAGTCTGTGGTGCATCTCCATTTAATTGCAATTTATCCAACTGGCAATGTTGCTTAACATATGAAAAGCCAGTTTTATTTATTCCATACATTAACACCTCACCCTTTTTTGCAAAGAAGTCAAGGAATTTTCTACAACGTTCTCCTCTATTCTATGACTAAACCCTCTATCAAACAGGAGCACCCAGATGATCAGCCTATTAATTTTATAGTTAAATTTTGGGCACGTACCGGGGTTTTCTTAAGCCCAAAGCAATAAATGTTTAATATTTCACTGCACAGATTCTCAGTTCCAACAATGGGGCTTTTGAAAGTATCAAGAAAGAGGGAGTGGGGACACACCAAACCGTTGGTTGGGTGAAATCAAGCTTTATTTCTAAATAATTTTTGGATTTTTTTTTTTTTTTTTGCAAAAAGAAATTTTAAAAAGAGCATCCATTCAAATAGGTGTAAGGAGCAAAAAAAAAATAACTTTCCAAATGCTTTTCATCTCCTTAGGCTGAGTCGAGTCTTGGGGAGAAACCAAGTTAAACAAATCTGTAGTTTCTTTAATCTCCTTCTTCTGGGCACAGCCTTTCATAACTGAAGATTCTTAGTTTGGTTTGTGTAGTGAGGTTTGAGTTGTTGTGTTTTTTTTTTCTTTTCTTTTCTTTTCCTTTCTTTTTTTGTTAACCCCCAACCTCTGTTCCTCCTTCCTTTGTTCTCCTGTAATGCTGAAACAGGATGAAGTCACTTTGGATAAACTTCTCTGTGGGGTAAAAAAAAATAAAAAAAAAAATACCAAAAGCATGAAAAGCAGCTTAAATGACAGAAGGAAAGCGAGTTGCTCGTATGAAAAACCAAGAAGCTCTTGGCCAGCTTTTTTTTTTTTTTTAATTTGACCGCCAAAGTGTATCAACTACAGGACAAATTTTGGCAAAGATTAGTTCTTCAGCTCAGAAAAGACCTTCTTTTCGTTTCTTTTCTTTTCTTTTTTTTAAGATATTCTTTAAATTTGATTGCCTGGGAAATTAAAGAAAAGAGAGAGATGTCTTCCCAAGAGCTACTAAGGGATGAATTGGACCTCGCCGGCAACTTTGCTGATGAAGATTGGTACATAAATGAACCAATAGGAAACCCCAACGAGTGAGTATAAATGCTACTTATTTCTCAGGTTTCATCCTTGTGTCGCTTTACCCTCTGGAACAGGGCTCTCCAACTTTGGCAATTTTAAGCCTGGAGGACTTCAACTCCCAGAATTCCCCAGCCAGCTGGGTGGGGAATTCTGGGAGTTGAAGTCCGCCAGGCTTAAAGATGCCAAGGTTGGAGACCCCTGCTCTAGAACTTAAGGTTGTTTCTAAAACTTCCTCTTGGCAAAGTGTTTATAAAATGTCCCAAATATTCTTTTTTAAAAAATCATTCTGGGCTTGGGAATATTAGTGTGCGACGTTGAACGTTGTTTGAAACCAAGTTTGACACATTAACAAGTTGGTGGGTGTTAAATTGTTTAGAAGTCTTTTTCCGAAAACAGGTAAGGGGGTTTTGGTGGGTTTGTTAGCTGTTAGGAAAATGTATCTCGTATTTACGGAAATCGAGCTACGGATATTTCGTGGTTAATACTGTGTGAGCTTCCTGAAGACATCCATACATTTAAGATTGGGGGGAGGGGGCATAGAGAGGGACTTGATTCTATCCTTAATTAGTTCAGCAGTTAGCCCTTGGATGGGATTAAATATCAGCATTTCTAACATAACTCACTAATTCTGCCCCGAAGTCGGATTAATGATGCATAAGCAGCCAAGACTGAATTGAAACATTCTTCGCTTTCCCAGCTTCGAGTCAGAGGGGTGCAAAACACATAGGAAGCTTTGATGCTTTCCTGTTTTTTTGTTGGTTTGCATCCATTCCTATTAATTCATTTATCCCTGAATCCTAGAATGCAAAAACTGGGAGTTATTTTGAGGAACCCCTACCCCAATGTTTCTCAACTTCAGTGATGAGATGGGGGGGGGGGATTCAGTCCCCAGAATTCTCTAGCCAATCCCCAGATCTCAACATCGCTGATGTTGAGAAATATTGATGTAACCCAACCCCTTTACAGGAATCCATTCTTATAACATTCCCAACAGATGACTTATTCCACCTCTGTTTAGATTCTTCCAAACAACTCACAATATCTCAAGGCTATTAGTTCTGTCATTGGATGACTCTGTTAAGCATTTTTCCTGGTGTCCAACCCATTCTTCTTCCTCGTAATTTAAATCTGTTGCTTTTTGTCTTGACTTCCAGTCAGCGGTTGGACAATTCCATCCGTCTCATTCCGGATCTACAAAATACTTCAGAAAAGTTAGTCTGAATATATTCTGAGAGGGAACGACAGGCTGCAGAAGAACTATTTTCGTCCTGATTCTACAGAAAGTCGGTCTAGCAAGAGAGGTAGAATAGAATAGAATAACAGAATTGGAAGGGACCTTGGAGGTCTTCTAGTCGAACCCCCTGCTTAGGCAGGAAACCCTACACCCCTTCAGACAAATGGTTATCCAACATCTTCTTAAAAACTTCCAATGTTGGAGCATTCACAGCTTCTGGAGGCAAGTTGTTCCACTGATAAATTGTTCCCACTGTCAGGAAGTTTCTCCTTAGTTCTAAATTGCTTCTCTCCCTGTGAGCTTTTTAATTCAGAAAGCTTCCTTCAAAGGCTGTAACTTTATCCAGGTTCAAGCTTGGTCAACTCACAAGCTTTCGACTCTTGTGGGAAAATCAGACAAAGGGCTGTGTTCTCACCAGGCTGATAAAGTAACAACCTGTGTTCTCTGGAACGTAGTTTTTGCTGGATTTTTTTTAAAAATTGGGGGAGGGGGAAGACATTTCAAACCCCCTAAAGCCCACTTCCTCTTGCATTACCACAGTGTCACAAAAGCAGTCCTGTGTGTTAGAAAATCTGCTGCTTGTTGGGATTCATTTTAATAAGCACCTTCAGTTACATTTCCACGCTACTCCATCTTCGTAAATCCAACTAACCGCATGACACATATTAGCGCTCTTAATCTCTGCTCCCAGTCAAGCTTTTTGGTTTATGGGCTTTGGGGTTGCTTTCGGTTGCTAAAATGATTCATTTTAATTTTCTATGCTTTCCGTGAATGTGAGGCGTCTAATATCTACTTTAAAGCTGCTATTTTAAGTGAGTTACCCTCAGTGAGGAACTAAAAAAAAAAAAATGTCTAGAAAATAAAAACATGTACCGGTGATTTGTTTGTTTTTTTTCATCCGAAGACATTGTTGTCAAATGCAGAATTTTTCTCTTAGCCCAGGGATCTGCATCCTTAAACACTCACAGAGCCATTTGGACCCGTTTCCCACAGAAAAGAAAACACAGGGAGCCACAAAACCCTTCCCGTGCCTGACTATTTCTTGAGCGGCCACAAAATTAGCATAGGTAGTTGAATTAAACGTTCTATTTTCTTCTGAAACTTTTCTTTGCTTGGATTTTTCCATGGTTGGCCTACCGGGGCTCGAAAAGCTCAATATATCACATGCCAGTGGGTGTCGCACATTGGCGGTTGTGATGCGTATTTTGAGTGACAGGGAGCTGCAGCAGAAGGCTAAAAGAGCCACATACGGCTCCAGAGCCACAGGTTGCTGACCCCAGCCGGAGGATATGGGTTGAGATTTGACGCCTCTCAAAAATGTGGTTTTCTGAACCAGATGCGCTTTTAAATAGGTTTTGATGCTTTCTTGCAGCATGGCTTCCAACATTATCCCCGACTGCCAACTGACTATCCCCTTTGATCTCTATCACTGCAGCATGGCTCCAATTTCTGTAAGTATTTTAGAAAAAAAAACAAGTTTGCAAATGAATCTTTAGCCTCCGTGGGCCACTTCTCGAAGAGGTAAGGGGACCCAGGAGTTACAGAGAGAGGAGCAGTATCCAAAACATCTTTATTTATTTATTGGTTCGATTTATATGCCGCCCTTCTCCGGAGACTCAGGGCGGCTTACAATGCGTTAAGCAATAGCCATCATACTTTTGTATATACCTGCTTAGTAGGGCTTTCGCCCCCCCCCAGCAGTGTTTTTTTTTTTATACAAAGTCAGCTTATTGCCCCCACAATCTGGGTCCTCATTTTACCTACCTCGAAAGGATGGAAGGCTGAGTCAAGCTTGAGCCTGGTGAGATTTGAACTTGCAGTAATTGCAGGCAGCTGGTGTTACTTAACATCACTTTAGTCTGCTGCGCCACCCAGGCTCTTAAAATCTTACACAACATTTTAACAGTAACAAGAGTTGGAAGGGATTCAGATTAACAGAGTTGGAAGGGACCTTGGAGGTCATCTAGTCCAACCCCCTGCTCACACAGGAGGCCTGTACTAGGGATTCGAACCGTCGAACTGCCGACTTTTCTGATCGACAAGCTCAGCATCTCAGCCGCTGAGCCACCTTTGTGAAGCTGATTGGAATAGGTGATCTATCGATACATGAAATAGACCCGTGTTTCTCAACCTTGGTGACTTAAAGAGGTGGGTGGACCTCAACTCCCAGAATCCCCCAGCCAGCCATGGGGAATTCTGAAAGAGGAAGTCCACACCTTTTCAAGCTGCCAAGGTTGAGAAACCCTGAAGGAGATTGTTAATTTGATACTATACCGTAGCTGCAAATATCTAACTTGATTATCTAGCCAAGAACGTAAATTGCATTCTCACTGGGGCTTTACTCTATTCAGTCAGCCTAAGGAAAATATTAATTTAAGGACATAAGAAACCACATTCAGAAGGGAGGGAGGGAGGGGAGGGGAGGGGAGGGAAGGGAAGGGAAGGGAAAGGAAAGGAAAGGAAAGGAAAGGAAAGGAAAGGAAAGGAAAGGAAAGGAAAGGAAAGGAAAGGAAAGGAAAGGAAAGGAAAGGAAAGGAAAGGAAAGGAAAGGAGGAAAGATAGAAGAGGAAGGAAGGAAGGAAGGAAGGAAGGAAGGAAGGAAGGAAGGGAGAGAGGAAAGGAAAGGAAATGGCATGGGAGGGGAAAGGAGGGAAGATGGAGGGAGAGGGGAGGAAAGGAAAGGAGGAAAGATGGAGGGACAGGGAAGGAAGGAAGGAAAGGAACGAAAGGAAGGGAGGAAAGACAAGGAAAGGAAAGGAAAGGAAAGGAAAGGAAAGGAAAGGAAAGGAAAGGAAAGGAAAGAAGGAAGGAAGGAAGGAAGGAAAGGAAGGGAGAGAGGAAAGGAAAGGAAAGGAAATGGCATGGGAGGGGAGAGGAGGGAAGATGGAGGGAGAGGGGAGGAAAGGAAAGGAGGAAAGATGGAGGGACAGGGAAGGAAGGAAGGAAAGGAACGAAAGGAAGGGAGGAAAGGAAAGGAAAGGAAAGGAAAGGAAAGGAAAGGAAAGGAAAGGAAAGGAAAGGAAGAAAGATAGAAGAGGAAGGAAGGAAGGAAGGAAGGAAGGAAGGAAGGAAGGAAGGAAGGAAGGAAGGGCATGTTTTTCAAAGTGAGCTCCTAGCTTTTCATCCGAATATAAACCAGGTCTAAACTGATTTAATCTTTTTTTTTATTTATTTATATGCCGCCCTTCTCCGGAGACTCAGGGCGGCTTACAGTGCGTTAAGTAATAACATAACATAACATAAGCCAAGGTTAGCTGTTGTAACAGTCCAGGTTTATTCCATTTTTCTGACTGGCTGGCTACCACATTTTGGAGTCTTTCGATAGGGTCTCCTGCTTGGGCAGGGGGTTGGACTAGATGACCTACAAGGTCCCTCCCAACTCTGTTCATCTGTAAGATCTGCTACTATCAGCCCCCCACCCCCCTTCTTGCTTTTTAACCTCACAACAGCCCTGTGAAGTAGGCTAAACCCAGATCGTGCAAGAGCGAACGGTTTAGCATTTCTTTCCCCAAACTTTGGCTGTTCAAGGTTTCTTTGGCTGCCTTTTGTTTGTGTTGCCATAACAACTATCTCCCCACCGTGAGCAGCTGAAAAGAATTACTGCCAATGTTTTATGCCTAGTGAAAATTGTGGGGTTACCCCCCCACACACACACACACATTTAATATCCCTTGTTGACAGCTGCTGAAATGTTCCGCTGCTGGAAAGGGAATGTGGACAGACACGGTTTACAGTTTTGGGAAAGTTTAGGACTGTGTTTTAAACACTGCAAAATCCCTACATGCAGTGTGGCAGATGGCCCAATCACAAATACGGCTGAGCGTAAAACCATTTTATATTTTAAAATGCTCTTGGCCACTCGGGGGGTTTCGGGGAAGGATTTATCATTGAAATGGAATCGAATCCGTGAAAGGGAACTTCAAATCAAGATGAGAAGTTATGGAAAGCGAAGACTGAGAAACCAGAGAGAAAAGCAGATTTGCTTCTAGGTGATGGGGGGAGGGGGGGGGGTTGTAAAGCCCTTGGTACTCTCTGAGCTTGGTTGTTTTCTTGCAGATGTTTTGTTGCCAACCTAGGTAACATCATCCCGAGTGTGTTAAGGGCCCCCATTTCCCAGCTATAGTAACATCCATAGCAGGGGTGAAATGCTCCCGGTTCGGACCGGATCGAGTGATCCAATAGCGATTGTGGCAGGTGGTTCGGAGAACCGGTAGTGATGGCGGCACATGGCTCCGCCCACCCTCCCAGGTGTCATTACTTCCTGGTTTTAACCCTCTGCACATGCGCAGAACGTTTTGTGCATGCACAGAGGATAGATAGATAGATGATGGATGGATGGATGGATGGAGAGAGAGATGGAAGATGGATGAAGAAAGGATGGGATAGATAGATGATAGATAGATGATGGTTGGATAGATGGATGGATGAAGAGAGAGAGAGATGGAAGATGGATGAAGATGGGATAGATAGATAGATAGATAGATAGATAGATAGATAGATAGATAGAGATAGTGATAGATAGATAGATAGATAGATAGATAGATAGATAGATAGATAGATAGATAGATAGATAGATAGATGGATGATGGTTGGATAGATGGATGGATGGATGAAGAGAGAGAGATGGAAGATGGATGAAGAAAGGATGGGATAGATAGGATAGATAGATAGATAGATAGATAGATAGATAGATAGTTAGATAGATAGATAGATGAAGGTTGGATAGATGGATGGATGGATGGAGAGAAATGGAAGATGGATGAAGAAAGGATGGGATAGATGATGGATGGATGGATGGATGGATGGATGGATGGATAGATAGATAGATAGATAGATAGATAGATAGATAGATAGATAGATGATGGTTGGGTGGATGGATGGATGGATGGATGGATGGATGGATGGATGGATGGATAGAAATGGAAGATGGATGAAGAAAGGATGGGATAGATGATGGATGGATGGATGGATGGATGAATAGATAGATAGATAGATAGATAGATAGATAGATAGATAGAAGATGGTTGGGTGGATGGATGGATGGATGGATGGATGGATGGATGGATGGATAGAAATGGAAGATGGATGAAGAAAGGATGGGATAGATGATGGATGGATGGATGGATGGATGGATGAATAGATAGATAGATAGATAGATAGATAGATAGATAGAAGATGGTTGGGTGGATGGATGGATGGATGGATGGATGGATGGATGGATGGATAGAAATGGAAGATGGATGAAGAAAGGATGGGATAGATGATGGATGGATGATAGATAGATAGATAGATAGATAGATAGATAGATAGATAAATAGATAGATAGATAGATAGATGATGGTTGGGTGGATGGATGGATGGAGAGAGAGAGATGGAAGATGGATGAAGAAAGGATGGGATAGATAGATAGATAGATAGATAGATAGATAGATAGATAGACAGACAAATAGATGGTGGTTGGTTGGTTGGTTGGTTGGATGGATGGATGGAGACAGAGAGATGGAAGATGGATGAAGAAAGAATGGAATAGATAGATGAGATAGATAGATGGATAGATAGACAGACCATAGAAGTCTGGGTCATTAGGCGGATGGAGGACCTTAGAAATGTAATATATTTTGTCTTTGTTTTTATTTTATCTTCATTTTCACATTTAAGAACAGAGGGATAATTTCATTTGTGTAAGGAATCAGGCTGTGTGTAAACACAAGGAATCTTGTCTTCCAGCTAGTTATACTCTTGATTCTCTCGCTGTTGGTGAAACGGAGGAAACTCTACCCGGATTTTTGGAACGGAGCACCTGGACTATTGAGGTACTAACTCTCGTTCGTGCTGAGTGGGGAACACTTCGCCTTGGGGGGGGGGGGGGTGTCTTGCAACTTTGGAGCATATTATCTTCAAAACTTTCCGGCAGAGGCATTCCATTTGTACAACTAATTTTCGTGTTTTCTTTTCTTTTGTTTATTCTTCCTCTCCGGCATTCTGTTTGTTGGCTTGCCCAGCCCTTTGAATTTCTTGGAAGAAACACAGAACAAAGGATTGGCCATTGCAGTCTTTGGCATCCTCTTCTCTTCGTTGTGCGTGCTGTTGTTGGATAAGGACCCCCTGCCTTTCATCGCCAACTCCTCAATACAGAATCGAGGTAAAGGATTCATGATAGGAAGATGGGGGTCTTTTCTAAGCTAGCATCTTCCTCCGTCTTTCAAGTTAGCTTTGTGGGCTAAGAACTTGGGGAGCTGTGGTTCCTTCTCCTTCCTTCTCCTCCCTTTTCCCCTCTCCTTCCCTCTCTCCTACTCCTCTTCTCTCATCCATTTCCTTCTCTCCTTTCCCCACTCTCCTTCCCTCTTCTCCATTCTCCTCTACCCACTCTTCCATTTGCGTTGGCCACATGTCTCTCTGCAGAAATACTTGGGCTCTTAACATTGGTCCTTCTCTTCTCTTTGATCTCCTTCTCTAGAGTACTGGAAGATGCTGGCTTTATTCTATTACCCTGCCTTCTACTATCCCTTACTGGCATGCGCTACTGTTCGACACAGAGTTGGATACCTGCTTGGCTGCCTTCTGTCCTGGTGTCACTGTGTGGTCTACATCTGGCAGAAGGTGGAATGTCCTCAGTCATCCAAGGTAAAGGGAGAGAAGAAAGAGGCTGAAGGGGAGAAACTGGGTGGGAGCCAACTAGAGGGACAGCTCTCTTACATGAAGCCTGGAGACTTTCTCCCCATAGGATATCTCAAGGTTCTGGAGAAGTTTGGGACTCAAATTTTGGATTTTTAATAAATGCGGTTGGGCCAAAGAATCAAAATATATTCATTTGAAGCAATTAATAGTAACTCCCCAAATATAAAGCCATTTCTGCCTTTATCATATTCAGAAGGAGATCCTGAGGACAACTTCTGGAGAAGGTCTGAAGGCCACACTTAGAGTTGGGAGGATACTGATCTGGGGCCACAGTTGCATGCATCTTTTGATCGTGGTGCTTCAGAAGGTCCATGATGTTTCACTAATTCAGTTAGGCAGACTTTAGCACGCAACTACTACAAGCTAAATGTGATGATTTGTCCCAGAAGAATGAGGAAGGAGCTAACTAGAGAGCAAATCGTCAGGAATATATATGGCATGGGGCCAGGAGTGGTATTCACTTACCTTCACTACCGGTTCACAAATGTGAGTGCACGCGCATGGGCAGAGCACAAAAACGGGACATGATGATGTCCGGGCGGGTGGGCAGAGTCTCCCGCAGCCGCCGCTACCGGTTCGCGCGAACCGGATAGAACCAGCTTGAATACCACCACTGCATGGGGCTCATCCCAGGTGGCTTTCAGACCAGGAATCATTGGTTACCTGTACATTGGACAAAGCAGATACTTTGACTTACAGGAGTAGCAAAATCTCTGGATTTCCCATGTGGAGTACAATGTGTTCTCAGCATCCAGGAAGGATGGCAGAAAGCAATTATGCGCACAGCTTGCAATTAACACGAAAGCATATTTCGAGTCCC
This sequence comes from Pantherophis guttatus, assembly GCF_059756535.1. Lineage (NCBI taxonomy): Eukaryota > Metazoa > Chordata > Lepidosauria > Squamata > Colubridae > Pantherophis > Pantherophis guttatus. Next base: position 22,483,174 of record NC_142075.1, read on the forward strand.
TCCAAAAGGCAGAAGGAAGAAAGCAGCCAAGAACAACACCCCCTCGGAGTTCCAGAGGATCTGAAGAAGGGGTGGAGAGCAATTAATCCACTCTCTTTGTTGGCGACTTTGCGTCTCGAAGCAATTCACAGGGGACTTCGCGAGAGGGACCAACTCGCTCTTCAAATTCATCAATGCGTTGCTGTGGCAAAGAGTTCTGGTCCATAAACCACAATCCCTGGGTCTGGAAACTCCCCAGCGTAATATTAGCCATTGAGGGATTGTGACTGAAATGCCATTTATCTCCTCGATCCTCAGGGGTAGCCACTTTATTCTGTCTTTTTCCTTCTCCTTTCTTCTCAGATCTACAGATATTATTCCCTGCTTTCTTACCTGCCTATCATTCTGGGCCTCGTCATGCTGAGCCTTTGGTACCCCATGAAACTGGTCCAGAGCTTCAAAGGGGGCGCCAAGATGGCGGCAGAGAAGGTAACCTATCTTGACATCGCCCCTCTCCAGTTCAAAAGGAGGCGACAATAAGCCACGTCGGCTTTCATTTCTCCCGATTGATTTAGTAGAGGGTTTTCCCATTCTTATGCGGGACACGGTGGCTCAGTGGCTAAGATTGTGGTTTCTCGATCAAAAGGTCGGCAGTTCAGCAGTTCGAATCCCTAGTGCCGCATAACGGGGTGAGCTCCCGTGATTTGTCCCAGCTTCTGCCAACCTCGAAAGCATGTAAAAAATGCAAGTAGAAATATAGGGACCACCTTTGGTGGGAAAGGAACAGCGTTCTGTGCGCCTTTGGCATTGAGTCATGCCAGCCACATGACCATGGAGACGTCTTCGGACAGCGCTGGCTCTTCGGCTTTGAAACGGAGATGAGCACCGCCCCCTAGAGTCGGGAACGACTAGCATATATGTGCGAGGGGAGCCTTTACCTTTACCTTTCCCATTCTTACATACAGGTAATCCTCAACTTACGACCACAATTGAGCCCCATATTTTACGTTTACTAAGTGAGACATTTGTTAAGTGAGTTCTGGCCCATTTTACGACTTTTCTCGCCACATTGGTTAAGTGAATCCCTGCTGCTGTTAAATTAGTAACATGGTTATTAAGTGAATCTGCCTTCCCCGTTGGCTTTGCTTGTCAGAAGGTCACAAAAAGGGGATTACGTGACCTTGGGACACATTGAAACGGTCATAAGTATGAGTCAGTTGGCAAGCGTCTGAATTTCAATCATGTGACCATGGAGTTGATGTAATGGTCATTACTGTGATAACCGGTCATAGTTTCCCTTTTTTTCAGTGATGTTGTAATTTTGAATGGTCACTAAGCGGACTGTTGTAAGTGAAAGGATTTGCTTCCACTTGTATTGCTCAAGGAAAGTTCAACTAGGAAAAGGAGGCTTTTAAAATTCTCTCCAGCCCAAAAGGATCCAAGGTCCAGACTGAATGAGGTGCTGTGATGGTCATAAGTGTGAAAAACGGTCACAATTCACTTTTTTCACTGCCATTGTAACATCAAATCATCACTAAACAAATGGTTGTAAGTCAAGGACTACCTGTATGAACTACATCCAAAATGTAGGAGAGAGAGAGCTGTGTTTTTTTGTTTTTTAAAAAAATCTGTTTTTTTCCCCTAATGGCCTCTTGTTGATTTATTTGTGTCAATCCGACCTCTCAGCCCAAGAAGATTTGAGTCTTAATGTCCCTCATTCAGAGGAGAACTGATGCCTTATTGTACAGTTGTATTAAAAAAAAATCAGGCTGTTGGCACCACTCGGACTGTTGTGTAAGAAATCCCTGCTTTCCAAAGCAACAGTAGTCAGAGGAATGCTTTTGGTGCCTTTCCCTGGAAATTGGCATGCGGTTTTGGGGTTTCACCAAATTCAACCGTTTATACAACCCTGAGATGAAAAGAAGGGAGAGAGAGAGGGAGGGAGGGAGGAAGGAAGGGAGGGAGGGAGGAATGGAGATGGAAGGGAGGGAGATGAAAAGGAGGGAGGGAGGGAGGAAGGGAGATGGAAGGGAGGGTGATGAAAGGGAGGAAGGAAGGAAGGAAGGAAGGGAGGGAGGGAGGGAGGGAGGAAGGAAGGAAGGAACGGAGATGGAAGGGAGGGAGATGAAAAGGAGGGAGGGAGGGAGGAAGGGAGATGGAAGGGGGAGGGGGGAGAGAGGGAGGAAGGAAGGGAGATGGAAGGGAGGGTGATGAAAGGGAGGAAGGAAGGAAGGAAGGAAGGAAGGAAGGAAGGAAGGAAGGAAGGACAGAAGGACGGAAGGAAGGAAGGAAGGAAGGGAGATGGAAGGAAGGGAGATGGGAGGGAGGAAGGGAGATGGAAGGGAGGGAGGGAATAAGGAAGGAAGGGAGATGGAAGGAAGAGAGATGGAAGGGAGGAAGGGAGAGAGAGAGAGAAGAGAGAGAGAGAGAGATTTCTCATTGTGTGCCCAGTCTTCTCTCTTTTCCTCACAATTCTCAGAATGACAGTCCCGTTCTTCCTCTTCTTTCACACCAGATGTGGTCGGGCATCTGTGCAGCCATGTAATTAGCACCTTTGCAACTGTTATTACAGCTCGCGGAGCAGATGGAGATTATGAGAGACATTTTTAAGGGGTGGCACGAATCAGGCCTATTTCTTTCATTTTATTTATTGCTAAAAAAAAAAAAAAAAAAAAAATCACGGGGAGAATGCAGGAGAAAAGGCCGGGAAAGGCAGCTTTGCAACCTCGTCAGGGTAGAATAACAATTTATGCAACGAGATTTCATTTTAATGTATGCCGATTAGCGTACATTTAAAGTGACAATAAAGATATTCTGAGTCTAAGTTCTTCTAAGTTTAAATCTTTGGTGACCGGGGTTGTTTGTTTGCAGACGTTTCATTACCCAACTAGGTAACTTCTTCAGTGCTAGTGAGTGTGACTTGTTCCCTGTTAATATATAGCAGCTTCTTCTTTCAGTGTTGGTGGGGTATATGGTTTCCTCTTAGTTAGGGTATTGTTTTCTGGTTGGTTGATTGTCTGATGTTAATCCCTGCTTCTCTGGGTATTAGTTGTTGGGTGCTGGCCACAGGGTGAGCTACTGATTATAATCAGGAAACAAACCCCACACTCACTCACACTGATGAGGATACCTACCGTATTTTTCAGAGTATAAGACACACCTTTTTCCCCCCCAAAAAGAGGGTGAAAATCTGGGTGCGTCTTATACTCCGAATGTAGCCCCGCCCAGCTTCTCAATCGGAGGTTTCAGAGGCTGAAAAAAGCATCAGAAACAAAGCTTCAGAAAAAAGCCCCCAAACAGAGCTTCAGAAAAAAAGCCCCCAAACAGAACTTCAGAAAAGAAGCCACCAAACAGAGCTTCAGAAAAAAAGCCTCCAAACAGAGCTTCAGAAAAAAAGCCTCCAAAACAGAGCTTCAGAAAAAAAAAAAAAAAAAGCTCTGAAGCTCTGTTTCAGAGGCTTTCAGAGGCAGGAAAAAGTTTTTTCTGAAACAGTATTTCAGAAGTTTCAGAGGCAGGAAAAAAAGCAAAAAAAAAAGCAAGGCACAGAGCTCACAACCAAGGAACCTGTTGCTAAAATTCACCTTTGGGAACAGCTGATTGGGGGTATTCCGGGAGGCGGATCCACCTGCCAATCAGCTGTTTTCTTATTTTCCTCCCCAAAAACTAAGGTGCGTCTTATATTCCGAAAAATATGGTAGTTGGGTCATGAAACATCTGCAAGAAAACAAGCAAACTGAACGAGCACCAAGGACCCCATAATTCAACCCTGAGATATACACATTCTCTTCTATGGATCTGCTAATCTTCTGCAACTAGCATTCTCAACTAGGCAATTCTGCCTTTTAAAAAAATGGAGGGGAGGGAGGGGAGGAGGGGAGGGAGGGGGCAACATCTGGAAGGGGAAGAGTATGGATTTCATGGATTTAGCGAAGCCCCCCCCCCCCCCCCCATTATTGGAATCTCATCTTGAGTGCTTCCTTGTTTGCTTGAAGGCTCCAGGAAGTAGCTATTATGAAGAATACTTGAAGCACATCCTGGCCAAAAGAACACCCAGGAAAAGGTGAGACCTCCATTTGAGCACCCAAGAACTGGAGCATCCCAAAAACAAGGGTTGGTGAAGACCAGCGTTGCATTTATGGCAGCTCTTCTGAACTTCTTCTTTCAGCCTCAACGGAGTGAAGCCAAGCATGCGTTCGAGCCTCCAATCCTACCTGCGTACATTTGTCTACATACCCCAAGAAGGTACTGCATTTAAATATATATATATATATTCTTTTTCAGTAGGTTCTTAGAAGATATTGGAAGGGCTTAGGGTAGATTGTTGTGGGTTTTTTTTCACTGCCACTCTAGTTTGGTGGTTGTTCTCGAAAGATCTGCAGAACATCTACATCTTCATGACGGCCACATGCGTTCTGGAGCAAGGAGTTCTGCCGAGAAGTTCTATATCTCTTTTGACTTTCTCCTTCTCTCATTATGGGCCTGTTTTTCAACACAATTACGGGGGTGAAATGCTACCGGTTCATTCTGATTCGGGCAAACCGGGAGTGATAAAAACTACCGGTTCGAACAAATCAGTAGTAAAAAAAAAAAAGCTACCGGTTTGAACAAATCAGTAGTAAAAAAAAAAAAAAGCTACCAGTTCGGGCAAAGCAGTAGTTTAAAAAAGCTACCAGTTCTCCGAACCGGTATTTCCGACGATCAGCTCTGCCGCGCGGTTTAGCTTTGCTAGAAAGCAGGAAATTCTGCTTTCTAGCAAAGCTAAATCATGCAGCACAGCTGATCCCCCCCTACACCTCGCTGTTCTAGTTACCTTCCCAAGCCTCCTTTTGGCGCGCACTGCACATGCAAAGCCAGAGAACAGGTAGCAAACCAGTTCAGATTTCACCACTGACACAATCCATGTATTGAACTCACCTGGGTCTATTGCGGTGGTGAAATCCAATTTTTTTTTACTACGGTTCTGTGGGCGCGGCTTGGTGGCCGTGGCAGGGGAAGGATACTGCAAAATCGCCATCCCCACCCCATTCTGAGGCCAGCCAGAGGTGATATTTGCCGGTTCTCCGAACTGCTCAAAATTTACGCTACCGGTTCTCCAGAACCTGTCAGAACCTGCTGGATTTCACCCCTGGTCTGTTGTACCTCAAGTCTCACTAACCCTAACAACGTCCCCAATGGGCAAAATTTAGCTAGCAAGTTTTTGAAAGACCAGGGGCTCATCTTCTACCAATCAGAATATGCTTCTTGATATATTAGCCATGATTTTGTGATTGCAGGTTTCCAGATCCCACTGAAGCTGGCCCTCTCTCTAGCCATGGCTGTGATAGCTGTCTACCAGGTAAGGTACACCAGAGTTTCTTCTCAACCTGTCCACCTGTGGTAGGACCAGCCTTATCTGTGTTCTCCTGGTTTGCAGGTGTCCCTTCTTCTACTTGCATCCTTCATCCCCAACATCCAGATCATAAGAGCTGGGATGACAAAAGAAATGACGGCGCTCTTTGTCCAATTTGGACTCATTCCTTCTGAAAAGCCTGCCAATATTCCCGGAGACAAAGAGTTGGCAACAGTTAAGCACTACATCTGGGCACTGGAAGGTATGTTTCTTCAAACCTTGGACAACAGTGTCCATTACAGCATTCGGCCAACTGCAGCTAGAATGAAGAAGGTTCTTGCAAGATGAAAGACTTAGGTCCAGGAACTCCAGGAACTATATTTAGGCAAGAAAACCAAAATGCACAGGAACAGTATATGTGGTACCTCACTCAAGAGTAGTAACCATGAGAGGGATCTTGGAGTCCTAGTGGACAACCATTTAAATAGGAGCCAACAGTGTCCAGCAACTGCCAAAAAAGCCAACACAGTCCTAGGCTGCATTAACAGAGGGATAGAATCAAGATCACGCGAAGTGTTAATACCACTTTATAATGCCTTGGTAAGGCCACACTTGGAATATTGCATTCAGTTTTGGTTGCCATGATGTAAAAAAGATGTGGAGACTCTAGAAAGAGTGCAGAGAAGAGCAACCAAGAGGATTAGGGGACAGGAGGCTAAAAGATATGAAGAACGGTTGCAGGAACTGGGTATGTCTAGTTTGATGAAAAGAAGGACTAGGGGAGACATGATAGCAGTCTTCCAATATCTCAGGGGCTGCCACAAAGAAGAGGGAGTCAAGCTATTCTCCAAAGCACCTGAGGGCAGGACAAAAAGCAATGGGTGGAAATTAATCAAGGAGAGAAGCAACTTAGAACTAAGGAGAAATTTCCTGACAATTAGAACAATTAATCTGTGGAACAACTTGCCTCCAGGAGTTGTGAATGCTCCAACACTAGAAGTTTTTAAGAAGAGGTTGGATAACCATTTGTCGGAAGTGGTGTAGGGTTTCCTGCCTAAACAGGGGGTTGGACTAGAAGACCTCCAAGGTCCCTTCCAACTCTGTATTTCTAATGTGAAACTCAAAACAGAGCAGAGCACGGTGACATCTGCTTAGATGATCAATCTTGAGAAGGAATTTAACAAGCAATGACAATGCTTGCTTATTCTTGATTGTCTCACTTCCCCCAGCATTATAAAAAAATATACAGTGGTATCTTGATACTCATCTGTTAATTGGTTCCAAGAAGAATTGATGATTACCAAACAATTTTGTCCCATAGGGAATAAAGTAGTGAGTCACAAGGCAGACGACTTCACCCACTTTTGAGGGAGGGGGAAAAGGTGCATCTTATACTCCGAAAAATACAGTAATTTAGAGTGATGGTGTTGCAATTTGATTCCGCCATTTGATTCCGCAATTCCGCTCAAACGAATGGGTGACTCAGTCAAGTAGCCTTCAAATCAGAGGTCTGAATCAGGGTTTCCTACGTCTTTAATATTTAACATATGTTGGCAAGCGTAGTTGGGCTCAGATGTGCTTTTTGTTTGCAAATCTGAACGAGTGCCTGTTTTTTTCCTGCGAAAGATGGGGCTTTAGTTGCCTTAAAATAGATGTCTGGACCGAGGCTAAACTGAACATGGGAGCCAAGGCATTTTTTACAAGTCCCTGGAGAAAATAGAATAAATTTCAGAGATGTTTCACGGTCTGCAAAACTTCCTGGAATTTTAAGGTCCAAGATGCGTGGGATGTTTTTTTTTTTAAAAAAAAGAATGTCATCAGGAAACTGTCAGAGGTTGAGGCAGATTGTAAGAAACAAGCAGCACCGAGAGGCAGCAGAAAGATCTGCTGATGTTTGCACTCGTAAAGGCTTCAGAGGACCAGGTGTGTGTGGAGTAGATGACCTGGTACGACAGAGAGACTGTCAGCCTTTTTCTGGATCCCTCTCTGCCCATTCTTGTTTTGCAGTCTGCTTCATCTCTTCCCTGGTCCTCTCCTGCCTGGTGACCTTCTGCATGTTAATGAAGTCCTTGGGAAACCATAGGTGAGACCTCTTCGTTCAAAGGTCCAAACCAACTCCTCCTCCTCTATCTCCTCCTTCTTCCTTTCCTTTTCCCTCTCCTCCTCTATCTCCTCTTCCTTCTCCCTCTCCCTCTCCTCCTCTATCTCCTCCTCCTCTATCTCCTCCTCCTTCTCCCTTTCCTTTTCCCTCTTCTCCTCCTCCACCTCCTCCCTCTTCTTTTCCTCCTCCTTTTCCTCCTCCTCCTTCTCCCTCTCCTCCTCCTCTTCCTCCTCCTTCTCCTCCTCCTCCTCTATCTCCTCCTCCTTCTCCCTCTTCTTCCTCCTCCTCCTTCTCCTTCTCCCTCTCCTCCTCTATCTCCTCCTCCTCCTTCTCCCTCTCCTTCTCCCTCTTCTTCCTCCTCTTCCTCCTCCCTCTTCTTTTCCTCCTCCTTTTCCTCCTCCTCCTTCTCCCTCTCCTTTTCCCTCTTCTTCCTCCTCCTCTATCTCCTCCTCCTTTTCCTCTTCCTCTTCCTCCTCCTCTTCTTCTCCTCCTCCTCCTCCTCTATCTCCTCCTCCTTCTCCCTCTTCTTCCTCCTCCTTCTCCCTCTCCCTCTCCTCCTCTATCTCCTCCTCCTTCTCCCTGTCCTTTTCCCTCTTCTCCTCCTCCTCCTCCTCCCTCTTCTTTTCCTCCTCCTTTTCCTCCTCCTCCTTCTCCCTCTCCTTCTTCCTCTTCTTCCTCCTCCTCCTTTTCCTCCTCCTCCTTTTCCTCTTCCTCCTCCTCTTCTTCTCCTCCTCCTCCTCCTCCTCCTCCTGATCATGTGTTCTTCCTGTGTTTCAGAACTAATCTCCAGTGTCTCTACCGAGGGGCTGTTGAAAATATTTTCCATCGTTCCTGTAAACTCCAACCTTCCCAGCAATCTCTCGTATGCTGGATGCAATTCACGGGTTTCCAGATATCCTTTGCCTGCCTAGGTAACTGAGGAGCCCTAATCACACCTTACAAGGTGGGAGTAAAGAGTAGTAAGCTGAAAAGAATGTCCTGGAAGAAAGTCATGAATAACCACATCCATACTGTTGCCAAGAAAACTGCATGGATGTGTCTTCATGTCCACTAGGAGTCAAATTTGACATGAGGGAGTCTTTATTATTTCCCCGACCTTATACTCCACCTTCTGGGCCAAAGAATGGAAAGGGTGCAGCTGGGAAGAGGTGATGGTGGTCCCAAAGTTAGAACTGATGTCCATCTGTGATCTTCCTTGTAATCCATGGGACCTTTTTGTCTCTGTCCCAGCTCTGCTCATCCAACACATTGTCTTCTTCATTTGCATCCTGTGTTTCGCCTTCCTGATAGTTGTCCCACTGCAGTCCGGCAGCAACATGCATCTTTTCAAAATCGTGGTGAACTTGTGGTAAGACCCAAACATGGAAGGTATAATGGGATTCATCTGCTAGACCAGACCCTTATGAACTTTAAGAGGTCCCTTTAAGAGGGGTGGACTTCAAAAATTTTAGCAAGGGGTTCTCTGCCTGGTTGCTGGGGGAGGCGTGGCCATGGTGGCCGTGGCCTAATCGGCCTCCTGCACCATGGTGGGGAGGATCGTTTTTGCCCTCCCCGGGCTCTGTAGACTTTCCTTGAGCCTCTGGGAGGGCAAAAACGGCCTCCCCAGGCTCCGGAGCCCTCTGGAGGCTGGAAACAGGCCCGTTTCTGGCCTTTCTGAACTTCTGGTAGGCCCGTTTTTCGCCCTCCCCGAGCTTCCGCGCTCACCCTGCACTTACCTGCATCCAAAACGGGCTGTGTGGAGACTCCTGGGTGGGGTAAGGTAGGTGGGGTCAGCCACGAGTGGGATTTGGGGGTTCTCCGAACTGCACAGAATCTTAGCTAGAGGTTCTCCCGAACCCCTGTGAACCCCCAGCAGCCCCTCCCCTGGTCCCAACCCATCTATTGAACTATCCACCTATCTCCCTGAACTAAAAAGCGCCAAGCTTGGCAGTATCTCTTTCATGTTTCTTTATGCAGTTGTTGAGTCTAGATGACAATCGTTTTCCCCGACATCACGCTAGCTTCGAATGTGATGATTAGAACTATTACTCTATCCCCAAATTGTTGCTTTCAGTAAAACTGGACATTCATTCATTGGATGATGGGTGATTTTGGTTTTTCCTAGGCCCTTCTGGTTGACCTTGGTTGTGTCACTCATTGTCCAGAATCTGCTGGTCCGCTACTACTTTCTGGAACGGGACCATCTGCCCAGAGAGCTGACCAACAGGTGATTATTGAAAACCATTCATCATAGAAAAAAGGAGGTAATATGGAGAGCCCTCATCATTGGCCTTTGAGGTTACCTGGACGTTTATTATGATACCACCTGCTACCACCAATAGCCTCCCACCGGCCAGTACGCTCCCATAGAGAGGGGCTCCTCCGGGTGCTGTCGGCCAAACAATGTCAACTGGCAGCCCCTAGGGGGAGAGCCTTCTCTGTGGGGGCACCGACGATCTGGAACGAGCTCCCCCCAGAGATACGGAGGATCCCGGATCTGCGCACCTTCCGTCACGCGCTTAAGACTTTTTTATTCCGTCAAGCTGGCCTGGCCTAAATCTTCTCCCCTTTTCAAAATGTAAATTTTAATTTGTTTTAAATTACGGGATATTTTAAATTCAGCCAAATTATTTAATTCGTTTTTAACTTACTTTAAATTTTTGTATTTATGTGTTTTATCTTGTGGCTGTTCACCGCCCTGAGTCCTTCGGGAGAAGGGCGGTATAGAAATTTAATCAAATAAAATAAAAATAAATAAATATTGCTGCAGCCAGTTGTGTACATCCGTGTGTGCGTTTGTGTGCTTTACTCATGACCGTCTCTGCTTCCCTCTTATGCAGGCGAGCGTTTTACATTGTGACATACATGTTTTTCCCCATCAATGTGCTCCTGGGTTTAATGGCAGGAATCTGGAGAATGGTGATCTCGGCTCTTTATAATATTGTACATTTGTGCCAGTTGGATGGGAGTCTGCTGAGTCGTGGGGTGGAGGGCTTTGATCCAGGTAAGGAATACAAGACCCCTCCCTCCTAAAACCAGCCCCTGTTGTCCTGGTTGCATCCTTCCCTTTTGTTCATGATGCAGAGAACTCCGTTCACATGTCATATGAAGCCTATGGAACAGGGGTGGGTTGCTACCAGTTTGCCCCGCATCTGGCGAACTGGTAGCGGCGGGAGGCTCCACCAACCCGCCCGGACGGTTCTGCAGGCGCAGAAATGTCGCAGAAGTATCGCTGAAGTGTCACAGAAGTGTCGCAGAAGTGTCGCAGAAGCGTCGCACTTGGGCGCGAGCACGCTCACACCCACGAGCAAACTGGTAGCGATAGGTTTTGAAACCCGCCCCTGCTGTGGAGATTCTCAATCATCCAGGTCATGGTTGTCCTAAAAGTGCTTTTTCAAGAGGCAACTGGACTTACCCTGAAGAAGAAGAACTGAAGAAGCTTCTTGGATGAGAAGTGAAAGGTCTTCAAGGAAAAACCAGAAAGCCCAGTTGCCTCTTGAAAAAGCACCTTTGGGATGGACATATGAAGCCCCTGTAGATTTGTTTGGTTGTGACCAGCGGTGAAATCCACTTACCTTTGCTACCGGTTCGGGAATGGGAGCGTGCGCGCCTCTGCTACGCATGTGCAGAGCGTATGTGCAGAGGGTCAAAAACAGGACATAATGATGTCCCGGCAGGTGGGCGGAGCCTCCTGCTGCCGGCGCTACCAGTTTGCGCAAGCCGGATAGATCTGGCCAGATTTCACCGCTGGTTGTGAGCTAATGCAAAATGTCTACCGAGAGTCTCTAACCTCCAGGTCATGATTGCCCCAAAAATGCTTTTCTCAAAAGGCAACTTGATTTTCTTGGGGGGTTTTTTCCCCTTGTGAAAATCTTTCGCTTCTCATCCAGTACAGAAGAAGCTTCTTGGATGAGAAGCGAAATGTTTTCAAAGAAAAAAAAAATAACAAGAAATCCCAGTTGCCTTTTGGAAAAATCACCTTTGGGACAACCATGACCTGAATGATTGACAGTCTCCGTAGACGTAGAAGGTTAGGACATCATGGAACACCTCCCTTGAAGGACACGTATTTCACTTATCATACAGGTAGTCCTCGATTTACGACCATAATGAACCCCAACATTTCTGTTGCTAAACGAGACAGTTAACGGAGTTTGGCCCTCTTTTATGACCTTTCTTGCCACCGTTGTTAAGTGAACCGCTGTAGTTGTTAAGTTAGTCACACAGGGTCATTAAATGAATCTGGCTTTCCCCGTTGACTTTACTCATCAGAAGGTCGCAAAAGGGGATCACACGACCCCCAGGACATTGCAACCGTCATAAATACGAGGCAGTTGCCAAGCCTCTGAATTTTGATCATGTGACCGTGGGGATAATGCAATGTGAAAAATGGTCGTAAGTCTCTTTTTCCAGGGCTGTTGCCATTTCAAATGGTCGTTAAACGAACTGTTGTATCTGTGCAAATCTTTTTTCAACTCTATGGGCAGCTTTAAAGGTGGTTGCTGGGCAAACACGAAACAAACCTGACTCGAGAGCCTCCCAAGATGACTTCGTCATGTTATGACTTGGTCTCCTTGTCCGTCGTGTCTTTGTCGGTGTCTGCTCTAACACCCTGAAGTTTTAACCTCTCCCCTTCTCTTCTCTTCCTTTTGTTCCACCTGTTCTGCCTCGGCTCCCAAACATGACAAAACCTCTGTAGTTAAATAAATGTTCCCTTTATTAGGAGCGCCAGCAGCCCCAGCAAAAAGTTTGTCCGGCAGGGGAGATGAAAAGGACCGGCCCATAGATTTCCACTGCTCTCCTCTCCTCTGCCTCTCTCCTTCTGCGCATCTGCGTGTCAGGCACTGGACCCAGCTGCTCCTCCTCTTCCTCATCAGCCACCTCCAGACCTGGGGGCTGTTGACCCTCCATCTGAGGCTGACGGACGGCCCAGGCTCCGCCTCTGTCTCTCTCTCTCTGACAGCTCCATTCCCTCTTCCCCCTCGGAGCTCTCAGTTTGCCTTGATGCTGACTCTAACTCCCACTCCTCCTCTTCATCTGACCCCTGTCACCACCCGTGCATCTCTTTCTTGCAGGCTACCGTACCTACTGCCAATATTTGAAAATCGAGGTCAGCCAATCACACCCAGCAATGAAAGCCTTTTGCCTCTTGCTTCTCCATTGGCACGGCGCCCAAAATATGCAGACCCTCCAGCTCAGAGATGCAGAAGAAGGTAAGAGATCATCTGAGGATCGAGTCCAGGAACAGAATGAGTAGAAAGCTGCGATAGCAGGGGTGGGATTTAGATGGTTCGGACCAGTTTGGGCAAACCGGATGCTAATTTTAATCTGGCTCGCCGAACCAGTTGTTCCAAGGACTGGCTGACTCCGCCCACCTTGCCCCTCCCCTCCCATCTCAGGGGCTGCCACAAAGAAGAGGGAGTCAAGCTATTCTCCAAAGCATCTGAAGGCAAGACAAGAAGCAACTGATGGAAACTCATCAAGGAGAGAAGCAACCTGGAACTAAGGAGAAATTTCCTGACAGTTAGAACAATTAATCAGTGGAACAACTTGCCTCCAGATGTTGTGGGTACTTCATCACTGGAGGCTTTTAAGAAGGGACTGGACAGCCATTTGTCTAAAATGATATAGGATTTCCTGTTTGAGTAGGGGTCTTCCAGGATCCCTTCCAGCTCTATTCTGACTGATTGATTGACTCAAAGAATGAAACAGTATCATGTCTACTTCCTTGTAATTTCCTTCTTAATAAAAATCCAAAGATCTAAATAAGTAGGTTAGGGTATGGGGTTATGAGTCATTCATAGGATCATTCGTAGTCCTAGACAGGCCATCAAGTCCCATAGAGACTGTCTAGTCCACCACCTCCTCAGTGCAGGATCCATAAGACTATCTTTAACAGATGGCCACCAGAGGAAACAACGGGTGGAAACTCATCAAGGAGAGAAGCAATCTAGAACTAAGGAGAAATTTCCTGACAGTGAGAACAATGAATCAGTGGAACAACTTGCCTCCAGAAGTTGTGAATGCTCCAACACTGGAAGTTTTTAAGAAGATGTTGGATAACCATTTGTGTGAAGTGGTGTAGGGTTTCCTGCCTAAGCAGGGGGTTGGACTAGAAGACCTCCAAGGTCCCTTCCAACTCTGTTATTCTATTCTATTCTATTCTATTCTATTCTATTCTATTCTATTCTATTCTATTCTATTCTATTCTATTCCTTCCAACTCTGTTATTCTATTCTATTCTATTCTATTCTATTCTATTCTATTCTATTCTATTCTATTCTATTCTATTCTATTCTATTCTATTCTTTCCCTAACTTAACAAGGTTTTCTTTTTAAGCCTGGAATCAGATTGCATGAAACAAACTTATCGAATGACACTCCCTACTAATTCTCTGCTTCGCCTGAATGCCTTTCCTGATTATCTTCAAGCTGACCCTCACATAACCTTTTAAGAACACCAGTTTTAACCTGATTTTTTTCCCCTCCTCAACAGGAATCAAACTCATGAAGACCACCAATTCAGCACCCAAAGCATCAAAGGGCCAACAGAACCGAGTCCGATGGCACCTGGCGTACACCCTCCTCAACAACCCTTCCCTGCTGCCCTATCGCAAAGGGGCCCTTGTGGATGCGACAGCTAATGGGACCAAAGCTAGCCTCACTAAGCCTTGATGGAACCGGCAAGGTTCCTTGGAAACAATGGACTCCCATCCGGAGATGATGGATGAATTCCATCACGAGTTTTCTTCAACTTCTTCTTTCCGGCTTCTGCGTCTACCCTGACCTGTTTGTAGACTTTAGAAGATGACAAGAGGCTTAGTTGTCCTCCTTTCCTTTCCCATCCCACCCCACCCCAGGACAAACAACTCTTGATGGGCATGAAATCCAAAGCAAAGTTTTGAAATTGATCCAAAGCTGGTCTTTTTCTCTCTATAATAACAAGATGTTCCTTAGATGTGTGTGTCCTCCTGTTTGTTTGTTTTTTAAATGGAAAACCTGTCAATGTTGCCCTTCACACATCTTGGGTTTCGAGGCCTCCTTGAAGTGCTTGGTGCACCCTAAATCTTGGGGGGAGCTCAGTTTTGGCAAGAAAGAAAGCTAAGGATGGTAGGCTTAGAAGTTAAAAGCAGAACCGAGACCGGAGTGGTCCCCAAAATGGGGGTTTTTGAGGGTTTTTGCAAATGTACATAAGGGGCTCTTTTTGAATGTTAGCGGTGGGTGGTGTTTGAGATGGAGAATTTGTGTAAATGCATTGAACAGGCTGTTTTTATCTTGTTTAAATTCCCACATACATTGCTCCACGTTGTCTAGATGTTTAACAGAGCAACCGCCATTCCTGGAATTAAAAGAGTTGTATTATAAATATGGAGGAGGAGGAGAAGACAAAGAAGAAGAAAAAGCCGGACGATCAAAATATATGCACAAGAAAGAAAAAAAAAGCCACAGACTTTTTAATACCTCCAGTTCTGACAGGTTATATTGAGAAAGTCCTTACATAATTGTGTCTTTTTGACTTTTGTGTCTAGTTATGGAGTTACTTCTCCTCATTCTTACTTTGACCATGTAGGGTTCCCACCCATCTCCTTTAAATTTAAAACAGCTCCAATTTCAAGAGCTGGCCAGATGACTTCCGCATACCTAGTGAACGTAGAGTAATTAAAGAATACAGAAACCTGATTTCTACTACGATGAATAATAAATGAAACCTTATTGTTAGTCTCTTAGAGAAGATGTGCTTTTGTCTTCTTCTCCTTCCCCTTCAGAGGCATCTCTCTTGGCCTGTCATATGTCATATGCTGGAAGGAGGCATTTGATGGAGAGGTTGTTTTGATGATGTTGGGACTTTAAAAAAAAATAAAACTGGATAGAGAAATGTGTATTTGTAGTCTGGTCCTTGCACAGCCTCTGATTTGCTGCAAAAGATTTTTTCCAGGTCTCACCTGTTTAAAAGATCAGAGAGCAGGAATAGAAGGAGGCTTCCAGAAATACACCACCTTTGACTTGGAAGAATGTAGCTAGATTTTCCATTTCTCAATCTGGAGAATGCGTAGACCATCCCTTGCGTGCTTCTCCTCAGGATGTTTTGGAAAAGACTGTCAGCTGCCACCTTACGCTGGCTTGCGCTCACTGCTATGCGGTGACAGACTTCCATGAACTGTGGAGAGGGGGAAAGCTTGGGGAAATGAAAGTAAGTGCTGTGTCTCCTTAAGATGCTGCCTCAACGTCACCCAGCTGGAAGAAGGAGGGAGCTCCATACCAAACTCTGCTAGGACTGATCATTATGAAAAGATCTTGCCTGAAACCTGATTGGTTATGCCGGGTGGGCACTGAGAGACAGTTAAGGGAGAGAAAAGTAGAATTTAGGGATTTTGGTATGCGATTCTCCGTTCTGGCTATGCAATACTGCAATACACTTGATCTCTACTATGTTTCCCCAAAAATAAGACCCTGTCATTTTTTTTTTTTGAACCCTGAAATACGTGCTTGGCCTTATTTTCGGGGAGGTCTTATTATTTTGGGGCGCATGGAGCAAGATGGGGCTCCTCTTGCCGTCTTACCTGATTTCCAGGTCTGTGTTTGAATATTGGGGGAGGGGGCTTATTTTCAGGGGGAGGCTTATTTTAGCGCATGTGCTCAAAAGCCTGATTGGATTTATTATCAGGGGATGTCTTATTTTCGGGGAAAACAGAGTAATAAAAATTATACCTTTCTCAACAAATGGAGCCAAGGATCATTTCTAGTTCGAGATTTAAATTGTGGCAGGTGAGAACTGAGAATCGTATGCCAAAATCTCTAAGTTCTACTTTCTCGCCCTACTCTGTATCTGACAAGGTTGAGCTTATATATCTGAAAGCTCTCCACCATTTCAACCAAGTCAAGATAAGCATCCTCAAGAGATGCTTTTTTCCCCCTCCCTCTATTTTTTTTCCCCCTACCTCCTGAGAAACAGTTCTGAACTTTCAAATCCTTGCAAGATTTTGGACTGCTTCTATTCACCTAATCAAAGGGTTGCCTATCAGTATTTTTTTACTTTTTTCTCATTGTCTGCCTGTCTAACTGTTTCTTTTCTTACTCGACAATATGGGGAATCCTGCCCCAGTTCAAATCAAGATTCTTCATCTAAAACAGAAGTGTGAAACTTTTGCTTAAACTAAAAGCTGCCATGGGCCATACCTACAGAAAGAAGTCAGATTTTCTACCTGAAGCCAGATTTGCAAATGCCTTAGCTGTAATGGGCAAGCAAGCAGAAGAGAAATAAACTCCCGAAACCCAACTGGCATTGAGTTCCTCCACTGCAAACAGTCTTGGGCACGGTAGGAGTCAAATAGACAAACTTCACATTTTCTTCAGATGTCAGGACTTCTTTCACGTCACAACTTTTGTTTGGATTCTTGCTGGCTTGGAGATGGTTCTTGAGGAAAGTGGTGGGCTTCTCAGAGCCGGCCAAAGCCACGTGGACAAAAGCCTCACGAGAGCCAACATCATTATAGGCCTGGCAAGTATAAATGCCTTCGTTGGCCTTGCTGAATTTGGTGACCGCCATGGATCCATTTTTGAAGACCAGGAAGCGCCCTCTGCTCGGCGAGGAACCTTCAGGATCTAGTAATAAATGCTCTTCTCTTTCAACGTTGGGCCCATCGATGGCCACATGTTGATCGACTGTCTGGATTTTCCACCTGATCTTCGGTGGGGGTTTACCGACTGCGTTGCAGTGCAATTGAAGGGTAAGCCCATCCTTCAACTTACTGTCCCCCAAGCTGGAATGATAGACCAACTGCACTGATGGAAGGGCACAGTCTAACTTCAAGGATCTCCCAAGAACGAGGCCTTTCTGTTTCTCCGGCGTGGCACATGTAACGGACTTCTTCTCTGGAATTGAAACCAAGGTGCTCTGGATCCATCCATCCAACCACCAGATTTTACAGGTGCAGTCAAAGGGGTTGTTGTTGATTTGCACCTGAGCTAATTTAGGCATGGAACTGAAGGTCCCGTCCGAGAGGGTAGCCAGCCGATTGTCACTGAGCCAGAGAGAACGAAGATCCTTAAGGGACTGAAAGGCTTCTGGAGGGATCTTCTCCAGATGGTTGTTGCTGAGTTTCAGCAGTTGCAGAGATGTGAGGTTGGATAGGTCTGCCCAGGGGAAATTCGTAATCTGATTGTGACTGAGATCAAGAGCTCGGAGGTGTATCAAAAAAGCAAAGGTACCCTCAGCGATGGTGCCAATTTCATTGTAGGAGAGCCACAAACCTTGTAGTTTTGCAGTGTTGGCAAAGGATTCTTCCCCCAGCGTGGCAATGTGGTTGACAGATAGGGTGAGGGTGGTGGTGTTGGAGGAGAAGTCCTGAGGAACCACCTGGAGATCTTGATAAGAACAGTCTGCAACATATCGCTCGTATTTCTGCTTCGCTACACAACGACACACCTCCGGGCAGCTCTGGATCCCCACAAAGAGCAATGCGGTTAGCAAGCAGGTGAAGGGATCCATTGCTTTCTCCTCATTTAGCTGCAAAACAAAAACAGTGGAGATTACCTTCCATACTTCTAAGATCTAGTCCAACCCAACCATCGGCCTATAACTGGGTTATATCACCTGAGGTTGAACAAGGGCAGCACCTGATGAGTCTTTCTTTTGTCAAGTGGAGAGAACCAACCTGGAGTTTGGTAGTCTAACAAATCTGGTATCAAGACTTCTGCCCAACAGTTGTGTGTGAAAGCAAATTCATGCTCAACTTGTGTTGCATGTCTGCAAAAAAGCACTCCAGCAACACTGGACAGATTACAGATTAACAGAGTTGGAAGGGGCCCTGTAGGTCATCTTGTCCAACCCCCCACCCAAGCAGACCCTACACCATTTTTGACAGATGGCAGTCCAGTCTCTTCTTGAAAGCCTCCAGTGATATAGCTCCCACAACTTCTGAAGGCAACTTCTGTTCCATTGATTGATTGTTCTCACTGTCAGAAAATTTCTCCTTGTTTCCAGGTTGAATCTCTCCTTGTTTGGTTTCCATCCATTATTCCTTGACTGGCCTTCAGGTGCTTTGGAAAAAAGCTTGACCCCCTCCTCTTTGTGGCAGCCCCTCAAGTATTGGAAGACTGCTATCATGTCTCCCCTGGTCCTTCTCTTCACTAGACTAGCCAGGCCCATGCAATCGTTCATCGTATGTTTTAGTCTCTGGTCCCCTAATCATCTTGGTTGCTCTTCTCTGCACTCTTTCTAGAGTCTCAACATCTTTTTTATGGTGTGGTGACCAAACTGGATGCAGTACTCTAGGTGTGGTCTTACTAAGGCTTTGTAGCGTGGTATTAGTACCTCCCTTGATCTTGATTGTATCCCTCTGTTAATGCAATTTAGGATTGCATTGGCTTTATGAATGAAGTGTATGAAGTGATAATAGTTAGAAAACTATGGCCATCAAAAAATATATTGCAGCTAGCAAGGAATACTGCCTCTAAAAATAGATAAACATCAGTCTGGTTTCTATTTATTTCTTGTCTGGATGTCCTTCAACCTTTCAACTGAATTTTAATCAAGAAAAGATCCTCACAATTTTAAAATTATTACGAAATAAGTCTTTTGCATCCACCGTGCAGGCCAAGACATAAATCTTAAGTAGCATAGCATCCAGTTTATAATTTCCACTACCAGCTCTCCTACTTTAAGGTTCTCATATCGTAAGGTTTATTTCCATGTTGCTCTCATATTGTGTGAACCCAAACCTGTGCTGCTTAATTAATCAACTCTGGTTTAGCTCTATAAACCAGTGGTGAAATCCAATTTTTTTTACTACCGGTTCTGTGAGCGTGGCTTGGTGGGCGTGGCAGGGGAAGGATACTGCGAAATCTCCATTCCCTCCCCACTCCTGGGGAAAGGATATTGCAAAATCTCCTTTCCCACCCCACTCTGGGGCCAGCCAGAGGTGGTATTTGCCGGTTCTCCAAACTACTCAAAATTTCCGCTACCAGTTCTCCAGAACCTGTCAGAACCTGCTGGATTTCACCCCTGCTATAAATGCATAAACTCAAGAAATGATTCCCATAAACCACAGCTTCTTGAACTTCGCAACTTTAAGATGTGTGGACTTCAATTCCCAGAATTCCCCAGCCAGGAAATTCTGGGAATTGAAGTCCACACATTTTAACGTCACCAAGACTGAGAAACAATAATCTATTCCCAATTAGTGTGTGCTTCTTTTGTCATCTTGTTGAACTGCTACCCTGATCTCACAATTCTGTTGTGAAGAAATATCGTTGGCCAATTAGCATTTGTCTAGCTGAAAATGTGCCTTGCCATAAAAAGGATGACTGTGTCTAAAAGAAGAATTTTCTTATAGATCATCAACACCTCACCACAACACCTTTCCAACACTCTCTTCTTTCACACTCCCCAAGGGCAGCGACCTCATTCTGAGCTTATCCCAACACATGGAGTTTGGGAGTAGAAATCAGCAGCTAACAGATGACGGTAAAGCCAGGATTTCAGGTCTTCTGGAATATTTTTTCTGTTAACCGCATCTTGGAATTCAAGTCACACATTTTGGTTGCCACTAATGCAACAGGTGTCAAGTTTCCGAAAGATGCCCTAATTAATTCATGAGCCATGATCCAAACTTCAAAGGAAATATAGTCATTTATTAGGAGCAACATTCCGGCAATACTCGGATGCAGTTAGGACTGATCCTACGTAGATTTACGTTCCCCTATGACCCTGTCTCTCCCCTCCTCTCTGGCCATGTCATAAATCACATTCTCCAATTAACCACTTTGGCTGGCTGTGAAACCTAACACCCTCCTTCTGAATGCGGTCAGAAAGAATGTATGGAATGCACTTCAGTTCTCCCTCCCTCCTGCTCATGGCAACTTGAAAGCTTTGCAAGTTGACAACAGGACTGTTTGCCCTGGACTTTGCTGCTTAAGAAGCCTTCTTGCCCAGAAGTAGAACTAACTGGACAAGGCTTTGGAAATTCGTGGCTACCCTACAGCAATGTATTTTGTGTAGGGCTGCCCCTGCAGACATTTAGGCTATCTGCAGAAGTTGTGTGCGCTCCAACGCTGGAGGTTTTTAAGAAGAGATTGGACAGATCATTTGTCAGAAATGGGATAGGGCAGTGATGGCTAACCTTTTTGCCATCGCGTGCCAAAAGTGGGGGGTCGTGCAGGAGAGTCACGCGCGCATGTGCCCACACCCATAGTTCTATGGGTGTGGGCACGCCCCGCCCCCACGCATGCATGCACGAGCCCCCTGTGCTCCCACTGCTTTTGGCACGTGATGGCACGGTGGGCCCGGTAGGCCCGTTTTTCTCTCTCCCCAGGAGCCAGAGGCTTTCTAGGAGCCTGGGGAGGGCAAAAACAGCCTTCCCCACCCAGGCGGCCCTCCGGAGGCCGGAAATGGCAGGTTTGCCGACTTCTGATCCCACCAGAAGTTGGCAAATGGGCCGTTTCCAGCCTCCGGGAATGTGAGGAAGGCTGTTTTCACCCTCCCCAGGCTCCTAGAAAGTCTCTGGAGCCTGGGGAGAGAGAGAAACAGGCCTTCCCCACCCACACCCAGGCCCTCCGGAGGCAGGAAACAGCCTTTTTCCCTACTTTCGGTGGGCCCAGAAGGCTCAAAAATCAGCTGGCCGGCACACACATGCACGCCGGAGCTGAGCTGGCATACCCACCAATATAGCTCCACGTGCCACCTATGGCACACGTGCCATAGGTTCACCATCACGGAGATAGGGTTTCTTGCTTGAGTAGGGGGCTGGGCTAGACAACCTTCAAGGTCCCCTTCCAATTCTCTTATTCTGTTAAGTTCTGCCTTCTGAGGAGTGGGTGGCACAAGCATCAATGTTCTAGCATTCTATTGCTTTATAGGTTTCCGTGAAAGAGGAGACTGGATAGGGATTTTCACCAGGGCACCTTAGATTTCTAGGGTGCTGTAGTTAATAAATCTGATCTTGCAAGAGACCCTCCTGTGAATTCTCTCGAGTCTTGGCCACCAGTTTCATCACTTGGCTTGCTGCCTACAAAAACTACAAACACTGCTTCACGTGTTTTCCCCCCTAAAATATGAATCAGAGGTGGTATTTAGCCGGTTCAGACCGGTTCGCCGGAACCGGTAGCAGAAATCACAGATGGGCCCAAATCACGGGTGAGCCCGCCCACCCCAGCTCTATGCCATTCTATTTAGGCACGTTTATGAGTCTGGGCACATGTGTGAGCAAAGCACATGCGTGGAAGGCTGTGCGAATGCGCAGAAGGCAGGCGCACACACGGACCGGGCTCGCCCGCACACAAAGCGAGCGTGCACGCGTGCGGCGAGCCAGTAGTAAGATAATCCTAACCCACCGCTGGTAAGAATGATCACAAAACCGACGAATAATTTAAGAGGCTGTCTTTCCCCAGGTGTGCCGAGAATCCATCCCATCTGATAAGCCACGGACGATGGGGAAGGTGGCCTCGACATCTCTCTAGGTTAGGACCAAGGAGGAGAACCTCTTCTCCTTGTAGTATTTTTTCACTACTGAGCTTAGCGGAATAACTGGCCTTAGCTGGAATTGACGGCAAAAATCTGGAGAGGCAGATTCAACACGCTTGAAATCCAGCCGATTTCTCGCCATTAATCGGAGCCATCAAGAATCACAACTGGGAATTTTCTCTAGGCAAACTTTACAAAGTTTGGTTTCGTTCTCTGCTAGAAGAACCCCCCAAAAAGAAGCAAATCTCATTTCGTCCCCGTTCCGCTCCTTAACTCCTTCCCTCCAATTTTTGCAGCCATTACCCTCCTCCCTCAAGTACGCTACGCAAAAAAACCAACAACCCACCATCAGCCCAGATGTTTTCGTTCTCCCAGTTTCACAATCCTTGGCCCTAAAGCAGCGTCACTCAGCAAGGGAGAGCAACTGAAATCCAAAGAAAACCAGAACCAGCTTTCAGAGAGGGGGTGGTGGGTGGGAAAGCACCCACTCAGAAAATAAGCACTTTTAACGACAAGGTCCCTGAACCTACGGCAGGAAAAGGAATATTGTTCTCTTTCTTTTTTTTACCTTTCTCCAAGCTGCCCCGTTTGCTCTCTTGCGATGTTTCGGGAGGAAAACCTCTACAAACATTGTACTGAGCACCGACAGAGCTACGCATTCCAAAAACATTAATAATAATAGAAAGTCCTGCCTCCGGTTTGGCAGGAGTTGGAGCAAAGGGGGGTGGGTGGGGAGGAGTTGATTTTTTACAGGCCTCACCAAAAAAAAAAAAAAAAGAAAGAAAAAAGAAATGTTTGGCTTTTTCGGTTTAATGGAAAGGGGCCCCTGGTAGGCAGCGTGTGCTTTCTGGGGAGAAACTGCTCAGGGTTGTCTCTGAAAGAGGACATTGAAGGAGAAGACATCCTAAAAGTTTATTCCTGATATTCTGGATTTCCACGGAAGGTTCCGGTTGATTGAGTTTCCCTCCTCCTCTCAAGAATGCACATGGATTTTTGCGTATTTGTTTGTTTAATTGATTTGGGTAGCCACCCTTCTCGCCAAACAGCTCAGGTGGTGCGTACACCAAAATAATAGAATAACAAAGTTGGAGGGGGCCTTAGAGGTCTTCTAGTCCAACCTTGCTCAAGCAGGAAGCCCTATATCACTGTAATATCCAGTGTTGGAGCACCCATAACTTCTGGTGGCAAGCTGTTCCACTGATTAATCATTGTCAGGAAATTTCTCCTTAGTTCTAAGTTGCTTCTTTCCTCGATTAGTTTCCACCCATTGCTTCTTGTCCTGCCTTCAGGTGCTTTGGAGAATAGCTTAACCCCCTCTTCTTTGGGGAAACCCCTGAGATATTGGAACCAATAAACACCAATAGGGGTGATTTTATTACATTAATTTATTTGATTTTTTTATGAGTTTTAGTTTTTTAAATTCTTAAATTTAATTTCTTTAAATTAAAATTAATTTAAATTAAATTCTTTAAATTTGTAAATTTAGTTTTTTATATTCTGTAAGCCGCCTTGAGTCGCCATAGGCGAATAGGCAGCAATATAAATCTAATAAATAAATAAATCTAATAAATAAATAAATCTAATAAATAAACAAACAAACAAACAAACAATAACTAGAAAATCTATGACCTGTTGGCTTTTCCTTTGCAAAGTCTCAGACGCTTAAATTTAAAATTGCCCACAGAGTCGATTCAGAGGATATCCATAGTCCATGGCAGATTTTCATTCCTGCTTTCTGATTATTACTTTTTCCCCTTCCTTTGTACATATTCACTTAAAAATTCACACGTTTTCTGTCTCCTCCAGGCTGTAAAGCACAGATGGGGAGGAGTAAATTAAGGAGAGATTGTCTGTCTCCCCGATGAATAACAGATGAAGTAGTAACGTCTCTACTAACCTGACTCACCGGCTGCTTCGGACTGAAGTAATGTCTCTCTTTTTTTTATATATATATAAAATTTGTAATTTTATTATAACACATATATGACATTCACATAACATACAACATATAAATATCGTTTTTAAGCATCGTTAACATAGACAATACATCCTAAATCATATAGGTTTTTTAAAAAAACACCTACTCTACTTTCCTTTTTTTTTTGTAAGATGACTACAAAAGCTAATTCAGCTTATGTGGGAAGGGAAACCAGTCTGTTGGCTCTGTGTGAGGTTGTGTATCTCTCAGGTGTCTCAGACAGCAGATGTAGTAGGCTAGAGAAGACATTGAGGTCATCTCTTTGGCCTTCTCCATCTTCGACTTTTAAAACTCTGGTGCTGGAGAAGACTCCTGCGAGTTCCTTGGACTGCAAGGCGATCCAACCGGTCAGCCCTAGAGGAGATCAACCCTGACTGCTCTTTAGAAGGCCAGATCCTGAAGAGGAAACTCAAATACTTTGGCCACCTAAGGAGAAGGAAGGGCTCACTGGAGAAGAGCCTAATGCTGGGAACGATTGAGGGCAAAAGAAGAAGAGGACGGCAGAGAACGAGGTGGCTGGATGGAGTCACTGAAGCAGTTGGCGTGAGCTTAAATGGATTCCAGAGGATGGTAGAGGACAGGAAGGTCTGGAGGAACGTTGTCCATGGCAGCGGTCTCCAACCTTGGCAACTTTAAGACTTGTGGACTTCAACTCCCAGAATTCCTCAGCCATCTTTGCTGGCTGAGGAACTCTGGGAGTTGAAGTCCACAAATCTTAAAGTTGCCAAGGTTGGAGACCCCTGGTCCATGGGGTCATGATGGATTGGACATACTTCACAACTAACAACAACAAATCTTCGACTTTTAGGAGGCCACGTGTCATCTCCTCACTTCGCTTTTTGAGCTTGCTGCTTTCTGGTATGGTGTTCATCCACCACTGTTCAAAGGACACAGAATATAGACTAGTAGAATTGGAAAGGACTTAGGAGGTCTTCTACTTCAACCCCCTGGCAACGGGCAGCTTCCAATCTGGTCCTCACTCACCCCAAGGCATCAGGATATGTCATCTCATCCTTTACATCAAGGTATCTGCCCATAGTTTCTTCTTTTTTCAGAAGAAGAAGTCCACCCATTCCTCAAACATCTCTTGCTCACCATCTGTGAGATATTGGATGTCAACCAATCACGGTCCACCCATCTGTGATCTGTTCCTGTAGCTACCAGACTCAAGACAGATGTGGGATTGGATTCAGTCGGCCTCCCCTGATCTTCCTTTTTCCCAGTTAGAGGAAACAGGCCAAGAATGCTCCATCCACATGATGGATGATGCTTAAGAGTTAGAGATCCTGTTTTGGCTTCTTCCTACTCCTACTCCACTCTACTACATCCCTCACTCCCTTCTAACACTGATGATGTTACCTAGTTGGGTAATGAAACATCTGCAAGAAAACCACCAAGCTCAGAAAGCAGCACAATTCAACCCTGAACTACAAATATTCTCTTCTAAAGATATGATTTATTTTGTTCTTTTTTCATTGTTTGAATTATTTTTATGTTTTATGATGTATTCTGCAGTGGTGGGTTGCCCCAGGTTCAGACCGGTTCGCAAGAACAGGTAGTAAAACCGGCGGGAGGCTCCGCCCACTGACCCAGATGTCATCATAGGTGATCTGTGCATGTGCAGAAGAGCGAGTGGGCACAATGCGAACCTGTAGTAAAGGTAAATAGAACCCACTCCTGGTTCACCGCCTCAAATCACTTGTTGAGATGGGCAGCTATAGAAATCAAATGAAAATAAAATAAAATAAAACTTGCGTACTATTACCCCGAAAATCTTGTACGTAGACCTTCATCTAATCAGCAGGAGTCAAAATTGACTGGAAGGCATTTATCTTGTACATAATGGCTGCGTTTCTCGGAAGGGACATTTGTCATCTTCCCTCGTCTTCCTTCTACTTCTCGGTCTCGAAGGGATCCATGGCGTATCCTCCAATTCCAATATCTCATCATAACTAGATTCGCCGTAGAATTATTAGGGGGAATGGAGCCGAAAGGGAGAGAAATCTATTACTCACTAATTAATTGAAGGCGGAGATGCCCGCGTTTCCTCTCTCCTTCCTATGTCTTAAAGTGGAAAACTCAATTAAAACGTGTCCACCAGAGACCGTTTTTCTATAATGAGAAAGTCTACATTTCTAATGCACCATAAAAATGTTGATATTGTCATCCGCTCAAGAGAAAGACGATTTATGCCACTTCCCGTTCTGATATCCAGACTCCAAATCGAGCAGGCTAAAATAATAATAATAATAATAATAATAATAATAATAATAATAATAATAATTGATATTTATTTATAAATAGTTTATTATTTTTCACCCTTCTGCTGCAGCTCCCTGTCACTCAAAATATGCATCACAACCGCCAATATGCAACACCCACCAGTACGCAATTTATTGAGCTTTTCAACCCCTGGTAGGCCAACTCTGGATAAATCCAAGAAAAGAAAAGTTTCAGAAGAAAACAGAACGTTTAATTCAACTACATATGCTAGTTTTGTGGTTGCTCAAGAAATAGTCAGGCATGGGAAGAGTTTTGTGGCTCCCGGGTGTTTTCTTTTCTGTAGGAAACAGGTCCAAATGGCTCTTTTGAGTGTTTAAGGTTGCAGAGCCCTGATCTAACCGAATGCACCCAGATCAATCCAGATTTATAGTGAACGTTCGGGATTCCGTGTTCATTTTAAGAGCCAGTTTGTCCCAATTTGGTACGGATCCCTTCAGAAGGTCATGAAATCAGTCTTCCAAATCTAATTGGATCCATTCTTCTCCTCCTTTCAATGGAGAGACAAGGAGATGCGCCCCCTCCTCCATATGGATCGTGTTTTTAATCCGACAGCAAATTTACAAGGTACCCAGCTGCAAGAGAGATTTTCGGACACATCTCTTTGGACAAAGAAAATTGCCTTTTCCTAATACCTCACTGCGTTATGGGTGAGAACATCGATTCAAGGTCTTTTCTCGCAAGCAAACACATTTCTTGAAAACCGGGACTACAGTGTGAATTGTGAATGCACAGCAGGTTCCAGCTGGATGATACGTCTGAGTTAAGAGTGACACTGTCACGTTCCAATCAAGTGATCCGATTCTGTTCGGAAGGCCAGTCAAATGACTTTGTCGCATTGTTAGTGCTTGGCTTCATTGTTTTGCTGCAGTCCAGGGATTAAGCAACCTTAAATACTAAAAGAGCCACAAAGGTCCTAACCAGGAGCCCCCCGTTCAATTCTGGAACCAACCAGAAGTCTGGTTCCCCCACCATAGAGTCTCCTCCTAGCGCAGCATCCTTTTTCTTCTACCTGTCCTAACCGAAAGCCCTATCAATTGTGGAGCCGACCGGCAACAGGGAGCCACAGTAGAGGGATGAAAGAGCCACATGCGGCTCCAGAGCTGACCACTGCTGTAGTCCTTCAAGATTTGAATGAACTAAATTAATTGCTCTGATTAAAGTGGGGAAAAAACACAAATACCTTGACTTTGACTTGGAAACCACTTTTGGACTTTGTGCTTGTGGGAAAAGATGAAGCTTTGATTTTGGGTTTTACCGATTTAGATAGATTTGTTCTTAAAGAAATGGCTAGTTTCTATTGTGATGAAAAAGTCCAAAGTTCTGAATAAGTTCTTTATTGCGCACTAAGAAATATAATTAATAGAAAATTAATTACATTATTTTTTTAAAAAAAGTCAAAAAGTTGAGCGTAGATCTTAATGCCTTATTCACCTGCACCAAAGGAGTCGGAAGTCAATGCCTTTTTCTTTTCTTCTTCCCTTACTTTCCCCCCACTATTCACTTCCCTTTTTCCTTCCCTAATTTCCCTAATATTTACTTTTGTATTCTCTTTGTATGTTATATTATAAACTAATCAAACGATACACGTAGGATTTGAACGAAAGCACTTAAGTGCGAGTAGTCCTCAACTCACGACCAAAATTCCTGGGGCTAAGTGGGACAGCAGTTAAGTGAGCTTTGCCCCATTTTACGACTCTTCTTGCCACCGTCGCTAAGCGGATCGCTGTGGCGGTTTAGTCAGTCACACGGTCGTTCAATGAATCTGGCTTTCCCCTGTTGACTTTGCTTATCAGAAGATTGCAAAAGGGGAATCACTTGATTTCGGGACACCGCAATCGTCATAAATACGAACCCGTTTGCCACGCAGCTGAATTTTCATCGTGGGACCAGGAGGAGGCCGCAACGGTCATAAGTTGTCAAAATCCATTCATTTTTCAGTGCCCTTTTTGACATCAAACGGTCACTAAGTGAATAGTTGTAAATTGAGGATTACCTGCAACCGGCGGAAACATGAATGGGCAGGTAGGATTGGACAGGTGAGGACGGAATAAGTGTCAGGGTTCCAAGTAACACCCCCAACGAAAGAAGACTCCGAGGCCAGAAGTTCCTCAAAGCTCCATTTTATTAGAGATGTCATACTGGCACATCTGGGAAAACCCGAATCTGAAAGCTTCCGGGTTTTCCCCACCCAAAAGAAAGTCCAAGTCCCTTCCTTCTCTACCCACATGTCCATCCCATGGTCCAATCAATGCACCATCCCAACTGGAGATGCCTCCCAGTCACGCCACTCCAGGTGCAGGGCAGGATGTCCTTGACTCTCAGAGAAAAGAATGTTATTTTGGCTAGATATCCCTGCAACTCGATGCAATCCCCTCTCCCGGTTTCCCACAGCACTAAATGTGGCAGCCCTGAAGATCCAAAGAAAAAGAGGGCCTCCAGGACTGACAGCCCTTTTGACATCAAATGGTCAATAAATGAATAGTTGTAAGTTGATGATTACCTGCAACTGGCGGGAACATGAATGGGCAGGTAGGATTGGACAGGTGAGGATGGAATAAGATTGCTTGTGTGAAGCTGGCTTGTCCATCCTTGCAAATAGCAATAGCATGTAGACTTATATACCGCTTCACAGTGCTTTTACAGCCCACTCTAAGCGGTTTACAAAGCCAGCCTGTTGCCCCCAACAATCTGGGTCCTCGTTTGACCCACCTCGGAAGGATGGAAGGCTGAGTCAACCTTGAGCCAGTCAGGATCGAACTCCAGACTGTGGGCAGAGTTAGCCTGCAATACTGCATTCTAACCACTGGAAAGGAAGGAAGGAAGGAAGGCAGGAAGGCAGGCAGGCAGGCAGGCAGGCAGGCAGGCAGGCAGGAAGGAAGGAAGGAAGGAAGGAAGGAAGGAAGGAAGGAAGGAAGGAAGGAATAGCACTTAGACTTATATGCCGCTTTATAGTGCTTTTACAGCCCACTCTAAGCGGTTTAAAGAGTCAGCCTCTTGCCCCCAACAATCTGGCTCCTCATTTTACCCACCTCGGAAGGACGGAAGGCTGAGTCAACCTTGAGTCTGGTGAGATTCAAATTGCCACATTGCAGGCAGCCGGCAGTCAGCAGAAGTAGCCTGCAGTACCGCACTCTAACCACCGCGCCACCGCGGCTCATACTTCCTCTCTTCCAATCTTCCTCTCTTAAAAAAAAATACGTTTTCTTTAAAAAGGAAAGAAAAACAAAACTTAAAATAATTGCCTACTGTAATGCAGGAAAGGGGACCGGCTGCCCCATTTTAAACCCCTGCCGATTCCCGTCGACTCCTTCACGGTGTTTGAAAAGCGACCAAGCATTCGAAGCCTGCCAGATCCCTGCCTCCTGACTGAGTTATCCCAGAGAGCAGCCCGCTTCAGATAAGGGCTGTTCAAAAGAAAGAAAGAACTATTGAAATAGAAGCGGAGTCTCTGCCAAGGAAGGAACTTGCTGCTTCCCGCCTCCTGTCTTCTGCAAATTAGCTCGGCTTGAAAGCAGGAAGGGGAAGCCAAGGGTGCCATCTGCTCCGGAAACACCCACCGTGAGAAAAGAATGGCTTTCAGTTTTCGGATTCTGGGGTGCCAATCTAAAGGAGGGGGTGAGGGTAGGTGGGTGTGCTTCGTTTCACAAGTGAGGTGTGCAAATTTCATCGCTGCATGGAATTGGGTCCTTGAGGAAGGCACCATATAAGAAACCAGGAGACAGTGAGTTCTAGTTCTGCCTTAGGCATCAAAGGTGACTGGGTGACTTTCAACAGGAGAGTGAATTCTAGTTCCCCCTTAGATATCTTAGTTATCTAAGATGGCTGGGTGGCTTTGGGCAAATCTCCAGGAGACAGTGAGTTCTAGTTCCGCCTTAGGTATCTAAGATGGCTGGGTGACTTTGGGCAAAGCAACGAGAGACAGTGAGTTCTAGTTCTAGTTCCACCTTAGGCATCAAAGATGACTGGGTGACTTTGGGCCAATCTCCAGGAGACAGTGAGTTCTAGTTCCGCCTTAGGTATCTAAGATGGCTGGGTGACTTTGGGCCAATCTCCAGGAGACAGTGAGTTCTAGTTCCGCCTTAGGTATCTAAGATGACTGGGTGACTTTGGGCAAAGCAACGAGAGATGATGAGTTCTAGTTCCACCTTAGTCATCAAAGAGGACCGGGTGACTTTGGGCCAATCTCCAGGAGACAGTGAGTTCTAGTTCCGCCTTAGGTATCTAAGATGGCTGGGTGACTTTGGGCAAAGCAACGAGAGACGGTGAGTTCTAGTTCCGCCTTAGGCATCAAAGATGACTGGGTGACTTTGGGCCAATCTCCAGGAGACAGTGAGTTCTAGTTCCGCCTTAGGTATCTAAGATGGCTGGGTGACTTTGGGCCAATCTCCAGGAGACAGTGAGTTCTAGTTCTGCCTTAGGTATCTAAGATGGCTGGGTGACTTTGGGCCAATCTCCAGGAGACAGTGAGTTCTAGTTCCGCCTTAGGCATCTAAGATGGCTGGGTGACTTTGGGCAAAGCAACAGGAGACGGTGAGTTCTAGTTCCGCCTTAGGCATCAAAGATGACTGGGTGACTTTGGGCCAATCTCCAGGAGACAGTGAGTTCTAGCTCCTCCTTAGGTATCTAAGATGGCTGGGTGGCTTTGGGGAAAGCAGCAGGAGACAGTGAGTTCTAGTTCCGTCTTAGGCATCAAAGATGACTGGGTGACTTTGAGCCAATCTCCAGGAGACAGTGAGTTCTAGTTCCGCCTTAGGCATCTAAGATGGCTGGGTGACTTTGGGCAAAGCAACAGGAGACGGTGAGTTCTAGTTCCGCCTTAGGCATCAAAGATGACTGGGTGACTTTGGGCCAATCTCCAGGAGACAGTGAGTTCTAGTTCCGCCTTAGGTATCTAAGATGGCTGGGTGACTTTGGGCCAATCTCCAGGAGACAGTGAGTTCTAGTTCTGCCTTAGGTATCTAAGATGGCTGGGTGACTTTGGGCCAATCTCCAGGAGACAGTGAGTTCTAGTTCCGCCTTAGGCATCTAAGATGGCTGGGTGACTTTGGGCAAAGCAACAGGAGACGGTGAGTTCTAGTTCCGCCTTAGGCATCAAAGATGACTGGGTGACTTTGGGCCAATCTCCAGGAGACAGTGAGTTCTAGTTCCGCCTTAGGTATCTAAGATGGCTGGGTGACTTTGGGCAAAGCAGCAGGAGACAGTGAGTTCTAGTTCTGCCTTAGGCATCAAAGATGACTGGGTGACTTTGGGCCAATCTCCAGGAGACAGTGAGTTCTAGTTCCGCCTTAGGTATCTAAGATGGCTGGGTGACTTTGGGCAAAGCAACAGGAGACGGTGAGTTCTAGTTCTTCCTTAGCTATCAAAAATGGCCGGGTGACTTTGGGCCAATCACCAGGCGATTGAGTTCTAGTTCTGCCTTGGGCATAAAAGCTGAGTGGCTGACTATGGGTCACTCTCTCTCTTTCAGCCCAGCCCAGCTCATCTCACAGGGATGTTATTGTGGGGAAAATAGGAGGAGGGAGTATGTGTAGTTTGGTTGTTTTCTTGCAGACATTTCATTGCCAAACTAGATAACATCATCAGGGCACCAGCTGGGTAATGAGACATTGGCAAGGAAACCACCTAGCTCAGAGAGCACTGAGGACCACACAGTTCAACCCTGAACTAAGATAGTCTCTTCCCTCCATAGGAAGAAAAACCTGCGGCCTCCTCCAGGGTAGCCGGCGGACTGAGCGAGGCGAGATTTCACTTCTGCAGAAGTCTCTACTGTGGCTCCTGTTCATCTCCAGAGGATGTAATGCAACGTCTGAAGGTCTCCAGCCATGGGAGCTCCCAGTGAAAATCAAGAAAGAAAAGAAAGGCAGTTTGTTAACCTTTGCTTAGTCTCTCTCTTTCTCTACTCACTCCCTCTCTCCTTCTCTACTCTCTACTCTTTCTCTTTCTCTCTTTCTCTCTCTCCCCTCTCTTTCTCCTTTTCTCTCTCTCTCTTTCCCTCTATCTCTTTCTCTAGTCTCTCCTTCTCTCTCTCTCCTTCTCTCTCTATCTCCTTCTCTCTCTCCTTCTCTCTCTCTTTCTCTCTCTTTCTCTCTCTTTCTTTCTCCTTCTCTCTCTCTCTCCTTCTCTCTCTCTTTCTTTCTCCTTCTCTGTCTCTCCTTCTCTCTCTCTCTCCTTCTCTTTCTCTTTCTCTCTCTCTCTCTCTCTTTCTCCTTCTCTCTCTCTCTCCTTCTCTCTCTCTTTCTCTCTCTTTCTCTCTCTTTCTTTCTCCTTCTCTCTCTCTCTCCTTCTCTCTCTCTTTCTTTCTCCTTCTCTCTCTCTCCTTCTCTCTCTCTCTCCTTCTCTCTCTCCCCTCTCTTTTTCCTTCTCTCTCTCTTTCTCTTTCCCTCTATCTCTCCCCTTTTTTCTCCTTCTCTCTCTCTTTCTCTTTCTCCATCTCTCTTTCTCTACTCTCTCCTTCTCTCTCTCCCTCCTTCTCTCTCTCTTTCTCCTTCTTTTTCTCTCTCTTTCTTTCTCCTTCTCTCTCTCTTTTCTCTTTCTCTCTCTCTTTCTCTCTCTCTTTCTCTCCTTCTCTCCTTCTCTCTCTCCCTCTCTCTGTCTCTCTCTTCCCCCACCCCCAATTTTTAATTGCTAATAGTGCTCAAGAGAAGGAGTTGCTCCAATGAACCCAGTTAGCTCTCAAGGTCTTTTTTTTATCCCTTAAAGCTGTCCTGAGCTCCTTGCCTTTAAAGTCCACAGAGACTGAGACACTTTTCACCTCTCACTCCGGGTCCCTGCAAAGAAAAGATTTGGGGCAGAAAAGTGTGGGGCCAGGGAGTAAATGCTTGGGTTTTAGGGGAGTTGTAGTCCAGCGTTATTTTCCATTGGGGGGGGGTGTCCTTCAGCTCCAAAGTTAACATACCTTCAAGCGGACCCCGGACGTTGTTTTTCCAGGCCCCTCTGAGGCGGGTTGGAGTTTTGTTCTTTTTATTTTTGTTGTTTTGGTTTATTTCCCTACCTGGGAAAGGTAAGCATGGCAAGTGCGCCCATGCTGCTCCTCACCTCTGCAAAGTTGCACCAATTCAGCGTTCCTGGACTGGTTCCCCTCCCACTACAAATCCCATGTTCCTCAGTCAGCAGGGCCTAAGGTTGGGGATGTGATGGGGACTTTTACCCCAAGGCTCTTGGAACTCTTCGGGTTGGGCACCGCTGGCTTCTTGGTTGGTAAGCAGGACCTATTCGAATCTCCAGTCCACGCAGATCCGAAAATGTCTCTGCCAATTCTCAAGATATCACACACACCCCTCTCTTTCTCCTTCTCTCTCTCTCTGATTTTTCTCTCTCTCATTATCTCTCTCATTTTTGCTCTCTCCCTCCCTCTCTCACTCTCTTTCTCCCCTCTCTCTCTCCTTCTCTCCCTCTCCCTCCTTCTCTCTCTCTCATTCTCTCTGTCTCTCATTTATTCTCTGATTTTTTTTCTCTCTCATTCTCTCATTCTCTCTTTCTCATTTTCCCTCTTTCTCCTCTCTCTCTCTCTTCCTCCCTCTCTCTCACATTCTCTCTCTCTTGTTTTCTCTCATTTTCTCTAATTTTTTTTTTTAATTAGATTTATATGCCGCCCTTCTCCGGAGACTCAGGGCGGCTTACAATGCGTTAAGCAATAGCCTTCATACTTTTGTATATTTTATACAAAGTCAGCTTATTGCCCCCACAAACCGGGTCCTCATTTCACCTACCTTAGAAAGGATGGAAGGCTGAATCAACCTTGAGCCTTGGAGAGATTCGAACCAGCAGAAATTGCAGGCAGCTGTGTTAATGACAGGGTGCACTAAGCCACTGTACTATCAAGGCTCTTCTCTCTCTCATTATCTCTCTTTCTCATTTTCGCTCTCTCTCCCTCTCTCTCTTTCTCCCTCCCTCCCTCTCATTCTCCCTCTCTCTCATTTTCTCTCTGATTTTTTTCTCTCTCATTCTCTCTCTTTCTCATTTTCCCTCTGATTTTTTTCTCTCTCATTCTCTCTCTCATTTTCCCTCTCTCTCTCTCCCTCCTTCTCTCCCTCTCCTTCTCCTTCTCCCCCTCCCTCCCTCTCTCATTCTCTCTCTCTCTCATTTTCTCTCTCGCACACACGCACAAACACACACACGGGTTGTTGTTTTTGGGGCTCCCGTTGTTTCCAAAGCGAGGGAGGGAGGGACTGCCTTTCAAATCTTTAAGCTGAAACGCAAGAGCCGCGCGCAAACGCCAGAGTTCTGCACAGCATTCCGGGCGCCCAAGAGCGCGCGAAGTCAAACGCTGTTTGACTTCCTTCTTCCACCGCGGAGTCCATATGGCACGTCTCTCTGTGCCAAGAATCGGGGTCTCCCGTCGGCAGGCTGAGGCTCTGAGACCCCCCCTTCTTTAAAAGCAGAAGCCCGTTTCAGCAAGCCTTTTAAGGCAGCGAACGAACCTTCATCTCGTAGCGCCTTTTCTCCTTTCCTTTTTCTGATTTTTGCGCTTATGAAACGATTAGATGTGTGTGTGGGGGGGTCTCATCCGGAGACCCCCTTTGATAGCCCCACACACACACACATCGATCCTTGGGGCCAAATCTTCCAACAGCCAACAGGAAAGGCTCGCTAAGAATCCTTTAAAAGTTGCTCTTTGAGTTTTAGCTATTTAGTAATTAACAGAATAACAGAGTTGGAAGGGACCTTGGAGGTCTTCTAGTCCAACCCCCTGCTCAGGCAGGAAACCCTACACCACTTCAGACAAATGGTTGTGTTTTCCGCCATTCATTTATTTGTATTTTTACTTTTTTGTAAAGTCACCCCTTTCCCCCGCCCTCACTGCTGCCCCAAAATTATCGCAATTAAAGTCAAGCCGCCCCTAAAAAATCTAATTGCTCCCCTCGAATTGACCTCCTCCCTCCGCGCAGAAACATACGCATAGGGTTTTTTTAAAAAGTGAGGACAGTAGAAACCATGAAACTAATTTTCTTAAACGGAAACGGGCTTCTAGAAGCTCTGGTGAGAATTAGCGGGATGGGGGTGGGAGGGTGGGGGTGGGGGGAGAAAAGGACGGGACGGGGAGGTTGGAAAAGGGCAGGTCCCTCCGGGCAAAAGACACCTCCTCTTTTCCAAAATTGGCAACCAACGCATTAATCTGGCGGGATAAAGTTTACGGGAGAGGGGAACCTTGGTTTTATATATATATATAAATATATATATATATATATTCAGCATAAGCGGGCATCGAAATATTCTGCATTTATATTACAAAGATTTCGAGAGGAGAGAGGAATGGGGGGGGGGGGGGCAGCGAAGGGGCAGAAAGAATCCGAGAGTTTTCTCTTTCTTTTCATCCCGCTCGGAATTCAATCTACTGTACGTTTCCCCCCCCCCCTCCCAGTTCGCCAAATAAGGATGCAACAGAGTGGTTGAGTATTTTTGGGGGGTCTGTTTTTATTGGACTTTCCATCTACAGAAATATACCCCTCTTATGGCTGGGGTTTGATTGTATCATTAATTTTTCTTAGACTTGAAATATATACAGTATAGAAGTGGTGTTATTTCTCCCAGCTCTGGAGAGAGAGGAAAATTGTGCTGTTTTTCTTAGTTGATCTCTTGTTGCCTTTGCATTTTTTTTGTTGCGTTGTTTTCCTTGACAAAAGTCTAAAAATATAAACTAATAAAACCACAGGTTCACCGATGCAAAAACTATCTCGCTCTCAAAATCAGCAGCCAGACCCACCAATATTTTTTTCCTTTCCTTTCCTCTTTTTTCTTTTCCTTTTTTCTTTTCCTTTCCTTCTTTCCTTTCCATTCCTTTCCCCTTTCCTTTCCCCTTTCCTTTCCTTCTTTCCTTTGCTTTCTCCCTTTCCCTCTTTCCTCTTTCCTTTTGTCCTTCTATTTCTCCTTTTTTTTCCTTTCCAGTCTTTAAATGCCACCCATTTGCTTTCCAGCTAGGGCAGGGAAGTTTATCTAAGCAACTATTCTACTGATTAAACGTTTAGGAAACACGGATCTTCATGAGGGAAACGTTTCAGGTGGGGGGATCCTGGAGGGAAAATTCACGACGGGAGGAGGGTGGGACTAAACACGGCCTCTTTACTCGACTGAATGAGTCCACCAGCGGTCCAAAATGCACACAAATACATTGACACGTTTCTACAGCACGGGTTCCAATTATTATTCACACGGTCAGAGGAAAACTGTTCCTTTCCGTTGGACCTTCCTGGATCTGCTGCCGAGCAGCGACCCTGACCCGGGTTATTTATCGTCTACACGACCAACTTTCCAAGCCGTTACGGGATGGGAAGGCTAGGCAGTTTGTTCGGGCGGCTTGGCCATCTAGAACAAAGGAGAGGAGCTGTCCAGCAATCGCGACCTCCTGAAATTTAAACGGACGCGCGCAGTTTTGTAGGGGCGCCAGTATTTCAGGGACCCTCTACCCACTCAAACCCGGGTTCTACTCGATCCTTACCTTTCGATTTTAACCAAGAAATGGATTCAACGAGAGTGTGGGAAAAGGAAGGGAGACGCGTGTCAACGAGAGGGGAAGGAAGGCCAACACTGAAGCTCTGTGCATGTATCATTCCGACTTCAAAAGCTGGGTGCGAATTTCTCCACCGCTTAGCTTCCCCACCCCCACCCCCATCCGACGGACCCCTTCAAATGTGGTCCGAATAGGTCAGCCCCCTCTAAGAAAGGGCAGGGGAGAAGGGAAAAAAAAAAACCCAAAAACCCCACCCTAACCCCAACCCCACCCCAACCCCAGCCAATTTAGGCTGAAATACTCCGCCCTTGTTCCAAGCGGAGACCCTTCCCAATAAAACGATGGATCCGCGGGTCCGGCGAGGCGCGAGCGCCTCCGAGTTTCGGGAGGGGAACCGGCCGGGCCAGCTCAGCGAGGCGGAGGCTTGTAGTTGCCGTTGATCTCCTGGGAGATATTCACGGCCTCGGCCCCGAGCGGGAGGCGGTCGCTGTACTCGGAGCCCCCTTCGAACTCCTCCTGGTTGGCTTTGGATTGGGATTCCGCCATGGAGCCAGCCGCCAAGCTGGGGTCCCTGGCCAGCTGCCCGCCGCCCCCGCTGGCCCTCCCCTCTTCTTCCTCTTCCTCCTCGTCATCTTCCTCCTCTTCCAGCTCCCCCCGGCCCACCTCGCTGGGCTGGTAGTTCTTCTCCGACTCCAGGTAAGACGCCCGGGGATCGAAGTCGGCTGCCATGTGCTTCTCCATCTGGTCGGCCGGGTTCTGCGCCCGGAGGATCAGGCGGTAGGTCTTGCCCTGGTACTTGGAGAGCAGGTGGCAGCAGGTGGCACCCAGCAGCGGGAGGGTGGCCAGAGCCAGCAGGAAGGCGCTGACCACCACGATGATCAGCAGGGAAGGGACCTCCTTCTTGGTGCTGAAGACCACCTGTACCTGGCAGTCCTCGCCCCCCGCGAAGCTCAGGCACACCGAGTAGTTGGTGCCCGGGACGAGGCCTCGGAACCAGTAGGCGTTCAGGCCTTCCTCGATCTGCGACCACCGCACCAGCGTCGGCGGAGCCCCCCGAGGGCTCTCCTGGCACAGGTAGAGCCGGCGCAGCTGGCCCTTTTCCCGGCCGGAGAAAGGGGTTATCTGCACTTTGGCTTCGCGCTCCGACACGTCCAGCGCGATGACGCCCAGCTCGAAGCTCTGCGGCTTCAGCTCCGAGCTCTGGTTGAACGCGTGGTTGGAGACGTAGCGCGGCAGCTGGATCGGTCCTGCGCCGCCGCAGCGAGGCTCGAAGCCGGCCGGCCGAGAGGGCGCGCCAGCCCCCGAGTCGGATTCGCTGGGCTCGGCCTCCGTGCCGCCGCCGCCGCCGCCGCCGGGCGTGTCAGGATCGCGCGCAGCGTCTGGATCCGGCGGCCAGAGGAGCTTGCGCTTCTCCTCCGGCTTCATCACGCTGTTCTTGGACGCCTTGCGCTCGCCGGGCGGCGCCTTGGCTTCGGTCTTGGGGTTGCCGACGGAGTCCTTGTCCTTGGGGGCGGCGTCGGCCAGAGCCACGCGGAACGAGCTTTGGTTGCTGCCCACCTCGTTGGCGGCCACGCAGGTGTAGGTGCCTTCCTCCTTCTTGCCCAGGTGAGGGAGCAGCAAGGTGCCGTTGGGGAAGGCGCGGAAGCTCTGCCTCTCCCCCGCGGCCGCCGGAGGCAGCGCGTTCAGCCGGTCGGCCTCGCTGCCCGCGATCTCCAGCGTCTGGCCGGAGGCTTGGATCCGCCAGGTGAGCTCGGGCCGCGGGAGCCCCTCGGCGTGGCAGTGCAAAGCTAGCGAGGAGCCGTAGGCCAGGCTCTGCAGGTCCGGCTGGGAGCTGAGGCGCACGGCGGGCGGGGCGCAGCGCATGTAGGGCACGTTGAGCAGCGGCTGGCCCTTCCAGGCCTCGGGCGCGGCGCAGGTGATGGCCTCCCTCTCCGGGATGGAGATCAAGGTGTGCTCGGTCCAGTTCTTCAGCCACATGAGCTGGCAGGTGCAGTTGAAGGGGTTGTTGTAGATCTGCAGGTGGGAGAGCGAGGTCAGCGGGTCGAAGGTGCCCTCGGCCAGGCCGCTGAAGAAGTTATTGTTGATGCGCAAGGAGCGCAAGTCGCTCAGGGAGCTGAAGGCCCCGGCGGGCAGGTGGGCCATCCGGTTATTATTCATCTTCAGCAGCTGCAGGGCGCTGAGGTTGCGCAGGTCGGCCCAGGGGAAGTCCGAGATCTGGTTGTGGCTGACGTCGAGGTTCTTCAGGAGGCCCAGCACGGCCAGCGTGCCTTCCTCCACTGCGCGGATCTGGTTATGGGCCAACCAGAGCGAGGTGACTTGGGTGACTTCGGCGAAGGTGCCCCGGGCCAGCGCCGTGATTTTGTTGGCCGAGAGGCTCAGCGTGGTCACGTTGGAAGGCAGCCCCGACGGCACCGTCTGCAGGTCTTTGTAAGCGCAGTCGGCAAACTGTTGCGCGTATTTGTCCACGCAGGCGCAAGGCTCCGGGCAGCCGGCGCTGGGCGACCACCAGAAAGCCGAGGCCGCCAGCCAGGCGCGCAGCAGGAGCGGGGCCACCATCTTGGGTCTGCAGAAGAAAGGGGGAGGGAGAGAGAGAGAGAGAGAGAGAGAGGCTGAGAGACGCTTGCGCCCCCCCCCCCAACCCCTTCCAGGACCCCTCAATCAGATGCTCCCCGCCCGCTTTCCTCCCAACCTGCACCACCACCACCCCCGTGCCTTGAGACGTTTAGCAACACCTATCCTCCCCACATAACGGGATTATCGGAGCTGCACCCCAATATTCCGTGCCAAGGAAGACGGAGACCTCCAACAGTCTCACGCTACCACCCCCATCATCCGCAGCCTGAAGAACTGGAGCCCCTCACAAAACCCGCCCTGGCAAGCCGTCTTTGCCACGTAAGTCCTCGGGGCTTTGTGGGCGCCCGGAGACCCGTCAACTAACCATCCGTGCTGGGTTCTAACGACCCAGGAGCTCGACACGTGTTTGGCTCGAGAGTTGAATGGACGGCGTGCCCGTGTAGTCTGCCACCCGTTATCGCCTGTCTTCCTCCTTTTTCTCCCTTATCTCGCTCGAATCTGATCCTTCTGCCCAGTAAGACCGCTTCTTGCGCCGGATTCGGGACTTAGTCCGAATCCTGAGAACGGAGCCTTGGCAGCTTCGGTCTCCGTTCCTTGGCGGAGAAGGACCACCTCAGCCGTCTCCGCCTGTCTGTCCCGGGGGTTTCTCCCCCCCTCTTTCCCTTCCACTGCCCCGCCCGTCCTCTCCCCTTTGGCACGTGCCACCCGAACGGTTTGCCAGCACGGCTGCCCCTCCCCACCACCTTATCCGTCCATCCGCCTCCCCCCCCCCCCGCCGCCGCCCTTTTCAGGATCTACATACCTCACTAAGCCATGGTTGAGTCAATAATAAACCACACCTTGGGCTAATAAGATATAAAACTGCGGTTGGGCTGCGCTGATCCTGACCGAGTCGCAAACCAGAGCCTGCGCTGGTTCGCCTCGCCTCCTGCGCTCTCTCGGGACGCCAGCTAACACCCACCCATCCTCCCCCAAAAAATCAGCCCCCACGTGTTTGGGTCCTTCAGATCCAAAGACCCCTTTCTGGCTTCCCACGGAAGACAAGCAGCTGGATTGAACCTTGGTTCCCCCCCCCCCCTCGTCTTTCCCAGATGTAACCACGGGGGTCGCACCCCGCCCAGGTAAACTGACACCTGTCCACGGGAGCTTTCCTGGCGGGCGAAAGGGGTGCACCTGGCACCTACAGGTTGCTCCTGGTTCCCAGAGCCCCAACCTTCCCGGACCCCGTCTCTAAACCTCCTACAAGACCCCTTACCGCTTTATCTCAGGCTCCGAGAGCGTTTCCTTCTGGGGGCGCGGGAGCCCTGCGGAACTCCAGGCATGGGACTAGGCTCGCGTGTGGCGCCGCCCCACTCGGGATGGGGGGCCGCCGTGGGTCCTTCCTTCCTTCCTTCCTTCCTTCCTTCCTTCCTTCCCTTCGGGATGGGAGCGGCGGCTTTCCGAGTCTCGCCCCCTCCCTCTCCTCCCGATCGCCGCCCACCGCCCCTTTGAGAAAGCCTCACCTTCGCTCAGCGGAGCTGGCCGAGCCCGAGCGCGCAAGCCAAGCGCCCGGAGACGCGCCCAGCCCGGCCGACCCACCTCCCCGTTCCTTGAGTGGGTGTGGAAAGCGCAGCCCCCTCCCCAGCGAAAGCCATGCAATATTTAGCATGTCTAGACTCTCTCCAAGCTACCAGGGTCTTTCCCTCCCCCTCTGCCCAGCCCAAGCAAGGACGGAGGGGTATTGTTATCATCTTCCTCCTCCTCCTCCTCCTCCTCCTCCTCCTCCTCCTCCTCCTCCTCCTCCTCCTCCTCCTCCTCCTCCTTTACCTGGGCAGCTGTGGCAGGAAAGCCATTTTCAACCTCCTCCTCCTCCTCCTCCTCCTCCTCCTCCTCCTCCTCCTCCTCCTCCTTTACCTGGGCAGCTGTGGCAGGAAAGCCATTTTCAACCTCCTCCTCCTCCTCCTCCTCCTCCTCCTCCTCCTCCTCCTCCTCCTCCTCCTCCTCCTCCTCCTCCTCCTCCTTTACCTGGGCAGCTATGGCAGGAAAGCCATTTTCAACCTCCTCGTCCTCCTCCTCCTTTACCTGGGCAGCTGTGGCAGGAAAGCCATTTTCAACCTCCTCCTCCTCCTCCTCCTCCTCCTCCTCCTCCTCCTCCTCCTCCTCCTCCTCCTCCTCCTCCTCCTCCTTTACCTGGGCAGCTATGGCAGGAAAGCCATGGCCAACAGCCCGGGATCCTGAGACAGCTCGAAGCGAGAACCTATACAATCGTCTCTGAACGCTCCAGCTGTGGTCGTTCCTCCTTTCCCGGGATTGCAGTCGTTTTCTTCCTTCTGATTTTTCTATCCTGAACTCAAATCAGGATAAATGGGATTTTTAATTCAGCTGGTTTTCCTCTTTCGTTTTCCTGCCTTGGAAGCCCAAAGTGGGCTACCCCTTAGTCTCTTAAATCAGGGGTCTCCAACCTTGGCAACTTTAAGCCTGGTGGACTTCAACTCCCAGAATTCCCCAGCCAGCTTTGCTGGGAGTTGAAGTCCTCCAGGCTTAAAGTTGCCAAGGTTGGAGACCCCGTCTTAATTCACACACATACATTCACACGCAGAGAGACCTTTCTTTGAAATTAAAATAGGTGCAAGGCGCAAGGGGTTGGGTGTATGGGGTGGGCTTTTTTTATTTTTATTTCTGTTATTTTTATAAACAACTCGTGGTAGACATACCTTCCTCCTCTTATTTTCCCCATTACAACGACTCTGTGAGGTGAGTTGGGCTGAGAGAAATAGGGATTGGCTCAAATCACCCAGCTGGCTTTCATGCCTAAGGCAGGACTAGAACTCACCGTCTCCTGGTGATTGGTCCAAAATCACCCAACTGGCTTTCATGCCTAATACAAAACTAGAACTCACCGTCTCTTGGTGATTGGCCCAAAGTCACCCAGCTGGTTTTCATGCCCAAAGCGGGACTAGAACTCACTGTCTCCTGGTGATTGACCCAAAGTCACCCAGCCGGCTTTCATACCTAATGCAAAACTAGAACTCACCATCACCTGGTGATTGGCCCAAAGTCACCCAGCCGGCTTTCATGCCTTAGGCAAGACTAGAACTCACCATCACCTGGTGATTGGCCCAAAGTCACCCAGCCGGCTTTCATGCCTAATGCAAAACTAGAACTCACCGTCTCCTGGTGATTGGCCCAAAGTCACCCAGCCGGCTTTCATGCCTTAGGCAAGACTAGAACTCACCATCACCTGGTGATTGGCCCAAAGTCACCCAGCCGGCTTTCATGCCTAATGCAAAACTAGAACTCACCGTCTCCTGGTGATTGGCCCAGTCACCCCCGATGCCTCTGTAGCAGACTACAGGGATGCCCTAATGACATGCGCAGCGTGATCTCATGACACAAAACGCCTCCCTTCTCCTCTCACAATTCAAGGTGCTGATGCTGTGTTTCCCAACCTGGACAATTAAAAGATGGATGGACTTCAACTCCCAGAATTCCCCAGCCACTTACCTATTCCTGCTTTTTTATTATTTGTTGCTGTTGTGGCCCGCCAGTGGCCTGCGCGGATTGTTTCTGATCCCGACGACGAGGAGGCTGGTGTGGTGCTGCGCCAGCAGCCTGTGCAGCTGGCGCTCGAGTCGGACAGCGAGGAGGCTGAAGAAGATGTGATGCCAGAGGCAGGGATTCAGTCAAGGCCTTCAGAACCTCCAGAGGCTCCTTTAAGTGAAGAGGAGGAAGAGGAGGAGCCTCTTCTCAATGCACGGGCACGCAGAGCTGCCAAAAGGCAGGAGTGGTTCCTCAGAAGGAGGTCTCCTCAAGAGTAAGGCTTGGGGCTAATTGGCCACGCCCTTAGTCTATTTAAGAAAGAACACAGATTGCAACAAGCTGCAGGAAACAACTTTAGTTCACTAATCATTGCGCTGGGATGTCTCTGCAACCTTGCTTATGGGCTTTCTGCCAACTCCAGTAAGACTCTGACTATCTTATCTGTGGAATTCTGGCAGGCTGTTAAGAACGCTTATTAACAGCCGGCATTTGCTAAAACTGCGTTATTTGAGTAAACTAAATTTTGTTCAGAGTTTGTGTGTGCTGTGTTCTTTGGGATCCGTAGCTGGGGTAGAACAGTTGCCCTTGGAAATACCCTTTTTTTCTTTTTTTAAAAGAAGCATCATTTCATTGACTTGCAAGGAAGAAGAAATCCACCACCTTT
Organism: Pantherophis guttatus; assembly: GCF_059756535.1. Lineage (NCBI taxonomy): Eukaryota > Metazoa > Chordata > Lepidosauria > Squamata > Colubridae > Pantherophis > Pantherophis guttatus. The sequence continues at coordinate 22,526,488 of NC_142075.1, forward strand.
TAATTTTCTAATTTCTCCCACTTCACCATAACCCAAATGGTGTTTCTCAACCTTGGCGTACAACGGCACTCACAAAAAGTGACTTGTGACTGTAATTCACACTTACGACCGTTGCAGCGTTCCCCATGGTCACGTGATCAAAATTCAGATGCTTAGCCACCGACTCGGATTTATGACCGTGGGAGTATCCCCGGGGGTCATACAATCCACCTTTTGTGACCTTCTAACAAGCAAAATCAATGGGAAAACCAGATTCACTTAACAACCGAGTTACTAATTCACCAGGTTACTAATTCACTGGGTTACTACCTTAAAACTGCAGAGATTCATTTAACAACTGTGGCAAGAAAGGTCGTAAAATGGGGCAAAATTCACTTGACAAAAATGTCTCACTTAGCAACAAAAAAAACTGGGCTCCGTTTTGGTCGTAAATCAAGGATTACCCGTATTAATAAATATGAATGAAGTGTTCGGATGAGCTAAGAGGGATTTTATAGATGGGAGTATCTATAAAAAGGAATTATTGAAGGAGTGGCCTCCGCACAGCCCTCGTGGGAATCATCCCCGTGTCCTTCCTTCTGCACAGAATAAATGTTTTTGCAAATCTCCACCTCGGTGTATGTGGTTTATTGGGCCTTACACCCAGGGGTGAAATCCAGCAGGTTCTGACAGGTTCTGGAGAACCGGCAGTGGAAATTTTGAGTAGTTTGGAGAACCGGCAAATACCACCTCTGGCTGGCCTCAGAGTGGGGTGGGAATGAGGATTTTGCAGTATCCTTCCCCTGGACTGGGGTGGGAATGGGGATTTTGCAGTATCCTTCCCCTGAAGTGGGATGGGAATGGGGATTTTGCAGTACCCTTCCCCTGGAGTGGAGTGGGAATGGGGATTTTGCAGTATCCTTCCCCTGGAGTGGGATGGGAATGGGGATTTTGCAGTACCCTTCCCCTGGAGTGGAGTGGGAATGAGGATTTTGCAGTACCCTTCCCCTGGAGTGGGATGGGAATGGGGATTTTGCAGCATCCTTCCTCTGCCATGCCCACCAAGCCACGCCCACAGAAGCGGTAGTAAAAAAAATTTGGACTTCACCACTGGTTACAACCCAGGCAGAAGCATTTTTCTGGGCCAACAATGGCTTGCAAGATCTTTGTTGCTATGGGCTCATTGCAATATTCGAATAAAGGGTTTTGATTAGAAGCATAAACCGGTTAGAAAAGCTAACCGCTTCTCCGAGCTAACTTCACGGAGAGAATTTATGTCGTTGAAATTAGGCAGCATAAATTAATCCTAAATTCTGCCCTTCGGCTTTCATTACTTCGGGAAAGGGGGAGGTGGAAGGAGTGAAATCAATTTTCATAAACGCGGTGGATTTCTGGGCCGCTAAACCAGACTCGGCCACCGCCTCTCTCACGCCGAGAACCGTTTAAATTAAGCGATACATAATTAATCGCTGCAAATCGAGCAGGCTGAATATTATATAGCTTGCCATTTCGGGGGATTTAGTTCAAACTGGCAGTGCTATTTATTTATCGCCCCGAAAGGTAACTTGTTATTTTACAGGTTAATTTAAAACGCTCGCCCCTTCTTTCACTCAAATGATCTGGAGCAATTACAGCATCGAGAAAAAATTTCTCAACCCAGCCTCTGAATAGCCTCCAAATATTTATAATAATGTTTGTTGTAAATGTAGGTTTTACACTTCCCAGCTGTGCTTTCGTATGTCACGCGTATTTCAATCTGGCCGATGCGGATACACCTGTCAATATCTGGTCTGTTTTCTCACGAATGAAGGCAAATGTGTTGATAATACCGACTTACGACTGGTCCTCGGATCTACATCCATTGTATGCCCACGATCACGAGAAGAAAATTTGAGCACCTGGCAAACAGCACGTATTTATTGATGAAGATTTGCAACCTTCCCATTAAGAAGCAATGCCCCTAGAAGCCAGCCTTGCTTAACATCTGTGTGATTCACTTTATTTATTTATTTATTTATTTATTATTTATTTTTATATGCCTCCCTTCTCCGGAGACTCAGGCGGCTTACAATGCGTTAAGCAATAGCCTTCATCCTTTTGTATATTTTATACAAAGTCAGCTTATTGTCCCCACAAACCGGGTCCTCATTTTACCCACCTTAGAAAGGATGGAAGGCTGAGCCTGGTGAGAATTGAACTCGCAGTAATTGCAGGCAGCTGGATGTTAAATGCTGCCTTAGTAGGAGGCATTAGCCTCCTACACCACTCAGACTCTTAATGACCTCAGGGTGTAATGAAACATCTCCAAGAAAACAGCCGAGCTCAAAGAAAAACCAAGGACCCCACAGTCCTCCCCTTCCTCTCTGCAAACCCCAGTCCCTTCTAGCACTGATAATGCTATCTAGTTTGGTAATGAAACATCCATTTCATCCCTGAGCTACAAATATTCTGCTTTTTTAAGGAACTAAAGGAAGGCAAGTAAATTCTTCCTGTGCTAGACTGCCACCTGCTGTCTTTACACCACACAAACACAATATAAGTCAACTTCACAAATCACAGGCTAGTCATATAATGTCCTTTATTTGGTTTTGGCTTAGCATATTGGGGGGAATTTAGCCACGGTGGCTTGTAAAACCTGTTTATTTAACTTATTTATATCCCTTTTTTTTAATTTTTACAAAAAAAATTCCAGGCAGTGCAAACACACACACAAACTGGCTCAGAGCTTAATGCACTGCGTGAAGCCAGCTAATCTTGTTAATTCCCCGATCCCATGATTAAGCCAATGCTAGTTTAGCCTGGCAGTCCTAATTTCAATTTGAGGAACCATGGAATTGCTTTAAAACACAGCACATTCATAAGCTGATTCATTAAAATAGCTGCATCTTTCTTCAGGCTTATTAGGGAGAGTAAATTACTCCAATGTGGTTCTTTTAATGAACAGAGTGGTGACATCCTGTGTCAGTGATGACTAAGCTTTTTGCCATCACGTGCCAAAAGCAAAGTGAGCGTGGAGGGGGTCGCGCGTGCGTGCACCCATACCCATAATTCTATGCGCCCCACCCCCTGCACATGCGCACACGACCTCCCCCCCCGGCGTTCCCCACGCTTTTGACACAGTGGGCCTGATAGGCCTGTTTTTCGCTCTCCCCAGGCTCCAGAGCCTCTCTAGGAGCCTGGGGAGGGCAAAAAAAGCCTTCTCCACCCCTCTGGAAGCCGGAAACAGCCCATTTGCCAACTTCCGGTAGGACTGAAAGTCAGCAAATGGGCTGTTTCTGGCCTCCGGAGGGCTTCCGGGGGGTGGGGAATACTGTTTTCACCCTCCCCAGGCTCCTAGAAAGGCTCTGGAGCCTGGGGAGAGAGAAAAACGGGCCTTCCCCATCCCACCCCCCAGGCCCTCCGGAGGCAGGAAACAGCTTGTTTCCCTACTTCCAGTGGCCCCAAAAGGCCCGAAAATCAGCATGTGGAGCTGAGCTCGCGTGCCCACCGATATGGCTCTGCGTGGCACTGGTGGCACGTGTGCCATAGGTTCGCCATCACGGTCCCATGTCATTTTCGCAATGGGCACACACTGTGGTTTACAATTATCTTACTTATTTGTTAATTTTATTCGCCACCCATCTTGCTGTCAACGTGACTCTACGAATCAAGATCCTTCAGTTTCTTTAGGGGTAATCCAGTGTATTTTGGCTACTGGCTCTTTTAACAGCACAATAACTAGGAGACAAAAGGGATTCAGGAATAATCAGTGAGAAACTGACCGGACTTTGAAACTGAGAAATTCAACCTCATTTGAATTGATGATCTCCATCAGAGTTCATTGGATCTGTTTAAAAAGCCATCAGGATTTGTATTTCTAATATAGCCAGCAGGTACAAGGTTAGTTGTCTGTCTTCTAACCAGAGAGGATTCCCCCCACCCCCGCCCAAGAGATAAGGAAATAATATATAAGAAGCCCAAAGAAGCATCTTTGTCCTTTAAAGAAAAAGTACGATATACAAACTTTCGGTAATAATCAGAAAACCAGGCAAGCCAAACCCACTGACTGAAGATGGAAAGCAATTTCCTTTGAATTCCTCTAGTTACTGAGCTATAAATCAGGCAAAAATAAAAATATCCCAAGGCTATTTGGAAGCAACTGCTAGCAGAACACGCCCAGGAGTGCAGTAGAGAGATAAAATATCTTCATTCAGCAGCCCCCACCTGATTCTGCCACCCATGGAAAGCCTGTGCATCCGGAGACGATTAGCAATTTGTGATTCAGTGCTTATAATTACAGGCTGGATAAAACTGTGCAGAAGGAAGGAAGGAGAAAGAGACAATCGTTTTCCATGATGCAAAAGGCCCTGGAGGGAAACCACAGCTCGAAATTGGTGCTCAGAGGCAGCTGTTCACTCTTCAGGGATGTGATTAGAAGAAGCATAGGAGGAAAGTGCCAATGGTACATCCAATCCTGTGGCTGCTAACTCAGGCTCAGCTTACTGGAAACCAGTCTGGAACAAGCAGATGGTCACTGGTGGGGGAAAAAAAACACATAAAAATCTCAACCGGTTTTCCTAGATCATACTGACAAAGCACCCAGTCTTTCCTAGTGTTGTAACTACAACTCCCAAAATTCTAGGTGACCATAACTCCCAGAATTCCAGGGTTGTTGTGACTACAGCTTCCAGAATTCCAGGCCTGTTGAGACTACAGCTCCCAGAATTCCAGGCCTGTTGAGACTACAGCTCCCAGAATTCCAGGTCTGTTGAGACTACAGCTCCCAGAATTCCAGGCCTGTTGAGACTACAGCTCCCAGAATTCCAGGTCTGTTGAGACTACAGCTCCCAGAATTCCAGGCCTGTTGAGACTACAGCTCCCAGAATCCCAGGTTTGTTGAGACTACAGCTCCCAGAATCCCAGGGCTGTTGATACTACAGCTCCCAGAATTCCTAATCCAGCATGTCATCTATTCCCAACACTTCTAAAGGGATCCGCTTAGGAAAGGAAGGCTCTCCAACTTCCCTTTTGCAACCATAACTTGATGCCTCCAAGAAACTCACACGGCCTACACTCTGCACTGGTTCCCTGACAACTGACAATTCAGGTAGACTGCAGTTGAAATGTGGAGGCTCCATTTGCCCAAGGCTAGCAGTTAAAGGCTCCTCTGATTGAAGAATACAATCCTAAATGTCCTTGGCGAAAAGTTCCCTTAGTTATCTGCTTCTCATAGGAACCAAAGGATTCGATGAAATACATGAAGGTCTTCGTAATCAATCATCATCTCAAACTTGGCAACTTGAAGAGGTGTGGACTTCAACTCCCAGAATTCCACGCAGACCGGGGAATTCTGGAAGTTGAAGTCCACACCTCTTCAAACTGCCAAATTGAGGAGCACTATCTGCTTCACAAGTCCTGAACGACAAGAACCTCCTTTTCACACTCACCACGATGTCGTCTTCGGTGTCTTCAGAGCTACTGATCACAATACTGGCAACCTCTGCAGAAAAACACAAGTGTGAATGCCACACGACGGGCCCGAGACTTTGTTATTAAGCATCTTGGGAGGCAGGGAGCATTTGAAGGTTCAAGGCTGCTCCGTTGGGGAAATGGGCTGTGAGAATTCCCTTGGGAGACAGGAGGAAGAGCCACAGCTCAAAGGTTGGATAAGAGGAAACTCAGCCCTCAGAAGGAATGGAAGCAGAGAAAGAAACTCAGAAGGGACCTGTTCTGACCCAGCTCCCCAAACACAACAAACCTTCTGAAGTGAACTCAAAAGATTCCTTTATTAGGAGTGCCAGCAACCCCGGCAAAAAGTTTCTCTCTCACTGCAGGCTAACAAGTCTGTCCGGCCGGAAGATAAATAATTGTCTGCCACATCTCCGCCCCCTGCCTTTTATCCCCAGAGCTAGGGTGGGGCTTTGCTAGCAGCAGTGGCTCTTCTGTCCCAAGGACCAGCCCACAGATTTCCACTGCTCTCCTCTCCTCTGGCTTCTGCGCATCCGTGCATAAGGTACTGGACCCAGCTGTTCCTCCTCCTCTTCCTCATCAGCCACCTCCAGACCTGGAGGCTGTTGACTCTCCATCTGAGGGCTGATGGACGGCCCAGGCTCCACCTCTATCTCTCTCTCTCTGCCAGCTCCATTCCCTCTTCCCCCTCGGGACCTTGGACGTCTTCTAGTCCAACCCCCTGCTCAGGTAGGAAACCCTATACCAGTGATGGCGAACCTTTTTGGCACCAAGTGCCCAAACCAGAACACATGTGCACATGCGTGCATGGGCCGGAGCACCGGAAACCCAAACACCAGCTGGCTGGTGCGCACATCCCTGTTTTTTGGCCATTTTGGGGGCCATTTTCAGTCCGTTTTTTGGAGACGTTGTTGGCCCCAAAAAACAGCCAGAAAACAGTCTGAAAAACAGTCTGAAAATGGCCTGGTTTTGGGCCATTTATTGGGCCATTTTTCAAGCTGTTTTCCGGCATTCCGGGGCCCACAAAGACCAGCTGCCTGGAAACCAGAAGAGCAGCTGGCCATGGTGCGCATGCCCACAGAGAAGGCTCTGCGTTCACCATCATGGCCCTATACCCGTGATGGCGAACCTGTGGCATGCGTGCCACAGGTGGCACAGAGAGCCATATTGGTGGGCACACGAGCTGAGCTCTGGCATGCATGAGTGTCCCAGCCAGCTGATTTTCAGGTTTTCTGGGCCCACCGGAGGTCAGGAAACAGAAGTTTCCAGCCTCTGGAGGGCGTGGGGGGGGGGGGGTGAGGAAGGCTCGTTTTTCACTCTCCCCAGGCTCCAGAGCCTTTCTAGGAGCCTGAGGAGAGTGAAAACAGCCTTCCCCGCCCCTCTGGAGGCTCTCTGGAGGCTGGAAACAGCCCGTTTCCTGACTTCAGGTGGGACTGGAAGGCCCATTTTTCGCTCTCCCCAGACTCCAGAGCCTTTCTAGGATCCTGGGGAGGGCAAAAATGGCATTCCCCATCCCTCCGGAGGCCCTCCAGAGACCGGAAATGGCCCATTTCCCAACTTCCAGTCCCACCGGAAGTCTGGTGGCCCACCGTGCCATCGCATGCCAAAAGTGGGGGGAGTGCAGGGGAGGACACGCGCATGTGTGTGGGGCGGGGCACATAGAATTATGGGTGTGCACTCCCCTGCACTCCCCTTGCTTTTGGCACTCGATGGCAAAAAAGTTAGCCATCACTGCCCTATACCATTTCAGGCAAGTTGCTGTCCAATCTCTTCTTAAAAACCTCCAGTGTTGGAGCGTTCACAACTTCTGGTGGCAAGTCGTTCCACTGATTAATTGTTCTCACTGTCAGGAAGTTTATCCTTAATTCCCGGTTGCTTCTCATCTTTTTTTTCTTTTTAATCTCTCCTCTGGAGAAAGTCTTCTCGTCGTGCAACCTGTGTTTGTTTGTTTTTTAAAAAAACAAAAACCTTTTTCTCCACCTACCTGATTCACAGATCGCAGGAGGGGAATCTTCTCCGACCATCAACGATTTGGCAGCTTCTCCGTGCTGGTGCTCTGGGGTCGATTCACGGAACGAAAGCCGTCGAGACCTGGGGACATTTTCCTGGCCTTGCTGGTCGGAGACCTCAGGAGGGTTGCACTCATGTTCTTCCAACTTCAGTATCTTGGGAGAAGCCTGGATGGACTTCTCCAACTGGGCTATCGGTCGCTTGATGGGCGAGATACCGGTAATCGACGTGGTCTACGATCCAAAATCGGGAGAGATTTCTAAGAGTTGGATCAAGCCAAGCTACGTTTCTGTCAGCAAGAGAAACACAGCCGGCTTTCTCCAACCCACACCCAACAACTAGTCGTTGTTGTGTAGCAACAACTGGTTGTGTAGCAAGCTCAGGTGGTCCTTCACTTACAACCACAATGGAGGCCCCCCGCCCAAATTTCTCTGGCTAAGCGAGGCTGTGGGCTAAGTGAGTTTGGCTCCATGTGAAGGCTTTTCTGGCCTCACAGTTGTTAAGCGAATCATTTGCATTTGTTAGTAAAATGGTTGTTAAGTGAATCTGGCTTCCCCGTGGACTTGGCTGGCCACAAAAGGGGATCGCGTGACCCCAGGACATTGCAACCATCATAAATACGAGTCAGTTGCCATTTTGATCAAGTGACCATGGGGATGCTGCAACGGTCGTTAAGTGTGAAAAACGGTCATAAGTCACTTTTTCCAGCACCGTTGAAACTTCCAACGGTCACTAAATGAATTGTTGTAACTCAAAGACTACCTGAATTGATGATTCAGCCAGCTAACAAGACAATCCCTGCCTAATTGTGTATGACGTTTTCTTCTGCAACTCATTTCGCTCACCTTTTAAATGCATATAGCTGCATATTATTGTTAATATCTTCTAAGGATGCTGTTGCATTTTTGGCTTATTTATTTTATTTTATTCTCACAGCACTGCTTGCAAAGATAACACAGGAAATGGTGGGGGGGGGGGGATCCTCAAGTAATAAACAAATTCCAGCTGGATCCTCAATCCCTGATTGGCTAGGTCTTGAGTCGGTCATAAAGCCCACCTCCCCAATTTCTCCTTAAAACAGGGCTAATTATCTAGTGTTTGTGTGGAACAGGAATTTACTCTCCTATCAGAACAGGATTCGCTGCTTACAGCAAAGATCTGGTGGGGCAGAGGTTAGAAGGCAGGATTGCAGGCTAATTCTCCCGACTGCCAGGAGTTCGATCCTGATTGGCTCAAGGTTGACTCGGACTTCTATCCTTCCGAGGTCAGTAAAATGAGGACTTGGATTGTTGGGGGCAATACGCTGACTCTGTAAACTGCTTAGAGAGGGCTGTGAAGCAGCGGTTTATAAGTCTTAAATGCTATTGCTATTTTCCTTTCCTTTCCTTTCCTTTCCTTTCCTTTCCTTTCCTTTCCTTTCCTTTCCTTTCCTTTCCTTTCCTTTCCTTTCCTTTCCTTTCCTTTCCTTTCCTTTCCTTCCTCCCTTCCCTTCCCTTCCCTTCCCTTTCCTTTCTCCCCCCCCAGTGGTTAGAATGCAGTACTGCAAGCTAACTCTGCCCACAGTCTGAAGTTTCAGTCCTGACTGGCTCAATGTTGACTCAGCCTTCCATCCTTCCAATGTTGGTAAAATGAGGACCCAGATTTTTGGGGGCAAGATCTGACTCTGTAAACTGCTTAGAGAGGGCTGGAAAACACTGTGAAGCAGTATACAAGTCTAAGTGCTATTGCTACACTATGGATGGGAAAGAAATAAAACTGCAAATAAATTAACATTATTGCAGTCAAACCTACCGAGTGTGGTTTTTTTTGGTGGGGGAGAGAAATGAGCAAGAAACTTTTTAGGATCAAATACATGTTAGCTTAGCTTAGAAGCAAAGTCAAGAAGAACTAATTTCAGAATAGAATTGTTTCTATGCCCGCTTCAAGGAAAATCCGGTGATTTTTACTGACTTTTTCCTCTGCTGTGATAAAATTGGAATCCGCCCCCCCCCCCCCCAAAAGCTGAAACTGACCGGCAGAGAAATCTGAACAGGTGAAACAATGAAAAGTGACTGCAGATAACCAAAACTTACAAAGCCCTGTGCGGTTTTGGCAACACTGACGGTGTACGTAGGCCTCTGTTTTTTCATTCCGGGAGATTTGGCTTGAGGTTTCTCATTCTGCAGACTTTCCTGTAGGCAACGGTAACAAAAACAGAGATTAAAACGAGCTTTAATGCTAACAGAGATGGAGAGAAGGAACCTGGTCTGCGCGATATTCCTGAGAAAAGATATTTGAGAAATGCTATACAGGAAGTCCTCGGATTACGACCTTAATTGAGCCTAGAATTACTGTTGTCATTTGTGCCAGTCATTAAGGGGGTCATCATAGAACCAACCTGACCTTATGACTTTGTTTTTCAATCATTAGCAGTGGGTTGGACTAGATGACTTACAACTACTCTACTCTACTCTACTCTACTCTACTCTACTCTACTCTACTCTACTTTTCTATTCTGCAACCCAACAAGACAGACACAGACTTCAGAGGATAATTAGAATTGCAGAAGAAACAATGGCTACCAACCTGCCTTCCAAGGAGGACCTGTATACTGCACAAGTCAAAAAGAGGGCTGTGAAAATATTTACAGACCCCTCGCATCAGAGGTAGGTTCTACTTACCTTTACTACAACGGGATCGTGCGTGCAAGTGAGCAAACTCACATGCGCAGATTGCCAATGACGACATCCAGGGCGGTGGGCCGGGCTTCCCAACGGTTTTACTACCGGTTCTTGCCGAACCGGGGGCAACCCACCGAACCGGGGGCATCCTGGACATAAATTGGTTCAACGCCTACCCTCAAAATGATGCTATAGAGCACTGCACACCAGAACAACTAGACACAAGGACAGTTTTTTCCAGAATGTCAGGTGTGCTTCCTTCAATATCCAGGAAAGAAAAACCCAAACTCAATCATTTTAAAGAGATTAGTACTTTTACTGAATATGAAATGATCGCAACCCAGGTAAAGCTGGAAGTGAGCAAAACGCGCGAAATAGCATCTAGTAAGCTTCTACCCCCCCCCCGTGTCCATTGACCATCATCCAATCCAAAGGTCTCCCAAAGGTCAGGTGGCATCACGTCTGGCAACGTCATTCATCAGGAATGTAGGGCAGTTGGACAGCCGTCCCCTTTGGAGATTCACTTTCGTTTCTTGGGAAGACACCTCCTACAATGGAAAAAACACCTCCTGCAATCTTTCCCCCCCTTCGCCCCCTTAACTAGTTCCTCCCCGCCCCCCGTTTCTTATGGCAGCTGAAGCAGGCAAAGCTGAGGCTGACACAGAACAACCATCACTCTGCTAAACAAATAATTCCCTCAACAGTCAAACTATTCACTAAGGCTACATTACTATTACTATTAGTCTTCTCATCGTTTCTATCACCCATCTCCTCCCACTTATGACTGCATGACTGTAACTTGTTGCTTGTATCCTTACAATTTATGTTAATATTGATTGTTTCCTAGTATGATTCGATTGCTTATTTGTACCCTATGGCTATCATTAAGTGTTGTACCTTATGATTCTTAACAAATGTATCTTGTCTTTTTATGTACACTGAGAGCATGTGCACCAAGGACAAATTCCTTGTGTGTCCAATCACACTTGGCCAATAAAGAATTCTATTCTATTCTATTCTATTCTATTCTATTCTATTCTATTCTATTCTATTCTATTCTATTCTATTCTATTCCATTCCATTCCATTCCATTCCATTCCATTCCATTCCATTCCATTCCATTCCTTCTTCCCTTCTCCTTCTCTTCTCTTCTCTTCTCTTCTCTTCTCTTCTCTTCTCTTCTCTTCCCTTCCCTTCCCTTCCCTTCCCTTCCCTTCCCTTCCCTTCCCTTCCCTTCCATTTGTAATTTATTCTGTTCTATTCCTATTCTATTCTTTGTAATTTCATTCTGTTCTATTTGTAATTTATTCTGTTCTGTTCTATCCCGTTTCCAACAAAAAATCACTGTAAATCTTAAAAGTTCCCAGGATTGAAAAACACTGATCCAAAAGATAGATCTTTGGATTGGCCTCCAAAATGCAATGTTCACACTCATTCCTGAACCTGCAGCTCCAAACGGATGCCCACAGATTGCACATTCTTACTGTCCCAACTTGGAGAACTGTTTCGCCCTTGTTAAAGACCTTTTTTGATCAACTGCAAATCCATCAGTGATCTACCTGATCAAGCTTCTTCCCATTGCCAGAAGGGACCTTACAGGATAGGGGAAGAAATAACGTCCTGTGATCCAGGCCCAGGCCCAGCACCAAATGGACCTCACCATCTTTGATTCAAGGGTCCACTTCCACATCCATCCAAATCAAGCTTACCGAATTGACCATGGAACTGCAAGATCCGGGCGTGGAAACCGCACACCCAAAAGCATCTAGAAGGAGAGCAGAGAATTAAGAGTAGATTGAGGTGAGCAAAGCTTGGGTTGAAGTCAACTGCCTAAGGTTCTTCTCAATTCTTCAACAGAGAGACCAGGTGTTCAGCACCAATTCCTAAACAACTTTACACGATCTGTAGCATCCAAAACTTCTCCAGTCATCATCTGTTGCTCATCTTGCTTTTCTTGTGGACTTCAATTCTGGGAGTTGAAGTCCACAGATCTTAAAAGTTGCCAAGTTGGATACCCCTCCTTTAAAGATCTGGGCCCAGTTGGGTTCCCCCCATCAAAAATGGCATAGGTACAGATATGGAACTGAAATGGACTCCAGAGGATGGTAGAAGACAGAAAAGCCTGGAGGAACATTGTCCATGGGGTCGCAATGGGTCAGACACAACTTTGTGACTAACAACAACACAGATACGGACCTTCATGATCTTCCACCTCTTGTTTAAGACACCATCCCATCCCAGAAGGAAGAACCACAAAAAAACTCAATTTTGGAAAGCTTCTCACCTTCTCCTTTGACTCTCTTAAGCAGAGTTTGGAGCTCCCCTTGGACCTCATCGAAGTTCTCCACTTGGATCCGAAAGCTGGAAATGGGCAGCTTCTCTTTCTTGAGCCTCTCCAGGGAGTCCTTGATGAAGGGATGCATGTCTATCACCTCTTGGTCGGAGGCAAAGAGGTCCATCTTCTCCACTAGCTGCTCGCCGGCCTTCATTCGCTTGAGGATCTGCTCCATGGACTCCAGCTTCTTCTTGGCTTCTTCTTGCTCCTGGCAGAGTTGCTGGTCCACTTTCTCCAAAAGATCCTCCCCTTTCTTCTGGATCCACTGGACCATGTCCTCCACCTTCTTCTGGATCAACTCACGGGTCTCGTTCCGGACCTTCTCCAGCTTCTTCAGATGCTCATGGACATTGTTGTGGGTACTCTCAGAACTCCTCTTATTCTCCCGCAGCTCCTCCTTCAGCCTGATCAGTTCCTCCTTCCGGTTCTCAATTTCCACGCGGATGTCACTGTAAAGCTTGGCGTTGTAATGTTCTCCATCGAGCAGGGCACAACAGCAACAGAGCGGTTTGCGGCAGCCACGACAATAGATGCTGTTAAGCACAAGCAGACCAGTTTTTAAAAAGATATCTGACTCCCTTCTGTCCTTTCCTGGGTTAAAAGGATTGCATTGCCTATTTCTTTTCAACTTATGACAGGGTAGAACACGAGCAGGCTGAGCCCCAGGGAGGGAGAGGTCAAACATGTCAGTAGTCTAGAGTCTCTTCGCGCCCACAAGAGAACTGAATAGAGCCCACCTTGAATTCCTTCTACTCTTATCTCCCGCTAATTTCCCTTGACTGTTAGTAGTTCAGATTCTCATAGAGAGCTTAAAGGTAAAGGTAAAGGTAAAGGTTCCCCTCGCACATGCGTGCTAGTCGTTCTCGACTCTAAGGGGTGGTGCTCATCTCCGTTTCAAAACTGAAGAGCCAGCGCTGTCCAAAGACATCTCCGTGATTATGTGGCCGGCATAACTAAACGCCTTCCCACCAAAGGTGATCCCTATTTTTCTACTTGCATTTTTTTATCTGCTTTCGAACTGCTAGGTTGGCAGAAGCTGGGACAAGTAACAAGAGCTCACTTCGTTACACGACACTAGGGATACGAACCACTGAACTGCCGACCTTCTGATTGACAAGCTCAGTGTCTTAGCCACTGAGCCACCGGATCCGTTCCCCCCCCCTCCCCCAAACATAGAGAGCTTAAGTTTGCAATAAACCTTTATATTCATTTGAACTACCTGGGCACCTAATATCCTGCGCTTGACTGATGGACTTCCCCAAAACCAGGGGTGAAATCCAGCAGGTTCTGACAGGTTCTGGAGAACCGGTAGCGGAAATTTTGAGTAGTTCGGAGAACCAGCAAATACCACCTCTGGCTGGCCCCAGAGTAGGGAGGGAATGGAGATTTTGCAATATCCTTCCCCTAGAGTGGGGGAGGAATGGAGATTTTGCAGTATCCTTCCCCTCAGTATCCTGAGCCCACCAAGCCACACCACGCCCACCAAGCCACGCCCACAGAACCGGTAGGGAAAAAAAATTGGATTTCACCACTGCCCAAAACCATTTGTTTTCCTGAAGACATTTCATTACCCAGCTAAGTAACATTTATTTATTTGTTTGTTTGTTTGTTTGTTTGTTTGTTTAATTTGTATACCGCCCTTCTCCCAGAGGAGACTCAGGGCGGTGAACAGCCAAAATTAAAAAACATACAGATACAAAAGTTAAGATAATTAAAAAAGAACATCACCAGTGCCAGTCCCTGCAGGTCCTCCTTACCTTATGACCTGGTTGTTGTGGGTGGGCTCAGCGCAAAAGAGGGTACAAGTCTTCTTCGCCCCTTCGAGAAAACTCTGGGCCGTCTCCTTCCTCAGGTCGGCCAGCCGTTGGGTCTCGTGGCTTTTCTGCTTCAAGTACCACTGGTGGGCTTCGTAACACTTCAGGCACAGGAACTCCAAGCACTCCGAGCACCAAAACTCGGCCCCTTCTTTGCAGAGGTTGCAAACCAGCTCTTGATTGCTGACGATCTTCTGGTAGGTGTTCAGCTTGGCCTGGAGGTTGGAGAAAAGCAAGTTATCCTGAACTGGAAATCTGTCCGAGGTCTGGACGGAGCTGCCGCACACCGGGCACTGCCCAATGGGCTTGTTATCCTCGAGGCATTGGGTGCAGAGGGTGTGTAAGCAAGCTAGGAGTTTGGGGTTCCTGGCTTCTCTCTGGCATCTGTCGCACAAGAGGAACTGGAAGTCGCCCTCCATCCCTGGAGAAAAAAAAGAGAGAAGACAAGATTCAGCCGACTGAATTGCAATCCTTTACAGTTACCGTATTTTTCAGAGTATGAGATGCACTTTTTCACCCCCTAAAAGAGGGTGAAAATTTGGGTGCGTCTTATACACTGAATGTAGCCCAGCCCACCCGCCGGTCCCCACCCTTTGGCCTCTGCCTCCCAGCAATTTACCTCCTTGCAGCAAACAGCAAACAGCCCATTTCAGTTTCAGCACAGCCTGATTAGCACAAGCACTTGATAGTCGGCTGGATCGGCCTCCCGATCATCAGCTGTTTCAAGGTGCAGGGATTGCCATTGCCTATTGCTGCGCGGTCTCTGCTGCTTGCTGCACGGAGGTAAATTATTGGGAGGCAGATTTTTTTTTTTCTTGTGCTAATCAGGTTGTGCTGAAAATGAAACTGAAACTAAAACAGGCTGTTTGCTGCAAGGAGACAAATTGCTGGGAGGCAGATTTTTTTTTTCTTGTTTTCCTCCCCAAAAAAGGTAGGTGCATCTTACAGTCTGGAGCGTTTTATACTCCGAAAAATACGGTACTCCTCGATTTACGAGCGCAACTGATCCTAACATTTCTGGCGCTAAGTGAGACATTTTGTTAACTTAATCTGGCCCCTTTTTACGTCTTGCTCTTGCCAAAGTTGTTAAGTGAATCACCGCAGTTCCTAAATTCGTAACATGGTTATTAAGTGAATCTGGCTTCCCTGTTCACTTGGCTTGTCAGACGGTCACAAAAGAGGATCACACAATCCCGGGACATTGCAACTGTCATAAATACGAGTCAGTGGCCAAGCATCTGAAATTTGATTATGTGACCACAGGGAGGCAGCAATGGTCAGAAGTGTGGGGGAAAATTAATCACTTTTTTTAATCCCATTGTAACAATGACTAAATGAATTGTTGTAAGTGAAAAAAAAGTAAGTCTAGAAAAAGTGCAGAGAAGAGCAACCAAGAGGATTAGGGGACTGGAGGCTCAAACATACGATGAACGGTTGCAGGAACTGGGCACGGCTGGTCTAGTGAAGGGAAGGACCAGGGGAGGCAGGATAGCAGTCTTCCAATATTTGAGGGGCTGCCATAGAGAGGAGGGGGTCAACCTGTTTTCCAAAGCACCCAAAGGCCAGAAAAGAAGCAATGGATGGAAACTAATCAAGGAGAGATTCAACCTGGAAATCAGGAGAAATTTTCTGACAGTGAGAACAATCAACCAACGGAACAGAAGTTGCTTTTGGAAGTTGTGGGAGCTTCATCACTGGAGGCTTTCAAGAAGAGACTGGACTGCCATCTGTCAGAAATGGTGTAGGGTCTCCTGCTTGGCTGGGGGGTTAGTCTAGATGACCTACAAGGTCCCTTCCAACTCTGTTAATCTGATCTAACCTAAAAAGGACTATCTCTATTCTAGCCAAATATTATTAAGGCAGTGTTTCTCAACTCCGGCAACTGGAAGAGATATGGACTTCAACTCCCAGAATTCCACGGCTAGGGGAATTCTGGGAGTTGAAGTCCACACCTCTTCCCGTTTGCCAAGGTTGAGAAACACGGTGCTATACTTTTTATTATTTTTTAAAAAGTTAGGTTCACACATTCCAGATCAAAAGCTGTCTTCAAGCCAGGCCAATAAATCAAACTTTTTGAGGCCTTCCAAATGCACCAGGCAGCTTCTGCCCCCCCCCCCCCAGGGGAACACTGGGAGTTTTAATTTAATATACCTGGAGGGCATCTCATTGGGAATTAGAACAAGGAAATAAAAAAGGGAGAGGGGATGATTAATCCCATCCTTTTATAGAAAAAAGGTGAGCCAGGCTGCTCCACACAGAAAAAGAATTGGGGTTTTTTCCCCACAAAAATGTTATTTCCTTATTTCCTGTCTGGAGCCAATGGGCCCTGTATGTGTGGGCATGCACGAACGCACATGCATTTTTTAAAAAAGGGTGTGGAATGGGAAGTTATTAAAACCACAAGCAAAAAAAAAAAATTGTTTCGTGACTGTAACAACTGCTTTTTGAGTACAGGCAGTCCTGGATTTACGACGATTCCTTTAGTGACCGTCCAAAGTTACAATGGCACTGAGGAAAGTGCCAATGAGGCACTGACCCTCATTTTTCACACTTACGACCCTTGTGGCAGCCCCCCCCCCCTTCCCCTGATCATGGGATCAAAATTCAGATGTTTCCCAACGGGTTCATACTTACGACCGTTGACGTGTCCCGTGATCCCCTTTTTGAGACCTTCTGATGAGCGCAATCCACAAGGAAGCCGGATTCCCTTAATAACGGGGTGACTAACTTATCCGCTGCAGGGATTCCCTTAACAACCGTGGCCAGGAAGAAAGGTCGTAAAATGAGGCAAAACTCAACACTTAAAACAACCCTGTCTCGCTTAACAACAGACAACAGGTTGGGCTCCATGGGGGTCTTTGAGGCTTGTTGATCAGAAAGGTGGGCAGGTTGGGCAGGTTGGAATCCCTCGTATAGGTCTCCTGCGAGAGCAGGGGGCTGGACTAGATGACCTCCAAGGTCCCTTCCAACTCTTGTTACTGTTATGTTATAAATCGAGCACTACCTGTACAGGGGGAAAACAATTCTCCCAAAGTACCAACCCAACCTTTTCAATCCCCCCTAGTCCCACCATTGGGGGTGGGTGGGTGGGAGGGGTCGAATAAACCCGAGACTGAAGACGAGGCCCCCTCCCCTCTTTTCTCGGGTCGCCCCAAACCCAACCCGGTTTTTTCAGCACCGTCCGAACGAGGACACCGCGGGGAAGAAACCCTGGCGCGATGGCCCAGATTCCTTGATCTGGGCTAGAAGGCTGGGCAAACTGGTCCCGCGGGTTGCAACCCCCCTCCCCAATTTGGAAAACAAGACCCCTCCCCTTCCCTCCTTCCCCCCTCCCCCCCTCCCTCCGAGACCCCCGGAGAAGAAAGCGCACCCCAGACTCAACGCACCTTGAAATCGGCTGCAGGAAGGACCAAGGCGGGCTTGGCTGGCTGGCTGGCTGGCTGGCTGGCTGGCGGAGTCTCCCTTCCCCTCCTTGGAAGCCCGGAGAGGCTGCAGCTGCAACCGCTGGACAGAGAAAGGTGGGGAACTCTCTCTCTCCCGCCCCTCTTTTCTCCTCCTCCTCCTCCTCCTCCTCCTCCTCCCCGAGCGGCAGCTGGAAAAGCCAAAGTTTCGTTTTCTCCTCGCGAGCAGCTCAGCTGCGCGGAAGCCGACAGGAAGGGGCGGTTTGCAAGGGGGAGGAGAGACAGCTGACAAATCCGGGGGAGGGGGAGAAAGAGAGAGGGAGAAAGGGACAGAGAGAGAGAAATAAGAGAGAAAGTGGGCAGAGAGAGAAAGAAGGAGAGAAAGAGAGGAGGGCAGAGAGAGAGAGAAAGAGAAAGGAGCAGAGAGAAATAAGAGGGAGAGAGAGAAAGAAGGAGAGAAAGAGAGGAGGGCAGAGAGAGAAAGAAAGAGAAAGGAGCAGAGAGAAATAAGAGGGAGAGAGAGAAAGAAGGAGAGAAAGAGAGGAGGGCAGAGAGAGAGAGAAAGAGAAAGAGGCAGAGAGAGAGATAAGAGGGAGAGAGAGAAAGTAGGAGAGAAAGAGGGGGCAGAGAGAGAAAGAAAGAGAAAGAGGCAGAGAGAGAG
The DNA here is from genome assembly GCF_059756535.1 of Pantherophis guttatus. NCBI lineage: Eukaryota > Metazoa > Chordata > Lepidosauria > Squamata > Colubridae > Pantherophis > Pantherophis guttatus. The sequence goes on from NC_142075.1 coordinate 22,544,796, forward strand.
ATAAGGGAGAGAGAGAAAGAAGGAGAGAAAGAGAGGAGGGCAGAGAGAGAAAGAAAGAGAAAGGAGCAGAGAGAGATAAGAGGGAGAGAGAGAAAGAGAGAGGGAGGCAGGGAGAGAGAAAAAGAGAAAGGGGCAGAGAGAGAGAGATAAGAGGGAGGGAGAGAGAAAGAGAGGGAGGCAGAGAGAAAGAGAGAAAGGGGCAGAGAGAGAGATTAGAGGGAGAGAGAGAAAGAAGAAGAGAAAGAAAAGGGAGAGAGAGAAAGGGGCAGAGATAAATAAGAGAGAGAGAAAGAGAGGAGCAGAGAGAGAAAGAGAGAGAGAAGAGGGAGAGAAAGAGAGAGAGAAGAGGGAGAGAAAAAGAGAGAAGAGGGAGAGAGAGAGAAAGGGGCAGAGTGGAATAAGAGAGAGAGAAAGAGAAAGGGGCAGAGAGAGAGAGGGAGAGAGAGAGAGGGAGAGAGATCAAGATCTAGCACAGAGATCTACTGAGCTCCTTTCTCTGAGTTCTACCCACCCCCAATCACAGAACAGGACAGGACAGAATAACAAGAGTTGGAAGGGACCTCGGGAGGTCTTCTAGTCCAACCCCCTGCTCAAGCAGGAGACCTTATAAAAGTAATCCTCACCTTACGACCCCAATGGAGCCCCACATTTCTGTTGTTAAGCAAGACACTGAAGAGAGTTTTGACCCATTTTACGATATTTCTTACCACGGCTGTTAAGCGAATGGCTGCAGTTGATGAGTTAGTAACCTGGTTGTTAAGTGAGTCTGGCTTCCCCCGTGATCTTCGGTCACTAAATGAACTGTTATAAGTCGATCACTACTTGTATATCATTTCAGACAAATGGTAGTGTCCAGTCTCTTTTTAAAAAAACCTCTAGTGATGGAGCACCCACGGCTACTTCTGGAGGCAAGGAGTTCCACTGGTTAACCGAAATTCCTCCTTGGTTCTAGGTTGCTTCTTGTCCCTAAGAAACATCATCTGACTGAATGATGCTTCTTAGTTTTTTTTTATTTGGTCTTCCTTCATCCATTTCTCTGGCAACCACCTAGAAAAAGGTGAGGGAGGGGGAGTGGAAACAGAGGGATATGGAAAGAGTCCAGCAAACTTCTGAAGAGTTTATGGCCCAGTCTTTCCCAGGCTGCCATCTCCCCATTCAGGCGCCTTTTGAAAAAAGACAATGGGGGCCTTGGAGAGGTCTACCACCACTGAGCATCTTCAAAAGAGGGAAGGGGGGTTCCCAGCTTTATACCAAAGGTGAAGGAGAGTCTCCAAAAATTGGATCACTTCTTATTTCCAAAATGTGCACCAAAGCTTCTAAGTTTACAGGGGCAAACTATTTAAAATGTGTCTTCTTTTGTCAGTTATGAATTTGATTTGGAGACAGTGGGGATTCATTTCACCTCCTGGCCTTTAAGCTCTGAATTTGGACAGAAATTTTAGATCCCAGAAATACATGGAAATGGGCCTTCCTTCCTTCCTTTTTCTTTCCTTCCTTCCTTCTCCCTCCTTTCCTTCCTTCCCTCCTTACTTTCCTTCCTTCCTTCTTTCCTTCCTTCCTTCTCCCTCCTTTCCTTCCTTCCCTCCTTCCTTCTTCTTTCCTTCCTTCCTTCTCCCTCCTTTCCTCCTTTCCTTCCTTCCCTCCTTCCTTCTCCCTCCTTCTTTCCTTCCTTCTTTGTTTCTTTTGGTGCTTTTGTGTGTTTCCCTTTGTTTGCATGTTCCTGGATCGCCCTGTGCTTTCTTATTTTAGTTTTCTTCTTCTACTTGATGCTGGGGCTTTATCTGGGTCTCTTTTGTTTCCCTTTGTCCTTGTTATATTGTTTCTCACCTTAAACTGATCTTATTATCAAATAAGCCCTTAACTCTTATCACATCGGGCTATTGCTTAAATCCTCTTTCTTTGCCCTGAGCTAATCATCCCTTTATTTGCTCTCCTAGTTTCTGCTGTTTCAATAGTTTTTTTTCTTGGCATGTCCTGCTTTGTTATTTCGTGAGTCCTTTTGTTCTTTAATAGCCTTGATGTTTATGTGTTTTATTTTGGGAAGGTCCTTTTCCAAAAAAATGTGTGGCTTTTATTTCTCTGACTTAATCCTGCACAATGAAGTTTTATTATGTTCTTACAGAGCTGGCACTGTCTTGGTGGTGTTCCCATCCTACATTTCTTTCCTTCCTTCCTTCCTTTCTTCTCCCCTTTCCTTTTTTCCTTTCCTTCCCTTCTTTCCTTCCTTCTCCTCCATCATTCCTTCCTTCCTTTTTCCTCCTTCCTTCCTCCTCTTCCTCTCTTTTTTTCTTCCTTCCTTTCCATCCACCACCCTTTCTCCCAGATCCAGACTTCTCCCAGACTTCTAAAGCCGGAAAGCTGCAACAGATTTCCCAAAACAGGAAACAAACATCTGGAGAGCATCGGATGCCAGAGGGCAAGATTCCCTTCCCTGTTTCGTAGCCTGGACTGATTGGGGGGGAGTTGGGTTTCTTAATAGTTTTAAATTGATTTTAAACTGTTTTCATTTGGACTTTTAATTTCATATTGTTTTAATGTGCAATTGTGCATTTTATGGTTGTGAGCCGCCCTGAGTCCATTGGAGATAGGGCGGCATATAAATCGCATTAAATCGCATTAAACTTAAAACTTAACCCCCCCCCCCTTCCTTCCATCTCCCCTCCTTTTCTCTCTTTTGAGTTTTTGAATGCTAGCCAGGATGGCTACCCCTATCCCTGGAGCATCCCTCCTTCCTCCCCTCCTTCCCAGCAGGAAGATTTTCCTTGCTTGCAAGGCAGTGCCCCCTCCCCCAGAGGAAGCGTGACAAACGTCTGAATCCTCCTTGGGGAAAGGGGTGGGTTGGGGAGGGGGGTGGAGAACAGCGCGCCACGGGCCTCCTCGTTTCGCAAGGTTAGAGGCGGGTTGCGAGTAAAACGAAAGTTAAAGCTTCGCAGACCGCATCTTCCTCCGGGATTGCAAAGCTGCTCGGATTGCAAACGAACTGCGATGGCCGAGGAAGCCACCCCTGAGCCCGAGTCGTCCGCTTTCCAGCCGACGGTAAACTTCGGGGGTGGCTGGGGATTGGGGTGGGGGAGAAGGTTTCCCCGTTTTGTTCCAAAGTTAACCGGGGTACAGGGTGGGCGGTGGGCGGTCAACTCCGGGGCAGAAAGAGAGCAGAGGCTGCCTAGCCCTTGAATGCTGAATTTCCTGCAGTTGGGGGGGTGGGGGAGGAAGAAGGGGCCCCCCTCTCCCCATTTTCAATTTCAATTTAATTCAATTTATATGCCGCCCCTCTCCAAAGATTCCACCTGCTTGGACCCATCTAAGAGTTTTACAGGTAGGAGGGAGCGAGAGGGGAGATGCTTGCCCTTAGAACAAAGGTGGGGGAGGGGGCTGCTTCCCTCTTGAGAAGGGCTTGCAAAGACCCATAACCCACCCACCCTCTCCATTCCCACCTTCAGCATCTCCCCACCCAGTTTCGTTTCCTTTTGTCAAACCTTTTGTTTTATTTTTTCCTTCCTTCCTGGTTCTGGGCACTTGAGGTATGCCTCTGGAGTGTGGGGGGGGGGGGGGTTAATTCCAAGCACCTGAGTCATTTCAGAAGGAGTGGTGTATTCAGCATTAAGCAGACTAAGCAAAGTCCAAAGGGGGCACCGCAAAGTTGAGAAAGGACAAAAAAAAAAAAACCCACCAATGAAGTTTGTACAGGATGTGCAAAGGAGGATAGGGGAGGCACCAAGATTTGTGAGTGCTTAGGGCCCCAGTGAACACGGTGGCTAAGACGCTAAGCTTGTCCATCAAAAGGTCGGCAGTTCAGCGGTTCGAATCCCTAGTGTCGCGTAACGGGATGAGCTCCCGTGACTTGTCCCAGCTTCTGCCAACCTAGCAGTTCGAAAGCAGGTAAAAAATGCAAGTAGAAAGAATAGGGACCACCTTTGGTGGGAAGGTAACAGCGTTCCGTGCGCCTTCGGCATTGAGTCATGCCGGCCACATGGCCATGGAGACGTCTTCGGACAGCGCTGGCTCTTCGGCTTTGAAACGGACCACACCCGAGAGTTGGGAACGACTAGCACATATGTGTGAGGGAAACCTTTATCTTTTAGGGCACCAGTGAGCCTTAATCTGCTACTGTTCGGAAGGAATCCCCGTCTTCCAGATCAGGTTGGACTGCATCTCCCATGAACCCCAACCAACATGGGAGTTGGAGTCAGCAACAGTTGGAAAGCCAGACTTGACTTCTTTAGTTAAGGGGTGTCAGCCTTGCCAGACAAATCAGGCAGGAAATAGAACAGAAGGAACGAATTCTACTTTGTTGTAAGGCTAAAATCTTGAAGACCTGAAGATAGACTTCCTGCTGCTACTTTGAATGGGTTGATCCGTTAGAAAGGGTCCTTCCTGAGTTTATTCCTCTGTGCTCTGCAGGTTGTATTATCTTTTCCCTTCCTCCCCGCAAGGTCAACCATACGGTCCTTTACATCAGCTACCGTATTGAGAACTGAGTTCGAGAAGCGTTCATTTAATACAAGACTATTGTTTCTCAACTTCAGCCTCTTGAAGATTAGTGGACTCCAATTCCCAGAATTCTCCCCACCCCCCCAACCAATCTGTTGGGAGAATTCTGGGAGTTGAAGTCCACCGGTCTTCAAGTACCTGAGGTTGAGGAAAAACGGAGCTCATGGGTTGAAGATTTCCACTCCAGGACATCTGGCAATCCTCCAGATTTCAACTCCCAGAATTCCCAGCCAGGGGCCATGCTTGCTGGGGAATTCTGGGAATGGGAATCCACCAATCTGAGAGTGGCTGAGATTGGCAAAGATTGGCTTAAGATTTTGTACTCAAAAGGAAGAGCAAAATCAACAGCGTTGGAAGCCAACCGAATAAGGAAACGAACTCCCAGTGGTGTGATTAGGTCCTCCTCGTTTGCTTTTTGCTTTGCGGTTGACTTCCTCCTCTGTCATTCAAAAGAACTTAGCAAAACCAAAATCGTTGAACAGGAGGGAGGGAGGGTCTGAAAAATGGCCAAATCCTCCACCACACCCAACTTTCCACATGTTCCAGCTAGCAGCATCCGACTTCCTGGTCATATTTTATTCCTTTCCAGTTGCGTTCATAGAACTGTGTTGGGTTAATCGAGATGTTCCTCTCATGTCTTCCACGTGCACAGGAGATGAATGAGGAGTTTCAGTTCCTCCTATGTGACAGATGCCATGCAGAGGTCCCATGCCCCAAACTCCTGCCCTGCCTTCACAATCTGTGCACCCGGTGCCTTGAAGAAAACAAGCCAATCAGCCTCTGTGTCATCTGTGAAACTCCACACTTCCACCTTGCAGAGATCCGCGAAACTCTGGATAATGTGTTCTTCGCCAACCTCCAAGTCAGGTTCAACCTCTACCAGAAGGTCACTGGGAGCAAAGGCTCGATTTGTGATAACTGTAGGACACAGGCAGAGTTTTGGTGTTCCACCTGCGAGGAGTTCCTTTGCCTCTTGTGCTTTCGAAGCCACCAGAGATACCTGAAGAAAGAGAGCCACGAAGCTAGACCGCTGAAGGACTTCCAGGCAGAATCTTGCAAAGACTTCCTCTCAACCATCAGAAAACCCATGTTTTGTACCAAGACGGGGCACAACACCCAAATGTTAAGGTAGGTTGTCCATCTCTGCTTCATTCTCAAGCGGAGAACCTGTTTTATGCCATCATCATGTTACCTACTGCCTGGCTTTCCAGCCTGCCCAGAAATGGATGGTTTTCGAATCTGGAGCAAGAAGCAGTGAAGTTTGTTGCTCCAATAGACATCTGGAGCAAGGCGTAGAGAAGTTTTGAACTAACTGATTAACTAACTACCGTATTTTTCGGAGTATAAGACGCACCTTTTTCCTCCAAAAATTGATGGTTTATTTCCTCCATAGTTTTAATCAAGTAGGTCTGTACTCAAAAGCAACAGGTAGCTTGGTCAATCATAAATCTGGATATTTAAGGACAATTGTTCAAGACTTGTTGGATTTAACTAGGTCAGTCTTTGCTTGGAGGCCTCAGACAGATCCTTTCTGGTCTCCTCCTAAAAAGACATTTCTCCCAATCTTCAACGGTAAATAGTGTATTTCCTCCATAGTTTTAATCTAGTAGTCTTACTCAACAGGTAATGTTTTTGTCCTCCTTAATGGGATTGTGACATGCTTGAAGATGCTCAGGTGTCTAACGTGACCTGACTGGGTGCTAAAGACCCAGTTTTGAGGTCCATGAAGTGATCAGGGATGGACAGCAGCTCCAGCCAGAAATCACAAGCTTTGCCTTTTTTCTTCCCCAGCCTCTACTGCAAGCAGTGTAGTCAATCCATGTGTGCCATTTGTGCTGTCCTCGACAACAAGCACATGGGTCAACATTGCGACATCAGCCAGGAAATCCAGTCCCGGCAGAATGAATTGCAGAACATGAGCGCGGAGCTGAAGGAGAAGAAGAACGCCTACGACGAGAACTACGGCAGCCTTGAGGAACTGGTGAGAAACATGGAGCGGTTGAGGAATGAGACGCAAGAGCTGATCCAGCAGAAGATAGAGGAGATGATCCAGATGCTGCGAGAGAAGGGCAAAGGGTTCTTAGCAGACGTAGAGGCCCAACATAACCACCAGGTCCAAGACGTGAAGAAGAAACTGCAGGAGATGGACGGAGTGGTCCAGAGAATCACATCCAGCCAGAGGTTGGTGGAGAAGTTGCATATCTATGCTTCTGGCCAGGAGGTGTTGGAGATGCATCCTTTCCTGAAAAAGTCCATGATGGAGCTCAGAAGGAAGCAGCCCTCTACGGCAAAGGGAATCAAAGTGAAGAACTTCCTAGGAACCAAGAGCAAGCTTCAAGATTTGCTCGAAAGAGTGACAAAAGACAAAGGTAAGGTTTTTGCAAAGATACACAGGTAGTCTTCCATTTAGAACAATTGGAATTTCTGTTGCTAAGCAACGCGGTTATTAAGCCAGTCGTCAGGGAAATGGACCAAATTTTAGGATCATTTCTACTGCGGTCATTAAGCGTCTTGTGCGGTCGTTCACTGAATCCAGCTTTCCCCATTGACTTGGCTTGTCGGAAGCCAGCTAGATTGTAAGCCACCCATAGTCGTGGGGTACGAGATGGGCGGCAAATAAATTTCATAATAAATAAATCAACTAGGAAAGACAGAAATTGCATTTGTGGCTGTAGACCACAGGATGTTGCCACAAACTGCCATAAATGCAGGTTGGTTTCCAAGCACCCAAATCATGATCACTTGACTGTGGGAATAGTGTGATGGTCGTAACTTCAAGGACGGGTCATAAGTCATTTTTTTTCAGGGCCATTTTAGCTCCAAACTATCATTAACTAAATGGCCACGACTTGAGCACTGCCTGAAGTAGTAACTAGATTCCCCGTTTTGCATGGGTAAGTTCTAGTTTCTTGAATTAAATACAGTGAGGGAAATAGTGTGGTGTCGCTTGGGGGGTGGGGATGACACACAGACTCACACAGCCGTGGGGATGGCTGCCCCCAGGAGGCCACAACTCTCAACACCAGATTCAGCATTTGTTCCCGACAAACGCCCCTCCCAACTGCCTCTCCTTTAAACTCCATCCCCAGGTGTGCCTTGTGAAGGGAATTGAGGCCTCCCAACTGCCTCTCCTTTAAACTCCATCCCCAGGTGTGCCTTGTGAAGGGAATCGGGGCCCTTTCCTTCCTCGTAAGCCATGCAACCCACATTGCTCTCTTCTGCGTTCTTCCCTGCAACGCCCTAGGATGAGGAGGGGGTGGGCCTTGGTCTTCATCTGAACCCCCTCTCTCTTGTTCTACCTCTGCCCTGTTCTACCCAACCTGACTTTGCCCTTCCCCAGTTTCCTCCACAGCCAACGGAGCCGCTCTCCCACTCTCTGCCAGCTGTTCCACTTCTGTCTCAGCTTCAGACACCAACTTTCCCAGAGGATCTGGAGCTACGAAGTCAACACCAGGTGCCAGTTTAATACTGTCTTTTAAGAAACTAGATCAGGGCTCACCAAACTTGGCAACTTTAAGACAGGTGGACTTCAGCTCCCAGAATTCCTTCGCCAGCCATCCATGGAATTCTGGGAGTTGAAGTCCACAAATTCTTCAAGTAGTTCTATGCCAGTGCTCTAGCCCAGGGATCTCCAACTGGGGCGACTTTAAGACTTGTGGACTTCAACTCCCAGAATTCCATGTACAGCTAGTGGAGGAATTCTGGGAGTTGAAGTCCACAAGTCTTAAAGTCGCCCCAGTTGGAGACCCCTGGGCTAGAGTACTGGCATAGAACTACTTTAAGAATTATGGCTGTTTTTAATCTATTATTGCTCTTTCCAAGATCCCAAACACGTAGCTTTCTGGAAAAGGCAGTATTGCCAGCAAAAACTGTAGAATTACATTTTTTTATGACTGCGCCTTTACTCTCTTAACCTGTTTTCTAATCCTTTTGTTTTCTGCCTTCTTTAGAAGCTGTTCCAGCTAAAACCCAAACAGAGCCTCAGGAGGTGAGCTGGCTTGCACGGATATCCTATATATGCAGACTGTATGTTGCATTACAGCGCAGATGTGTTACCCTGTGGCAGCTCAAAATCAGGAACCCTTACCGAGGAATTTAAGGTTTTAAAGAAGAGATTGGACAAGCATTCGTCTGAAGTGGTATAAGGTTTCTTGCGTGAGCTGAGGGTTGGACTAGAAGACCAATAACAATCCAAGTCATACACAGATAAAGCGATAGTTAAAATATCAATTCAGGGATATTCCAAGTACAAAGTCTTCTTACCAGTTGTTGTCATTACACAATAAAAGTTCTTCTTGAGTTTCAAACAGGAACAAGTTCACTATTAAAACATTTAATAAATAGTAGAAAGCAACAAGTAGCAATGATCAAACAATGATCATGCAGAGAGAACAAGTTGAGAGTAACAGCAAATAAGCAGATAAAATGATGTAATGTTCTCAAGCCATGATTCAGTCTTCCCCTTAAGTACATTGGCTACAGAGCTTAGCCAATCAGGATACAGGATGATGCAATACAGTCTTAAAGCAATATAATACCTTTTGACAAACATGTATTGATAGTTTATATATTGCCTGACCAACTAGTTAGACAATAGCCATTTCCTAACAGAGGTCGTCTATCCCAACCCCTACATCATTCATTCATTTATTTATTTATTTATTTATTTATTTATTTATTTATTTATTTATTTATCGTATTTATATGCCGCCCTTCTCCCGTAGGACTCGGGGCGGCTCACAAAATAAAACAACACGACAATAAAATGATATTAAAATAATCCAATTTAAAACCCCCAAGCAATTAAAATTTCAGACAAATGCTTGTCCGATCTCTTCTTAAAAACTTCCAGTAGTCTTTGACTCACGATTCACAACTGAGCCCAAAATTTCTGTTGCTAAACGAGACAATTGTTAAGTGAGGTTTTGCCCCCATTTTATGACTTTTCTGGCCACCGTGGTTAAGTGAACCATGGCAATTGTGAAATTAATAACCCGGTTGTTATGTGAATCTGGCTTCCCCTTGTTGGCCAGAGGATCCCAAAAGGGCATCAGGTGACATTGCCACCATCATCAATACATGCCAGTTGCCAAGCATTTTTAATTTTGATCACCTGATTGTGGGATGCCGCCACGGTCGTAAGTGTGAGAAACGGTCCCAAGTCCTTTTCTTCTGTGCCATTGTAACTTTGAACGGTCGCTAAACGAATGGCTGTAAGCGAAGGACGTACCCCAGGTACGCCTCTCACCTCTGAAATATCATCATTACTTTTGTTTTTCTTCTAGAACCTTTCTGGAAGATCATCGCTAAAAAGGGAATACGCTGAAGTGGAAATCAACACGGGGGACCATCCCAAGATGGTCAAAATCGAGCCGTTAAACAAGGAATGGGACAATCCCACCTTGATGAAGAACGAGCCTGGGACCAGTTATGGACCGACTAGAGGTTCTTACAACACAGGAAGCCAAGGAGGCCCCAGAGGAACCCTTGATGATACTCTACTGATTGCTCCTGAGGAGAATTCATCTGATCTAGGTAGCGCTACGTTTGAAATTTCAAGAGAATTTTCAGTTCATGCATAAAAGGGATTCTATTTTTTGGGAGGTATGGAGGGCAGTTTCTTTATGGGCGAGGTTCATTCCACGGAAGGCCCGAGAATAACGCTGCCACAAGGATGATGATTGATGAAAAGACCTTTTGATTATTTAAAGCATAGATCTTCAAACTTGGCCGCTTTAAGACTTGTGGATTTCAACACCCAGAATTCTGGGAGCTGAAGTCCACAAGTCTTAAAGCAGCCAAGTTTGAAGACCCCTGATTTACAGGAGCAGTTATTAAAGGCCTTATCAAAATTGCAAGGAACAATTTGCATCCCCTTTATTATTTTTATAAATAATTCGAGGCGGCAAACATACTTCATATTCCTTCCTCTTTTCCTTACAAAACAACCCCGTGAGGTGGGTTGACTTGGGGACAGGGGTGAAATTCAAACTTTTTTACTACTGGTTCTGTGGGCGTGGTGTGGCTTGGTGGGCGTGGCAGGGGAAGGATACTGCAAAATCCCCATTCCCATATTTTTAATATTGCACTAAATCAGGGCTCCTCAAACTACGGCCCCTGGGCTGGATACATGCAGTGAACGTTTGTGTTGCTGCAGAGAGTCTCCCCCTTTGGGGTCTTCTTGTGTGGGTCGGAGGGGGGCAGAAATTCTGACTCGCGGTCTGCTTCAGCCTCCTGGTGTAGGGCTTTGGGCGAAGGCTGGAGGGAAGAGCCGCTGGTGGCGAAGAGCGGAAGGAGCTCATTCCAGTGGGTCTCCATCATGGCCTGTAATTGGCTGACCATCTCAGCTTGCTGAGCCTCCAGGTGCTGGCACCTGGCCTTGCACTCTCACAGGTCTTCCCTCTGCTTGGAAAGCCTATCCTCCTAGTCCTCAGTGAGGTGCTTCTTCTGAGCCTCCTTCTCGGTCAAATCCAATTTGAACTGAGCTGTTTTGCCAACTGTTTCTCATGATGACTGCTTAGCTCCAGCAACTGCTTCCAGTTGGGGCCCTAAGGAGCCCAGGTGGGGAGGTGAGGAGTTGGCCAAGCCCACCCAGCCAGTTATTAGGCAGATCATATTAGTGGTCCGCGGGATTTAAAATTATGAATTTAGTGGTCCCTGAGGTCCGAAAGGTTGGGGACCCCTGATCTGTGTGGTCACTACACATAGATGTCGTGATTGATGCTGACGTCATGGAACATTATCCAAGAAGTAGCTTTTCATTGTGATTTCATTATGGCTATTACTTAACATCCGTCCTCCCTTTGGCAGAAAATGACTCTTCGATTAACATTTCTTCAGAAGAAGAATCCACTGATGATGAGGATGAAACCGGGGTGAGTACATAGTCACCTAGTTCCACAATGCCACCTCCTTGGCATTCTCTTCATAACATGAGTTTCTGCCCCAAGAGCAGGGGTGAGATCTACTTACCTTCCCTACCAGTTTGGAAGTACACACATACGTCACATGTAATTTTGGACCCTCTGCGCATGCGCAAAGCCTTCTGCCCATGTGCAGTGGGTAAAAAACAGGTTACTTCCTGGTTAAAACCAGGAAGTAACGACGTCCAGGTGGGTGGGCGGAGCCTCGTGCTGCACTACCGGTTCTCCGAACCATCCTCCGCCACCACTACCGTTTCGCCCAAACCAGTGCAAACCACTAGTATTTCACCTCTGCCCAAGAAGTACAATAGGGTGGGATTCTACTGGTTCAGACCGGTTCAGGCAAACTGGTAGTTCCGATGATCAGCTGGGAGCGAACCGGTTTGCTCCGACGCACCCCCCTCCCCGCCCCTGCGCTTTACTTATCTTTATCTTCTCAGCTGATTGGCGCAGCAGAGCGGTGTCAAATTGCAAAGCTTTCCAGACCAGCTTTCAAGTTGCCATAAGCAAGAGGGGGAGAACTGACGAAGCTGCTCGGCTGCCCCAACGGAAAATACATTTCACACTTTGCCTTGTCAAAGATTGTACCCTAGTTTACTGCGGTCAGCAGGAGGGGTGGGGTTTTTCAGCCCGCCAATGTGGTCCATTGGAGAACGTGATTTATGACATGCCCAGGGAGGAAGGGAGGAACAGGGTCATAGGGGCCTGAGAGCTGAGGTGGCGCAGTGGTTAGAGTGCTGTACTGCAGCTACTTCAGCTGACTGCTACTTCAGCAGATCAGCAGACCAAATCTCACTGGCTCAAGGTTGACTCAGCCTTCCATCCTTCCGAGGTGGGCAAAATGAGGACCCAGATTGTTGGGGGCAATATGCTACTTAGTATACTGTTGATTGTTGTAAACCGCCCAGAGTCCTCGGAGAGTGAGCGGCATAGAAATGATTAATAATAATAAAATAAATAATAAATAAATCATGTGGAGCCTGGATAGCTCTGCGGACAAGGCGCTGTAATTTAACACCAGCTGTCTGCAATTAAAGTACATTCGAATCTCGCCAGGCTCAAGGTTGACTCGGCCTTCCATCCTTTCTAAGGTAGGTAAATTGAGGACCCAGTTTGTGGCGGCAATAAGCTGACTTTGTGTAAAATATACAAAAGTATGAAGGCTATTGCTTAACGCACTGTAAGCCACCCTGAGTCTCCGGAGAAGGGCGGCATATAAATCAATTTTTTTTTAAAAAATGTGGGGGGTTAGAACTGACTCCATTTGAGTAATTGCCGGAATGGTGCTCCTAATAAATGACTGGATTTCTTTTGAAACTTGGCTCGAGGCGCATGATTTAATTAGGGCATCTTTCTCGGAAACTTCACAAGTAGATTGTCGTGCCTCAGCTGTGTTACACCCAAGTGGTAACACAGAAGGTTAGTATTTGTGAAAGTGTGCGAAGCACGCAATTACTGCACCGGTTGTTAAACCAGCAGCATCCCATCACTGGGTACAATGATTTGTCGACCAATAAATTTGAGGACATTTATCTATACCACCTCAAGAAACGATTCACGGATCCTCCTTTTGCTGCATTGGCTGGGACAGCAATATCTCAATTGACCACGTCTTAAGATGGAGGAAACAGATTATTTGGCCCGTTTCATATGATTTCTTGTCATTGAAGGAGGATCTTAACTACAATTTATTCACTGCAATATGTCCATTAGTTCTTGAAGTTAATAAAACTCTTGGCTTGGCCATTGAGCTTCATGATTCAATTCTACCACTTTTTAACCAAAAATATAATTGAGGGGACAAGTCAAATAGTTCTGGATCTCCAGAGCATAACATTGATGATTCATCTTCTTCGCAGGCCTCAGTTCTTCCCCTGGACATCAACACTACATCACAAGTTGGCCAGAAAAGCCCTACGAGGTATCCGTTAAGCCAACCTGCAAGTGTCAGCTTGGAGTCCAGCATCATATTCTTTGACCTCAAGACTCTACGTAAGTGGCCTTGGTCTCCAAGATATTTGTGACCATATGTATCCTGGGACAAGTCAAGTAGTTCTGGATCTCCAGAGCATAACATTGATGGTTCACCTTCTTTGCAGGCCTCAGTCCTTCCCCTGGACATCAACCCTACTTGCCTGAAGTAGGTCAACTCAACCTTCTGTTTCCTAGAATGACCTGACACCACAAAACATGAGTGACACCATCACCTCTGACAGGTGTAGCACTAAGGCCCATAGCCTTGAAGGGGTGCAGGCAGGGGTGAAATGCTACCGGTTCACTCCAGTTTGGGCGAACCGGTAGTGATAAAAACTACCGGTTCAAACGAACCAGTAGTTTAAAAAGTTACCGTTTCATCCAAACCGGTATTTTCGACGATCACCTGTGCCGCGAGGTTTAGCTTTGCTAGAAAGCAGGATTTCCTGCTTTCTAGCAAAGTTAACCGCGCAGCACAGCTGATCCCCCCCCCTCGCTGCTCTGCTTACCTTCCCAAGCCTCCTTTTGGTGCGTACTTTGCATGCAGCACGCGTTAGACGCACATGCGCAGCCAGTGAACTGGTAGCAAACCAGTTTAGATTTCACCACTGGGTGCAAATATTCCCAGGAGACTCCATTGTTCCATCTTCTTCAATTGTTCCTGTGGAAGAATGTTCATGATACATGCTGAGTCTCAAAGGTCGACCACAGTCTTTTTAATTTAGCACCTAATTAAAAAAAAAAAAAATTCAGTATTATTTGCTCTTTCGGCATGCAACTTTCTTTCTTCCTCCCTGCCTCCCTAGTACAAGTAGTTTAGTTTAGTTTAGTTGATTCATACTTATATGCCACCCTTCTCCCGAAGGACTCGGGGTGGCTCACAAAGATAAAACAACGGAACAATAAAATTAATAGTAAAATAATCCAATTAGTTAAATCCAAAAAGTTAAAACGAAGACTCCCAGCAGATCAGGCAATTTGTTGGAAAAGCCATGTCTTCAGGTCACCGCGGAAAGAGCGGAGGTCGGGGGCCGTCCGGAGCTCAGTGGGTAACCCATTCCAGAGGGTCAGTGCACCCACAGAGAATGCCCTCATCCTGGGCGCCATTAGCTGACATTGTCTGGCTGATGGCACCCGGAAGAGGGCAGTCCTATGTGAACGCACTGGGCGGTGGGAAGCCGGTAGGAGGTGATCCTGCAAGTACTCCGGGCCTGTGCCATGGAGGGCTTTATAGGTAAGTACCAGCACCTTGAAGCGGATCCGAAGGACCACCGGTAACCAGTGCAGCTCGCGGAGGAGTGGTGTTATACGGGAGTAACGGGAAGCTCCCCTAACAACCTGTGCGGCCGCATTCTGGACCAGCTGGAGCCTCCGGGTGCACCACAAGGGCAGCCCCATGTAGAGGGCATTGCAGTAATCCAAACGCGAGATAACGAGAGCATGAGTGACTGTACGTAGTCCTTCACTTATGACCACAAATGAGCCCAGAATTTAGGTTGCCAAGCAAGAAATTTGTTAAATGGGGAGTTTTGCCCCGTTTTGCGACTTTCCGTGCAACCGTTCCAGACAAACGGTGGTCCAATTTCTTCTTAAAAACTTCCAGTAGTCTTTGACTTACGACCACAACTGAGCCCAACGTTTCTGTTGCTAAAGGAGACCTTTGTTACAAAGTGAGTTTTGCCCCCATTTTATGACCTTTCCGACCACCGTGGTCGAAAGTGAATGAGTGCAGTTGTGAAGTTAGTAATGCTGTTGTTAAGTGAATCTGGCTTCCCCATTGACACTGCTTGTCAGAAGGTCGCAAAAGGGGGATCACGTGACACTGCAAATCAGTGGTGAAATGTAAAATTTGTTACTACCGGTTCTGTGGGCGTGGCTTGGTGGGGGGGTAATGTGACTGAGTGGGTGTGGCCATTTTTTTTTTTTTTTTACTTTTAAAACCATTTTTTCTACAACCTCTTCAGCGAAGAGGTTCTTAAAAAATGCTTTCAAAAGGCTCTGACGATCCCAGCTGAGTTGCCTGATCGGCAGAGGCTTTTTTTCTTTTAAATGCCTCTGACGATCAGGCAACTCAGCTTGATTGGCAGAGATTTTTTTTCTTTTAAATGCCTCTGACGATCCCAGCTGAGTTGCCTGATCGTTAGAGGCATTTAAAAGAAAAAAGTCTCTGCTGCTCAGGCAACTCAGCTGGGATCGTCAGAGGCATTTAAAAGAAAAAAAGGGTTGTTTTTTTTTTAAAAGCCTTTGACGATCCCAGCTGAACCGCGTGAAAAAAAAGCATTTTTTCGGCGGAAGAGGTTGTAGAAAAAATGCTTTTAAAAGTAAAAAAAAAAAGCCTCTGATGATCGCGCGGTTCAGCTGGGCATGGGGGGGGTGGGCGCAGAGATTTTTGCTACCGGTTCTCCGAACCACCCGCCTCCAACACTACTGGATCGGGCGACCTGGTCCGAACCGGGAGCATTTCATCCCTGCTTTCATCCCTCAACCTGGATCAATGATGTCTCTCTTTTCAATGCAGCAGGAAATACCTTTCACCTGGTCGCTCTTGGAGAGGGAACCTTTTTCCGTGTCACGATTTCTTGCCTGGAAAATACAAACGACAAAGTCTGTGTGTTTGGCTTGGATGAGTTCCTCCACTATCTCGGCAGCCTCCAGATGCCCATTTTGGTGGGATACAAGCTATGGTCCATGGACCTCGCTGCTCTGCTTGATGCCCTTCAGAGAATCAACACAGAAGGACTCTTTGAGGCATCCATCTTTGGTTTCCTGGATGCCTTCCCCCTCATCAAAGAGAAATTCCCTGATATCTCTAATTATTCACTGAAGAATTTAGACAAGATATACCTGTGGGGACAGCTGGACAGCACCAACGCGGGCGACTGTGCCAAAACTCTGAAGGACCTCTGTACCATCTTTGAAATTAACAACATGTTCCAGAGTAGGCCTCTTATTGCCTGCTCCAGCTTCAGGTGTTACGCCTCGCTTCAACCTCTCCTGCAGGAGAAAGTCCTCTCCATGCCCTCGGTGCAGACTTTGGCCCTGCATAACATCTCCCTTACCATGCTGCATTCTGTCTATCAAAGCGATCCCGACAACGGGCTGACGAAACTGTGCAGGTGTTTGAACAGCAGGCGGAGGATCGGGGAGAAAAAAATTATACGGTTGAGCAAGATCCGCACCTATTTCCGAAACCTCCCATCGTCCTCTCAAGTTTCTTCCCTTCCAGAGATTCGTTAAGGAACACTCTTAGTTACTAGGGGATTAAAATGACCCTTCTGTGAACACAAGGGAATTCTGAAGTGAAACCACACAGGCCTGGGTGATATATATATAGCTGGCCAAAGGTCTCCTGATAACATTCATGATAACATGACTGAGTTTTTCATAGACCACATCAAAGTGCTTTATGGACTCAACCACAGATGGTTAGGTTTGTTTTTTTTTAAATTTGATTTATATGCCGCCCTTCTCCGGAGACTCAGGGCGGCTTACAATACGTTAAGCAAATAGCCTTCATACTTTTGTATATTTTATACAAAGTCCGCTTATTCCCCCCACAAACTGGGTCCTCAATTTACCTACCTTAGAAAGGATGGAAGGCTGAGTCAACCTTGAGCCTGGCAAGATTCGAACTTACTTTAATTGCAGACAGCTGGTGTTAAATTGCAGTGCCTTGTCTGCAGAGCTATCCAAGCTCCAGGCTGTGCATGAAGCGACACCATGAGGCTTGATTTACGAATCGCAACAGGACAAGGTTCACAGGACAACTTTGTGCAGGCCGCATTATGGCTTAAAGCCATAATCCAAGCCAAAAGGTCTTCTCAGTCCATCATGGTATCTCTCAAGGGACTCTTTGCTCATACACATGAAATAATTGACGATATGACATCTGAATGTCCACCACAAAAGCTCAGCTAGTGTTTTAGGAAACTGAGAACATCTTCAGTGGTAGTTGCTACCAGCAGTTCCAAAAAACCCTAGTCAGTGAGAAAAAAGGTTAGAAGTCAAAGTTAGCAGTACCTGTTAATGTCACATGTGTTGTTGTTTTTCCCCAGTTTCTATGTCTTCCAATCCAAGGAATCTCGTCATATATCCTTCATGTAGATTAAATACAATGACAATATTAGAAGTTGCAATGAAGCTATAATACTTACAACTTCCTTTCTGAAATCCCAGGCTAAGTTTGCTTCTGATCAACCTCTTTCACTTCTCAAAGGGCCCAGTTGGTGCCTTGGAATCCTTAAGAACCTGGTTGTCTTGGGAGGTCAGATAATCTTAAGGATTTGAGGTCAAGCTTCTATCCACAATCTTACATATTGAGAATGCGAGATTATTAAGAACAGATGCTTCAGCAAACTCCTTTTTCTACTGTAAACTCGAACCAATAAAGCTATGTTATCTTTTGAGTTTCTCTTCTCCGTTTTCATTGAAACTTGGCCATTAGGACATGCACCTGATATATTCCTTTCCTCTAGCTGCATGCATTCTCCTGCTGCATTGAATCTGAAACTGTAACCATAGTTCGGCTCAGCTGTTGGTCCCTTAAGTGGACTGAGTGTCACACACCTGTACAACACACACATATCTGGCTCTTGTTTAGGAAATGGCAAAGCCAGAAAGCCATCCTTGCACAATGCAACTATTTTTAAGGCAGTGCTTCCCAATTTTAGCAACTTGAAGAAGTCTGGACTTCATCTCCCAGAATTCCCCAGTCAGGAATGCTGGCTAGGGAATTCTGGGAGTTGCGGTCTAGACAATTTTAATGTGCCAAGTTTGAGAACCACTGCTTTTAAGATTCATTCATTCATTCATTCATTCATTCATTCATTCATTTATTTATTTATTTATCAAATTTCTATGCCACCCTACTCCCGGAGGACTCAGGGCGGTGAACAGCCAAGATAAAATACAGATAATACAAACATTAAAAGTCCCTTAAAATTATTAAAGATGAGATCTGTTTGCCTTGCCTACAAATATCACATTGTTTTACAGTATTTTTTGGACAAAATCCCAGCAGGAGATACTGCATCAAGCCATCCTAGTTTATTTGTAGCTTGTATGGTGTGAACCCAGCCCAGAAGGTAAAGAATTTCTAATTCCAACAAGGATTAACTTTGCCAGACCCCTGAATGACTGAATTCACACGTTCTGCAGCTAAAACGTTGCTAATGTTGGATTCTTTTGAACCACCCAGAATGTCTGCCAAATCGTAAACTAGGAGTATATATGAATGATGGCTTCCAAGCATGACCAACTTAATTTTGTATACAGTTACTAAGTAAAGAAAACATAAAAGAAATTTAGTTCAGCAAAATGTCCCTCTCTGAGATCCTGTATGTAATTTACTCAGAAACACTGGAATATTTTTACCCACCCACCCCAAACCAGTGATGGAATTCAATATTTTTTTTACTACCGGGTCTGTGGGCGTGGCTTGGTGGCCGTGGCAGGGGAAGGATCCTGCAAAATCTCCATTCCCACCCCACTCCTGCCGAAGGATATTGCAAAACCTCCATTCCTTCCCCACTCCAGGGGAAGGATATTGCAAAATCTCCATTCCCTCCCCACTCCTTGGGAAGGATATTGCAAAACCTCCATTCCCGCCCCACTCCATGGGGAAGGATATTGCAAAACCCCCATTCCCTCCCCACCCCTGGGGAAGGATATTGCAAAAACCTCATTCCCTCCCCACTCCATGGGGAAGGATATTGCAAAACCCCCATTCCCTCCCCACCCCTGGGGAAGGATATTGCAAAATCTCCATTCCCTCCCAACTCTGAGGCCAGCCAGAGGTGGTATTTGCCAGTTCTCCAAACTACTCAAAATTTCCGCTACCTCCAGAACCTGTCAGAACCTGCTGGATTTCACCCCTGCCCCAAACATCTGAAAATGGTTGATCACTCACTACTATACCGCATTCAGTCAGACATTGGTCTAAACTCAAGCAAACATCATTCTAGACCTGGGTTCAGATTTTCTACCTGACCTCAGAACTTGGAAGAGAAGGCAGTCAGGTTCCCTCAGCCTACCATATCAGGTTGTTTCTGCAGGGATAAAATTAGGGGAGACTCTTACAACTCATATTAAGCACCCAGAGGACAGGTGAATCTCTGTTATTATTGCTTTGGGTTTTACTTCCAAGAGTTTCTTGAGATGCCCTCTTGTCTTGCAGGTTCAAGATGGGGTGGACCTGCCTAAAATTCCTCTCCACTTTCTTGTGGAGGCTCCTATCTTCTCTGCTCCAGATCCCTCCTGTGTGTGTCTCTGGAGAGTCTCAACCATCCAAGGTCATGGTTTTTCCAAAGGTCCTTTTTCCAAAAGGCAACTGGACTTCCTTGGTTTTTCCAAAAATGCAATGGATTTATTTATTTAGCGTATGGTTGGTCTCACACACAGTATTAAAACACTTCATTTTTACAGGTTAAAAACGATTAAAACAATAAAAAAAAACCAGTAAGAAAACCTAAAAGGAAAACAGAAATAACATTTCAAAGTTTAATGTTGAGTTTGGAGATCCAGTCAGTAGCTGCCGTTGTTATGCCCCTAGTCCCTAGAATCTCCTGGATACCTTCTGTTAGGGCATTCCCTCACTATATGCTGGATAGTCTGTCGAGGGGCCCCGCAATCACATTGTGCTGAAGGTGTCTTTCCCCATTTATACAGGGAGTCAGCACACACCCCAACTTCGGGAGGCAACGTTACTCGCATCCGTAGCAATCCTTAAGTCACACGTGCCTCCTGGGTGGTGCTAAATGAGTAACAGACGGACTGGTAGCCAGACATCTGCGAGGATCTCCTGGCTTCACACACAACCCCACGGTCCTTTTAAGGACCTTTTACGTTCCAAAAAACTAGCAGAAACAGCAGAAATGCAGTGGAACTTTAATAGAATAACAAGAAGAGACCTTGAAGCCAGGTCTTCTAGTCTAGTCCAACTCCTGCTCAAGCAGAAAACCCTATGGCCATTTCAGACAAATTTCATTGCTCATCCATGAAGCTTCTTCCGAAGAACTGAAGAAGCTTCTTGGATGAGAAGAGAAGCATTTAAAAAAAAAAAAAAGAAACCCAAGAAAATGAATTTTGGAAAAAGGACCATTGAGATACTCCCATGTAACCTCAACCAGTTGATCACACCCTCTGTTGGCCTTATGTAAATCTAAGTACTTTCAGAAGAAGGGCTGAAACTCTTAACCTACATTAAATCACCTCTTCCCTCCCTCTGGCTGCAGAGAGCTTGCAGCTGGGGGGAGATCCAAACTCGTGTTTTCTTGGTGCTTTGCAGGATTTGCGCTGGCTGAAGCGGAAGCTGATTAGCTGCCTGATTATCTCAGCCAGGTGAGGGAAGGTTGGCCTTCAGGAGTTACCTAGCATAAAAAGGATCCTGGGTAAATGTTGGTCTTTTCTGCCAGCTTCCTAGAACAGACAGGATGGGAACCTTACAGAATCTGGCCATTGTTTTAGCATGTTGGCTAATTGGGGAAGTGGCCTCCTTGGACCCCCGAGATTATGTTTGGGGGTTTTCTAACACTCCTGTTCCTATGAGGCAGCTTTATCTACCTTCTGGGGTGGAGACTTACCCTTATGCTTGGGTAGATGCTTCTCAGGCACGAGCTTTGTCCCTCCTGTCACCTGTGCTGGCCCAGTGCGGAGAGGCCCATGTGGTGGTGACTGTGAAGAGAGACCTGTTTGGCACCGGGAGACTCGTCCAGGTGGAGGACCTGAGCTTGGGTCCAACTGGCTGCCAACCCACGTCCTACAATGATGCTGAGAAGACTGTGATCTTTGATGTAGGCCTTCATGAGTGTGAGAGTGTCTTGCAGGTAAGGGTGGGAGGTGTTCTGCAAACCCCAATCCTTGTCTCTTTGGGCAGGTCCCTAGATGTAGCCTTGATAGCCTAGGATAATTAGAATCAGAATAGAGCTGGAAGGGACCCTAGAGGTCTTCTAGTCCAGCCCCCTGCTTGAGCCTGGGGAGATTCGAACCTGCAGTAATTGCAGGCAGCTGGTCTTAATCACAATGCTATCAGTCTGCTGAGCCACCAGGCCATCTTGTATCTCATCTTTCCTTCCTTTCTTTAGATGACTCCAGAATTTCTAGTCTACAGCATCAGTCTTCATTACAAGCCAACTCCTTCCCACAGTGTGATTGTAAGAACCAGCCCCGTTGATGTGCCCATTGAGTGTCACTATCCAAGGTGAGTTTATTTTATTTTTATTTTATTGGTTCGATTTATATGCTGCCCTTCTCCGGAGACTCAGGGCGGCTTACAATGCGTTAAGCAATAGCCTTCATACTTTTGTATATACCTGCTTAGTAGGGCTTTTGCCTGCCCCCAAGCGGTGTTCTTTTTTATACAAAGCCAGCTTATTGCCCCCACAACCCGGGTCCTCATTTTACCTACCTTGAAAGGATGGAAGGCTTGAGTCAACCTTGAGCCTGGTGAGATTTGAGCTTGCAGTAATTGCAGGCAGCTGGTGCTACTTAACAGCACTTTGGTCTGCTGTGCCACCAAGGCTCTTTTCAGAGGATGAAACTAATAAAAATGTGAGGTGGGCTTGACTGTTAGAGATGGTCACTTTGGATGGGAGATTTCAAGAGGCAAGTGGACTTTCTTGTTTTTCTTTGAAGATGTTTCGCTTCTCATCCAAGAAGCTGAAGAAGCTTCTTGGATGAGAAGCAAAACATCTTCAAAGAAAAACAAGTCCAGTTGCCTCTTGGGGGGAAAAAAGCACCTTTGGGACAACCATGACTTAGAATTTCCATGGACCTAAACCAGGGGTGAAATCCAGCAGGTTCTGACAGGTTCTGGAGAACCGGTAGCGGAAATTTTGAGTAGTTCGGAGAACCGGCAAATACCACCTCTGGCTGGCCTCAGAGTGGGGTGGGAATTGGGATTTTGCAATATCCTTCCCCCAGGAGTGGGGAGGGGACCTAACCCTGATGGATAAAACTAAATGACATGTTCTCTTTGGGAGACCTTACCTGTCTTCTCTTTATTTTCAGGAAAAACAATGTAAGCACTGCAATCAGGCCAACATGGATCCCGTTCATGTCAACGATTTCTGCCGAAGAAAAACTCCGCTTCTCTTTACATTTGATGAATGGTACTTCTTTTTATGTGGTTGCTAGGAGTTGGGAATGATTTGATGGCCCATAATCACTTCCAGAAGAAGCCCCCTCTTTCTTCACGAGTTTAGTGAACATGAGGGTCCTATGAGAGTAAACCTTAATTGTGCACAAATAACTTTTTCTTCACGTTGGCATTAGTGAAACCATTTTTTAAATTGTCGGTTAAAAAATATGATTCCGCTTTTGCATTGCTTTGTGCATAAGGCCAGACAATATTTCTCCAAATATTCATATGCATTACAAACAATGTTACAGAACTGCACATGTGCTTCCTCAATATACAATTTTGCACAGTTTCTGATTTTTTCTGGCATTTCCAGAGTTCCTAATAGTCCTTCAAATTCTGGGGTGGGGGCAGAATGCAGATATCGATGTACGTTACGGTTTCTGCATATTTCAGAAGACTGCAGCAGATTCAGGGGGCGTACACAATTTTAAAAATATAAGAATTAAGGTTCACATTTGTTTGCAAACCTGATACATGGGGGAAAAAAAATAAAGGACTATTTGCCCTGATCTGAATTGGGTTCACTGGTTGAAATTTGCATCCAAGAAGTCCTTTCATGTTGGGTATGATGATTTTGGTTTTCAGAGGGCTGGAGCGCAGAGAGAGCGTCCAACGGCTACCAGTTGGGAGAAGTCATGTACATTCAGGCTCAAGTAATCGCAGAAAACCACACGCCACTCCGGCTCTTTGTTGATAGTTGTATAGCCACGTTGAGCCCAGAGGCAGATTCCCTTCCCCGCTATCCCATCATCAACTACAAGGGGTAAGAGTTCTATCTGACTGTCATCTCTCTTCCCACTTGCGCTGAACATTCTTGTGTAAGCTTAACTTTACTGCTCCTGGAGATCCTAAAGCCACCTGTTCTGTAGCAAAATTGCACTTTGTCCACCTAAGATGGTCATCACTAGGGGGTAGAAAGTAGTTGCCTTCCGGCAGAAGATACAGAACAATTAAAACTCAGACCACATGTTTTCTGAATAGTTTTTATCCCAGAGCTATAATTACACTCAACAATGAACTAAAGGGCCACCATCAGTGAGCTGTTGGACAGCATTACTTGGTCTGTTGTGTGGATGTTTGGGTGGTTTAGGGGTGGAGAATTTGTGGTGGGTGGGAGTGTGTTTGGGGATTGTTATGTGTGTTGGACCTGATCTTTGGGTGTTAAGTGAATTTCGTTGTATGGGTATACTGTGTATACACATACAATGACAATAAAATTATTATTATTAGAACAACCATCAGAAGCAATAAGCTTGCTTCTACATGAAAATTGCTAATGAAAGGAGAATATTTCCAGCTCTGGCTTGAAATGAGGGGTCCTTGATGCTAATGTTACCTAGTTTGAGTAATGAAATCTCTGCAAGAAAGCAATCAAGTTCAGAAGGCACCAAGAACCTCTCATAAACTGGATGAGTTGGGTTCCTCATCCTAAATTTGGATGAGGAATTGGGTTTTCTCTGTTATCTTGGCCTTCTGGTCCTTACTTGCAAGGAAGTTCTTGTTCTGTGCTTGCGTTCACAAGGGATCAACTCATCCCCGTTGTTAAATCTCCTTAAGATCTGCTTTCTCTCTGAATTATATAAAAATTCTGTTTTAACTTGAAGTGATGGTGTCGATCGCTTCAGTTTTTATCTGTGCCCTTGTGTGTCATTTGTGTTTGATGGTACTCCTGCATGTAGTGTGGTTTTTATTGGCCGTTTCTGAGCCAAACTTTGGGACCTTAGGGGGCTAAAGAGCAGACTCACAACTACATTAAAACACAAAAGGGTTCAGCTAGGTCTGTTGTCTGGAGATTGCACAAGGACACTAAAATGCACTAATGTAACCAAGTGTGTCAAAAGTTAGGAAGCATTGTTGACAGATCATGTGTCCTCCAGCTGCCTGGTAGACGGACGATTTGATTCCAGCTCAACCTTCTTATCACCAAGGATCAGGGATGACATACTCCGATTCACAGTAGATGTCTTCCGTTTTAGCAAAGACCCCCGAGATCTGGTAAGAGGCCTTCTTCTGAAGCCCAGCTCCTAACGGCAATATTTTTGAAGTTTCACTCTTGGTCATGCCATAATCTAGGTTGAATTACTTTTTACCTTGTTCCTAGATTTACATCACTTGCCATTTGAAGGTGGTTGCAGCTACTCAGGCTCCTGATTCTGAGAACAAAGCTTGTTCCTTCCATCTAGCTAGGGACAGGTAAGCAACCTAACTTTCTTACAGGATCAAGTCACCGTGTTTAAGCCATGTGTCACTGTAGGAGGACATTAGCAGGCTTAAGTCAACAGAAATGTGAACATGCAACTAGTTCCTTTGATGTAATTTCTCTGTTTCTTTGGAGAAAAATGCTTTAGATTCATTTTATTTTGGAAGACTTGGTGATTATCTTGTTCGGAGCTACACACCGATAGTTCAGAAGTTGCCTTCGGAAGTTGTGGGGGCTTCATCACTGGAAGTTTTCAAGAAGAGACTGGACTGCCATTTGTCAGAAATGGTGTAGGGTCTCCTGCTTGAGTAGGGATTTGGACTAAATGACCTATAAGGTCCCTTCCAACTCTGTTAATCTGTTAAACAATCTTGTAAACCCAATTGATTTTAGGCTAAGTAGAGCAATACTTCTGAACTTAATACATCAACTATCAGTAAGTTAGGATATAGCCAAGTATCCTTTGGTCTATTAAGAGGGAAAAGTATTTGATACTGGAGGCTTTCAAGAAGAGAAGAGACTGCACTCTGCCAGAAATGGTGTAGGCGGTTGGGTGGGGGGGTTGGACTAGATGACCTACAAGATCCCTTCCAAGTTCCAACTCTGTTAATCTGACTCTAAATAAATATTGGGGCACCCTTACAGGAAGTGTTTCCCTTTGGCTTTTTTCACCACAGTTGGGTTCCAGTTGAAGGCACCACAGATATTTGCTCCTGCTGTGAAACCCAGAAATGTGTTCGAACTACGGGCCAAGACAGCAACCACTGGGACCGATGGGGAAGAAGACTGGGCAGAGACGTGGCTGCTAAATTGGGTATGTAGTCAAGGTTTGGTAGAGGGAAAGAGCCATTCCCTTGAATGATATTCCAGAAGTAGCTGATCTGTTTCTGGAAATATTAGATGAGGGACAATCGTGTCCAATTCTCAGAGATTGCCTGGACAAGTCTCTGCAGTTTCCCTGGCAAGGTTTTTCAGAAGTGGTTTGCCATTGCCTCCTTCCTAGGGCTGAGAGAAAGAGACTGGCCCTGCCAGGACCGCCATCCCGCTACGCCATGCTTCACTGGCTGCCAGCCCGTCATACGCAACAGGGGAAGGAACTGCTAGATGGGATAAGGGGGAGGTTCTAGCATGAAGGGGAAACAAAACTACTCATCACAGCCACTGGCCATTCCAAGGTCACCCTATGGGAATGTAGCACCATCGAGACCGTGAAACCAGAGACTGTTACCAAAACAATCGGCTTGAATAGGATTGAACACCTAGAGATTACCAGGGGGAAGGATGGAATCAAGGGAAAAGTTAACCACATGCTTTGGGCATGAAAAATTCATATCCGGCTTTGCTTCTCTGTAACCACTTGGCTTTAGTAAAGTGTCCTTTCCTTAATAATGGATTTGAGAGTGTTTGTTTTGAACCGCAGGGCCGGTGCAATGTGTAACATGCTCACACTGGTGTAATAGGCTGTTTTCTTAATATGATTTATTGGGTTAGGGATTTTTTGTCTTCGTTGTGAGTTGTATTGTGTTGGGGGGGGTGCACTGAGGGAGCTCAACCAATCTCATTTGTACATATGTTGTGCACTGACAAAGATTTTAATTTCTTTTCTAACTGACCAATTGGGACGGGCCCACAGCTAGCTTTGTACCTAAGCCGGGACAAGAACTCACGGTCTCCCAGTTTCTAGCCTGATGTCTTAACCAAACTGGCGCTCTCTATATTAATGTAAATGTGTTGTCAATCTTGTTCTCGTGCAGATAAATCGAAGGAGGCAGATGTTGACGTGATGCTCGGTCCCATCCTCATTCTTGACTCATACATGACTTCCAGAATTCCTCCCGACAATCAAAATAAGTTGATTTTATCAGCAGAACATGGTACAGTATCATCTTGATTACGGAGTTCAAACATTGTGTTAATCCATGATTTGTTTACTAACCATAACTGGATATATTCACATCGCTTGCTAAATCAGATGTACAGCTTTTGTAACCTCAGGATCACAGCAATTCCCAGAGCCTTTCCATGTGACCACAATCCTTTAATCTGACACTCAAACCATTATTTCCACTTGGATTTAGTATTAACTGCATGAAATTCAGTGAAATTCTATATAATTGTTTGACTTGGAGCCAGAAAGATGGAATCGGTGAAAGTCACCCTTGTCCTTTCAACAGTAATCTCATCAAATTATAAATCTGCAGGGAACTTTTGTTTAAACCTTTGATGGAGGAGATTCTTAGACAAGAAATTTGGGATAAAAGTAACCTCAATGGCACTTGCTTGTCATTAAGTTCCACTCTTGTAGGGAAGGAAAATCAGAAAGTTTAGCTTTTTGTTTCCTGTTGTGTATGATATTCTTTACTTCTAATTTTCAGTGCAAAAAAAAAAAGCTGTTTTAAGAGAAACCAATGCTGTTCTTTTCTTCTTTTCAGGCTTCTTCCAAATTCCTTGGATGCTGGTGGGGATCATCTTAATAGCCCTTACTACAAGCTTGGCCCTGACCACTCTAGGAATCTTTTGTACTAGGAAAAGACGTTATAATTCTTCTTAAGATGTTATGCAATGTGGAAGGATGTTAAAATAAACAAATCAAGGTGTAAAAAAAAGACTTGTTTTTTTCCCCCTCTACATCTTGTTCAATAAACAAATATATAATGGTGCTTGCATAGAAAACATCTTGGAAGCATCAAAACAAAGGTTAGAGGATTTTTGTCCTGCTAAGACTGTGCTCACTTCAAAAAAATAATTTGGAATTCCTTAAGACCTCACAAAGCCACCACTTCTCTCTGCTGTTAATTGAAGCAGTGCTTGGTTTCCCCTCACCCACCCCAAGGCTTCAGTTGAGCCTTATGTACAAGTACTTCAAAAGTTGTATTCACTTTTAAGATCTGAAAGATACTTTCTTGTAACCTTCTCCTAAGGTTGTAGTCTAATGTTATGTTAGGCATGACTTGCTTCAAAATAGTTTGATAAATAAGGCCTTATGTGAAATCTAGTTAACTGTGGCTTGAATGTCATTTGGGTTTCACATGCTAGGTATACTGGGCTTAAATGTTTAATATCAATTCATAGAATTGCCTGCAAATAAAACATTTAAAAAAATAGCTAGAAGATGGAAACTGGGTTTTCCCAATAATAATTCACTGCCTCGCGGTTCACCCTTCAAAATATCAGCTCCTCTTATCATGCCAGGATTTTATTTATTTTTTAAAATTTATTGGCCAACCAGCTGCAGTGAACTCTGGGCAGCAAGCATGCAGAACTGAAGAATATAAAAACATCTTAAAATATAAAATTGGATTCGTTTTGCAGATTGGGGAAGAGAAGTAGAGAGAATGAAATGGAATGGAAATGGAATAGAAATAGAAATAGAATTTTTTATTGGCCAAGTGTTTTTATTGGACACACAAGGAATTTGTCTTGGTGCATACGTTCAAAAGGTACAACACTTAATGATAGTCGTAGGTTACAAAATAAGCAATCAGGAAACAATATCAATATAAATAGTAAGGATACAAGCAACAAAGTTACAGTCTTGCAGTCATAAGTGGGAGGAGATGGGTGATAGGAACGATGAGAAGATTAATAGTAGTGCAGTTTAGTAACTAGTTTGACAGTGTTGAGGGAATTATTTGTTTAGCAGAGTGATGGCGTTTGGGAAAAAAACTGTTCTTGTGTCTAGTTGTTCTGGTGTGCAGTGCTCTATAGCGTCGTTTTGAGGGTAGGAGTTGAAACAGTTTATGTCCAGGATGCGAGGGGTCTGTAAATATTTTCACAGCCCTCTTTTTGACTCCTGCAGGATACAGGTCCTCCATGGAAGGCAGGTTGGTAGCCATTGTTTTTTCTGCAGTTCTAATGATCCTCTGAAGTCTGGGTCTGTCTTGTTGGGTTGCAGAACCCAACAGAAAGCAGAGTAGGTTAGACTTGAACTTTCATGTGACTTTACGAATGAGGCAGGGCTATGGCAAAACGTTGCCCCTCATTTCAAACAAAAATCCAAGATACAAAAACCCGAATAACTGTTTTGTATTCTTATGGGCAGCCAGGCAAGCCTTCCCAAAGTTCCTTTTATATATTGAATTGGTAACAGATATGGAAAGGCTGAGGTCTTGAAATGAGGGCTGCAAAGGGGCTAATACACGCGTTAGCTCTTTAAAGACTCCCATTCCCCACAATCAGCAGAACACGTGTTGCCACAGCAAGCAGCAAGAGCCACTGACGGTCAGCTGACTTGCTCTCGGTCAGCTGATGCAAGGGAAGTTTTTCAGGGATTGGCTAGAATGAAGCAGGCTGGGAAAAAAACCCGGAAGCTCTTCAGGGATTGGATAGAAAGAAGTGAAAAACAAGGAAGCTGTTCAGGGACTGGATAGAAAGAAACAAAAACAAGGAAGCTCTTCAGGGATTGGATAGAAAAAAGTGAAAAAAAACAAGGAAGCTCTTCAGGGATTGGGTAGAAAGCAGACAGCTGGAAAAGCAGAAGCTTTTCAGGGATTGGCTAGAAGGAAGTCAGGTGATACAAGGGAAGCTCTTCAGAGATTGGGTAGAAAAGAGAAGTCAGGTGACTCGCTTTGCATAGGAAGGGGGGTCTTGCTCAGATCAGGGGAAGATGGTGAGTGCGGGAGGGTGGAAGGCGGGGGGGGGGGCTTTATTGCTAGGAGGGGGAAAGTGGGGGGGGGGGGGTATTTTACAGGATCAGAGGTTGAAAGCCCAGATCTTTAAAAGAAAAATTGATGCAGAAGTGTCAGAGTAGTGCATTTGTCAGTGCAAAATCTCAATAAAATGAGATGTATTAAAACTTCAATTCCCAGAATTCCCCCAGCCAGCTTGCATTTAGTCAACCTATGCTAGATGGAGGGATTCTGGGAGTTGAAGTCCATGCATGGTAGCTGGAGGAATTTTGGGAGTCCATGCATGATAGATGGAGGGATTCTGGGAGCTGAAATCCATGCATGCTAGATCAGGGGATTCTGGGAGTTGGAGTCCATGCAAGCTGGCTGGAGGAATTCTGGGAGTTGAAGTCCATGCATGCTAGATGGGGGAGAATTCTGGGAGTTGAAGTCCATGCATGGTAGCTGGAGGAATTTTGGGAGTCCATGCATGATAGATGGAGGGATTCTGGGAGCTGAAATCCATGCATGCTAGATCAGGGGATTCTGGGAGTTGAAGTCCATGCATGCTAGATGGGGGAGAATTCTGGGAGTTGAGGTCCATGCATGGTAGCTGGGAGTCCATCAGGGTCGGGTTCCAAATCCCGTCACTACCAGTTTGCTCGTGCGTGCATGCTCACAGCGCTTCTGCGCATGCACAGAAGCATCTGGGCCAGTGGGCGGAGCCTCCCGCCACTACAGTTTCACCCGATCCGTTGCGAACCGGTAGCAACTCATCACTGGAGTCCAGGCATGCTAGATGGAGGGATTCTGGGAACTGGAGTCCATGCGTGCTAAATGGGGGTTTTTTGGGAGTTGAAATCCATGCATGGTAGATCAGGGGATTCTGGGAGTTGGAGTCCATGCAAGCTGGCTGGAAGAATTCTGGGCGTTGAAGTCCATGCATGCTAGAAGGGGGGATTCTGTGAGCTGACATCCACCCATCTTAAAGTTGCTGTGATGGAAAAGTACTCAAATTTTGTTTCTTCCTGCCAGAGGTTTCGATTTTGTGGGGATTTGGACTGTCCTGACTGGGTCTTGGCAGAAATTAGCACTTTGGCTAAAATAGTAAGTGGTTTTTTTTGTTTTTGTTTTTTGTCCCTTTGAGTTCCATGAATATTTAAATTATTTTATGGTATGGGGGTGCTAGCATTTTACTACTGACTTGTAGCTGGATTTACCCCTTTGTAAGATTGTGCCTGACAGCTACCGTTCTCCAAGGGAGGATTTAAAAAAATCAAGAAGATGGTTATGACACATTTTTGTCTTTTTTTCCCCAGTCTTCGGTGAAACTCAAGCTGATCTGTGCCCAGGTTTTGAAGGATGTGCTTGGAGAGGGTATTGATGTGAGTTCATTCTCAATCTCTTTTGTGGATACTCTCCAAACTCGGTTTGCATAAATCCAGAATCAGTAAGAGAGGGGCACTTTCAGATTAAACACTTTTCAGTTATTTTTTAAATAATAGGTTCATAAATCACCTGCCCCATTCATATGTGGGTTTCCATGGCAATTGAGGAGTGCTTAAATTGGAAGCTCTCAAAAGGTATTCTGTAAATCGAAAATTCTGCAATGGATTAAAAAAAATGTTTTGTTGTTGGGACTTCCCAGTGTTAAGTTTGATCTGAGCCAAGCTAGAAATTGTTCTTTTGTCTCTTGCAGTATGACAAAATCCTGAAGTTAACATCAGATGCCAAGTTTGGTGAGTACCCTTTTCCCTTCTATGTCCAAGGACTAAGTTAGGATACGGCTAAGCCAATTTCCTACCCTGCCAACATTTCTCAACTGAAATTTGAGAAACTGAGTTGCATTTATTTTCTGAGTTTAGTATTGATGCTGAAAACACATTTGTTCGTGGGATATGCACACAACAAGGTGCTGCAGTTCCTTACTTCAACTGGTATCTTTTTGCAAGAGACTTGCAAAATTGGTCCTCTCCGAGCATCCAGCAAAATATGGCAGTTTTACAGATGGCACATGCCTCCTGAAAAATGGGCAAAAATGTTTAAAGACAAATCAGAGCTAAATGTTTGGAAATGCCACCAAATACCAGGATCTTATTATCATATGTGGTGGACTTGCCCAGAAGCTAGAGATTATTGGAGCAGTATTAAGACATGGGTAGAAGAAATGACTCAACAACATATTGATTTAAAACCAGAGTTGTTCCTACTGGGTATCCTACCAGAGAAAATTAGTAAAGAAAATGTATATTTGATTATACATATAACTGCAGCAAGAATAGTATTTGCACAAAGATGGAAAGCAGAGAAAATCCCTTTAGAAGGGTAAGTAATTAGAAAAATTGTGGACTGTGCAGAGATTAACAGATTAACTTTAATGATTAAAGAGAAAGGGGATAGGGAATATTTTAAGATATGGGGGAAATTTTATGATTGGATAGAAAAGAGATATAGATAAAGAATTTGATAAACAAACAGGAGAAAGTTACATTAAATATATGTACTTTGGGGGAAATATTGAAATAATGAAATGGGATCTACTAAGGAAGAAATAAGAAGAGGAGGAATAACAAAAAGAAGAAGTCACCGAAGAAACACCGAGATGACACACGGAAGGACTGATGTATTATATGTTTGTTTGTCTTAAAAAAATAAAAAACTTTTTATTAAAAAAAATGGCAGTTCCTATAAAGCCATCTCTGCCTTACATGTTCACCTTTGAATTCCAAACGGCAGAGACCGATGCTTCTTAACCATGCCAGCTTTAAGATGTGGTAATGAAACAAACAAAATGTAGTTATTTACCAAGCACATCTAAATTATTGTTAAAGTAACCAACATATCTTTACAATCCCCAAAGCATATCGCAACTTTTGATCAGCCCTAATGTTTGGGAATTGAAAGTTGAAAAATTTGACATGCCCATGGACTTCAACTCCCAGAATTCCCTAGTCAGCCATGACACTGACATAGACGGTGGTTAAGTTCTTTTCCAAAACGTTAACTCTGAATAGATAAATGTTGAACAAAATGTTTCAGCAAACCTACATAATACATTTCTGGAGCAACTCATAGCCTTGGGATAATTATAGAGGGGTGTTTTTCTACCTTAGCAACTTTAAGATGTGTGGACTTCAACTCCCAGAATTCCCCAGCCAGCATAAGTCACTGATATCCTTTCCAATAAAATGTGTTAGCCTGAAGACCTGCTTCAGACAACCATGTTTCCTTCCTTTTTCGCTCTGCAGAATCGGGAGATGTGAAAGCCACTGTCGCTGTGCTCGCCTTCATTCTCTCGAGTGCCGCCAAATACAACGTGGACTCCGAGTCTCTCTCCAGCGAACTTCAACAGCTGGGGCTGCCCAAAGGTGATTTTCAAATAGTTGCTTTTAAAAACATAAAAAATGTTAACAGTTCCTCCAGAACTATCTCTAACTGTAAATAAAATCATATTACTACAGCAGCAAGAATTGTACTCGCACAAGCTTGGAAAATGTCCACTATGCCGACAGATAGTGTAATAATCCAGAAAATTTTTGAGTGTACAGAAATGGACAAACTTACTCTAGAATTAAATAATAAGGAAGATTCAGAATATTACTCAACTTGGGAAAACTGGTATCAATGGATAGAAAATAAAAATAGGAAATATATAGATCAAACTAAGACATAAATTGTGTTTACAGATACTTGATCAAGTAGGAATATCTGGGAATATATGAATAGAGTTAAGATTTGTGTACTGTCAGAACGACATTGAATTATACAATTATTATGGATGTATTTTCGTTACAGATGTATTTGTATTTTAATATTTTAAACTTTAATAAAGATTTTTTTGAAAGTAAAATAAATAAATAAATAAATCAGTTTAAATGGACAAAGGATTTGGACTGGTGGCTTAATTTAGTTGATCTCTTGGTTGCAGAACATGCCGCAGGATTGTGTCGGTCCTACGAGGAGAAACAGAGCTCTCTCCAGGACAGCCTGAGGAAGGGCAGCCTGAGATGTAAGTCGAGTTCCGTTGCCAGTTACAAAACGAAAGGTCACTTTAGGGAAGCTGTCCTCTGCAGCCTTTTTCCCCCCATCTGAGATGTTTTTGCTTTCTTATGGGAAGATTTCTCCGCCCCACAAGGGGCTCACAGATTGATTGGAGAAACTTCCTGTAAAATGCCAACAAGGCTGAACCGCCCTGTCAAAGAACACAGAAAGCTGCTGTTCTTAGACTGGAATTTTCAGAGCACTTGGTAGTACAGGTAGTCCTTGACTTATGACCAGACACTTAGTGACTGTTTGAAGTTAGGACCCTGAAAAAGGGATTTAACAACCCAGATTCCAAATTCTGTCACTTAGACCCCTTCTGTGGTCACATGATCGCATTTTGGGCACTCAGCAACCAACCTACATTTATGGCCGTTGGAAAGGCAGATGGAATTCTGCTTCTGGTACAATTATTTGATCTGGCTTTTTTTAAAAAAAACATTCATTTGTTCTTCGTGTTTCTTCTCTCTTTTTTGGGGGGGAGTTATAAGCAGACAAAACACAAATTAAAAATCATAGTACCGGTATATTTTGGAAGCTGCTGCAATCTGTGATTGGGTGAATTCCTTGGCAATGCCCCTGACACATTGAAGAGGACTAGTGCCTTGTACAAAGGATTTGCCTAAAAGTTTTTGTTTCCCTCTGCCTGCAGTGAATTGCCTGGATTCTGTTTCGTGGAGAGTGGATTATACGCTTAGTTCCAGCGAGCTCCGGCAAGTCAACGAGCCAGTCGTTCATCTCAAGCTGAACGTGAAAAATGTCGATGAAAAGGTGACAGAGCCTGTAACAATGACGTTGTCGGCCGAAAAGTTTCACGTCTTACTTGCTGGTGAGAAGCTAAACATTTCTACAGCTTGGAGAGGGTCAGGGGTTGCTGGTTTCTGCCAGAGCGTTATAACAAGCAAGGCATTAGGAAATCACTTAGCTCTGTTTAAAGAGACAAAATATTCTGATTTCTCTTGTAAAATCTCCAAAGGCAACAGGACTGAATCCCTCACCTTTCCATCTGCCTCTTTCTAGCCACTGAAATGGGCATCACTTTGCAGAGGAAACAAGCCAGAAATCAAGGCTGCTTGATCAAACAGCGTGGAAAAATATTATATTTTTAAAAAAGGAACAAACGTGACAGTGTGTTCTTCAATAATCTGAACAGGAAGGCAGCAAAATTCTGGCGAAAATTGTTCGGGGTGCTCCATTTTAGTGGCATCCCAGAGACATTCCTGTCCCCGCCCTCGGTCTGCTTAACGTCATTCCTGACAGGACATAGAGCAAAACCTTTGAAATTAGTAATTTCATGGGAGCAAAGGCAATTTACTTATCTTATTTATCAAATTTCTGTAGCGTCCTTGTGTGATTCTGGGTGACTTCTGAGGGAACGTGGTCTCTTAAGCCACTTACATGTCATTAGGATCCTTTCTTTGTTTTTTTTAACCTCCTATTTTCCCTCCTCAGAACTGAAACAGGCTCAAGCCATCATGAAAACACTCGAGTAAGGAGCTCCGGATGCTGTCTGGACCAGTCGGAAGAAGGAAGCTTCATTTTGACCACAAGCCAAAATGTCTCCACTGGATAGTAATCTCCCAGGCCTATGAGATACAAGCAAAGCAGCCAGATGGGGTTAATGTCCATTTCCCAGTAGGCCAGACCAGCAAAACCAGTGAGGAGGTCTGGGGTGTGGTAATATAGGGACATATCTCGGTCACAAATGTTCAACCCCTGCCTTAAAAGAAGTCTATCTGTTTCTAATTTTTTTTTTTCATTTGAACATCAGTTGTTAAGGGAAACGTAACACAGTTTTTGCTCTTACGGCACTGTCTCAAAAATATGAAAAAGCTCCCTTGTTTGTTTTTAGTTCCCTGTATTTTGTTGAACGGCAGAAAATTAAATCCCACCGATGTGGCAATAAGCTATCTTTGTCCGGTCTGTGTATTGGGCAAGGCTGGTGGCCTCATTGCTTTGGGCTGGAAATGAAATAAAAAACGGTTTGATGTATGTTTGTTTGTTCGAAGGTTTGTGTCTTGAGCTAGGCACCTAAGCAAATTTGTCGAAATTGGTATTCCTCCACCTCAATGGTACTTTCTGAGCTTGGTTGTTTTCTTGCAGACATTTCATGACCCAGCTAGGTAACATCATCAGTGCTAACCCCTGAGTCTTGGTTAGAAGAGCCGCTATACAATAAACTTTAATATTATAAATATTAATTTATAATATAATCTGTGAGAAAGAAAAACGATTGTTTTGTTTAAACCATCTTTGCTGGCCGATGCCTCCCCTCCCCTCGTTGCAAGAATTCACGCCCCCCCCCCTTTGCAAAAGAAATCTCCCAAGCATGCACAGCCCTTATCCCAGAAGTGCGCTCCTCGGAAACTACAGCTCCCAAGATGCTCGGGGGGTCCTTTCAGCCAATGGGAGCAGAGGGGGCGGCTCCCTGCGTTAACCCTTCGCTGGCCGGAGCCGAGGGCGTCGGACGGTGATCGGCTTCGCGTGGCTTCTGAGCAGCTGTAACAGCGACCAGTTGAAGTAGCAGGGAGGCTGTTGGCTGGGAGTGCTGCGTGGTACCTTTTCTCTGCCCTTTTGACTTTTGCCAGTCCCACGTTTTGGGGTTCAGGTGAGTTACACCTGCAGAGGTGGATTTGGGAACAAGAAAGTAAGCAATCCAATCTGAAGATTGGATTGACTATTTATTTATTTGTTTGTCTCCTGGTTAGACTGGAAGACCTGATTTGTCTGGAATGATGTAAGCTGTCCTGCTTGAGCAGGGGGTTGGACTAGAAGACCTCTTAAGGTCCCCCCCAGCTCTGATACTCTATAAAGAAGCTGACTCTCCAATCAGCCCACAAAATGCATTTTAGCCTGGAAGTTAAATTTTAAGGGGGTTTTTTTGCTCATGGAACCAAAATGATGGACATTTTTGTGTGTGTGTGCCAGTTCGGTTTATCGATACTGAGTAATAAAACAAACAAAATCTTTGGTAGGACATTTATTTCCCGCATTATGTAAAGGTAATGATAGGAAACCCATGCATAAATAAATATAACAGAACAGAACATAAATAAAATAGGTGTCATGAAAAACTAGGGTTTTTTTAAATTAAAATATGTGTCCTGAAAAAACCCTGTATTTTTATAAGAAATAAATAATGATGAGAAGGAGGAGGTTGTTTCACATATTTGCAAATTGTCTTCAATAGCTGAGACATTATTTTGATTTTGCAGACACCCAAAAAGCTTGTGGGGGGGGATTTTCAGGGGTCTTTAGAGCAGGTTGGATGAGAAAGAAGTTGGTGGGCTGCACTCCCCCCCCCCTTCTCATTTTCAAGGCTGAAAGCAATATGGTAAAAACCAGATTATGTAACGGTTAAATAATGACTCATTTCAACATGCTTGTTGATCCTTTTGTAACTGGTTTTACCTGCCCTCAAGTCGTCTTTTTCCCCCCCTTGTTTTCCCCAGTTTTTCCAGGATGCCGGAGGGCCCAGAGCTTTTTCTAGCCTCCAGATACATCAATGCAGAGTGTGCAGGAATTAAGTTTACAGGGAAGGTGGAAAAATCCGAAATCAGCAAGAATCTGGAGGTGCCTTTTGAGAGCGATGGATACCTGATCTCGGCTGTCTCCCGGGGCAAAGAACTGAAACTCACCCTGACTCCCCTCAAACAGGAGGGCTCGAAAGAGCGCCCTATGGATCTGGTCTTCCGTTTTGGCATGACTGGGAATTTCAAAATGGTCCCAGTTTCCGACATGCCCAAACATGCTCACCTGCGTTTCTATACCCAAGAGAAGCCACCCCGAGCTCTCTGCTACGTGGACATCCGGCGTTTTGGCAAGTGGGAAGTGGACGGCACCTGGCAAGCAGACCGAGGGCCTTGCGTGATGTTGGAGTATGAACAATTTAGGTGAGGGGCTGCCTCCCGACCCGTTTGCCTTCTTATCCAAGGCAAACTGGTTTTTTTTTAATGTCTATTTAGACCACTTGATGTCCTTGGAGTTAAAAATGAGGGTTGTTTTTTTTTTTTTTCATGAATCGGCATAGCAGGAAGGAAATCTTGTGTTTGGTCCTCAAGAAGGGATGGAATAGAACTCCCATCATCCACTAGCTGATGCCTGAAGGGACGGGGATTGTAACACAACAGATTTAGAAGCAGGAAGATTGGAGAAAGTTGAGGTGCTTCGTATTGAGTTCACGTGCTTTAAACTTGCCAAGTTTAAGAAACACGGCTCTGGAGATAGAAAGAAGCAGGAGAAAGACACTCAAAATAAGCATCTAGTACTGATAATGTTACCTAGTTGGGTCATGAAATGTCTGCAAGAAAACAAGCAAGCTCAGAGACCACCAAGGACTCCTCCTCCTCCCCCTCCCCCTCTCCCTCCTCCTCCTCCTCCCTGCAAATCCCATTCCCTTCTAGCACTGATGATATTATCTAATTGGGTAATGAAATGTCTGCAAGAAAACCACCAAGCTCAGAGACCACCAAGGACCCCACAGTCGTCGTCTTCCTCCTCCTCCTCCTCCTCCTCCTCCTCCTCCCTGCAAACCCCATTCCCTTCTAGCACTGATGATGTTACCCAGTTGGGTAATGAAATGTCTGCAAGTCCGGTTGCACCTTTTCCAGCTAACATACTATATAAAAAGATTGCAGCTCTTGAAAGTTTGTGGGTTTTTTTAGTCAAATGAGTTGGAAACGGTACTTACCAGAATCTTTCCATTTTTTTAAATATTTATTTAAAATATTTATTAATATTATTAATTTATTAATAATAATTATTAATTTATTAATAATTATTATTATTAATTTATTAATATTTATACATATTTATTATTTTTTTTGCTAGCCTTGACTAACACGGCTCTCCTACAGCGCCTTTGATCTCTGGATTGCATAATCTCTTCTCCAAGTTCCTCCTTCATGGCTCTTTCATGACTTTTCCCCCCCAAGGGCATCTCTCCATTCCTTTGCAGAATCCCAAATATTCCCGGCTAACAAATCGTGACTTGCTTTCCAGGGAGAACGTCCTGAGGAATCTCTCCGACAAGGCCTTCAATAAGCCCATCTGTGAGGCTCTGCTCAACCAGAAGTTTTTCAACGGAGTTGGCAACTACCTCCGGGCTGAAATTCTTCACCGGTGAGTCTGTGAACTATTGGGAAGAGGTGGTGGGGGGGGCTCTCCATGGGGGTCTTCTGAAAAGCAGAGGGAACTTTGTGGTCCTGTGTTGGAGAATCCAGAAGACCTTTTTGGACACAAGGAAGCATCTGGAGAAAACAAGTTGGAAGTTGTGTTAAGACTTTGCAGGTTGACCACAAAGACAACAGCAGAACCATTTTTTTCTCTGACTTCTTCTAGATCAAAAATCGCTCCCTTTGAGAAGGCACGGACCGTTCTGGAAGATCTTCAGCGTGGGCTGCAGGTAAGGTGTTAGAAGCCCAGAATGGTGCCGTGTCCAAATCTTAAATCAGTTGAAGGTGCTTAAGCGCGTATGGCCATTAAGCAAATCCATCCAAGTTCTCGATTGACTTTGCTTGTCGGACGCTGGCAGAGAAGGTCCCAAATGTTGATCCCATGATCCCGAGATGGAGCATACGCCGGTTGCCAAGCACTCAAATTGCATTCCCATGTCTATGAGGATGGTGTACCGGTCATAAGTGGGAGGACCAGTCCTAATAAGTCACTTTTTTTCAGCCCCGTCGTAACTTTGAACAACTGTTAAACCCATGGTCGTAAGTCAAGGGCTACCTATACACAGGTTGATCTGAAAAAAGAAGGCATAGGAATATCAGATTGGAATCCCTTGTTTTCCCTATTTAGAAAGATTTCCGTTCATCCAACTTCCAGTCTCCACATTTCAGGTTTCTGGTGCAACCTTGAGCAAGAAAGTGAAATTGAAACGAGAGAACCCCGACTTGCTGGAGGCCTGTCACCTGTTGCCCATGGAGGCTGTGAATCTAGGTAAGCACCCAGTCGGGGGCCCCCAAAGCACACCCCATTGGAAATGGGTGAGTTTTTATGGCTGTTAGAAGCAGTACGGTTATAGAGACTAATTTGATTTTGAACTTAATAACTGCAGCCAGATTTTTGGTGGCGCAGTATTGGAAGAAGGAAGACGTACCTACCATTGAAGAATGGACATTAAAAGTAGCTAATTTGGCGGAGCTGGCTAAAATTCGATTTAATTCTGTTTTAAATTATTTTAAATTTATATTGTATGTATTTTAATTTTTGGCTGTTCACCGCCCTGAGTTCTTCGGGAGAAGGGCGGTATACAAATTTAAACAATAAAAAATAAATAAATAAATAAATAAATAAATAAATAATAAATAAATAATAAAATCTCTGCATATTTGAAGGATCGCTCGAATGAAAGATACATATTGGAATGGAGAAGATGGATTGATTATATTCAAAACAAATATGGGACTAAAAAGTTGCAAATAGCTTATGAACGAATTTAGGTGAATTTTTATATTCCTATATTTTGGTATGTATGGGGGAGTTAAAATGTGAGGGGGAGTTAAGAGCTTATAGTTAGTTTGTTTATGTTTGATTATGTTGGCTGAATGCTATACCCTGTATTTTAGTCTGGGAAGTCGGGGGAGGGGGGAGGGAGAAGGGAATGGGTTGGGGGAGGAAGGGGGGAGGGAAATTTGTTTGTTAAAATATTTTAAAACTTTTCAATAAAAAAAAAAAAAAGAAGTAGTATTGTATTTTTCGGAGTATAAGACACTCCGGACTATAAGACGCACCTACCTTTTGGGGGGAGGAAAACAAGAAAAAAAAATATCTGCCTCTGCCTCCCAGCAGCAATTTGCAATTTGCCAAGCTACCTGGATTTATGTCTCGGCTTGTCTTCACCTAGGAGGTGGCAAGGGATATGACCCCACCAACCGAGAAGGTGCTGCAGTCTTTGTAGAGTGGCTGCACTGTTACTCTGTTCCCGGCATGAAATCCCTGCGTGATTCTAACGGAAGGACTATCTGGTTCCAGGTAAGGATACAGAGGAAACGCCACATTGGGCCCCTTAGGTAAAATGATGGATCCATTTTCCTCCCTGACTTTGGCTGCTTTGAAGGCTGCGCCACATCTGGCTTAGTGGTGCGTTGTACATAAACGCAACCATTCTCACCTGTAAACGTGGCTCACGCAGGGCTGTCTTAACACACGGGCCTGATGGACACTTGCCCGTGGTCCCCACGAGCATAGGGGGCCCCATACTAATCTGTGTACGTTAACCCTTCAATGCACCTTGTATCAGAGGTGAAATCCAGCAGGTTCCGACAGAAATCCAGCAGGTTCTGGAAAACCGGTAGCGGAAATTTTGAATAGTTCGGAGAACCGGCAAATACCACCACTGGCTGGCCCCAGAGGGGTGGGAGTGGAGATTTTGCAGTATCCTTCCCCCTGGAGTGGGGAGGGAATGGAGTTTTTTTTAAAAAAAAATTTGATTTATATGCCGCCCTTCTCCGGAGACTCAGGGCGGCTTACAATGCGCTCAGCAATAGCCTTCATCCTTTTTGTATATTTATACAAAGTCAGCTTATTGCCCCCACAAACTGGGTCCTCAATTTACCTACCTTAGAAAGGATGGAAGGCTGAGTCAACCTTGAGCCTGGGGAGATTCGAACCTGAAGTAATTGCAGGCAGCTGGTCTTAATAACAGGGTGCTTTAGACCACTGTACTACTCTTATTTTGTAGTATCCTTCCCCTGCCATGCCCACCAAGCCACACAGAACCGGTCGTAAAAAAATGTGGATTTCACCACTGCCTTGTATCATATAAATACAGCAACATATTTATTACATTTTACTGCATTTTTTAAATTAATACTAACATGCAAATATATGTTTTTTAATTTTAATACTAACATGCAAATAGATGTTTACATTTTTATTCCTGTGAGTAGTTGTCGTAGGGGCCCCAGTACACTTCTTTGCCCGGGGCACATAATGTTGTTAAGACGGCCCTTTACATGCTATAGCATGTTGTATGATACATTGGGTTTTCACTGCCAGCTGGAGTTCTGTGTTCACCATGTTCAATTAGGTAGAACTACTTTCAGCCAGTGGAACTCCTTGCCTCCAGAAGTTGTGAATGCTCCAACACAAGAACTTAACAAGAATGCTCTTGTTAAATCGAGGACTGCCTGTACTTAGGTATAGCAAACCTGGCCTAATTCTACTCCAGTTATTATTTCTGAATTATCTTTCTTCCATGTAGGGAGACCCTGGACCTCTGGCTCCTAAAGGTGAGCTCCCCTTTTTACATTTCCAGGAGTTTGACGAAAATAGAAAATGAGAAAGTGTTTTCTTTTTTTCCCCCCTAAATCACTATACAGCCAGCCTGTAGGTTGGCATCAAAGATATTTGCTAGGATCTTAGTCTCAAGCAATTTCTACTTGTAACCAGGAGATCTCAGATTGGACTGCCAGTTTTTCTGGTTAAAGGATCCGGAGATTAAAATTCTCTGCTGGAAAACAGAAAAACTAAAACTGGAAATATGGCTCCGACTACGAAGTCACCTTCTGTCCCTGTATTGTAGAACATACCGTATTTTTCAGAGTATAAGATGCTCTGGACTATAAGACGCACCTACCTTTTTTGGTGAGGAAAACAAGAAAAAGAAATCTGCCTCTGCCTCCCAGCAGTTTTGCCTCGTTGCAGCAAACAGCAAACAGCCTGCTTTACTTTCATTTTCATTTTCAGCATAGCTTGATTAGCACAAGAAAAAAAAAATCTGCTCCCAGCAATTTACCTCCTTGCAGCAAGCAGCAAAAGGCCCGCCCAAAACAGCTGAAAGCAAAACAGCTGAGAGTCGGGAGGCCGATCCAATCAATTTGTGCTAATTAGGCTGTGCTGAAGCTGAAACGAGCTGTTTCTTCTTGCTGCTTGCTGCAAGGAGGTAAATTGCTGGGAGGCAGAGGCCAAGGGGTGGGGGCCAGTGGGTGGGTGGGGCTACATTCGGTGTATAAAACGCACCTACATTTTCACCCCCTTTTAGGGGGGAAAAGGATGCGTCTTATACTCCGAAAAATACGGTAGTTTAGTTTAGTTAACTTTATTGATTAGCCCTTGGGCCATAGCAAAGTGCAGAGTTCCAGACACAAATTATTACTAAAAATCTGATTTAAAAAACAGTTTAAAATGGAATGGGATAAAATAACAGTTTTATAATGAAATTGGAATGAAATACGATTTAAAATGAAATAGGCATGAAATAGAGTTTAAAATGAAATTGGAATAAAATACAATCATTTAATATATAGATAAGTAAAATATGATACAATTACAATCTACAATCTACCCCAATCAGTCCCGCATGTGCTGATTCGTAGAACATAGACTAAGATGGTAGTCAACCAAGAAATTAAGGTGGCACTGATCTAATTATGCATGTTTGATGTTTTTAATCCCAGAGAGGAAATCTCAGAAAAAGAAGACAAAGTCTAAACCAGCCATGCAGAGTTCAAAGGTAAGAGAGTATGATCTCTATCTCTGTATTGGGAGATTATTTACCTGAGACCCAAATGGGCTTTTTCAAGAGGCAACTGGACTTCCTTGTTTTTTCTTTGAAGATCTTTCGCTTCTCATCCCTTCTCAGCTCAACGTTTTTGTTGCTGTGTGAGATAGTTGTTCAAGTGAGTTTTGACCCATTTTAAAACCTTTTGTGGCACATTTCTTAACTCAATCACCGCAGTTATTAAGTTAGTCACGAAATTTGATCATGTGACTGTGGGGAAGCTGCAATGCGCGAAAAATGGTCGTAAATCCCTTTCTTAGTGCTGTTATAATGTTAAACGGTCACTAAACGAGCTGTGGTAACTCAAGGACTGCTTGTACTCAGTTGGGAGTTCTATTTTTGATGTCATTGCGGTGATCCGACACCTCAGAGAATATGAATTTGGGGACTAGTGGGTCTCCAGCAGGGGTGAAATCCAGCAGGTTCTGACAGGTTCTGGAGAACCGGTAGTGGAGATTTTGCAATATCCTTCCCCCAGGAGTGGGGAAGGAATGGAGATTTTGCAGTATCCTTCCCATGCCACGCCCACCAAGCCACGCCCACAGAACTGGTAGTAAAATAATTTGGATTTCAACACTGGTCTCCAGCTGTTGCAACTGAGCCACATTCAGATTCCTGCAGGTTCCTCTCTTCTGCCCCAGATCGATTTTTGATCTTGGGATTTTAATCCGTCTCATTCAAGTGGCGGATTGGCTTCCCCCGAGCATCTTTGTCCATCTCTGTAGGCCCCCAAGCCAAGGAGAAACTCAACCAGCAGTCCTGCTCAGAAAGAAGCTAAGGGAAGAAAGAAACGTAGACCGGAGAATGGAGTTACACAAGAAAAGGAGGAGGACGGTATGGTCAAGGGAGCCAGAGGACCCAAAACCAGATCTCAGAGGTCATCTTCTGATTTGCAAGAGTCTTTGCTGCTAAGTACTCCAACTCCGGCACGGAAGAGGCGAACACCTGCTCAGAAAACCCAGAGTGAGAAAGGTAAGGTTGTGGCTTGTTGGCAGCTGGCCCCTCCAGCAGCCAAATCAGAGGAGGTGTGGGAGTCAGGGTCAGCATCAAGGTAACCTGAGAACTCCGAGGGGGAAGAGGGAATGGAGCTGGCAGAGAGAGAGAGAGACAGAGGCGGAGCCTAGGCTGTCCATCAGCCCTCAGATGGAGAGTCAACAGCCCCCAGGTCTGGATTGGCTGATAAGGAAGAGGAGGAGGAGCTGGGTCCAGTGCCTGACACGCGGATGTGCAGAAGGCAGAGGAGAGGAGAGCAGTGAAAATCTATGGGCTGGTCCTTGGGACGGAAGAGCCACTGCTGCTAGAGAAGCCCCACTCCTAGCTCTGGGGAT
Source organism: Pantherophis guttatus (assembly GCF_059756535.1). Taxonomy (NCBI): domain Eukaryota; kingdom Metazoa; phylum Chordata; class Lepidosauria; order Squamata; family Colubridae; genus Pantherophis; species Pantherophis guttatus. The sequence continues at coordinate 22,589,007 of NC_142075.1, forward strand.
AAAAGGCAGGGGGCAGAGACGAATAGGTGTGGCAGACAACTATTCATCTCCCTGCCAGACAGACTTGTTAGCCTGCAGTGAGAAAGAAACTTTTTTGCTGGGCTGCTGGTGCTCCTAATAAAAGAATCTTTGAGTTCACTTCAGAGAGTTTGTTGTGTTTGGGGAGCGGAGTTAGAACAGATAGCCCATCTGGGATTTATGGGGGCTACCCAGTGGTGAAATCCAATTTTTTTTACTACCGGTTCTGTGGGTGTGGCTTGGTAGGCGTGGTGTGATTGGTGGGCATGGCAGGGGAAGGATGCTGCAAAATCTCCATTCCTTCCCCACTCCTGGGGGAAGGATACTGCAAAATCCCCATTCCCTCCCCACTCCTAGGGGAAGGATATTGCAAAATCCCCATTCCCTCCCCACTCCTAGGGGAAGGATACTACAAAATCTCCATTCCCTCCCCACTCCAGGGGAAGGATACTGCAAAATCCCCATTCCCTCCTCACTCCTGGGGGAAGGATACTGCAAAATTCCCATTCCCACTCCACTCTGAAGCCAGCCAGAGGTGGTATTTGCCAGTTCTCCGAACTGCTCAAAATTTCCGCTACCGGTTCTCCAGAACCTGTCAGAACCTGCTGAATAGCACCCCTGGGGCTACCTAAAATGTCTACCAAGTAGGTCATCTGACTATTATTAATTTTCTCTTTTTAGCAAAGGCATCCACAATCTCGAGATCCAAACGAGTGAAGGCTTCCTAACCCTTCTCAACGCAGAAGGATCTTTGCAGGAGCTTCAGGTGGCTCTTCATGCTCCAGCCGAGGAGATAAATGCAGCTTTGGGACCCAAGATTACCGACTGAAGAACCCTCGTCGTGCTCCAACGGAGGAGATCAATGCCGCTTTTTCTTCGAGATTACTCATTGAATTTTAGGCAGAACTTCCCGCTCCAACGGAGGAGATAAATGCAGAGATTTTGATCCGAGATTACCAGCCGAGAACGATGTGAGGCAATGTTTTTCCTGCTTCCTCGTTTACCAACTTTTAAACTTAGCGTTATGCAGATTTCTTGGATATTACTTATGCCGTTTTTAAAAACCTGCACCTGGGGGGGGGGGGGAGGAGTAAAATGCCTTTGGTTTCACATCATCCTAAGTGGAACTGAAAACAGTCCCAGGCGTTTGAATAGTTGTCACCTCTCAAACTTCTTATCGTGGAAAGGAAACCAGCATAGCACAGGGGAACTTTCTCAACAAGAGTTCCGGACAGCGAATGGATGAGATTTAATCTTCCAACAATTAATCAAATGCTTTGCCTTCCTTTTATAGCAATATATTTCTGTATTTTTTTTTAAAAAAAACTGTTTTTATATACTAATAAAAAAAAATAATCTGCATTAAAAGTTTATTTATTTATTTATTGGTTTGATTTATATGCCGCCCTTTTCCAGAGACTCAGGGCGGCTTACAATGCGTTAAGCAATAGCCGTCATCCTTTTGTATATACCTGCTTAGTAGGGCTTTCGCGCCCCCCCCCCCCCCCCCCCCCCCCCCCCCAGCGGTGTTCTTCCTTAAAAGTCAGCTTATTGCCCCCACAATCCAGGTCCTCATTTTATCTACCTCGGAAGGATGGAAGACTGAGTCAACCTTGAGCCTGGTGAGATTCGAACTTACAGTAATTGCAGACAGCTGGTGTTAATCACAATGCTTTTAGTCTGCTAAGCTACCAGGCCCGGTCTAACCAGTCCTCTGTGCCATGCCCCGGTTCATCGCAGGCAGTCTATTGTAAGCCTCAATCCCTGCTCTGTCCTTTCAAGACCAGCAGGATAGAGAGTATTTGGAAGGGCCGAAAAGAAAGCTTCAACCGATCTTCTTCCAGAACCAAGGAGGTGTTGGGATCAGGCCTTTCAAGGAGGTCACACCTGCAGAAGACAGTGATACTGTCAGAGAAGGGGTCTTGGGGAAAAAGCTGGCCATTAAGACATCCTCTTTCCACTTACACGACTGCCTCTTGAATCGGGAAGCCCATTTGAAGCCAGGTGTCAACGGTGCTGCCGTAGGACTCGTAAAGTCGGATGACCAAGGCGTCTGGTCTGTCCTCAGCCTGGGGAAAGAGACCAAAAGAAAGATCTCCTGGTCAGCTCAACTTGATTCTTTCCTTCTGTGTAGCTACACCTGCCCCTGCTCTAGTAAGATGCTGCTAGGGACAGAGAAAGGCGTGCTTGATGAAAACTCAAGAGAATCTTCACCTAGAACAGAAGATTCACTCAAATGTTCACTGAAAGCAGGAGAAGAAAGAACTGGCCACAACTAAGCGACACGGTGGCTCGGTAGCTAAGACGCTGAGGTTGTCAATCGAAAGGTCGGCAGTTCAGCGGTTCGAATCCCTAGCACCGCGTAACGGGGTGAGCTCCCGTTACTTGTCCCAGCTTCTGCCAACCTAGCAATTCGAAAGCACGTAAAAAAAAATGCAAGTAGAAAATAGGGACCATCTTTAGTGGGAAGGTAGCAGCATTCCGTTTTCCTTCAGCGTTGAGTCATGCTGGCCACATGACCATGTAGATGTCTTCGGACAGCACTGGCTCTTTGGCTTTGAAACGGGGATGAGCACCGCCCCCTAGAGTCGGGAACCACTAGCATGCATGCATGCTAGTAACATGCATACATGCTAGTGGTAAGGTAAAGTTTACCTTAAACTAAGCTGGCTTCCGAGTTGAACATAAAACCTCCCTGAATCCCATTAGTTTTGTGATAAATTGTAATGGTATGTGGGAGCAACCTTGGGAGGCAGAAGGAAGAGCCACAGACTAGACAATGGTCAGAACTGTAGCAGCTGAGCTACAGAAGGAATTGGGGGGGAGGGCTCACAAATGTCTCAAAATGTCTCTCCCCTCTTGTTTGAAAAAGCAAGAGGGGAGAGAAGGTTTGCAAGACAGGTATCAGCCTTGCAAGGTGATCCAGACAGGAAGCATGCGCAGATGAACTGAGTTTAATGATTGCATTTTTTCGTCGGGGCCCTTTACCTGCTTTATTGTTTCCAGGACAACAGCTGGAGACAGGACAGAGAAGGCACTCCAGACTGGACACGGCCCAGGAGGAACGCCCTCCATGACATGAAGGGGAAAATTCAAGCTGTAGGCCTGCTGGATTACCCCAGCTTCTTGGAAAGAACCTGTGGGTGACAAAACCGTAGAGTCAGGGCGTTATTTAAAGTAGGCCACCAACACTCCGGAGGTATTGTTTTCCCTCTGGTTTTCGTCGTGTCTTCCCATTCCTTCTGCCAGTCTTCCCAGTGAACCAACATCTGGGCAAATGGTACGATTTAGGAAAAACAAAATTAGCAGCTGATTTGCAGAAACTAACTGCAAAGGGGAAGGAAGGAGGGAGAGAGGGAGGGAGAGGAAGGAAGGAAGGAAGGATGGAAGGGAGGGAGGGAAGGAAGGAAGAAGGGAGGGAGGGAGGGGAAAGGAAGGAAGGAAGAAGGGAGGGAAGGAAGGGAAAGAAGGATGGAAGGGAGGAAGGGAGGGAAGGAGGGAAGGAGGGAGGGAAGGAAGGAAGAAGGGAGGGAGGGAGGGGAAGGGAAGGAAGAAGGGAGAGAAGGAAGGAAGGAAGGAAGGAAGGAAGGAAGAAGAAGGGAAGGAAGGAGGGAGAGAAGGAAGGAAGGAAGGAAGAAGAAGGGAAGGAAGGATAAATAGAGGAGGGAGGAATGGAAGAGGGAGAAGAAGAAAAAGAAGCAGAGGAGACAGGGAGAAGGAAAAGGCGATGATGAAGAAGCAGGAAGGAGGGAGGAGAAGGAGAAGAAGAAAAGAAGAGCAGTCTGTCAAGATCAGGTTCTCAGGTGTTGCTTACCCAGGTGAGGCATCACTGCATAGGTAAACTGATGACGTCCAATATCTGCAGTAGCATCAGGGGACTTGGGAGCACGTAACCTTCGAGGGAATCAAAACGCATATTATCCACTCATCCACACCACACGCTTTCCTTGTTGATGATCCAAACAGCCAACGTTGACGTGAATTATATCTCCCCCCCGCCTTCTAATGCATGAACTTGAAGTTGCCAAGTTGCCCATGAAAACTCTACAAAATATCAGTCGACAGGAACTCAAAAGACAAAAGTTAAAAAAAAAATAAATCTAACCCAAGCAGGCAAGGCCAAAGTCATCCCCCAAATCATTTCTGTCATAACCCAGGAATTCCCACCGTCCGCCAAAACTCACAGGGACAAACTCATCACGTTGTCGTGGACCGAGCAGCCATATTTGCAGTCGTTCAACAGGGCAACCCCGAAGCCGTGCTCGGACAAGTCAACCCATTTGTGAGCCCACACCTAAAAAAAAAAAGGAAAAAGAAAACCAAAATACAAACATAAACTATGCTTCAGAGTGGCTACACGGTTAGCAGGATCCATTCATTTTCATTAAAACTGGTGTGGTGATCAACAAGGCGTCTCACAAACGTATTTCGGGCTTGAGTTGTGCGAGAAATCTCTCTCAAACGCAGGGGAAATCGGGCCATCCATGCAGTTCAAATGCATATAAAGATTTATTGCAAGCTTAAGCTCTCTACAAGAATCTGAACTACTAATGGTCAAGGGAAATTAGCAGGAGATAAGAAGTCAGTACAATTCAAGCTGGGCTAGATTTAGGTCTCTTGTGGGTGCGAAGCGACTCAAGACGGATGACACGTTTGAGCCCTTCCTGAGGCTCACCCTGGTCTGTGAGACGGAATGGTCCAAAATTTCAAGATGGTGGCCACCTTGGAGCCATTGAAGAGCCATTGGTTAAAAAAACAAGCAGAAATTCAAGATGGTGGCCACCATGGAGCCATTGAAGAGCTGTTCATAAAAAAAAACCAAGCAGAAATTCAAGATGGTGGCCATCATGGAGCCACAGAAGAGCCGTACATAAAAGAACAAGCAGAAATTCAAGATGGCGGCCACCATGGAGCCATTGAAGAGCCATTTGTTACAAAAACAAGCAGAAATTCAAGATGGCGGCCACCACGGAGCCATTGAAGAGCTGTTCATAAAAAAACCAAGTAGAAATTCAAGATGGCGGCCATCATGGAGCCACAGAAGAGACGTACATAAAAGAACAAGCAGAAATTCAAGATGGCGGCCACCATGGAGCCATTGAAGAGCCGTTCGTAAAAACCACAAGCAGAATTTTGATCGCTCCATCCTGGGAATACCAGTTAGGAGAAGAAGAGCCTCACCTCAAACCGGGCCCAATCCCAGGACGTGTTCCAATGCGTCGGTCTCTGCAAGTGGCCAAACTGGATCTCGTAAGTGGCATTTGGGCTCCGAACCTTGGCTGGAAATTCCACCTTGAGGAACTTGTGAGCTTCGTTCCAGTCAACCTGGAATGCAAGCAAACAAAAAAAAAAAAATTTTAAATAGTATTTTTTTCCTCAGAGGTAGTTCTTAACTAAGGAAGGGAGATCTGCAGATCAGGAGAAGAAAGACAAAGTAGAATTTTACCCAGCTGGTGAACATTTGTACGAGGAAAAAAAAAAGAAAAGTAAACCTGAGTCCGGAAGGAGATGTAAGGGCTCGCCGCATCAAGGATGACCTCTTGGGTTAGGATGCTCCTCTCGCTGAGCTGCAGGGAGAAAGTCACGCTGCCCCGCAGGCCACCCGGGGTGGAAATTTCCAGGTGTTTTAGGAGATGGGTGATGGGCTTCCTGGGGAAAAAAAAGAGTGGGTAGAAAATTGCTGGCTCAAAATTATAGGTCTCCAACCTTGGCAACTTTAAGACTTGTGGACTTCAACTCCCAGAATTTCAGGGGGAAGGTTATTGCAAAATCTCCATTCCCACCCCACTCCTGGGGCCAGCCAGAGGTGGTATTTGCCGGTTCTCCGAACTACTCAAAATTTCCGCTACTGGTTCTCCAGAACCTGTCAGAACCTGCTGGATTTCGCCCCTGCTCTGGGGAGAAGTGAAAAAGTTTAACTTTTAATTGGGTGTAAAACCGGCGGGCACCTAAGAGCGGGTTTTCCACTGAGTCTGTGCCAATTTGATACGTCCCAATGAAATGTTCCTGGAGGAATATGACTGCCTCAGAGTTCTCATTGAAAGGGATGTATTACATGGAACCTTGACACAGGCGTCTTACCTGGTCTCCAGGTGATAATCCATCACATCCCAGGCATCCCAATACAGAGGGACATCATCAAAGATCACAAATTGGTTGGCCCGGCAACCCTCTGGAACAGCCTCTCTGCAACAAGAAGTCCAACCCAGAGGGGTCAGGGGAGAGCCGCCCTGTTTGCAGAACTTCGTACGGATCGTGTACTTAAGATGAAGACGTACCTTTTTGGGTGTAGTAAAGAAAGGGACGCCATCCGTCCCAAAGGATCGAGGCAGGCTTGGATAATACCATTGGCCAACGTCACAGAACCATCTGCCTGGGGTTGAAAACAATGAAAGATTCCCTAATGGGTCAACCTTCCCAGGTCCCACCAGATAGGAAACACAATCAGTTGAGCTATTTCTACTTTATGGCAAAGCTACATTATGAGCCTCGGTGGCGCAGTGGTTAGAGTGCGGTACTGCAGGCTACTTCAGCTGGCTGTTGGCTGCCTGCAATTTGGCAATTCGAATCTCACCAGGCTCAAGGCTGACTCAGCCTTCTGTCCTTCCCAGGTTGGTAAAATGAGGGCCCAGATTGTTGGGGGCAAGAGGCTGACTCTGTAAACTGCTTAGAGAGGGCTGAAAAAGCACTCTGTGAAGCGGTATACAAGTTTAAGTGCTATTGCTATCTTCCTTCCTTCCTTCCTTCCTTCCTTCCTTCCTTCCTTCCCTTCCTTCCTTCCTTCCTTCCTTCGTTCCTTCCCTCCCTCCCTCCCTCCCTCGCAGTGGTTACAATGCAGGATTGCAGGCTAACCCTGCCTACTGCCAGCAGTTCGATCCTGACCATCTGAAGGTTGACTCAGCCTTCCGTCCTTCCGAGGTGGGTAAAATGAGGACCCAGATTTTGGGGGGCAAGAGGCTGACTCTGTAAACTGCTATTTCTCACATACCATTACACTATATTATCGCCATCTTTAAAGACAGTGGTAACATAGACTGAGATAGAAGCCTGGTGGCTCAGCAGACTAAAAGCATTGTGATTAACACCAGCTGTCTGCAATTAATGTAAGTTCGAATCTCACCAGGCTCAAGGTTGACTCAGCCTTCCATCCTTTCTAAGGTAGGTGAAATGAGGACCCAGTTTGTGGGGGCAATAAGCTGACTTTGTATAAAAAATATACAAAAGGATGAAGGCTATTGCTTAACGCATTGTAAGCCGCCCTGAGTCTCCGGAGAAGGGCGGCATATAAATCAAATTTTTTTAAAAAAAGATAACTCAAAAGGCAGTCATTCTCTGGCTTTTGTGCAGGTAGTCCTCACTTAGCAACCATTCAAAGTTACAACAGACTCTCGAAAAGGTTACAACAAGCTCACCTCTTTACTGACGGTCACAGGATGTGGAGGAGATAATGGCTCTTCAACAGCACAGAAACCCAGGCTGGGAACTGTCACCAAAGCTGATATGGAAAGACACCGAAAGAGACAGAGGAATTACAGTCGATCTTTTCAGAATCGGTTCCCAATCAATCTAAAGAAAAGTTTAAGGTGCCCGAGACATTGTAGGTAGGGACTCTTGCTGTGTACAAGCCTAGAATTAAAGCAGGCTCGCTACCTAAAGTCTCAGTTCCTTGCGGTCCAGTTTTGGAAACGACTTCGGTTCTTTCCCATGGCAAAGTGTTGACAGCCAGGATGGTATCGTTGCTCTGGTCCTTGCTGCCCAACAATTCTCCGCACAAAGAATGGGCGGCCTCTTTCAGAAGCTGGGCTCCAGACCTGCGAATTTCTTGAAGGAAGGAGAGAGGAAGAGAGGAAGGACTCCATCAAAGGACTGTCCGCATTCAGAATGAGCTATGCCGATGCTGTATATAAGCAAAGAAAACTTGAGCCTTAGTGTGCTGCAGAAGAGATTAAATCAGAGTTATAAATCTAATGTTCTGCCCTAGGCCTTCCAAGATCATGAAGCAGACTCCTCGTCCTGATAAAACCTCTTTTATTTAGGTTAAAGGGAATTCCTCTCCAGCAAAGTCCTGGCCAACAGTCTTTCACCTTTTATCAGACTTGGAGAGCTGCCAGGCCGATATCTTGCAAATGCCACTCTGTAGCAGACAATACTTGGCAAGAAGTCAGGAACAGATCTTCACCCTAATGAATTGAACTAATTGTCTCCTGCAAACTCCCCTCCCCTTCGCTCCTTTTTATTCCGTATGGGAGGGGCCATTCACCGTTCACCTGTGCCTTTACTCCAGAGTCAGCCCTTGTTCCTTAGTTAGTTAGTTTAGTTTTTAGTTTTATTTGATTTGTATACCGCCCTACTCCCGAAGTGCTCAGGGCGGTGAACAGCCACAGGATAAAAAAACATAAATACAAAATTTAAAACTGAATAAAATCGAATTAAACAATTTGGCCGAAGACAGATTTAAAACACCCCAATAAATTAAAAACGAATTAAAATTTACGTTTTAAAAAGGGAAAAAAGGGAAACAGTTAGGCCAGGCCAGCCTGATGGAATAAAAAGGTCTTGAGAGCGCAGTGGAAGGTGCGTAGATCCGGGATCCTCCGTATCTCTGGGGGGAGCTCATTCCAGATAGTAGGTGCCCCCACAGAGAAGGCTCAGAGAAGGCTCTTAGCTGTTCCCTTCTCCTGGCAGCTCTGCGCATGCGCACATCGGGAACAGGCTCCAGCTGTTCTTCTGCCCCACTGATCTCCGACTCCGAAGGCAGCTGAAAACTGTCCGACGGCCCTGGCCCCAGCTCTGCCTCCGACGCAGAGCCTTCCCCAGACTCCAGGACTGGCCCATGTTCCTCCCCAACCTCCTCACTGTCTGAGTCTGACACCAGCTCCGCTGGCAGTTGGCGGGCCACAACATCTAAGCCTCTTTTGTAGCCCTCATATAGACCTTTCCTCTGCCCTATTACCCAGGATGTCACAATCAAGTTTAAATGGTTCTATCGAAAGGAAGAAAGCTATCTTCTGCTGAGCAGAACCATGGAGGCAGACAGCCGCCATGGATGTCCATCAGGACAGGCACTAAATCAGTGTTTCTCAACCTTGGTAGCTTGAAGATGGGTGGACTTCAACTCCCAGAATCCCCCAGCCAGCAGCGCTGGCTGGGGGATTCTGGGAGTTGAAGTCCACCCATCTTCAAGCTTCCAACGTTGAGAAACACTGCACTAAATCACCAGAACATCAGGGCTGAACCTGGCATTTTGAGTCACAGTCTACCTCTCGCAAACCAACGCAAGCAGCAAAGCCTTAGGACTCCAATGGCCATGTATGATCCCTGAGCTTTGGCAGCTGCCCTAACCAAATAAATTCTCCAGGGCTGGTTCTTTCTCACCTGAGTAGTACCGCATGGCATCCTCTGCTACAAGCTGGATACAACTGCCTGGCAAGACATCGTGGAATTGATTCAAGAGCAGGAGCCTGCAGCCGAAAAAGAGAGGAGGGGGAGATCACATACACAGAGAATATGGAGGGCCTCAGAAAGATGCAGCTGGATTAACTCGTAGTTTGGTGTCATCAAAGAGTATTACGTAGCTGGACTAATTCTTCTGCATAAAATAGCGGGCTCACAATGATTTCACTCAATGTTTCTCATTTGCACCAGCCTCAATACGGTGTTCCAATTAAAAGGCCAGATTCTCATAATGCTTTTACTAAATTCTGCGAACATGCACTTTAAAAAAACGACATAAATTAGCAATCAGAGAGATAAGAAGTTAGTTTTGCAGCCTTGAACTAAGAGCTGAATGCAAGTGCCTTGTATATCCTCAGAAGTCAGAAGTCCTTCTTTGTATATCTATTTTTTTTATTTCTTTCTACACCTCTCTCTCTCTCTCTCTCTCTCTCTCTCTCTCTCTCTCTCTCTCTCTCTCTCTTTCCTCTGAAATGCCATATTCTCATATTAAGGTTGAGAAGTATGTTTCTAGTTTGCATTGTCCTGAAGGTATATTTGGCACTACACATTCAACATTTTTCGCTACCGGTTCAGTGGGCGTGGCTAGGTGGGGGGGCATGTGACTGAGTGGGTGTGGCCAACTTGACATCACTCACACCTATGGCCACTCAGTCCCAATTCCACAAGCTTCTATATTCTACGAAAAACCAAAATTTTGCATTTTTGAAGTTTATACCTCCAAAGGTGTTGAAGCTGAGCAGAAGGATACCGGAAAGAACGTTTCTGCACCAGAGCCAAACTACTCAGGATCTCGATGTCATGGAGTAAACGCTCACATTCCCTGTTTCCCTTTTTAATCTGAATCCAGACAGAAAATAACAGGATTTTATACAAAATGTCCAGCGACTTAGAAATAAAAATGAAAAATGAAGCAGTAGGGAAGGAAAGCAGATCAGAAATCCTACTGAGATAGCAATTGCTGAATTAATACAATTACTCATTGCTGCATAATGGAGCACCCCTTGAACGCCACCAGCATTGACAAAAATCACCATCAGTCAATTCCAAAGGCAGCTTACTTGGCAGGGAATTGACAAAAATCACTATCAGTCAATTGCAAAAGGCAACTTACTTGGCAGGGAATTGACAAAATCACCATCAGTCAATTGCAAAAGGCAACTTACTCGGAAGGGAATTGACAAAATCACCATCAGTCGATTGCAAAAGGCAACTTACTTGGCAGGGAATTGACAAAATCACCATCAGTCGATTGCAAAACACAACTTACTCGGAAGGGAATTGACAAAATCACCATCAGTCAATTGCAAAAGGCAGCTTTACTGCCAGATGTATTGTTTTGAATCCTGGAGCCTGCAGTGTAGCATTAACAGAAATTTCTATAAAATTCCTATGAAGTCGTGTGCTCTCTCTCTCACCTGCCCATGAGTTGTGTAGGTGCCGTTATGCAGCTCCAAAAACAGTTCTCCAACCCAAGTACAGAGCTGAGCCTTTTCCTTCTCCAGGGCAGAGAAAAATTGATCTGGGACAGACATCTGAACCCTGTGTGAAAGAAAATCACCATTGCTGAGAACACCCAACCATGACAATCTTGGTCTTTGCATTCATTTAAGGAAATTACTCTCTAAGGCAGTATTTTCTCAACTCTAAGATGGACTTCAACTCCCAGAATTCCCCAGCCAGCCTGGGTAAGGCAGGAGTCTCCGTGCTGGGTGAGGAATTCTGGGAGTTGAAGTCCACAAGTCTTAAAGTTGCCAAGTTTGGAGACCCCTGCTCTAAGGTTTGTTTATAGAGTTTAGCCAAGAGGAACCAACCTGGGTAGACCATCTGTATCCTTCATCCTCTGTAGCCTGTCCAGCATCTTCTGGGTAGGGCCCCCTCCTCCATCTCCAAACCCAAACAGAGCGACACTGTGATTCACACGGCCCTTGTCCTTATTATTCTTCACCGTTTTCAACATCTAGGAGAGAGGCAGCATAAGGATGAGGGAAGATCTCCCATTCACCCAATATTTTAAGCACATCTCTGGGCATTTCCTACCTTCAAAGGAAGCTGAATTGTAATTTATTGGGCTTGTCCCTTCTGCTGTGACGATGGAGAATTGATATATTTTTTTTGTCTGTATAAACAGTGTGTTGTCTGGTTACAGTCAATTTGAGCAATAATCATTATCATAATAGTAATAATGTTCGTTATTAGTAACCATATAATAATAGTATTTTCTCAACACAATCACAATCACTCCATGCACATAAAGAAAGGTATGACTAATCTTTTTCCCCCAATTACTTGTATAGGAATTATTCTGTATGCTATTTATGTTGATTTGTATTTTCTGTTATGGATTGCACCAGAGAGGCTAAACCAATTTCGTTGTATATATGATGTACAATGACAATAAAGGCTATTTGTACTGCACTGTACTGTACTATAATAACACTAATATTAATACTATACTATACTTATTATCAATATTAATTCATCTTAATAATAAACATATAATAAGCCCTCATAGTAAAATTAATCCTTCTCTTATAATTTTAAATGTTCTAACTTCTGTTTCTATTAGTTAACCATTGATAAAAACAAATCCCATTTTTCAAAGTATTTCGTATCTTCCTTCTCTTTCCTTTCAACTGTTAATCTATCCATTTCTGCACATTCTAATATTTTGGAGAATCGATTTTCCTGGGTTTACTCACCTCATCCACACAACCGGACAATCCATAGGAATCTGCAGGAGGGAAGTGAACCAAAACCCGGGATCCATCCATGCCTTCCCAGAAAAAAGTGTTGTGCTACGAGAGAAGATTGCAAGTAGTCGATAAACAGCCTAGTCCTCAAAGAGTTCAATGGGATTTCTCTTGAAATAAATTCCGGACTAATATCAAGGCGAGACCAACCACTGATCAGCGGGTCCCTGCATCCAGGTTTATTTGAATTAAAACATAAATCTTACCGGGAAAGTATTCACCAGATTCCAGCTCAACTTCTGAGTTAAGAAACGACGTATCCCACAGCCACGCATTATTTGTGGCAGTTGTGCTGAATAACCAAATGTGTCAGGCAGCCAGAACTGATTTGGGGAGAAAGAAATGGCATTGTGTGCAAAGCGCTGGCAGTTAATATATAGAACAAGCTGAGAATAAAAATGTGAATCGTAGGAAAAACGCGATTCACTGGAAATAGATGTTTGGCAGTGCAGAGTGATGAGGAAATTCAGTTTAGCTTCTTATACAATTATGGGAGAGAAATAGTAGGGGTTAAGGCCTTAGGCTAGACACCAAAAGAGGTGAGTTCTAGTCCTGCCTTAGGCACAAAACCAACTGGATGACCTTGGGCCAGTCACTCCCTTTCAGCCTTGGAAGGAGGCAATGGCAAACCACTTTTAAAAAACCTTGACAAGAAAACTGCAGGGACTTATCCAGGTACGGTCACTAGGAGTCTAAACAAAATATTATATATAGTTACAGGAAAGTGTAATGCCTTGGTCTGCCCTACCGAAGAGCATAGGGTGAATTTAAATATCCTTCAATCTCCAATTTGGCAATTTAGTTCACTGGTTGCGACAGGATTTATGTGGAGGGTGAGCTGAATTCACTGGACTGGCATAGGAAATTTTTACTGTCCCTGCTGCTATCCACAACATTTTAAGTTAATGGACAACACTGGTTTTGATTTAGGATTTGAAGCTACAAAAATGCCATTCCCCCAGGACCGAAGAGAATTAGGGAAGCACGTGGAAGGCAGGAAAGAAGGAATATAGATAGATATGCACCTCTAAGCACAGCTTCCCAAATTCCTGCTGGAAGAAACGCTGTCCGTGCAGGAACTGGCGAACCATGGATTCTCCACTTGGAAGGTTTCCATCCTGGGAGGGAATAAAACACCTGTATTTCTACACCGGGAGTGGAGGGGAGTAATGGCCCTTTTACGATTTGGGAACTTCAACTCCCAGGCTCAGGAATTCTGGGAGTGGAAGTTCACAGATCATAAAAGGGACATAGTTCCCCATCGCTCTTCTAGACCGAGAACTGAACCCCCGCATCAGTAGCAAACCTCAGTTCACCAATGACCTTCTACCCAATGTTGCTACAACTAGCATTAGCCTAAATCTACCATTTGTGGTTCTGGAGATCTTGAGTATCACAAGGGGTTTAGCAATATCACTCTTCTACGTTTTGCCGAACCCGCTTTCTCTCCAAATTTGACGTCACACGCTGCATCCAGACGAAGACAAGGACAAAGGTCAGCTGGGACCAGCAGGGAGGAATGGCCATAAAAGTAGGCAGGTCCACATTGTGTTCAGGGAACTCTGACAGTGCTGCCATTATGGCAGGATTTCACACGTCCCTTTCTTCAGTGTAGTCATAATTTCAAGCCGTCGCTGAATGAGGGGTCAGTAAGCAAGGACCACCTGTAATGCAGACTTACCATTTCTACCCAGGTTCCCCCAACCGGTATGAAGCGTCCTTTTTTTGCAAATTCTTGAATTGTAGCATACAAGCCAGGGTAATAGGTCTTCACCCATTCAAACTGCTGGGCCTGCAAATGAAAAAAGCAATATAAATGTCATAAGCATATATCTTTTCACCCTAGCTGCAGTTTACACACCAAAAAGTTGCAGTTTTAAGATGTGGACACAGTTGCTAGTTCATATGGTTTCTTGTTGATCTACACCAGGGATCTCCAAACTTGGCAATTTTAAGACTTGTGGACTTCAACTCCCAGAATTTCTCAGCCAGACATGTTTTAAAGTTTAGTTTAGTTTAGTTTAGTTTATTGGATTTATATACCGCCCTACTCCCGAAGGACTCAGGGCGGTGAACAGCCACAAAGTAAAATACATATATACAAAATTTAAAAGCTGAATAAAACCGAATTAAAGAGTTTGGCCCCAGACAGAATTAAAACACCCCAATAATTTAAAAACAAATTAAAATTTACATTTTAAAAGGAAAAGGGGAGAAAATGAAGATTAGGCCAGGCCAGCTTGATGAAATAAAAAGGTCTTGAGGGCGCGGCAGAAGGTGCGTAGGTCCGGGATCCTCCGTTCCCACAAGTTTTAAACTTGCCAAGTTTAGAGACCCCTGATCTAAGCAACCAAATTAGACGATTATTGAGATTTAAAACATGGTTAAGTGTTTCACTGAATAAGCCACAACTGTTTGGGTTCATATACATTCTAAGCCAAAATCCATGGTTTATAAACCCACAATAATAGGATTCATACCCGATCCAAAACCAAAGAAACCACATTACAGTCCATACGCATGAACACAGTTAAAAATGGGCATTTATATACATCAATTACCTGTGAACAGACAAATGTGAAGTCCGGGTTCTTCTCCATCAGCCGTATGACAGTTACCCAGCTGCGTGCACATTTACGAACCGTCTCTTCGTAAGGCCACAGCCAAGCTAAGATGACAATTGCAGGCAAAACAGTTCACAAAGACATTTGCTTCACTTTTATAGGGTGCTTAGAGGATTTATAGGGTGCTTAGATAGCTGGTCTATGACCGGAATAAAGATTTTATTGATTGGCAGAAGATGGCTTTTAATTTTAATTTAATTTTAATTTTAGTTCAGAGTTGCTTTAGCCATGTGTAGGATTGCGCAATGCCTGGAAATCATTCCTTAGGGATCAAGTTAAGTGCTTTGCAATCCACGCACCCACATATATCCATAGTCCTCGACTTACAACAGTTCGGTCAGTTAGTGACCGTTCAAAGTTACAATGACGCTGAAGAAATTAATGACTTTATGATCGCTTTTCACATGACCATTGCAGCACCAAAAAAAGTGAATTATGACCATCTTTCACACTTGCGACCTTTTAGAAAAACGGTCATAAGTCACTATTTTCTTCAGTGTTGTTGTAACATTGGATGGTCACTAACCGAACTGTTGTAAGTCGAGGACTACCTGTATTAGAAGACCTGGGAGAAGACCTCCATCCTTCTGGGAGATCTTTCCTAGACTGGAATATATACCACCCCGCGCACAGTTCCTACCAGAATCAATATGGCAATGGCCCATGGCATGGATGATGTGCTGGCTATCTCCGTTCTTCTGGCAGAAAACAGAGCGGGCCAGTTCATGCACCGCAGGGAAGGTTGCCGGGTTGTTGACATCACACAGGTTCACCATTTGGTTCGCTACGTACAGCGCTTGGAAGCTCCGCTGGTTTTCCTCTCCGAGGAGCTAAGCGGGAAAGGAAATATAAATTTTACGCTGGCTCAAATCCAACCTCGTCAAGGCATAAGGTTGTTATCTGGAACTCAACTTTCAAAATCCAAATGCGTCAGTGGTGGGTTGCTACCGGTTCTAACCGGTAGTGGAAATTTTGAGTAGTTCAGAGAACCGGTAAATACCACCTCGGCCTGGCCCCTCCCCCAATTTGCAAAAAAATTGGCAAAAACAAGACATTTCACCTTGGCCATGTCCAAGAGGATTTCGAAGTCCACCAGAAGCTCATAGACATCCCGGTTGTAAACCACCAGCTCTGCTCTATTCAAGGAGAACGTTTTGTCCGGATCTGGGGGTGCAATCATGCTGCCCTTCCCAGCTCCGAAGAGACCGTTGCAGGCAACTTCCAGATAGAGGGTGAAGCTGCAGAAGGGAAAGAGGTGTTACCTTTCTGTTTTTATAATCCATGGGCCAGGATTAGGTTCCCAGTGATTGCCCTGACACTGCAAAATTTTCCACCCCAGATCATCTGTTCATAACCCTGGCAAATATTTTTTTTCTTTCCATTGGAATTTTGGCAACTTACATTGTTCTAGTTCAGGAGTCAGCAACCTGCGACTCCGGAGCCACATGCGGCTCTTTGGGCCCTCTGCTGTGGCTCCCTGTTGGGTGTTCCCACCACTGGCTGGCCCCGCCCCCCGCCCCTCGCCCTCCCCTCCCAGTCACTCCTCGCCTGGCCTGAGAAGGTAAGGGCGACGGGGGATGGAGAAGCGGCCAGGGAAGAGACACAGAAAGATACAGAGAGAGGGGAGAGAGAGAGACATAGAGAGATACAGAAAGGGGGGGAGAGAGAGACACAGAGAGATACAGAGAGAGAGGGAGGGGGAAGGGAGGGAGGGAGGGTAGAGAGATATATGTCAAAAGGGTTTTGTGGTTCCCGGTGTTTTTTAACAACTGGTTCTCTGCCCTAATGATTGGCTGGATAGACATAGCTGGGGGGGAGGGGGGTCATGTGACTGGTGGAAGTGAGTGACATCAAGTTGGCCACGCCCACCCAGGTTTTGTGGCTCCTGGTGTTTCCTTTTCTGTGGGAAACGGGTCCAAATGGCTCTTTGAGTGCTTAAGATTGCAGACCCCTGTCCTAGTTTTAAGTCAGCTGATTATGAATTGCAGGCTATGTGCATTTTCAACACCTGGCATTTCCAGGAAAGGATGGTTATCCCGTGACGATTAAACGGTTCGAATGCTTTTATTCTATTACGAAGATTTATGTCAAAATACCGACAGGTTCATCGCAATTGAATTGCTAGAGCAGAACAGTATTATTTCCGTAATGCAGACCAGAATACTGGCTCACCCATGAGAGTCGGTCTCCTTTAGACTGTCCGTCAGCATATAACTGGTCTTCTCACCTTCTCGAGTCAAACTCTGATAATGGCAAATAATATATAGTTGGATAGGGGGGACAGGAAGACTGCATTGTCAATACAGGTAATCCTTAAATTATTAATTATTAAATTATTAATTATTAGTCCATCACATACTTTTATTAAAAAAATTATTTCTCTCCAGCATTTCTCCCAAAGAATAGCATTTGTGTTCTGACCCAGCCTTAGCAGAAATAAGAAAAAAGACTCCTTGTCACGAAAAACCCCTCTTTATTTACCTCTTGTGAATTAATCGCATTCACCCACCAAAAAGTCAGGCAACGGTCCTTCAAAGAGTTAACAGACCGAATCAGTTCCTTGCGATAATTGCAAGGCCCTGAGCTCCCAGCCGAAAAGCTGCAGATTAAGTTCTGGCAAGCAGTCTTTGTGGCACGAAACACCATGAGCAAAATCTTCAGAAATACAAACTGTTGTCTCCTATGACCACATCTCCCCTTTCCTTCTATTTATTCCCCAGCCAGGGAGGGGCCATTCAGCGTCCACGTGTGCTTTGCTTCCCGAGTCGACTCCTTGTCCTCCATTATTCTCCTCTCCTAACTGCTCTGCGCATATATGCATCTTGAACAGGACCCAGCTGTTCTTCCTCCTCACTCATCTCAGCCTACAAAAACAGCTGCCTCTCCGGTGGCTGGGAAATGCTGGATGGCCCTGGCTCTATCTCTGCATCCGATGCAGAGCATCCATCAGAGCCTTCCCGAGACTCCAGAAGTTCCTCCCCAACCTCTTCATCGTCCAAGTCTGCCACCAGCTCAGCTGGCAGCTAGCGGGCCACAACAATTTGAAGCAGTTTTTTTTATCGTGTACTTGCCTTTTTAGCATGAGGGTGATTTTTTTTTTTTTTACGTGGAAAGCAAAATAATCCGAAAAAGTATCTAGCTGGTGATAATTTCATGACAGCACTTACCTGAACGGGCTGAGCATCCCTCCAAATCATTCCTTCTCCGTCGCTTTCCCAAAGAAGATGCACTTCCTTTCCAGTCCATTTCTTGGGAATGCTGAGTTCTACTTTAAACCAGCAGGTGTGCCACCTTAGAAAAGTGACACTGAAACTGTCAGGATGCCACAGGTCCCATTAACTAAAAAGTACAGAGGTACCCTTTAAACATTGACAACCTGAACTTCATTTCCCAAAATTCTCCAGCCAGCATTATTTTTACAAATAACTTCCACTTATTTTCCTCGCAGCAACAACTCTTCGAGATGGATTGAAATGAGAAAGAATAACTGGTCCAAAATTCACTCAGCTGGCTTTCATGGCTAAAGTGGGACTTGAACTCATGATCTCCTGCTTTCTAGCCTGGAGTTTTAGCCGCTAGGCTAAAGTGGTTCTAAACTAAAGCACAAACCCTTCATTTTGTTCCCTTGGGAAATGAGATGGTAAATTTAGCTCTGAATAAGGAAATACTTACGTTTGTCCAAAACTATCTCCAACTTTAATAGGGCTGAATTCTTCTCGGATAGCTTCATTGTATGGAATTCGTTTAGAAGTTTCAAAGTAAGACAGAGAGGCCAATGCACATGTGTCACCAAACAGTCTGTAAAAGACACAGAATATTTTAGCTCTTTGAAACAGCACGCCAAAGGATAATACATTATCTGAGATGGAAGACAGCATATTCCTCCCTGATAAACTTGTCATACTCTTCCAGAGTAGCGCCCCAGTTCTTCAACCCTGCACGATTTGAATCCACAGATGCCTTTTAAGGACCAGATTCATTAAGTAAACACATTGATCACAAAAGCAACTTTTCCCAAACAAGTGGTGTTAAGGTGGATTGAACTCCAATCTTTATAATCCACTAGTGAGAGGGGAAACGTCTATAGCTTAATTAAAATGGGATTGACTAGTTTCTGGATAAGCTGGGCAAAGGTTAGTGTTGTGAATTCCATTCAGTTAAAGTCATCAACAGTTAAAATTAACCATTAATTAGCATATAATGCAAATTCCTAGGATCCCAATTGGCTTTAATTAAGCATACCAACATGTTTGATCAGTCGCTTTAAAAAGTATTTAAGGATTTTCTCTCCTTCCTTCCATCATTTCAGCTTCTGTCCTGTGAGAATGATTAATAAGCAATAGATTAAATGAGTGTTTTTCAAACTTGGAATCTTTAAGATATGTGGACTTCAACTCCCAGAATTCAAGAGGAATTTTGGCAGTTGATGTCTACATAGCTCAATGTTTAGTGAGGTTGAAAAACACCACTGTAGAGCATGAGTAGGCGCTACTACGGCACACCTTAAAGTTGCCAAGTTTAAAAAACGTGACTTTACATGATGCCTGAGCTACAAAAATCTTCAAGTGTTGCTTTCCATAGGCAGCAACTAAATTGTCCCAAAGGTGCTTTTTAAAGAGGCAACTGAACTTTCTGGTTTTTCTTTGAAGATGTTTCGCTTCTCATTCAAGAAGCTCCTCCAGAGCTGAAGAAGAGCTTCTTGGATGAGAAACGAAACGCCTTCAAAGAAAAACCAGAAAGTCCAGTTGCCTCTTGGAAAAAGCACCTTTGGGACAACCGTGACTGAGAATCTCCATAAATATCAACTAAATTGCTGCAGTTAAAACTGCTTTCCAAGGGACACAAACAAATAAAGGTCGCTCCCAGCCAACATCTTTCTTCTAATTCATTGCAGATGATTCAAGCGTCCTGGTTCAAAGCTAGCTGCTTTGTGGCCCAAGAGATAAAATCACCCCTAATTAAAAAATAAACAAAAGTCAGCCACAGGAGAAAGCTGAACGTTTAGCAAAGACATTGGAGTCACAAGTCCCTTAGTTCAGTGCTGTTATAACTTCGAACGGTCACTAAAGGAAACTGTTGTTAAATCGAGGACTATCTGTACTTGGGGGAGGAGCAGGGGAAGGATTTAGCGGACGGACCAGCCCCAACCCACCTTCCCCGGAGGTTACAATCCACAAAATAATCCTGCGAAATAAACTTTTCCGCTCGTTCGAGGGTCGTGCGCCGGTGCTTCAGCACCGAGGACTTTAAATCGGTTCCCGCTCCCGCCATGCCTTCTTCAGCACCAAAAGTTGGTCCCTCTGGTCCGTCTTCCAAATCATTCCGTCGGACCCCCTCAGAGGGTTAACGAAAGGTTCCGACCCTTGCGGGGAGAACGCATCGCAATAGGCCGAGAAGACGGCGCATGCTCAGGAAAGACAGGGTTTCTCCCCCCCCCCTCCCCCCGGCGCTTGTCTACCCCTAGCGGCCAAGGAAGAGTAAGCGAACTTTCCCCGATGACCAGCGTTCTCAGGTTCTCAACTCTCGCGAGATCTTCGCCCTGAAGTCTCGCTGCCTGAGCCGCTATCCCTGACCAAAGACGGAGGAGGAGGAGGAGGAGGAGGTGGAGGGGCGGGCGCTGACGCACGCGCACCGCCCCTCGCGCCGGACCGAAACCTCGCGAGAGTTCGCGCCGCTTTCCTTTCTTGCGGGCGGCGGAGCTCTCGCGAGAACCGGCAGAGCCCAATGAGGGAGCGGGGAGGGCCGGGCGGAGGCGCTGAGGGGGCCCGCCGGTTGTCTCCCTCCCTCGTTTCTCGCGCGGTCTCTGAGGGGAGGGCTCCGCCCCCTCCCGCTCCCGGTTCTTCTTTTCTCCCCTCACAACTCCCGTGGCATCCTTCTTCGGGAGAGGAACATGGAGGCGGCCAGGGCAGGTCAGTGGCGGTGAGGGAAGGGGGCGGGGAGGGTGGCAAAATGGCCCCTTTCCCTTTGTGCCCGCCTGGACCGGCCTCCCCCCCCTCCCCTCTCCCCCCCTTGGATAAAAGGGAGGGGTGGGCTGTCAGCCATCTTTCTCCCTTGCTTGCCTTTCCTTCCTTCCCCCCCCTTCAATTTGTTTGGGCTTTCCCAGTCTGGTAGCCCCCCCCTCAAGATACCACATGTGTAGGGGGGACTACAGTTCCCATAATCCCCTTCCTGGGCATTGGGCTCCAATTCCTGCTTTCCCTTGGTTTGCAGTTCCCATCATCCCCCGTGGCAGGGCCTGGGATACAACCACTCCCATCATCCCTGTCCATTACCCTCAAAGTGGGGGGGGTGTTACCCTCGTCCTCCTGTCAGGACTATGAAACCATCATCCCCCTTCTGTGCATCTCGGCATCTCTGAAACAACCATTTCCATCCTCCCCTTCATTGGGCCTTGGACTACAATTCCCATCGCCCCCATCCAAGGTTTATCAAGTAGTAGTTCTCATCATCCCCGTCCATTTCCCTGGAGGTACCGTTCCTGGCATCCCCGTCAATACTGTTAAACCACAGTTCCCATCATCCCCTTCCATGCATCTCAGCATCCCCCATTCCAGCTCTGAAACAACCATTTCCATCCTCCCCTTCATTGGGCCTTGGACTACAATTCCCATTGCCCCCATACCAGGTTTATCAAATAGTAGTTCCCATCATTTCCCTGTCCATTTCCCTTGGGCTACAGTTCTTGTCATTGCCATTCCAGGACTCTAAGCAACCGTTCCCATCATCCCCTTCCGTGGGCTGTTGTTCCCCATCATTTGAGGTCTGTTAAACAGTTCCCATCAACCCCTTCCATGGGCCTTAGACTACAGTTCCCATCACCCCATCTGAGATCGGTTAAACGGTGGTTCCCATCACCCTTGTCGTTTTCCCTTGGGCTATGTAGTTCATTCCACTTCCAGAACTGTTAAATGACAGTTCCCATCATCCCCTTCCATGTCTCTTAGCTACGTCCCATCATCTGTAGGTCTTCTGCATTCTTCCCATTTTCATCTCCCTATTCCTGTTGGCTTGATTCAGTCCTGTGTTTTTGGTGCTCCAACAAATGAGAATATTGGAGGTTGGACAAAAAAAATTATTGATTGAGAGATTAGCAAAATAAGGGACTGGTTTCTTTCTCCTGTTAATCTTCAGTTGCAATACATTCCTCCATCCTGTAGCAAAGATCCCAGCTCGTGTCAGAAGATGTTCTTCTGCATAGCAGAAAAAGTGAAGATGGGTGGGAAGCGTGCTTTTTTCTGTGTCGATTTAAAAGCAAAGTAGCCTCCAGCAGGTCACAATCTTTAATCTACCAAAAATATTCCTCCTGGGATTCAAGGATATATCCATGTGTTATGGGCAAGACTTCTTTCTGAAGGCTTTATAACATTAAACCTTGGGTACCATAGGGGCATTTGTGAATAATGGCATTGCTGATAGACATAAACACCCTTCTATGATCCCTCCCAAAACCACTTTTATTAAGTAAAGTTCACTCTGTGTAGTGGAGATAAAGGCAACTTTATAATTCCTGTTTAAGATTTTATTTTTTAAAAAGTTGAAGTTTTGTCTTTAGAATATTAAATATAGTTTATCATGTATTAATGAAGACAATGAGTTGGGTCTTAAATTTAATTGTACTGAAAGAGAATTAACATCAATGGGAGTTGTTACTCAAGATTTAAGCTCTATTGTTTTCAGTCTCCAAGTATGACTAAACCTGGATGTGGCCCAATATTTATCAAAGTGGAATTAGACCTGTATGTTTAGTGTAGTAAAGAAAATTAATTTTATATATATAGAATTATTATGAGATATTTAAGTTCTATTTAAATTAGACTAAACGGATTTAATACATATAAAATAACATTCTACAGCAAATTATTGACAGGAAAATACAGAAAAACATTTAGTCTTGCAACCTAAATATTTATTAGTTTCTTTTTAAATTTAGTAGTGAATTCCAGTGGATTTAGTGGGTGTTATTCAAAGTCAAAATGCATAGAATTTCAGCCTTCCTGTCCAACTACATATACAAACACATATCAAATAACTTTAATAATCTGACTTGTTTTTCAGGACACCTGTTCCAGCACTTAATTGAAACACTGAGTGACAATGCAGACAAAAAGTTCTACAACATTGCTAAACTAGGAGGCACCAAATATGGTAAACATACTTTTCAGTTGCGTCTTTTTAATATAAACCTAATAAAACTAACCTCTTTAAGTTTTCTTAAGTAGCCTTAAAATGAATTTGGGTCATTGGTGGCCTTGTTACTGAACCATTCTTAGGATTATGCTGTTGAGTTGTAATCCTAAATGCTTTCTCTATTAAAACTGTTTGAGTAAATGTGCCTAAGGCTTGTTATTAATTTCCTTCTTCCTGGATATTCAAATTCCAGTTAGAAGTAGACACATCCTCCTTTAAAGTAACTGCAGTGAGCCATTAATGTGTTTTTTATGCTGAAGAAAGTTTGTTCACTTTAACTTCTAGTCGTTCTTTTTTGGTTCTGTGAGAAACCTGTGGACCCCTTTCATAACACAGTTTTGGAAAATAAAATTAACTCCTTTGGTGATTGGACATCCAGAAATTATCTTCCTTAGTCCAAATGTATTCCTTTCTTTCTGCTTGACAGGTATTGGTGTATTTTCAAATTAATGGAATCTATTTAGTGAATTTCAGAGAGGACTGTAGAAAAAGCTTACTCAGAATTATAGCCTTTGTTTTATCTGTTGGTTCAGCTGGGTGTTGTCACGCTGCTGTCGTCCTTATCTTTTAGAAAAAGAACAGAAATTCTACTTGCTATACATACTTTTCAAGAAGCAGATACAGTCGTTAACCATACAAGAAAGCATGACAGGGGTCTATAAATTGCTCACCTTCCTTCCAGAAGGTGACCAGGACGAGAAGATCTTTAATTTACACTAGAAAACTTGTAAGGGGTCTTCTGGAAGAGGAGCTGAATTGTTCATCTGGTCTTTCAAATTTGTCTTTGTCTTTGTCATTTCATTTATATCCTGCCTTCCTTCCCTAATGGAAGTGCATTGAATCATGAATTTGATTCTCTTGCTACATGTGTAATCTCCCCATACGAATATTGAAAGTTGAGATCAGAGCCTTTAAGTTATTGATGAACTGTTTGTGGTTCTCTGACACATTGAAAACCTTGAAGGTAGTTGTAAAAAAGTTTTGGTAGTCACCTGAGTGTGTTTTGGGATAAGAAACCACGTTAGGGAATGTCTGTTTCTTACTCAACAGCCCGAACTGCAAATACTCTTGTCAGTTCATAAATACTTTTCTATATGGTTATTTAGCCTTTGATGAATCACTTAATGAGGGAGAAATTATCTCATCTGCCTTAGAAAACTCAGGTAATTTAAATGAAGCTAGTGAAGCCTGCAGCAATAGTTTGCAACCTTCAGAGTTATTTGCAACCTGAAAAGTTATTATATGGGTCTACTAACAGGCTTGCTTTATGCTTATTAAAAAGAATACTTGTCTTTTCTTTCCGAGGTGGTGGTTGCAAGCTTGTTTACGTGTCACAGACTTGCAGAAATTTTCAGTGCCCTTAGACAAATGTTCTCATAATTCATTGCTGCAGAGTGATTTCTTTACCTCTTCGGCAATTGCTCTCACCTGGACCACAATCCTTAATAAAGTTGGCAATCTAATTTTGAAGGATTCTCTAATTAGCAGCTGTCCCTACTGTGTGCAATGTCATGTCTTTTTCAGTAAGCAACATTAAATAGATTTATTGGAATATGTCCTTGCCAGATTCCAAAATCCAAGAGCAAGAGATGTGGACCATCCCATACTCAGCCGTAAAAAAGCTAATGCCAAGAATAACCAGCAAATGCTTATTAATGTTTCACATATTTCCAAATGATGCTTAAAGGAAAGGAAATTCTATTACCGGTTGTTTACAATGCAGTACCATTTGAACTGTCACTAAACAAACTGTTGTAAATTGAGGATGATCTGTAATCGGGACATAGTAGCTGCCGTATGTCAAATTAATCTGTTGGTCTAGCTCAGTTGTACAGATTGTGTTGCACCACTGCTCTATCTCCCCAGGTAGAAATCCCTGTATTCGAGGGGTTTCCAAACTTGACAACCTTGGGACTTGTGGAGTTCAAATCCCAGAATTCCACACTCTTAAAGTTCCCATGTTTGGAGAACCCTGTTCTATTCTATGCCTTCCTCACATTTTCTGATTACAAAAGTTTCCCAATTTAGAAAGAAGCCTATAGCGCGAATACCAACACCAGGGTTTACCCTTGAGCTATTTAGCTACTCTATCCATTTGCAGATCTCCTGCCTTACACCATACGGGTCATGTTGGAAACGGCTGTCCGCAACTGGGATGGTTTCCTAGTGAAAGAAGGAGACGTGATGAATATCCTGGACTGGCCAGCCAAACAGAACAATGTTGAAGTGCCCTTTTGTCCTGCCAGAGTCCTGCTCCAAGATTTCACGTAAGACCCACTTTTCCCCCCGTGTTTGTCTATTTTAGTTAGAACCTGATGAGTTTTCCTAAATGTCCTGGGTGGGTCTTTCCGAGTATTTAGCTGGCCAGAAATTGAGATCAAATGAGTTTATCCTGGCAGTGGCTCCTAAGCAATAACCAGCAAGAGTCTGTTAGGATTAAAATAATGGAAGATCATTGCAGCAGGTTGGATGTTTCAGGATAGCTCCATACAGGCAGTCAGAAAAGGGAATTTTTTCTCAGTGTGTCTAATTGATAGATTTGTAATCCACTATACCACTGAGCTTGTTGTCTTCTCGGTCAACCTGTGATGGGACTCACATGTTAAATACAGCCATAATGCGGGTGCGTAGTTTAAGCTTTGCGTGATGCAAAATCCCCATCCATCATCACTTCTTTGATTTAGAGCAATGTGTGAACTATTTATTTATTTATTATTATTAGTTCAATTTATATATGCCAATTTCAATTCAATTTATAACTCAGCCGCTGTGGCTTAAACCAGCTGTCTCCAAAATTGGCAGCTTTTAAGACTTGTGGACTACAACTCCCAGAATTCTCCCATGCTAGCTGAGGAATTCTGTCCATAAGTCTTAAAAGTTGCCAAGTTTGGAGACCTCTGGCTTAAACCATAGTTTGAATCGCTGTTAATCGCCTCTTGATGAGATGGGTTGAATCGACACTGCTGGCTCTGTAGAAGTTCTAAGTAGAAAATATTGTTCCTGTTTGCCAGTGGAATTCCTGCAGTGGTCGATTTTGCTGCCATGAGGGAAGTGGTGAAGAACCTCGGAGGAGATCCAACGCGAGTCCATCCTGTCTGCCCAACAGATCTTACCGTGGACCATTCTTTGCAGATTGACTTCAGCAAATGGTATCCATTGAATTGTCGGCTTCCTTATGTTTTGTTGGGGACGGGTAGATGGGACCCTGTCTTGATAGTGGAATGTCTGTCCTTAAGTGGGCAGAATTGAAAATGTGGTCATTCGACACAGGTCAAACCTGAAAGTCCCTTTTGCCTCTGGAGACTAAAAACAAAACTCTAGTTCCTATCAAAAGTATGTATATATTCTACTTTAGTGTAATGAGGATTCAAAGGATTGCAATGAACAAAGCATTCTTTCTGTTTCATTTTTGCCTAGTGCAATACAGAACACTCCGAATCCAGGAGGCGGCGATCCCCCACGGCCCCCTTCCTCAAAACTCTCCCCACTTAAAGCTCCTCGGAAGCTGCCGTGCCGAGGCCAGTCCAGCTGCAAAGGACCGTGTGACGGAGAATCAAAGCGGAACACGGGACATTTTTCTGTGCAGATTGAGAACACGCCCCTCTTGTGTCCTTTTCATCTTCAACCAGTGCCTGAGTAAGCTTGCCTTTTTTAAATCTCCCTCCTGGCTTTGGAGGGCCATTCCTCTTCTGCAGTCAAAAACTGACAGCTAGCGAGGCTGGCTTCTAACCAGATCTTAACCCTACACATGTATTAAGCTTACTTTAGAACCAATATCGGGGATGTGGTGGCTCAGTTGCTAAGACGCTGAGCTTGTCGATTGAAAGGTCGGCAGTTCAGCGGTTCGAATCCCTGGGGCCGCGTCACAGGGTGAGCTCCCATGACTTGTCCCAGCTTCTGCCAACCTAGCAGTTCGAAAGCAGGTAAAAATAATGCAAGTAGAAAAATAGGGACCACCTTTGGTGGGAAGGGAACAGCGTTCTGTGTGCCTTTGGCATTGAGTCATGCTGGCCACATGACCATGGAGACGTCTTCGGACAGCGCTGGCTCTTCAGCTTTGAAACGGAGATGAGCACCGCCCCCTAGAGTTGGGAACGACTAGCACATATGTGCGAGGGGAACCTTTACCTTTACCTAGAACCAATATCAAACCACCTTTGGGGCAAAGGATTTTCACTGCTGGGAAAATTAATTTACTTATTTACTAATAAATTTTATTGGCCGTGTAACGTTCTATTTTTTCCCTTTATGCAATATTTTCTGAAACGTTAGCAAGAAAAAATGTTTCTTTGGGCTGTTTTTCTAAACACTGCAAATAATGGTTTTAATATGGGTCTCCCCCCCCCCCCCTTTCATCTCCTTAGGCCTGAAACAGTATTTAAGAATCAAGAGATAGAATTTGGAAGAAATAAAGAGAGACTCCAATTTTTTAAGGTATGTTGCTTTGAAGGCAGCAGAAGAAGTTGAAAGAAAGGCAGTAAGGAATGGATCGATAAAGATTTGCCAAGATCAGAACTGATCTCCCCTCTTCTTTCCTACTATAAAGAGGAGGGATTTCAGTATTAACAGACACAGCAAATTTTCTCATATTGATCCCCACTTGCTACAGGGAAGAAATTATGAGGAGGGAAAGTAGCCAGTCTCTCTTGGCACTGCACTTCTCAGAATTTGCAATGCCATTTATTGGGGAAATGCCAGAGTGGGAATTGCTGATTTAGAAAGTGTGAAACTTAACACGCCTTTTCTGTCTGTCTGTTTCTCTTTTTATGAATTAAACTAGTGGGGTTCCAAAGTTTTCAGAAATGTCTCGGTAATTCCTCCCGGGACAGGAATGGTCCATCAGATGAATCTGGAACACCTGTCAAGAGTTGTGTTTGATGTCAAAAACTTCCTCTATCCCGACAGTGTTATTGGCACAGATTCTCATACAACTATGGTGAACGGCTTGGGAATCCTGGGTTGGGGTAAGTAGCTCCGAGAGGCTTTTGAATATCTTCTGGCTGAAATACTTGTACAGCATCTTTCTAAAGAGGTTAATTGGGGTGATATTGGTACAAAGATTTTTATTTTAAAGAGAGGACTGGTTGGCCACCAAGCTATTTTCAAATGTCAGAACCATGACGGTCTCTGTTATTTAAAATGTAACGCTTTTTGATTACAGTCCAAAAGACAGGACATGCAGTGCTCAGGCGGGATTGTAGGCAAAAATATATCGTATAGCTATTAACACTGCACAGAGTTGTTCCCTTTGTCTTCAAGGGAAGTGGTTGTGGGTTTTGTTTTGTTTTTTGCATAAACTTGAACTCGTCAATATTTTGCAATTGTGCCCTCTTCTTTAGATCCGTTTCACTAGGCAGCACTTTAAAGAATTGTGGCCCTGTATTTACAATTCTGTAAATTTAAATTTAAAGAATTAAATTTAAATTCTGTAAAATTTAGAGGGATGCGGTGGCTAAGACGCTGAGCTTGTCGATCAAAAGGTGAGCAGTTCAGCAGTTCGAATCCCAAGTGCTGCGTAATGGGGTGAGCTCCTGTGACTTGTCCCAGCTTCTGCCAACCTAGCAGTTCGAAAGCACGTTAAAAAATGCAAGTAGAAAAATAGGGACCACCTTTGGTGGGAAGGTAACAGCGTTCTGTGCGCCTTTGGCGTTGAGTCATGATGGCCACATGACCACGGAGACGTCTTCGGACAGCGCTGGCTCTTCGGCTTTGAAATGGAGATGAGCACTGCCCCCTAGAGTCGGGAACGACTAGCACATATGTGCGAAGGGAACCTTTACCTTAATTTACAATTAAATAACAGCCTACAAAATGTAACTTAAAAAGGAATGGATATAAAGAAGGTATCCAGGGTTGTCATCTCAGTGTTCCTTGAACACCGGGTGCAGGGTAATTTTCTACTGAAATATACGTAGAAATTGGGAGGAGATATACCTGTTTATATCATGAGGGGAAATACTGTAAAAATGGGTATTGATATAATGTAGCCTCAAATAAAATCCTTGGGGTGGTATATATGGTATACTTTATTCAGGCACGTAGCCAAAAGCCACATGCAGGAAGAAAATCATGTCCAGATGCAATTTCTTTTGCTAAAGATGAAAAATGTTAAGTTTACCCGCCTAAAGATTCACTCTCTTTCTGTTTCATCTAAGGCGCATGTCTTCCAAGCATGAATTTAGAACAATACTGAATTTTCAGCTCAGCCTATTTTAAACACTTTTAAACAAAGAGAGCGCGGATAATGATTTCAACACAGTGGAACACCTCCGTCTTTCAATAAGCTGTTCAATGCTCTTCTTGCCCCATCTAGGTATGGGCGGAATTGAAACGGAAGCGGTCATGCTGGGCCTCCCCATCACCCTCACTTTGCCCGAGGTGGTTGGGTGTGAACTGACCGGGTCGGCCAGCTCACTTGCGACATCCATCGACGTAGTCCTGAGCATTACGAAGGTACGTCAGAGCTCTCTTAAGGGTCAAAGAGGCAGGGTGGTCACGTACAAGCAGCCAGCAAAAGTAAAACCCAGCGTTGTGAGCTGCAGGATGGGTGGCCGTATCAATCTCCTAAATAAACGAAATAAAGGGGTCCTTGGTGCTCTCTGAGCTTGCTTGTTTTCTTGCGGACGTTTCATTACCCAACTAGGTAACGTCATCCGTGTTAACTAAGGAGTGTTGTTTGCTGTCGGTTTATATTCTGGTGTCTTTGCCTGTCTCTGTGGGTGAGGGGCTGTCTTAGGGTTGGGTTGGGCTTTTTTACTGATGGCTCTTTTGCAGTTTCTTGAATGGGGTATTGCTTACTTGATTGTGAGTCTGAAGTTAACCTTCGCGTTAATCTATGCTGATATGAGTGCTGATTGCTGGTGGAGAGGTGATGGAGTCTCTTTCTCTTTTGGGCTGATTGACTGTCTCTTTTGCATGAATCTCTTAAGACTGCCCTCACCCACACAGACAGGCAAGACACCAGAATATAAACTGACAGCAAACAGCACTCCTTATTAGCACTGATGACGTTACGAAAACAAGTTCAGAGAGCACCATGTCAACCCTGAGCTACAAATATTCTCCTTTATTAAAACAAAATAAAAAGCTGTAGATTTCTCAGCAGCAATGCGGTTGGCAAATTATTTTTGCAAACCCTCAACACTTGGTGTCAGACAGATAACAGATGCCCTGCCAGCTTCATGACTCGGCAGCCCAATGTGTACTAAAGCAGTCATTCTTGCCAAACATTCAGTGTTCTTCCCACACTTATTACTGCTTAGCTGGATAAAGGAGCAGTTGCCTCTGGGACGTTGTAGAACAGCTTTTGGTAAGCAGACGTTGTCGCTGTAGTAAGATTTAATCTGACCTTTCTGTTAGGGAAGAAGTATGAGGTTTCTGCCTCCAGGTGGCCTTGTATTTACTATGGTTATCAGATGAGTGTTAACCCTGTAATTGCAGTTTGGTTACATTACAGCTGTTCTGTTGTTTGTACACCGAGTAAGGACATTTTTTTCCGGAAATCATCAAAAAAAGATTGCAAATCTCAATTGCTGGTTAGAAGAGGGATAAGTCTGATGGATTCTCCTTTTCGAAACCACTAACTATTTTTTTAAAAAACATCCTGTAAAATTTCCCCTTGCCCTACATATGACACTGGAGGGTTCTTTTTTCTCTCTCCCCCCATAGCAACTAAGACAAGCAGGGGTATCTGGAAAATTTGTGGAATTCTTTGGCCCCGGCGTTTCTCAGCTGTCCATTGGGGACCGCACCACCATTGCAAACATGTGTCCTGAATATGGTGCAATTCTGAGCTTTTTCCCTGTAGATGATGTAACATTAAAGCACTTAAAGCATACAGGTAAGATTGACACCCACCGTAGGAGGAGATTTGGTTGGCTAAAGCAGCATAATGAGTTTCTCAATCTTTGGAGATAGGATCAGACTTTTTGAATTTTTCTCATAGGCTGTGACGACGCCAAACTCAAGTCCATGGAGACGTATCTTAAAACTGTGAAACTGTTTAGAAATTACCAGGATTCTGCTAAGGAACCTGAATATTCTCAAGTAAGCACAAACCGAGCCAGCCTTTTTCAAAGTTATTGTTAAATTTTGCTGTGCCTTTTTTTTTTTTTTTAATATTTGCTTTTTTATTCAAAGGCATTTTTTAACGCACCACCCAAAAATAGCCATTGCTTTAGATCAAGGCATTTTACACTCTTTCTTTTCAAACAAATGTGCTCTTTAGTAACCTCCAGTGAATTGTCCAAATGGGAATACATTTCTTTTTGATACTTGAATACCACTTGGAATTTTGAATAAATGTCAGTATTTAAGAGGTTGATTTAAAGCATGTGTGTTGCCAATAATATACAAATCATAATTCTATGGAATTCAAGATGCTGCCTTTTTTTTTTTAATGCCAATTTGTCCTCAGAAATGTTTGTCAGTATATATACTAATTATTCTTGCTTTTGGCTTGTTTTAAAAACCAAGCATCAACGTAACAGTGTCAGTTGTGAAGTAACAACTAAGCGTTTTCCCCCCATCAGATAATACATATAAACCTGGGTTCTATAACGCCGTATGTAAGCGGTCCGAAAAGGGCCCAAGATAGAGTGGCTGTAACCAACATGAAGAGCGACTTCCAAGCATGCTTAAGTGAAAAGGTAGGTACGGTTTGAAAGTCCATCTGGCTGTTTTTAAATCTTGGCAGAAAAATTCCCCTCTGGATATTGAAGGGCATTTCCTATCAGTCGGGATGTTTTGAAGATTATAAGGACTATCTAGAGAAGTATTTCTCAACCTTAGACACTTGAAGATAGGTGGACTTCATGTCCCAGAATTCTGGGAGTGGAAGTCCGCCTATCTTAAAGTGGCCAAGAATTCTGGGAGTTGAAGTCTGCCTATCTTAAAGTGGTCTGAGTTTGAGAAACACTGCTCTAGAATGCAGCTTTTCAGATTTGAGTAAAATAGATGCAGGAAGTATGTTCTTCTTAAGGTAGCCCTTTTATTTATGACCGAACATTGAGAATTGGCCATTAACTGCTTCTCCAAAACCCATCATAACCAAAGTAGGCGATGTAGAATTTCCAATCCAAATTAAACCATTCATGGTCTTTTTGTTTAAAGGTTTGACTGTGTAACATCAAAACCTGTATGGGCCCAGGCGTTCTGGTGTCTCCCTTCTTAACTTCCCAACAGTTAGGATCGTGTGGTTGATTCTGCAACCACTATTTGATCACCTAGGTTGGCTTCAGAGGCTTTCAGATTTCTGCCGAGAAGCAGTGCCAGGTCATTCCTGTCGAATACGAAGGCAACGAGTACCAGCTGGCTCACGGCTCAGTCGTCATTGCTGCTGTCATCAGCTGTACCAACAACTGCAATCCCTCTGCAATGCTAGGAGCAGGTAGGGGGTCTTCTCTTGAATATTCTACATCATGCTGTTAGGCAGATAGTCCTCGACGTACGACCACAATCAGGAGCAGACTTTCCATTGCTAAGCACAGCGGTGGTTTAAGGGAGTTCCCCCTGAAATTTATGACCTTCCTGGCCACAGCAGTTGAGGGAATCACTGCCGTTGGCAAAGCGAATTGTGACCGTTGTTAAGCAAATCTGGCTATCTCCGTGGCTTTGCTTATGGGACGCCGACGGGGGACGGTCACAAATGGCGATCACGTGACCCTGGGATAAACGCACGCCAGTTGTCCAGCGCCAAACGTGACTGTGGGGATGCTGCGATGGTTGTAAATGCGAGGGTTGGTCAAAAGTGCAAGGACCAGTCATCTTCCATTTGCAAAAAGGAAAAAAGGCAGTCAATGGCATTATTGTAACAGCATTTTCCCTTTTCCGTTAGGTTTATTGGCTAAAAAAGCCACTGAAGCTGGTCTGGCTGTGAAACCGTACATAAGAACCAGCCTGTCGCCGGGCAGTGGAATGGTCACCCATTATCTCAGCTCCAGCGGTGTATTACCATACCTCAATAAACTTGGGTACTACTTTCTTTGCCCTTAATATTTGTGTTGCGTTTTCACAGGCTTTGCACCGCCCTGTGTCTTAGTCTTAAGCAGAGAAGATTCCATTTGCTTTTTATTTTTTAAATTTAAATTGAAGATGCCCATTAATGACCCTGTAGGGGTTGTCTTACCACTGAGCGGAGTCTTTTCCCTTCAGACTAGTTTTCTCCAATTCCATGTAAGTGGACTTTGACTCTCAGAATTCTTGGCAGTGGCCACACTAGCTGGGCCATGCTGGAAGTTGAAGTCCACCCATCTTAAACGTGGCCAAAGTTGAGAATCACTGCCGTAGCGATTTCCACCTGGAAGCCCCAGCTGTGTGCCTCGTTTATTGAAATGCAGGGAAAATGTGAATGAATCCCGAATCCAGAAATACAATTTCCTGCTTTTCCCTGTAGGTTTGAGGTCATCGGCTACGGCTGTTCCACCTGTGTGGGGAATACTGCCCCTTTGCCGGAAGCCATTCAGAATGCAATTGTACAGGTGAGCCTTACTTCATGAGCTATCCGAATAGAGTTTACATTTTGGAAATGCCGTCTTTTGATAGGTGGATGTTTATTGTAAATAAGGGGTACAGATTTTGTCCTTGTTCGTTAAGCTGCTAGCGGTGGGTGGGGAGAGCAGATCTTGTTTAACTGGGACACCAGTGACCTTAAAACTAGAAAGGATTGTTTTAGCAATCCCCCTGGTTAACTCACCGGGTTAGAAACCAGGTGACAGTGAGTTCTAGTCCTGCCTTAGTCAACCAGCCAATAAATACATACAAATAAAATTGGCAGAATTAAGTAGTTTTGGGGCTTAATAACAAGTAGCAAGGAAGTAGTTTAGAAGAGAATGAGAGTATCGAGGGGGAAAAAAATCCCGTTTTGTTCTCTTTGCGTTTTTCATGTTCAGGGCGACTTGGTTGCGTGTGGCGTCGTGTCTGGAAGCAAAAACTTTGAAGGCCGCCTCTGCAGCTGCATCCGAGCCAATTACCTGGCTTCTCCATCTCTGGTTGTTGCTTACGCGATTGCGGGAACTGTGAATATTGATTTCCAGACTGAGCCACTAGGTAACCGTTTGCATTCGTCTAGCAATAGAACTCAGACTTACATAGGACTTTACAGCCCTCTCTAAGCTGTTTACAGGGTCAGCATCTTGCCCCCAACAATCCGAGTCTAGCTTGAATTTGTCATCGAAGTGATATTGTTATAGGGCCGTGATGGGGAACCTATGGCACGCGTGCCAGCCATATTGGTGGGCACGCGACTGTTGCCCTAGCTCAGCTCCAGCACACATGTGCACGCTGACCAGCTGATTTTCGGGCCTTCTGGGCCCACCGGAAGTCGGCAAATGGGCTGTTTCCGGCCTCTGGGGGGGGGGGGGAGGCTGTTTTCGCCCTCCCCAGGCTCCTAGAAAGCCTCTGGAGCCTGGGGAGGGTGAAAAACGGGCCCACCGTGCCATCACATGCCAAAAGCAGGGGGACCATGGGGGGATCACGCATGCTTGCGCGGGGGTCCAGGGTGCAAAGAATTATGGGTGTGGGCACACACGTGCGCAGCCACCCCGCACTCCCCTGGCTTTTGGCACGCGATGGCAAAAAGATTAGCCATCACTGTTATAGGGAGCTCTCTTGACGGAAAGTCCTGTTCCATAGGGCTCTTTGGACAATTATATACAGTAATCTGGTTGGTTAGCAGCTGCTATGCCATCAAATCTGTATCCCAACATCATCTGAGAAAAAAGCTCTCCAAAGAGGGAGAATATGGAATAGTGGAAGCGTGGGTGGAGTCTTTAATGTTGTCGGTTTGTTTTCTTGCAGATACTTCATTACCCAACTAGATAACATGATCAGTACTTGACGATCACCATCAAGAGCACTGATGATGTTACCTAGTCGGGTAATGAAACGTCTGCAGGCAAACAACCTAGCTCGGAGAACATCAAGGACTTCACAAAAGCTCTCAAAAGTGCCATCTATGACAACGGCCCCAAACCTTTTGGGCACCAGGGACCGGTTCCATAGAGAGAGAGGGTTTTTTCCACAGACCAGAGGGGCTGTAGTTTCATGTGCTGCCTGCATCCCACAGATGGGGCTTCGCTCATTTGCGCGGACCAGTTTCTGGCATGCCGCGGACCAATGTTGGTCCACAAATAGGGGGCTGGGGACCCCTGATCTATGAGCCATGTGTTCAACATATAAAGAAACCTTTTGGACTTTCCTTACTTGTTTTCCTTTTCTCTGAGTGGCTTTGGCTGACTGACCGTTATCTTCCCCATTATCACATTTCTTACAGGGGTCAATTCGGATGGCGGAAATATCTTCCTGCACGATATTTGGCCTTCTCGGGAAGAACTTCAGCAGATCGAAGAGGAGTTTGTCATAGCATCCATGTTTAAAGAACTGAAAATAAAAATGGAGGTAGCGTTATCACTTTTTTTAATTAGAGATAGGCTTTATACCGTTTGGGTATAAAGCTGGAGGAGATGACCAGAAACTAAAGTTTCTTTGATCTCTTACGCAAATGGTTCTTTTTGTTTTCCAGAAAGGAAATAAGCGTTGGAATTCTCTGGAAGCCCCGGAGTCCACTTTGTTTACCTGGGACTCGAAGTCTACTTACATCCGATGCCCTTCCTTTTTTGATAAGCTTGTAAGTAGGCTGGCGTTAGGTGGGAGTGTCTGTTCAAAACACACCAGATGCTCAGTCTTGTCTCTTTTCAGGCCAAAAACCCGCCTCCCCTCCAGTGCATTGAAAATGCTCACATCTTGTTGCATTTGGGAGACTCGGTCACCACCGATCACGTCTCACCCGCTGGAAGCATTGCCAGGGGAAGTGCTGCGGCGAGATATTTGATGAATAAGGGGTAAGGCTCTCCGGGGGAGTCTTAAAAGGGGAGGAAGAAGAGAGGGATTCATTCTCAGAAATTTCTGTCTTCTGACAGCAGTGAACAAAGTAGGCCTCCTTAATTGCTAAATAGGATTAACCAAATGCGCTTCAGCCTTTTAAACCAGAATTTGCCATAAACTTTCTCTTTATGAGATTCTGAATTCTGTTACAGCTGGTCCTTGACTTATGACCATAATTGAGCCCAGAGTGATGGTTGTGAGTTGTGGCAGTCATTAAACAGGTGCACATGACTGTGCCTTATTTTATGACCTCTTTTTTTGAGTTGGTTTTTAAGGGAATGCCACAATTGTTAAGTGAGTCCATGATGGTGATGGGGACATCGGAACTTAGAAATTGAGTTGGAAGTACCTTTTGGTGGGGGAGGGTCTGTCGTAACTTAGAACGGTCGTTAAGCAACCAGTCTTTAAGCAAGGACTACGTGTATTGTATAATTAATACAAAGCAATGGGTTGGAAGATGAAAACAATTAGGAAAAAAGGCTTGGGGCCAAATATTTATTCACAGAATTGAGATTGTGTCTTCACTTTCCAATCATAACCAGCATTCCCATGTATGCAAGAAACCCTCTTTCAAACAACGAGAATGCAGAAACTCCTTCCCACAATCCACTCTGAATATCCTCAGTGGTCGCTCTCTCTCTCTCCTTTAGCCTCACACCCCGTGAGTTCAACTCCTATGGGGCCCGTCGGGGCAACGATGCTGTCATGACACGAGGGACCTTTGCCAACATCAAGCTTTTAAATAAATTCATCGGCAAGCCAGCTCCTAAAACAATCCACTTCCCAACAGGACAGACGGTGAGGATGTAGCTTCCAAGGAAGCTTATCAGTTATCTAACCACCATTAATATCTCATGACCTGGCTCTTTTGTCTTAATTGCAGCTGGACGTGTTTGATGCTGCTGAGTTGTATCGGAAAGAAAACATCCCTCTGATTATCTTGGCCGGCAAGAAATACGGATTGGGCAGCTCAAGGGACTGGGCTGCCAAAGGACCATTTTTATTGGTATTCCATTCTTACTTAAATGCTCGTCATTATGTTCTGGAAGCCTTCATTACTTCACCCTGCTTGATTTCTTTGGGGAAACTGCCCTTTCATTTTGTAGAACATAAATTGCTCCTCTGTCTCTCTTTTGAAAACATACAAACTCGTCTTGAGCAACAGTCTATGACTGATCACTGTAAAATGGGCAAATCTATTTATATATTATATTTAGAGACTGTCCATCTTATAAGGAGACTCTAAGCCCTGTACAAATTGGAGCCCCACTTAAAGAAAACATACTCTGAATTTACAGCTTAAATGTAAATATTGTAAATAATTGTTTATGGGCCAGATAATCCTAGTGGGTTAGGCTGTAATAATTGCTGCATTTATAATTTATTGCAAGAGCAGGAATATATGTAATTTTAACTACCGAGTTTTTCAGAGTATAAGACGCACCTTTTTCCCCCAAAAAGAGGGTGAAAATCTGGGTGCGTCTTATACTCCGAATGTAACCCCGCCCAGCTTTTCAAACGGAGGCTTTCAGAGGCAGATAACAGTTTTTTTCTGAAACGGAGTTTCAGAGGCAGAAAAACAAGCCAAAAAAAAGAGCAAGGCACAGAGCTCACAACCAAGGAACCTGTTGCTAAAATTCACCTCTGGGAACAGCTGATTGGGGATATTCCGGGAGGCCAATCCACCTGCCAATCAACTTTTTTCTTATTTTCCTCCCCAAAAACTAAGGTCCGTCTTATATTCCGAAAAATATGGTATCTCTTTCCTCTATTTCTTTTAAACATGGTTGCTCATATTTTGGAGTCTAGTACAGTGCCACGAGGCACTAATATTCCCAGAGACAGGTTCTCTTAACCAGCAGGATCCTCTCCACACCATATCCTCAATATTGCAAATAGGCTCAAAGTGGATAGAGGTCCAAATGTTTCCATTTTTCCTCCTCGCTGTTAGCCTTTCCAGAAAACTCAGATTCTCCATCTTGAAACTCAGACTCCTGGATTAGAGAAATACTGCTGAATTAGACAGTATCTGAATTGGATCGAACTGTTTTTTTTTTTCTCCCACAGGGAGTGAAAGCAGTGATTGCCGAAAGCTACGAGAAGATCCACAAAGGTCACTTGATTGGCATGGGCATCGCCCCACTTCAGTTCCTCCCCGGGGAGAGCGCGCAGTCTTTGGGCCTGACTGGCAAAGAACAGTTTTCGATCTTCTTCCCTCAAGAGTTGTCGCCTGGAATCACCCTGCGTGTAAAGGTATCCGCGTGCAATATTTGATATTTGGGAATGTTTGCTTTCGTTATATGTATATTAAGCCTTTTTGATAAGAAAAGAGGGAAAAAGAGCGAGAAAAATAAAAATAAAATAAGACACAAAGTAAATAAGCAAGTAGTTGACCATCTTTATATTTATTAAATTTAGAGGCGCCCATCTTACTCGCAGAGCAAGTGAGTGTATTTTTAGTTAATCTTACGAAATTAGATGAGAATTTACAACATTTCCTTCATTGAATGATATTATTTTGGAAGCAACAGGTTGTTCACAAATTCCATGTACAGGTAGTCCTTGTAAATGAACAACAGTTCATTTACTGACCATATGAAGTTACAACAGCATTGAAAAAAGTGACTTATGACCGTTTTTCACACTAATGACCCTTGCAGCATCTCCAGGGTCAAAATTCAGACACTTGGCAACTGACTCGTATTTACGACGGTTGCAGTGTCCTGGAGTCACATGATCCCCTTTTCTGACAAACAAATTCAATGGGGGAAGCCGGATTCCCTTAGCAACCGTGTCAACTAACTTAACAACTGCAGTGATTCACTTAACAACTGTGGCAAGAAAGGGCAAAACAAAATGAGGCAAAACTCACTTAACAAACGTTTCACGTAGCAACATAAATTTGGAGCTGAATTGTGGTCTTAAGTCGAGGACTACCTGCCGTGTAGTCAGCAGAAACTGATGGGAACCCAGGTCCAAATTTTCGAATCCCTGGAAAAGACAAAACTCTTGCACTGACCTGTGAGTTTCATCTTTTGTTTTCTTTGTTCGTTCTGCCATAGACGAGTACCGGCAAAGCATTCCAGGTGGCTGCCTCGTTTGACAGTGATGTGGAAATCACCTTGTACAAACACGGCGGCATGCTGAACTACATGGTCCGGAGGCTGTTGTAAAGCTGTTGTAAAGCCCTTTTCCCACCTCAGAGGACTGCCGAGCCCGCCAGCCTCTTGAGGCCTCGGCCCGAGGCTTCCTCTCCCGTTGGAACTGCTGACAAGCCCCATTGTGCTCAAGATAACTTTGTTCATGGATGTAAAAGATTGTGAAATTGTTGTAGTGGCCGCAGCGAGGTCCTCCTGGATTTTAAAATACTCCGAATGGTGCTATTGACGTTGTTAGACATTGACGTGTCTTTGTGTTGTGAAAAGAGATCTGTAAGTATGAGGGGAGGGGGGGAGGGTTCATCTTAGACCATTTTGTATATAAATTATGTGAAAACCCGAAACTGAATTGTGAAGATTTGAAGCCAGATTCCCTGAGTTCTTTCCTCCCTTCCTTTCTTTTTCCTTCCACCTTTTAACTTCCTAATGCTGTTTCTTGATTTGAGCATAGCACATGGCTTAATGATGTATGAGTCCCTTGTTTTAAAATTCGGAGGATCCCCGATTCCGAAAACGAACCGAAAAATCCAGCACCCTTAGATCTAGTTCTCGGTATTGGCCACCCACTAGAAAGTTTAGGGAAGGCTTAATACTCGGTATGCTTTTTTTAGCCAGCCTTCCCCTTATTTCAGGACTGAGCAACTATGAGAACTTTATGGCCTGTGAACTTCAATTGTTAATGGAGTTGAATCCACCAGTCGTAACGTTGTCATAGTTGCCCTATTTGGTGCCTTCCAGAAAAGTGGAACGGTGCAGTGGCTTCATCAAGTGGAAATTTCTGGGAATCGGTCCCAGACACTGACCAGATCCTCTCCGGGCAAAAATCTTGCTTTGTGAAAAATTCCAAAACTGAAATTCAATTGGGGGGGAATTGATGTTTTCCAAAGAGAAGCTGGCAGTGATCTCTCCGGCTCTCTAGCTGTCCCGACAAGTAGCTATCATGGAATTTAATTTGATTTATTTTGTTTAAACATCGTCACCCTTCTTTCCTGAATTGGGCTTTGGCTGTTAAAGGAAGCTGAGCAGTGTTCTCTGCTCCTTAGAAGAACAGAGAAGAATTCCTGTTTCTTCTCTTCAGTTTGTGCAGTGAACAAAACCGGTGGGTTTATAAAATGAGTCTTCTCCCAAGTTTTCTTCCAGTCATTCTGTTCTTTCCAAAAAGACTTTATTCGGGATAGCGGTAGTGACTTTATTCTGAGGAGCAGGAATTTGTTAAGTCCCCAGATGTTTACAGCCATTTTTGGTTTATTATTAACAGGAGATTTCTTTTAGCGGAAATATCCTGAGCTCATTGGAAAAGTCTTTTCTACTTAAGTTGTTTATAGACCTGGGTTTTTGATTAAACCAAACAGACCCCATGTTATTGAATAATTTACTTCTAGTAAATTCTGTATGGCTAAAAGTATCCTGAAGTTCTGAAAGACAAATTAATCTGCACACTTACTAGATTCTCTTTTGAGGCCAAATTATTAGAAATGCGGATTACAGAGGCAGCAATAAAAGTCTGTGGAACTTTCTGCTCAGTCCATTTGAACCCTAGTTATTTTTCCAACAAGCTCTTTAAGCTATAATCATAGACATCTTTTCTTGAGTCCATATTTTTTTCTACCATATCAGCTGTGCTTACGTTTGCCACTTTATAGTTTTACCATCAGTAACTTTCCTTTATTATTGAATGATTTTCTCTGATTCCAATGAAATGCTTAGAAGTTCTGTCTTGATTATCACAAATGGCAAAAAATAATAGGAATATCTCACTTTTGGTATCTAAATTATTATTTATTTCCAGCTTCCATGCATCTTCTTTATTATTATTATTAGGTTCAAAGCACTGTTTTCCTCTCCTCCCAAGTAAAATGCTAAAAACCAGGGTGCCTTATATCCCACGGACCCCTAACCCAGAGGTCACCAAACTTGGCAACCTTACGACTCGTGGACTTCCAAGTCCCAGAATTCCTCAGCCACTCATGCTGGGAGTTGAAGTCCACAAGTCTTAAAGTTGCCAAGTTTGGAATCCCCAAAACAGCACTTCCAATTTCACATTTCTTTCAGAACTTCTAATTGGGGAGAGAGACACTGCTGACCTTTTTAGTAATCTGACAGTAATGTGAAGTCGAGCATCATCTATGAATGGCCTCCATCCGTGTCTAGGTGCAGATATCTGACATTCTTTCAAATGGGTAGGTTCAAATAACCAGCTTCACCTCCAGCCCACCCACCCCAGGTGACCGTTCTTGCTACATGATGTGTGACCCCCTCCTGGCTAATGATTTTGGCCTATAGATGTTAGAAAATCCGTCCAATTGCAGGTCTCCAAAAGTCAAGTCCAAATTATGACCCATATTTTAGGTCAAACTTGGAAACGGGCAACTATGGGAACTGTACGAGCTATGGACTTCAACTCCCAGAATTCCTGAGCCATGCTGGCTCAGGAATTCTGGGAGTTGAAGTCCAAAGTAACCATAGTGGCCCACCCTTGGTCAAACTCATTGACATGGCTTCGCTTTTTCCTCTTACATTCAAAAGATAATATTTTGGAAGTTGCAACCCTATCCTTTTTATTTAAAAAAAAAAAAACACTTTAATTTCCGATGAACATCTGGGGAGAACTGACTATAAATAGATTGAATGCGAGATTGACATAATGTGTGAACCACAATAGAGCTCCTGACTGACATTGGTAAGTTTTCATTTATTTAAAAAGCTGAAAGCCCTGAGCTGACCAAATCTCAAAGATTTCAGACAGCTTTAGAAGAGAATGAGGTGGCTTCTGAAAATGCTGGTCCTCACCTCTGGAGGACCTCAAAAACCTTTTGAACGATATAATAAAGCTGCAGAATTGCATGGATTAAATCCCTTTCTAAACCAATAAAAGCATAATGATTTAGACATTGGGATAGGAGACCTGTAGTGCTATTAATTGGAAGCCAAACCACCTGTCCGAATTCTTTTCACATCGGCAGTGCACGGTGTATTTTAACCAAAAGGCCAGTATCCATAGTTTTACCATAATCTTGGATTTTCAAGTAAGGCAAAAATCACAAAAACTGGAAAAGTATCTGGTTTTTCTCATTCCTCTCTTCGATTTGGCTTCTGAAAAGAAGCACAACTGAGCCCTTGATTAGATTGTTACCAAACTTAGGGGGGGAAGAGTTATAAATGTAATCAATTATATCACAGCAAAATAATACCTGCATTCTATTATTCTCACACGAGCCACTGCACCTTCTAAGCCCATTATTAACCGTCTACGATGGTTTCCAGTTCACCCATAAGTATTGTATAGATCTCTGAAAAGACAAAAGTTTGAATTTGCTGACAATTGTGCATAAAATGTTAAACGGATGTAAATTATTTTTAATAAAGAAAAGTTGTACCAAGTCTCAGCTGGCAACCTATTTTTTTAAACTACCTTTTTAGCAAATATTCAAGGGGACTCTAGATCAGTCAAAGCGGTCGCCATGGTTATGGAAAAGTGGCTGAGGACGTTCATCGCTTCCTAAAAGGTTTGTGATGTTGTGAAAAGGTGTCATGAACCAGGTTTGGGAAACATCGTTTTTTATGAATTACGACGCGTTTGAAACAGCCTCCACGCAAAGTTACAAACAACCTGTCAGGGTCCCGAATTATGAGTCTCGAGCCAAGCTTCAAAAGAAATCCAGTTATTTATTAGGAGCTTCATGTCCGCATGTTCCCAAGTGAAGCCAGCTCTGACCCTACGTAATTTACGCTCCAATTATGAACCTGTTTCCCCCCTCCCACCAGAGTGTGTCATCAATCACATTCACCAGCAGAGCAGTTTTGAGGGTTGTAGAGGTCACTCCCCTCAGCTGCTGTAGGTAACCCTGGGATACAGTCTTTTGAGAGAGGTAAGCATGGAATATGCATCACAACGGTTGTGTCTTTGCGAGTAGACGCAACCGTGTCTGTTCAGATTCATTGAAAGAGATGGGACTATCTAGGGATCAAGCAGCTGGAAATTTCCCATGGTGAATTCTTTCACTCCATCCAAATAAGGAAGAAAAGATTCTTCTTTTAAATTCTTTAAAATTAGATTTTGTCTTGATATTAAATGACCAGTTAATCATTTCTGAACAGAGAATGTCTATACATCATTACAATGGTCTGGAACTCCAGGTAACGTTCAATTGAATCTAACAGCAATTTTCTCTCACCTGAAATCTCAATTTGCTTTCCTTTACATTCATTTAATCTGCTGATTATAGAAGTTTAAATCTCTTGTTATATTCAGAATATTATATTGATAAATCTCTCCTCTTGGGAGTTTGAGAGTGAAAGTGTAAAGTTGGGATCCATTCAGGGGTGAAATCCAGCAGGTTCTGGAGAACCGGTAGCGGAAATTTTGAGCAGTTCAGAGAACCAGCAAATACCACCTCTGGCTGGCCCCCGAGTGGAGTGGGAATGGGGATTTTGCAATATCCTTCCCCCAGGTGTGGGGAGGGAATGGGAATTTTGCAGTATCCTTCCCCTAGAGTGGGGTGGGAATGGAGATTTTGCAATATCCTTCCCCCAGGAGTGAGGAGGGAATGGTGATTTTGCAGTATCCTTCCCCTAAAGTGGTGTGGGAATTGGGATTTTATAATATCCATCCCCCAGGAGTGGGGAGGGAATGGGGATTTTGCAGTATCCTTCCCCTGGAGTGGGATGGGAATGGGGATTTTGCAGTATCCTTCCCCTGGAGTGGGGTGGGAATGGGGATTTTGCAGTATCCTTCCCCTGGAGTGGGGTGGGAATGGGGATTTTGCAGTATCCTTCCCCCAGGAGTGGGGAGGGAATGGGGATTTTGCAGTATCCTTCCCCTGGAGTGGGATGGGAATGGGGATTTTGCAGTATCCTTCCCCTGGAGTGGGGTGGGAATGGGGATTTTGCAGTATCCTTCCCCCAGGAGTGGGGAGGGAATGGGGATTTTGCAGTATCCTTCCCCCAGGAGTGGGGAGGGAATGGGGATTTTGCAGTAT
This sequence comes from Pantherophis guttatus, assembly GCF_059756535.1. Taxonomy (NCBI): domain Eukaryota; kingdom Metazoa; phylum Chordata; class Lepidosauria; order Squamata; family Colubridae; genus Pantherophis; species Pantherophis guttatus. Next base: position 22,633,061 of record NC_142075.1, read on the forward strand.
CCTTCCCCTGCCACGCCCACAGAACCAGTAGTAAAAAAAAGTTGGATTTCACCACTGGATCCATTCTTATTTAAGCATGACTTTGCTTAATCATTGATTTACTGATTTGATTTTATTTCTTAATTGGGAATGGATTCACCCAGCAACCAAAGTCACAAATCTTAAATAGTAATCAGTTGGCTTTGCACAAAAAGCAAATCATGGTAACAGCCTAGTCGTCCCTTGTGCAAACCCAGCTACTGTCCTGGATTGCACGGTTGTAAAAATGTCAGCTCCAAAGCACCTGTGCAGCGTTTTGAGCAAGAAAATCATCTTGCTCAAACGCTGCACGAGATCGTTAGAAGAAAACCATATATAACCATCTCGGAAAAAGTTGGGTTTATTTCAGTTCCCCCGGACCCACCCCCTTAAAACTGCGCTTCCCAACCTTGGGAAATTTAAGGAGTGTGGACTCTCAAGTGCCAGAATTCCACACTTCTTCCCCAAGTTCCTAAAAACTGTCCTAAAACTCTAAACAGGCTTTGCAATTCTGCAGGAATTGCAGATATGGGAACATAGGAAGAGCAATGCAAGCTTCAAACTTAACCAACTCTTCAGATGTAAAATTCCCTTTTAAAAGTCGAGGATGGGGGGGAAGATATTTACGCTCCAGATGAAAGCCTGTCCAATTTGGGCTTTTTAATGTGATCTTAATTAAAAAAAAATTCTGATATTAGAAATACACGAGAGAGGAATATAATCACCAACCATTGAATCAAGGAGGGGGGGGGGGAAGGAAGTGGGAAGCTAAATTCCTTACAGCCAATTGGAAGCCTCCTTACAAACGGTCCCAGGCGACGCCAAACCAACTTCTAAGCCTTCCTTTCATTGGACGGCAGCAGAGGTCCACGCGGGCTGTGGGTTTTGCAAGCTTGCAGGTCGGGATTTTTCCCGATCCGTGAATGCAATTGGATTTATTTAGGATTATTTTATTCCTAGCTGGCACTGTGCATCCGGCTGCTGTACTGCTCCACCTGGCAAGAAAATATTGCATTCTGCTTTCGTTTAGGTTGCGCGCACGCGTGAAAAACATTTCAGCAGGTCCCCGCGGACTTTGACAAAGGAACAACCCTTTCCTTGCACAACTGGCTTACGGTGGAGACGTTTAAACACCTATATTGCCCAGGTAAGAAATCAGATTTCAGCTTCAAACAGAAATTCTGCCCTTCCAAGGGCTGACTGTTTCTTTTGTCTTTCAACAGACCTTTAAAAGGATGGCTAGAGAGAGAGAGAGAGAGAGAGGTGATAGAGAGATGAGAGAGAAATATACATAGAGAGAGAAATATATAGAGAGGGAGAAATATAGACAGAGAGATAAACAGAGATGATAGATAGATAGATGATAGATAGATAGATAGATAGATAGATAGAGATAGATAGATAGATAGATAGATAGATAGATAGGTAGATAGATAGATGTAGATATGATAGGGATAGATAGATAGATAGATAGATAGATAGATAGATAGATAGATAGATGTAGATATGATAGGGATAGATAGATAGATAGATAGATAGATAGATAGATAGATAGATAGATGATAGATAGATAGATGTAGATATGATAGGGATAGATAGATAGGTAGGTAGATAGATAGATAGATAGATAGATAGATAGATAGATAGATAGATAGATAGATAGATAGATAGATAGATGGACAGACAGAGATGATATAGATATGGATAGATGGATAGATAGACAGGCAGACAAGTAGAGATGATATAGATATGAATAGATGGATAGATAGATAGATAAATAGATAGACAGACAGACAGGCAGAGAGAAACAGATAGAGACAGATAGAGATAGATAGATAGATAGATGATAGAGACGTATTAGATAGATAGAGATAGATAGAGACAGATAGAGATAGATAGATAGATGATAGAGACGTATTAGATAGATGGAGATAGATAGAGACAGACAGATAGATAGAGACAGAGAGATAGATGATAGACATATTAGAGATAGATAGATAGATAGATAGATAGATAGATAGATAGATAGAGACAGACAGACAGACAGACAGACAGACAGACAGACAGACAGACAGACAGATATGACTTTCCTCTCTTAATAAAGGACTAGTCAAGGAGCATATTTGCATAGCTTTTGTACTTGGAATAACTAATAGCAAATAATCCTGATTCCAATCAGCGTATTTCTCAACCTAGGCGCCTTTCTGATGGGTGGACTTCAACTCCCAGAATTCTCCAGACCCCAACTTTGGACTTTGGGTTTGCAATTTGGCAGTTGGCAGCTACTGATAAGTTAGGGAAACCCAGCTCTTCTCTTGCTCCTCTTTAGATGCACCATGTCTTCCGGAGACCAGCAGCCGCCACCGCCGCAGCAGCAGCAGGGGGGTCACCCCCTGATTAAGCCAACATTTACCGAAAAGCAAGCCGCCGAACTGGTCCAAAGGATATTTGGACTGGAAGTCTCCCAGCTCAGACCGCTGCCCAGCTATGACGATCAGAATTTCCACGTGAGCACCGCTTCGTTCCCAGGGAAAGGAGAAAGCGCTGGGGACTTTGTCCTCAAGATTATAAACGCTGAAGATAGCCAGAATTCAGATCTGGTCGAGGTTCAGACCCACATCATGATGTTTCTGAACGGCGAGGGTTTTCCTGTGGCCATGCCCCGTCTCACCCGGGATGGCAAGGTGTTGTTTCTGGAAACAGTCGGTGAGGAAAGCTGAATGTATTGTTGGCATTCAATTTTTTTTTTTTTTTTTTTTGCTTTAATTTATATGCCGCCCTTCTCCGGAGACTCAGGGCGGCTTACAATGCATTAAGCAATAGCCTTCATACTTTTGTATATTTATACAAAGTCAGCTTATTGCCCCCACAATCCGGGTCCTCATTTCACCTACCTTTGAAAGGATGGAAGGCTGAGTCAACCTTGAGCCTTGGAGAGATTCGAACTTGCAGTAATTGCAAGCAGCAGATGTTAATCTGTTAATAACAGTGCTTTAGTCCACTGTACTACAGGCTCTGTAGTTCTGCCTTTTGTCTGTGGAGATTCTCATTTATCCAAGTCATTGTCCCAAAGGTGCTTTTCCAAAAGGCAGCTGGGTTTTCTTAGTTTTTTTTTTTCCTTGAGAAATTGAAGAAGCGAAACATTTTCAAGGAAAAAAACTTAAGAAAATCCACCTGCCTTTTGAAAAGCATCTTTGAAACAGTTCTGCCTTTCGCTTCTTACAGGGCACCTCGTGACTGGCATGGTCACGCCTGAATGAAAGTGCCCTTTGCTGCCTCTTATCTTGCTGTATATTTTTTTAAAAAATACCCAATTAGATCTGTGGGCTGGTGTTTGCGTCAAGAGTGCATAAGTACTTAAGACATGGTTATTTCACTAGGCCGGTTTGGACTGAAGGGGTTTTTAATGGGAGTTTTAATGGTTTTTAACATCTAATATTGATTTGTCTATTTTATTGCTGTGAGCCGCCCTGAGTCCTTTTTGGAGAGAGGGCGGCATATAAGCTTAATTAATTAATTAATTAATAAGTACAATATGTTAATCCTAACTTAAGTTTTCTTTGCAAGTTCTTTTCCTTCCTTAATATTGTTTGTCCTGTGGGGTCCTTGGTGCTCTCTGAGTTTGGTTGTTTCCCTCCAGACGTTTCATTACCCAGCTAGGGAATATCATCAGTGCTAAATGGGGGTAGGGTTTGCTCTCTGTTTATATACAGTGGCTTTCCCTGTCGGTGTGGGTGGAAGTGGTCTTGGTGCTTCCTTGATTAGGCTGTTGTGTTCTGTGGGACCCTTGGTGCTCTCTGAGCTTGATTGGGGGGTTTTCTGGGGGGTTTTTTGCAGACATTTCATTACCCAACTAGGGAACATCATCAGCGCTTGGATGTGTCCTGTAGATTGGTTGGTACGTCTTCCAATCTTTCAACTTTCCCCAAACCTGTTAATTCCTCCTTCGATTCTGTTTTGGCTGCTTTAGGGTTCAATTAATGAAAGAAGAGACTAGCAAACAGCAAACTGCCACTTGTGGTTTTGGGCAAGACTGTGCCCATGGAAAACCGTTGATTGCTTAATATCGCAAAGACAAGCATTATGACTTGCAACCAGGGGTGAAATCCGGCAGGTTCTAGAGAACCGGTAGGAGAAATTTTGAGCAGTTCAGAGAACCGGTAGTGGAAACTTTGAGTAGTTCGGAAAACTGGTAGCAGAAATTTTGAGCAGTTCAGAGAACCGGTAACAGAAATTTTGAGCAGTTCAGAGAACCGGTAACGGAAATTTTGAGCAGTTCAGAGAACCAGTAGCAGAAATTTTGAGCAGTTCGGAGAACCGGCAAATACCACCTCTGGCTGGCCCCAGAGTGGGGTGGGAATGGAGATTTTGCAATATCATTCCCCCAGGAGTGGGGGGGAGAATGGGGATTTTGCAGTATCCTTCCCCTACCACGCCCACCAAGCCACACCCACAGAACCGGTAGTAAAAAAATTTGGATTTCACCACTGCTTGCAACCATAATGGACCAACTACCTTATGGTCATCACTCAAGGGCTGCCTGAATAGGATTGTGTAATATTCCATGTGTGCTTTTGAATGGTAAATATTTACCAAGAAGTTTGTTCCATACTTGACTTTTTTCCAGATAAGCGAATGCATCTCAGTTGGGCAATCGCTGTGAAGCGGCGAGTGATTTAAGGTTTCTTTTTATCTCTTTTAAGATACTGGATCCTCCACCCAGAAGTTTGTGGTGAGGTTGTTGAGCTACTTGCCTGGAAAAACTGTCGCCACCCTCCCCGTGACTCCGCCAATTCTCTACGACATTGGGCAGATGGCAGCCAAGCTCGATAAAACGCTGGCAGAGGTGAGGTGGTACGATGGGGCTTTACAGAGGGAAAGAAATGGGCATTTATTTCCGTGTTAGACCATTGGTAGGATTTGAGCCCAGGTTTGCCTGTCCAAGAGACTCTGCAGCTTTATATAGAGAAGGCATATGGGAAATTTAATCCATGAAGCTTCCTGTTGTAACCACACTTTATATTAGGGGTGTCCAATGTTGGCCACTTTAAGCCCTGTGGATTTCAACTCCCAGAATTCCCCTGTTGTGACCTAGGCCCAAATAGCTATTACCAGACACAATCAGTCCTAAACAAACATATTTTATTAGAACAGCTGAGAATGACTTCATTCTCAGCTTAGTCCAAATTAAGTCCAAAACAAATTCTTTGTAAACAATCCTTTGGTCTTATCACCAACCTTTGTCTACTTTGGCATCTTGCCAAAGGCTTTTCTTGGCAAAAGTTCAGAAGCAAGAGACGCTGACAAGAAACAAATGTAGCAACGTTGCTTTCAGAGCCCCTGCTCTTTTAAGCCTTCTGGGAGGGGCCAATCATCTCCTGGCCTTACTCCCAAGTCGTCCTTTTTGCTTTAGCTGCTCTTGCCTTCTGGCAGCTCTTCGCATGCGTGCACTAGGAACAGGCTCCTCCTGTTCCTCTGCCTCTCTGCTGTCCGACTCTGGGGGTTCCGGTGTCCGCGCATCACTCCCAGATGGCCCTGGCCCATCTCTGCCTCCACCTCAGAGCCCTCGTCCGGGCCTTCCCCTGACTCCAGGACTGGCCCATCATCCTCCCCAGCCTCCTCGTTGTCCGACTCCCCTGCCAGCTCTGCAGGCTGCTGGCGGACCACAGCATCCCCATCCAACATGGCTGGCTGGGGAATTCTGGGAGCTGAAGTCCACCGGTCTTAAAATGGCCAACATTGGACACCCCTGCAATATATATATTTCAATATTCAATAATTACAACAGTCTAGCCAGACAAATAAATAATAGAGAACCCAGGATATTTGGGCTTCATTAATACTGCCTTGGTAAAATACTTATAATCTGGGATTTATCAGTGGAATTCAGGAACAAGAATATTTATATTAATTGCTGCATTAGAACAATAAAACTCTGCAGTCTAATCCCTCTGGAATGATGTTATCAGTTTATTTATTTATTTTATTTTATTTTATTTTATTTTATTTTATTTTATTAGATTTCTATAGTTCAAAAATATGTCCATTATCCTTGCAAAAAAATGATTTATTTATTGTGTTTTTCTTCTCACTTCAAAGAAATTCCAGCATCCGTTGATAAAAAGCTTACACAGGGGTGAATTTATCTGGAATCTGAGAAATGTTCCTCTTCTTAAAAAATACCTGTATGCTCTTGGCAAGAGCGAATATCTGGACGCAGTGAAACACGTGATTGAGCAGTTCCAAGTTAACGTCATTCCAAAACTGAGCTCTTTTCGATCCTGTAAGTATTTTTTATTTGGTTATGATAAGATCTCTCTTTTGCTTTTCCTTTACTCATGGCAGGATGGAGAAACAACCTGCTTCTGTTTTAGTTGTTGTTCGCTCCTTCCTTCCTTCCTTCCTTCCTTCCTTCCTTCCTTCCTTCCTTCCTTCCTTTCTTTTTTCTTTCCTTCCTTCCTTCCTTTCTTTTTTCTTTCCTTCCTTCCTTCCTTCCTTCCTTCCTTCCTTCCTTCCTTCCTTCTCTCCTTTCCTTCTTTATTTAATTTATTTATTTGCCACCCATGTTAACCACAAGGTGATTCTGGGCAGTTTACAATTTAAAAACAATACAACAATCTTTATACAATAAGAGCAAACACTAGAAAAATACAAATTACCAGCTATCAATAAAACGAAAAGATTGGGGGGAGGGAGTAGGCTGAACAGGGGAGGAGGTGATGGGATCTCTTATTAATCTATCAGCCACCTCCAGCATGATATTCCCCTATTGTAAGATGGGCAGCTGTGCAAATTAGATGGGAGGACAGATAGATATAGAAACAGACAGACATGGCTGACTGGTTAAATAGAGACGAGATAGATAGATAGATAGATAGATAGATAGATAGATAGATAGATAGATAGATGATAGATAGTTGGATAGTTGGATGGATGGATGGAATTGATAAATAGGTGATAGATGATAGATTGATTGATAAATATGATAGATTGATTGGTAGATTGATTGATAGACAGACAGACAGACAAGAGAGAGAACGCTTCTCAAGTGAGACTGTTCCATTGTTAAGTGGCTCTTCCTTTCCAAAGGCTGAATTAAATTAAATCTCTTTGAGGGAGATGGGCGGTTAAGAAATACAAACTAGAAATAAATAAATCTGCTTCTCTGCCATTTTTTCAACGACTGATTGTAGCCTTAACCACCAGAATAGGCGAGGAAAGGTCCGTTCCTCACTAAGCTCTCCCTAAACTGCTTTGTGACACGAGAAAAGCAGTCATCTGTAAAGTTCCCCATCTATGTAGCCTCGTGTGACCGTCTCTCTCCATTTAGGCATCAATCACGGGGACTTCAACGACCACAATATTCTACTTGACGTGGTTTCCGCATCCTCTCCAAATCCACAGTACAGAATCTCCGGGATTTTGGATTTCAGCGACATGAGTTACGGCTACTACGTCTTTGAAGTCGCCATCGCCATCATGTACATGATGATTGAAAGCAAAGACCCTCTCTCGGTGGGCGGCCACATCCTGGCTGGGTTTGAAAGCGTGGTTCCTTTGAGCCCAAAAGAGCGAGACGCCCTGTTTCTCCTGGTGTGCGGGAGGTACGCCCAGTCGCTGGTGGTTGCCGCTCACACCACCCTCCTGCACCCCGAGAACGAAGAATATTTAATGATCACAGCCAAAACGGGGTGGAAGCATTTGATGATGCTGGTCGAGATGGGCCAAGAGACGGTTGAACAAATCTGGTTTCAGACAGCAGAATCCTATCGGAAATGAACACCGTTAATCGATATTAACAAGGTGGAATTAGGGGAAGTCAGCACAAAATTTAAAAAACAACAACACACAACTGGGAAAGTTTATGTTGCTACTGAAGAATTGTTTTCGGGCCCAATCCGGTTATACATGTAAAATGCGGTTTTGTTTTATTTTGGCACTTATAAGAGAGAAAGAAAATATCAGTTTGTTTTTGCGTTCAGATGTTCAGCTGGGGGATTGGCAGCAAGAACTAATCTTCCTACAGAATGGAAACTTGTTGATAATCTTCATTAGCACACTCCGCACATTTTTTTGGAATAAAGCGACGTTTCTTCGTAGTTTTTGTCAAGAGGGTTGGTGTGAAGTCCTCTCAGCTTTTGCCCCTTTATGGTGTGTAGAGAATCCATACAAAACGGTTGCAAATCTTCCCCTGAATCTTCAGTAAGGTGGTTTTTATTAAACTTTGTACATCTCTGCATAGCACAAAAAGCCTCATGTGCCTTATAACATTTGACAACGATTTTAAAAATGGGAAATCCAAGGCTAATAGGCTACGTTGTGAAACTTTATTTCCACCTTAACCTGACTCCTCCTTTGGAAGACACCACCAAACAGACTTACAATGCCCGGAGCATTAGAAACCCCATTGAGGCTCAGTTCCTCTGCCAGTCCAACAATAAAGACCAAATTGCTGCTGGATTTTAATAAAACATATAGATAAGACCTGTTGCAAAGTATAGCCTGGTGTATTTACATATTTGCTTTTAAAAGACAAAACACATCGGGGGGTTTTTCCCCTCCGTACACATGTTTTGGAGTTCTGAGTGTGATTATTTATTGTTAGTCTGACAAAATGCATCCTTATTTGAGCTCCTTTACTCTCCATGCAAGTTTTCCTGGCCGTACAGAACATGGTTCTCTCAAGATGCTCGTTCCCAGTCTAACCTATGCTGTGGATTACCTGGTGGTCTCCCATCCAAAGTCCTACCCTACTTATCCTTTCAAGATTTATTATCCTTAGTTTATATCAATTATAAATTCTACTTCTATGCCTGTCGGCCTATTTCTCTACTGAAATAGAAAGCTTCCTTTATTTATAGATACACCCAACCCAAGTACCCAACCCATTTAAATCCCCCCAACGTCTGAGCGGACTGCCCACAACAAACATGGCGCCCGAGGCCACGCTCCGGAATTCCGGCTCGAAAAGGACCCTGTCTAGGATTGGAAATCTCTATACCGGCCGGCTCCCTGAGCGGGTCGGGAGTGCGCAGGCGCAAGGCGACCATTTTGGAAGGCGGCGGAGAGCGGGCGGAGGTGAGTGGACGAAGGGGGGGGGGTCTCTCTTCGAGGGGAGCCGAACGCCGCCGGGTCGGAGCCCCTCACGGGGCAGGAGGGTGGGACGGGGGCGGCCCCGGCTGCCGGTGGGTCTTCCTCTGCCGGCTGCCTCCCCGGGACTGTCGCCTTTCTCCCGGCTGGGAGGATGACTGTGCAGCTCCTGGAAGGGAATAGGGAAAAATGGCTCTCATCGCATTGATTGGTTGGTTGGTTTGATTGATTGGCAGGCAGGTGTATTGATAGGTAGACGAGGGAGGGGGGGCGTAAGTAGGTAAGAAGACCAATAGGCACCATAATAGGTAGGCAGGCCGGTGGGCAGGTAGGTAGGTAGGTGGGTGATAACGGGAACAGAGTTGGAAGGGACCTTGGAGGTCATCTAGTCCAGCCCCCTGCTCACACAGGAGACCTGGACTAGGGATTCGAACCGCCGAACTGCCGACCTTTCTGATCGACAAGCTCAGCGTCTTGAGCCACTTGAGGACGGGCAGACCAATGGAGCGATTTTATACGCCAAAAGTGTATAAAAATTACGTGGACTGGATGGGTGGGTGGGTGGGTGGGTGAGTAAGCAGGTAGGCAGATGGCTGGAGTGGCGGCCGAAAGGAAGAGGCGGGAGGGAGGGAGGAAGATGGGAAGGAAGGAATAATGAATGGAGGGTGGGTGGGTGGGTGGGTAGGTAGGTAGGTAGGTAAGTGGATAGTTGGGGGGATGGATGGACGATGGGTAGGTAGATAGGGAAATGGTGAGTAGGTGGGTGGGTGGTTAGGGGGAGGGAGGGTGGAGGGAGTGTGGGGGAGTGGGTAGGTTAGGTGGATAGGGAGACAGATGGAGGGATGGAGTGTGGGTGGGTAGGTAGGTAAGTAGGTGGATAGGTAGATGGAGGGAGGGGGGATAGGTAGATGGATAGTTGGGGGATAGATGGAAGAATGGAGTGGTGGGTAGGTAGGTAAGTAGGTAGATAGGTAGATGGAGGGGGGATAGTTGGGGGATGGAAGAATGAAGTAGTGGGTAGGTGGATAGGTAGATGGATAGTTGGAGGATAGATGGAGGGATGGAGTGTGGGTGGGTAGGTAGGTAAGTAGGTGGGTAGGTAGATGGAGGGAGGGGGGATAGGTAGATGGATAGTTGGGGGATAGATGGAAGAATGGAGTGGTGGGTAGGTAGGTAAGTAGGTAGATAGGTAGATGGAGGGGGATAGTTGGGGGATGGAAGAATGGAGTAGTGGGTAGGTGGATAGGTAGATGGATAGTTGGAGGATAGATGGAGGGATGGAGTGTGGGTGGGTAGGTAGGTAAGTAGGTGGATAGGTAGTTGGAGGGAGGGGGGATAGGTAGATGGATAGTTGGAGGATAGATGGAGGGATGGAGTGTGGGTGGGTAGGTAGGTAAGTAGGTGGATAGGTAGTTGGAGGGAGGGGGGATAGGTAGATGGATAGTTGGGGGACAGATGGAAGAATGGAGTGGTGGGTAGGTAGGTAAGTAGGTAGATAGGTAGATGGAGGGGGATAGTTGGGGGATGGAAGAATGAGTAGTGGGTAGGTGGATAGGTAGATGGATAGTTGAAGGATAGATGGAGGGATGGAGTGTGGGTGGGTAGGTAGGTAAGTAGGTGGATAGGTAGATGGAGGGAGGGTGGATAGGTAGATGGATAGTTGGGGGATAGATGGAAGAATGGAGTGTGGGTGGGTAGGTAAGTAAGTGAATAGGGAGACGGTTAGATGGATTGTAGGTAAGTAGGTAGGTGGGTGGATGGATGCAATAGTGTAATAGATGGGTGGTAGGTGAGTAGATGCATGGATGGATAGATAAGTAGAAAGGAAAGTAGACGGGTAAAATGTCTAGTATGTATTGGAATCCTGGGCTCGCTAATACATATGGATTTAAATTTCAGTTAAGCTCTGCTTTTTTGTGTGCCCTGTGCACCTTGGAACCAAATCTCGTCTTCTGATAACTGCCTATCCATGCATTTTTCTTGTCCACCTTTTCAAAAGCGGTTTGCTCTTGCCTCTCCTCCTTCCTAGGGCTGAGCGAGAAGGGACAGCCCAAGGTTATCCAGCTGGCTTCGTAGCTAAGACAGGACTAGAACTCATGGTCTCCTGTTTTCTAGACTGGTGCTACTAAAGAGCAGGCTCTTAATACCAAGAATATTCTGTCTTCTGAATGCAAAACCCGATTGCTTTCTATCCTGATATGTGGGTTATCCTGGAGGAGTCTAGTTGAATGCATGGAAAATTGGATGAGGCCACCCAGCTGGTTTTGTGTCTGAAGCAGGACTTGAACTCACGGTCACCTGGTTTCTAGCCCAATGCTCCAGTCACTTTTTATCAAAGGCCTGGTCTCATCTTGTATTCCTAGCCATTTGCTGATGATTGCAACATTCCCCAAAACATTGAGAAACTGCTTCTAGTTTTGCTTTCACAATTCACAACTTCAGCGAGTTAGAGATGACAGTGGAAGCTTTTAAGCAAAATGAAGAATCTTTTATAGAATTTAGTTCAGTAACATTTGCGGGCACAGGAATCTTTGCTTTCCTAATAAAGATTCTTTTAACATCCTTTCTTCCAGAGACCAGCTTTTCTTACTATCTCAGCATAGTTATATTGGAAATTTGGAATGTTTTGATTTTGACACATGTAAAATTTCTAATCTGTGCATAATTGGATTTTTTTCTCTTTCTCTCTTTTACAGCATAGTCTAACCCAGAAGCACCATGGTAAGTTTCTGTGTCCCAGTTTCAAAATTTGGGTTGTGTAGATCATAAATGTTAGGCTGTGTGTATCAGAGCAGCTATGTAGTCTGGTCCATTTATTCTCAGAAATCCAGTTTATAATGAAATTATTAAACATGAATGACACACCCCTTTTATAACAAGTCCACCTGCCTAGATCAGTGTTCTACAACCATGGCAACTTGAAGATGCATGGACTTCAATTCCCAGAACTCCCCTGCTTTGAGAATAGGATTCCATACATTGTATTGCCAAGAATAATTGTCCTTCGCTTTTTCAGGGGAAAAGTAAACTCTTCCATGCTTCCCAGTCACTTCTTTGGGGGTCCCTATGAGTAGTTATTCATCCATTAAATTTATATGCTGCCCATCTTCCCTATAAGACAACTCTGAGCAGCCTACTCAGATTTGGGCTAATTTCACAGGGAATGCAGTGGTGCAGAGCCATACCTGACAGAAATTTGATGGCTGCCTTGAATCGTTATTCCAAAGGTGCTCCTTATTGTCCCAGCGATTGGCAGCATTAAGATCACCCTTTTTTTGTCATTGAGTGCTTCATTCATTAACAAAACAAAACTTTTTCCTTGCAGTCTCGAAGATATGATTCCCGAACAACCATCTTTTCTCCCGAAGGTAATTGATTGATTAATTCAATACCATTTGTCTAAAGTGGTGTAGGATTTCCTGCCTAAGCAGGGGGTTGGACTAGAAGACCTCCAAGGTCCCTTCCGGCCCTGTTACTCTGTAATTCCACGTGACAAAACGAGACACGCAGCGAGAACCAGATAGCTGTGTAATCAGAGATATTCTAAATTGAATTCCAGCTCTGTGATCCCCTTGTGAACTTATAATTTCATTCCCTTTTTTTCAGTTGAGAGAGCTAGGTATTGAAGAGAAAAATTAGAGGGAAAAGGACGCCGTGCTAGGAGGAGACACTATTGGGGGGTGGGGGGGAACAGACTTCCGGTCGGCTCCAGAATTGAATGGGGGCTTCCGGTTAGGACCTTTGCGGCTCTTTGAGTGTTTAAGGTTGCCGACCCCTGTTATAGCATTACCATTGTACAGACGGTTGGCTTCAGTATCCTGATACTTCAATGAGAGGTGGTGGCCTCAGGTTTGTCCCCTTAACACGGCTCTTCGTGGTCCTCTCCTAGGTCGCCTGTATCAAGTTGAATATGCAATGGAAGCCATAGGACACGCTGGGACCTGCTTGGGAATTCTTGCCAACAATGGAGTGCTGTTAGCAGCAGAAAGACGGAACATCCACAAGCTTCTGGATGAAGTCTTTTTTTCAGAGAAAATATATAAACTCAACGAGTGAGTGAGATTCTGGAGGACTTTTTTTTTTTTTTAATCTGCATGCTTCATAGATGCCCTCATTGAAGCCACATTCTTGGATTTCTGCTGAAACTTGAGAAATGTTCAGGGAATGGTTTCTTCAGATAGAAAAGAATATTTGTAGGTCGGGTGTGAACGGTGAGGTCCTTGGTGATCTCTGAGCTTGGTGGTTTTCTTGCAGACATTTCATGACCCAGCTAGGTAACATCATCAGTACTAAAAGAGAGTGTGGTTTGTGGAGGAGGAGGAGAAGAGGAGGAGGATGACTGTGGGGTCCTTATTGCTCTGTGAACTTGATTGTCTTCTTGTAGATGTTTCATTACCAAACTAAGTAATGTCAGTGATGTTAACACTGATGATGTTACCTAGTTTGGCAATGAAACATCTGCTAGGAAACCACCAAGCTCACAGATCACCAAGGACCCCACAGTATTTTTCAGGCCAAATCCCACATTGAGGCTGAAGATAGAATGCCTGGTGAGTGTGGTGGGGTGTCACGACAAAGTATGGAGCCCTTGACTTAAAATAAAACCAACTCCAGTTTTAACTTTGTGTACGTGCAATGGAATATTTACAGTTGCATAGAGTGAATAAGAGTCCATTTCTTTAATTTAGTGTTTCTAACCTTGGCAATTTAAAAAATGCATGGATTTCAACTCCCAGAATTCCCCAGCCAGCCTTTCCCCAATGTCCTCCCTGCCAGATGTGTTGGCTTGCAAGTCTCATCATTCCACCAACCTCACCACTGGCACATGTCGTCTATTGATGGAAAGACCTTTGATAGTTGGCATGACTGGCAAAAACTGATGGTTGCAGAATAGACTACAAAGCTCCCGGTCTCACTCAGATCATTTATATGTTTCAGAGATATGGCTTGCAGCGTGGCCGGCATAACTTCGGACGCCAACGTACTCACCAACGAACTGCGGCTGATTGCACAAAGGTACGAGGGTGGCATAATTTTCTCAGGTGGGGACAAGCCACAAATGTATTTGGAAACTTAAGGTTCATCAGGACTGCAAAACAGCTTGAATTATTATTGTATTAAAGGTTAGAAGCCACCAGGAGGAAGCTACTTGCTTTAAGTATTTTTAATTAAAATGTGTTACAGCATGCAAGGTGGAGGAATATATTCAAAATTGCACAGGTTTCTAAGACTCTCCAGCGCCTTCCATGTTAAATGTCCACTAAAACATTCAGAAATTCGGAGTGCTGCCTTCCCAAAGAGCAGTTAAAGGAAAAAAAGAAAATCCAGATTATTATTTGAAGGAAAGGGGAGTTGGGTTGGCTTCTCAGAATTTTATCTGGCCTTTGAAGGCCACTTTTTGGATTTTGTGTCACTCCTTTGCTAAGGCTTGATCCTTGTGTGCCGTATAATTGTCCAAACTCAGTTCATCTTATATCCTGGTTGCAATAGAACTGCCCATACTTGCTAGAGAGAAAGCAGAGATTGCAGAGGGAAAATGAAACAGAACAATTAATCAGTGGAACAATTGGCCTCCAGAAGTTGTGAATGCTCCAGCACTGGAAGTTTTTAAGATGTTGGATAACCATTTGTCTGAAGTGGTGTAGGGTTTCCTGCCTAAGCAGGGGGTTGGACTAGAAGACCCTCCAAGGTCCCTTCCAACTCTTGTTATTCTAAAATAAAATAGTCAATCTCTCTTAAAGTCTTTCTTAGTTATAGCTTCTGCATTCTTGGCATATTTTTGTATTTTCGTGTTTCAGATATCTGTTGCAGTATCAGGAGCCAATTCCTTGCGAGCAGTTAGTAACAGCCCTGTGTGATATCAAACAAGCCTATACACAGTTCGGAGGTAAATTTTGTAATTTGTCAGATGAAGTTAAGTGTGACAGAAATGTCTGGCGCATGGGAGGAACACCTGTAATATTCTTGTGGTGTGTTGTTGATGGATGCTTTATTGACTCTAGAAAGCTAACAAGGTATGACAGCTCCATTTCTGACTGATGAAGTTAAATCGCTCCAGGGAACAAATTTCATTTCCTTTAGGTCTGCCACAAAAGTCTGCTTGGAGGTTAAAAAAAAATACATCTTATTTTTAAGTTTTGGGGATTTTTTTTTTTTAATAAAGAAGTTGATTTACAGATTTGGGTATAGTCTGTCTATAAATAAATAACCTCCCCTCATCATTGACCAAACTAAGTAATAATTTTAATTAGCAATTTTGTGATGTTTGTGTGTCTATATTTTTCTTGACTGTACACCGCCTTGAGTCCTACGGGAGAAAGGCGGTATAGAAATATAATAAATAAATAAATAAAAAATAAATAAATAAATAAATAAATAAATAAATAAAATCAATCATCTGTGCAGGTAGTTCTCAATTTAGGGCCACAATGGAGCCCAAAATTTATGTTGTTAAAGACAGTTGTTAAGTGAGTTTTGCTCCATTTTACGACCTTTCTTGCCACATTTGTTAAGTCACTGTGGCTGTTAAATTAGTAACACGGTTGTTAAATGAATCTAGCTTCCCCCCTTGACTTTGTTTGTCAGACGGTCACAAAAGGTGATCACACCACCCCGGGGACACTGCAACCGTCGTAAGCCCATGCCAGTTGCCAAGCATCCAGTTTTGATCATGTGACTGTGAGGATGCTGCAACTATCATAAAGTCGCTTTTTTTTCAGTGCCGTTGTAACTTAGAACCATCACTAAATGGACTGTTGTAAGTCAAAGACTACCTGTAGTATAATTTTAGACTTGGAAAGAATGTGTTAGAATTTATCTCAGAGAGCAGTAAATGCAGAGTAGTTTGTTAAGTCTTCCTTCTTGGCAAGTATTGATGGTTTTCCCTTGGTGAATTGCATCGTTTAATTTAAATCACTCGTGTCTTTATGCTTAACAGGAAAACGTCCTTTTGGTGTTTCACTGCTTTACATTGGATGGGATAAACATTATGGTTTCCAGTTGTATCAGAGCGATCCAAGTGGGAATTACGGCGGTTGGAAAGCTACCTGCATTGGAAACAACAGTGCCGTAAGTTTGTTTACCTGTGTATCTACCTAGCAAATTTTGAAACCGCCCATCCCCCACAAAGGGATTTTACCGCCTTGGGTGTTCATGTTTTCTCCTGCATGTTTGAAAGCTCGGAGAATTCTTGAAAAAGGCATTCTACAGAAATAAACTTTGATCTTAGCAAGGTAGAAAAATAGTCCTTTGGAAGGGGAAAACCCTTAGGACTGCAAAAGGAGCCTTGGAAAATATTCAGAGACTTCAACTAGTGAAAAACACAGCAGCCCAAGAATATTAAGGGCAGGAATATGGGGACCTGTAGATCCAGATTGTTTAACAGGCTGGATTTAGGCAGGTTTCTTCAGGCATTTTCCAATTAGGAATGTTTTTCCAAAGGGAAGCCCATTAACTTTGGGTATGAAGTAAAGGCAATATTCTTTCACCGAGCCCTCAGTAATTTCTAATGGAGTTTAATATTGCTGTAATATTGGTCTACATAATTCTTTGTTCTTTCTATATTGTTGTGTTCGTTTTATTTTTAACTGATCCTTTGGAGAATCCTGGTGGATAATTAAGGGATTTATGGTGATTTTGATGAATGGAAGTATTGTACGTATAGTTTGGGCTACCAGGCTATTTTAATGTAATTTTAGGATTGTAAATTGGATTGTAAATTGCCCAAGCGTAATTTTAGGATTGTAAGTTTAGGATTGTAAGTTGCCCAGGCAATCAAACCAGTCAGTCCTAGAGGAGATCAACCCTGACTGCTCGTTAGGAGGCCAGATCCTGAAGATGAAACTCAAATACTCAAATTTAATTGACCAAACTAAGTAATAATTTTAATTAGCAATTTTATGATGTTTGTGTGTCTATATTTTTCTTGACTGTACACCGCCTTGAGTCCTATGGGAGAAAGGCAGTATAGAAATATAATTAATTAATTAATTAATAAATAAATAAATACATACATACATACATACATACATACATACATACATACATACATACTTTGGCCACCTAATGAGAAGGAAGGACTCCCTGGAGAAGAGCCTAATGCTGGGAAAGATTGAGGGCAAAAGAAGAAGAAGGGGACGGCAGAGAATGAGGTGGCTGGATGGAGTCACTGAAGTAGTAGGTGTGAGCTTAAATGGACTCCAGAGGATGGTAGAGGACAGGGAGGCCTGGAGGAATGTTGTCCATGGGGTTGCGATGGGTCGGACACGACTTCGCAACTAACAACAATAACAAGTTGCCCAGAGTCCCTTGGCTAAAACGGGCAGTTTTGAATGAATAAATGAATGAATGAGCAAGAATCAGCTGCAGTGCTTTTCTGTCCTTTAACAGGCAGCTGTGTCAATGCTGAAACAAGATTACAAAGAGGGAGAAATGACTTTGCAATCCGCACTTGCTTTAGCTGTCAAAGTCCTGAACAAAACTATGGACGTTAGTAAACTCTCAGCAGAGAAAGGTAAGACTTGGATATGATTTGAGATCTTGGATATGGGTTTTGATTTCTTTAGAGAGAGGTTCTGTTCCAGTTGTCAGAGTGTTGCTAGTTCCTGGTTTATTGTACTTACCGGTACTTATTTAAAGGCCTGTTGAATTTTAGGATAGTATAGTTAAAACAGTCCTGTCAACCCCCCCCCCCCCAAGTCTTTGTTAATTAGGGGTTTTAGATTTAGAGGTGTTGATTGTGTATTTTAATCAGCTGTTGGCGTTAATAGATAATTGCATTGTTTTATAAGAACAATCATAGTTTTAAGTAATATATTGCTCTATAAAGTTCTTTAAATCTTCAAATGGGACATGGTAGAAAAGTTTGCAATAAATCTGTTGCGCTATATCACCTCTCATAATGCCAAAAATAGTTTTCTGCAATATTCGGGTGCTGTGAAAAATTGTTTTAAAATGTCAGGTAGCAAACTAGCACAAGAAATAAGTTTAATAAGTTCTCTGAGGCCCACTTGGTTGTTATATGTTTTGATGCAGTCAAACCTAATTCAGACATTAAAGTTCCTTCCTTCCTTCCTTCCTTCCTTCCTTCCTTCCTTCCTTCCTTCCTTCCTTCCTTTCCTTCCTTCCTTCCTTCCTTCCTTCCTTCCTTCCTTCCTTCCTTCCTTCCTGTTTTCTTTTTCATCTCTTCTGTTTCAGTTGAAATTGCAACCCTGACGCGAGAGAATGGAAAGACGATAATAAGAGTTTTGAAGCAAAAAGAAGTGGAAGTGTTGATAAAGAAACACGAAGAAGAAGAAGCCAAAGCAGAGCGTGAAAAGAAAGAAAAAGAGCAGAAAGAAAAGGATAAATGAATCAAGTACCACGAAGAAGGGGCTGTTTCCATAAACGGGCCAAATTTTTGAAGGGCTGTTTATTGAATCCGTTCCTTTATATCACTGGAACACATCACCTCTTTCCTCAGTGAACAGAAATCTCTTGGCCATTGTATCTTTCTTTTATATTACATAATAAAGTGAACAGTGTTGTCACAGTACTAAGTATATCCAAGTATAGTTACTTCTTCCTCGCCCTCCCTCTGCATTTTCTTTGGGATTGTCTTGCTGAAAACACAGGATACCACATCATACCAGATCTTGCTGATAGAAACATTTTCACGTTTTCTTTTATCTCATCATATTAAATTTGGGGTGCTGAGCGAAAATGAGAACATACACTTAGAAATGTGCACAGCGGCTTAAGAGTTTTCAATCATTGCTGGAATATTTTTAATTACAGGGTTCGGGAGAGCTTACATACACGTGAAGAAAGAAGGGAAAAAAACCTTCGTGAAATAATACAATTTAGCACTTTGCCAACAGCTTTTCAAGGCAGCTGCTGCACAATTGCAGCCGTGTCTGGATTGATAACAAGACGGTGTCCTGGGAAATCAGTTCTTCGCTGTTTATTAATTTTTCAAACACTTTTGGCAGCGCATAGCTCAACATTATGCTGGTTAAAACGTTGGATTTTACCAGGCCTGAAAAGTGGGGAAAACGAAGCAAGGTACCGGGAGCCCTGGACTTACGACCATAATTGGAACCACAACTTCACTGCTAAGCAAAGTGGCTTTTAAGTGAGTCCTGTCCAGTTTCACAACTTTTTTTGCCGTGATCACTAAGCAGATTGCTACAGTTGTTAAGCACACGGTCATTTGAATCTACTTTTCTCCATTGACTGCTTAGAGTCCAAAGTTGGCTGGGAAGATTGCAAATGGTAGTCACGCTACTCTGGAATGATGCAACCATGATGTGATTGTAGGGACGCTGTAACGGTCATAAGTCCAAGGACCGACCAGTTGTAAATCGCTTTTTTCAGGGCCATTGTTTACTAAACGAGACATATTTCTTGCATTCTGCAAAACGCGTTGCACTGTGTCTGGCCTCTAAATAAATACAAAAATTAAACTTTCAGCCCAGCTAAAAACAACAACCCCCAGAATAATCGGGGAGACGGTTTTATTTAAGATACAGTTTTATTTATTTATTTCATTTGTTTTTATCCCGCCTTTATTATTTTTGTGGATAACTGGACTCCTCCTACAGGTGCGTCCTAGCTTTCTTTGGCGCTCCTCACAACAACCCTGTGAGGTAGGCCAATGCGTTTGACAGCCTGGAGCAAAGTTTGGAGTTTGCTGAAACTCGGCCCGCCTTACTTCAGGGCCGCACCGTCTCCACTCCCACGGAGCCTACAACTCCCATCAGCCCCTCAGCTGAGAACGGAGCTGCGGGGCTGCCGGGAGTCGTAGGCCAATCCCAGCTGTGGGATGGGGGGAGCGGCCTCGCGGCTTTCCCGCCCTTTCTTAGCCACGCCCCGGGGGGCGGGGCTTCGGCGGCTAAGCGGCAGCCGGCGGGCTTTCCCGGCTGAGGCGCGTCTGAGGAGAAGCGGCTCCGCTCTTTCGTCCGCGTCCGGCGGCCGCTTTCGCCGCGCGGGGACATGGCCGTGGCTCCCCTGCTGCTCCTGCTGCTCCTCTTCTCCGGCCGCGGAACCTCCTGCGCCCGTTTTCTGGGTAACGCGTCAAGACACGCGTCAAGCCCCGCGCTCGTGTGAATGCCCCGGGAGCCGAGACGCGCGTCACGCGCCTGGCCCGCTGAGCCAAAGAAGAGCGCGCGAGGAAGGCAGTTATGGTGGGGGTGTGGGGGGGGGAGAAGGTCCACCCAGCCAACCTGGGACCCCTCCCCCCCTAATAAATGGGAATTAACTGTCACGGAGGCTGAGGTGGGGTGGGGTGGGTGGTCGAATAGGGTCCAACTATTGTGCAGGAGTTTTGCTGCATGAAACTCTTAAAAGGGAGCCTGTCTGCTGGCTATTGGGGGTGGGGTGGGGTGGGGTGGGTTTGTATGTTGGGGTGGGGGCGTGATGTTGGATTTATTTATTAAAAGTATTTATAAACTGCTTCCCCTCCTCATAAAGTAGCCCTGAGGTGGATGGGGGGGGGAGGTGTCGAGGCAGGTGTGCATGAGCATGCAAATGCATCCCTGCAGGGAGGGGAGAGGGCATGAGTGTGCAAATCCATAGGTTTGTATGTGCATAGAGGTGAGAGGTTTGTATTCATGATGAACCATTTGGAGGCATATGTGCCATATGTATGTATATGCTTTATGTATATAGTTAGCCTATGCATAACGATGTTAGAGATAAAATATTAGTAATGAATTCAGTTGTGTATGTCATGCCTCCCAAAATAACAATAAGAGTTATAAAGTAGTTAATAATCTATGTATCATCTAAATCTCTATCATATCTATACAACTATTGTTTATTATAACATTTGTCTCCATTATCTATCTGTCTGTCATCTGTCTCATCTCTATCTATAGCTGTCCATCTATCATCCATCTATCTATCTATCTATCTATCTATCTATCTATCTATCTATCTCTGTCCATCCATCTATCATCTATCTATCTATATCTATCTATCTATCTATCTATCTATCTATCTATCTATCCATCTATGTCCATCCATCTATCATCTATCCATCTATCCATCTATCCATCTATCTATCTCCATCCATCTATCATCTATCTATCTATCTATCTATCTATCTATCTATCTATCTCTGTCTATCTCTGTCTATCTATCTATCTATCTATCTGTTTCTCTGCCTATCTGTCCATCCATCCTTACATACACACTTATATGCATAGTTGTTGGATATGAGAGGGGCGGCAAATAAATTTCATCATAAATCAATAAAATAAAAATATGTATGTGTAATACTATATACGGGCTGCTTTTTCCTACTTCCATTCCGGAGCTTCTCTATTCGGAAAGCAACTTCCATTGTATTTCAGTGGGGTTGATGCCTCTGTAAGTGGGTTAGGGTGGGGGTGGGGGTGGGGGGGTGTATTATTACAACCTTATTCTGCTGTCGTATTGCAGGATTACTGTCCTTATCCTGATGACAAAAATTGCAACCTGATCTGTCCAGCCTTCCCTAAGAGACACTGTAATCTGTTTTTGTAAGACTTTTTGTGTCTGCATCTGGAAGACTTCATCTAGAAGTGCAGGTTCAAACATTAATAACTGCGGTGGTTAACTGAAGGGCAGGGAGGGGGCTGGCTACACTCCATTGTGCTGCATTGGTGAGAAGGAAGAAAAAAAAACCCACGTCGGGAAGGCAGGATGTAGCAAAGTGGGTGTATTCATTTGTGCAATAATCTGGTTTGCCCAGGATGAACCAAATATTTTTTTTTAACCAAAAGAGGTTCTGATTCTCCCATCCTGTTTTTAAATAGACATCTGCCAGCTGCTTTCCAGTTGTTCAGGAGCCCTCGAAAGAGTTCGTCTCGACTTCATCTTTTCTAGCTTATTTTGCTCTGGCCAAAATAGACAAGCAGCAAAGGACGTTTTCTGTTTTTTAACCACTGGATAAAGAGTTTTTGTGGTGGAGATTTGAATGGTTAAGACTGCAGGGGCATATTTTTGTCTTGGGGAGACCAATATTTTCAACCTGACCTGAAGGATGACTGAAGGTTTAGACATTATTTTTGTAACTCTGGGTGTGTAAAAGCACAAGTTAGCAGAATGTCTTTAAGAGCTTTCCCCTTTATGTAATGAAAAGGGTTTTTGATAGATCCAGGTTAAACTGATTTGCAGTTAGTTATTTTTGTTTTTCAGAAGAAACTGAAAATGTTAAGGCAGTGCTTTTTTCCTGAATATATTATTCATACACAATTGGTTATTGGGTTCCCGTTCTGGATACCTGCAGTTTCATTGCCCACTTCTAGTATTCTATGGCTATTGTTTTTCTCACTAAAACGGTTGTTTCCTTGATATTTTGATGTGCAAAAATATTGATTTGTTTACTTCTGGGGGAAAAAAACCCTCTGGAAACACAACTTAGCATAAGATACCTTGTATGTAATTATGTGGCGAATTAAATAGCAATGTACAAAGGTGGTAGGATCACAGTTGAAGGCAAGAAACAATTTTCTTCAGATAATGTTTCCAGATGTGTTTAAATGTGTTTGAACTGCCTGTTGTATATAGGTGTTTTGAGTCCTAATGGCTACAGGGATTTTTTTTCAGTCCTCTTCTATAATAGATGGTATAGAAAAAAACTGACTTGAACCATTTCTTTTTGATTTAGCTATTGTGAAGTGAAATGAAAAAATCAATATGTGGTACAGCTAGAGAACATCCAAGTTTATTGGCATAAAGTTAATCTAATGACTCAATTACTGCCTTCACAACCTGAAGGACCAGTTGGGGACAGATTCTCCTGGAGAAAATCCATCTCTTGTCCTCGCTAAGACCCAATTCCGACTTAATGACACATAATCAATTTTTAAAAATACAACCTAAGCAAATGGTGAATTGTAATAGAATTGTTTCTGAATGCAATAATCAAGGAACACATTTTGTGAACAGGACAGACGTCTTCTGTAATCAGAACAAGTTTTATTCTTTTAAACAATTTGAATCACTGTTTCATCATTGAGATTAAAAAGTAGTCTTATATTACTACACATGAATCTTTGCATTTCATCAGCTGAAAGCGTAGTCTTAGGAACCAGGGCCCAAGTCCCTGTTTAGCAAAAGAATAGGTATGGCAGGATTTTCTCTGCTTCAGTAGACGGAAAATAGGGCTGTGCAAATCTCCCAAAAGAAGTGCTCTGCAATGCGTGAACCATGTCTTTTCACTGAGTTGCTGCTTCAGAATTGCTGCTAGCTCTCTTCTGCATGTGTGTAGCCATTTTATTTCTTCTTTTTTTTTTCCAGCAAAAGAAGTTGACTGGGCAGTTTCAAATGATTTGCATAGCCCTAGAAGTTAATTATCAATGCACATCATCTAATGAGTCTGAGAATAGCATTTTACATTAAAGTACCAGAATAAGGATTTAAGTAAAATATGGGTGATTCAGCATGCTAGGAAATTCGCAATGGTTTCTTTGTTTTTCATTAAACAATTTTAATGAATTGTTTCAGTGTCTTTGAATTGTTCCATTATAAAATATGAGCTCAGAGGCTATGTTTCATTCATATTTAAGGTCCAAAATATAGTACTGTAAAATAAAAGTAGCAATATTTTGGATTCCTCTTACAAAATGTTAAGCAATACAGTTTATTAACTTTGGAGCACTTGTACACATAAATATCCCCTCTCCACTCCTTGTAATATTTTCAATAGGATAGAGAGAGCAATGAATATGTCACTTTTAGTTCTCCAGAAATGAAGTTTCATACAGTATGTGAAATATATTGGCACTTGCTGTGAAAGCAAATATTGAGTTTTTTAAGTAGAAGAAGGGCAATATAGTGTTGCTGATACTGAAAATTACTGTTGCATAAGTTCAATACCATCAGAAATGAAATCTAATAGCCTACAATACTTACGAAGGCTCTGCTTGATTTACATATCTATTTACATAAATTGTCAATTTGTATTCATGCCAGTAAATCTATAGACTAATCAAACTATAAATAAGTAGAAAACGCATGCTTCCATAATTTCTACTTTTTTCATCCTTAATTCTTCATCTTCAATTTATCACTAGCTTCTGGGATTGGTTACTTAAACATAATACTTTCCTCCCCTGTAAAACATAACTTTGAGATACCTCTCTCAATTTATGTTTTACATTTTTAGTGGATTACCCTCTAATTTAACTTTGTTGATAATTTCAAAAGCTAAAACTGCAGAATAAGAGAGTTACTTGACCTGTTCTTTTATTCCCTCTGTTTAAACAGAAGGGAACTGTGGCTTTCAGTGTTGCTTAACTTTATGGCAAACTTCCTCTATTGTGACAGAGGGAATTACATGAGTTAAATATTAAATACTTTTTCTGGATTTTTTTTTTTAAAAAAACTTTTTGCAGGTACATCTGAACCTTCTTTTATTGCTAAAAGTGAAGACCGTTTATTTAAATATTTATTTGAAGACTATGAACGATGGGTTCGTCCAGTCGAGCATTTGAATGATACCATCAAAGTGAAATTTGGTCTTGCAATTTCCCAGTTGGTGGATGTGGTATGTTAGGAAACTGATAGATTTTAAAATTCAAACACTGAAGATATACAGTATGTTGTCTGTTTTGTAGAATTTCTGTCATGTTGCTGAAATATAATTTGGCCTTAATAATTATAAGTATACTCAAGATTTAGAAGAAATTACTTGCAAGTAGTAGTAGTAGTATGATTCCAGGGCAGGTGGAGACAGGAATTTCTCTCCCGCCCCCACCCTAAATAACTCTTTTGTTTAATCAGAGGACACATTAAGTGAAAGTATGATAGATAGATGATAGATAGATAGATAGATAGATAGATGATAGATAGATAGATACCAACATGGTTTACAACTTGAGGTGAATGGTTTTTTTTTTTGTTTTTAAACCTTGTACCTCTGAGTCTGTAAGACACGAAAAAGATTCTGTGTCTTTCCCTTTAACTAACATAAAAAGCTCCCCACTATTCCTACTAGCAATAGCAATGATAACGTTTTTAGTGCTCTGAGTATTTGGTGCCTTACAGCCATTGGATTGTTTCACTAGTGTTGGACAGCCATCCTCCCAGTGGGGAGGAGATCTCAAGTGGGAAATTAGGCAGAACCCTAAGTAAATACAATAAGGCAAGGTATGACACTTCCTGCCTCCAATGCCTTTGAGCCTTATCTAGTCTTTCATGGGCAAAAGCTGCCAATCCAGGAAGATTTCTGCGGAATAGGCATAGAACTATAAAGCAGCCTGTTTGAACCCTACAAGTGTGGGTCTGGTCGTTGCCTGACAATCATTAAGGGAATGAAATTAAAGTGACAGCTGCTTCTGCTGTTTCATTACGCCTTCAAGGGGCACATTGGAAGTCTTGTGGGATGCGGTGGCTAAGATGCTGAGCTTGTCCATCAAAAGGTCGGCAGTTCAGCGGTTCGAATCCCTAGTGCCATGTAACGGGGTGAGCTTCCGTGACTTGTCCCAGCTTCTGCCAACCTAGCAGTTCGAAAGCAGGTAAAAAATGCAAGTAGAAAAATAGGGACCACCTTTGGTGGGAAGGGAACAGCGTTCTGTGCGCCTTTGGCGTTGAGTCATGCCCGCCACATGACCACAGAGACGTCTTTGGACAGCGCTGGCTCTTCAGCTTTGAAACGGAGATGAGCTCCACCCCCTAGAGTCAGGAATGACTAGCACATATGTGTGAGGGGAACCTTTACCTTAACCAGAAGTCTTGCCAAGGTCCAGTTCAGATGCCGAAGCGCTATCTGGCTCTCACCAGGAGCTAAAACCTTTCATTATATCTAATACACTTTTCTTCCAATAGGATGAGAAAAATCAGTTGATGACCACAAATGTTTGGCTAAAGCAGGTGAGTCCTGGTTGAAAATCTTTTGAGTGGGAATCCTCATAATATTGGTGCATTGATGATTCATGCCTTTGGGTTGCATCACCGTGGAAGATACAGAGAAAAAAAAATAGATCAGGATTCTCTATTAACCCTGAATGATTTACAGTACATCGGCAGGGGATTTGAAGCAGTGAGATGGGTTTTCCAGAAATATTAGAATCAGAAAACATTCCTGTGCAAGTGAACATGAGTCCAGTAAGTTTATCAAAAGTAACAAAACAAAAACTATAAACAAATACGTTTTGAAGTAAGGTAGCAACTTTAATAGTAACATAGTAAACGTTTCAATTGTTGCTTTCTGAGCTGTTTCAAGTTCAAGATAACATTGAAGAAAAGGCTGTATTCCTTTGCAGGAATGGGTTGATGTAAAGCTGATGTGGGATCCCGAGGACTATGCCGGAATAACATCTATCCGTGTCCCTTCAGCTTCTCTATGGATTCCAGACATTGTTCTATATGATAAGTAAGGGTGTCAGTTTTTAAAATATATTAAATAGACTAGGGCCCAGGAGAATGCGAAAAAAACCAGGCTGAAAAGGCCTGGACGGGTAATGAAATAAAAGGGTTTCATGCCCCCTTCAATTTCCCAAGGAAGAAGACCCCATGATTGTAGAGAGTTCTTACCCAGAAGGAATTAAGAACCAGGAGCATTCTCTTTAATATATCTTCAATTGTAGACTACTTGTCTTTCTGGGAAAAATGAACAAGAAGCAGCAGAAAAAATGCTGTGCACATTCCCCAGAGATTGCATTCAGAGCAGCGGTAGAAGATAATTGGGTCCTCATTTGAGGATTTCATCATTTTAAGAAGTGCAGTGCCTCATTAAGATACTCAGTTTTATTTTTTTTTAACCTGTTGGAGAAGAATGTTTTTATAGAAGGGCGGGCATGTCTGCAGAAAAGATTCCAGCCATTCCTTTCCAAGAGGATCATTCAAAATCCTGATTTTACTCACTCATTAGCTCCTATCCATTTGTTCAAAATTAAATTAATAATTTGAATCGTGCTGGAGCGTGCCCTACAGGGCATCTAACTCAATTTTTATGTCTGTAAAGGATTATATACAATTTCAAAATAATTTTATGCTGGAAGAAATACATAACACTTAGCTTTTTTGTGGAAAAACCATATCTTGCACCTTTCGTAACCCTTTGCTGATATTCTTTCAGTGCAGACGGTCATTTTGAAGGGACGTCTACAAAGGCCATAGTGAAGCACGATGGCACTATTGTTTGGACTCCACCTGCAAACTATAAAAGCTCTTGCACCATTGACGTCACTTATTTTCCATTTGACCTCCAGAACTGCTCCATGAAGTTTGGCTCGTGGACATACGATGGTTCTCAGGTGGATATAATCCTTGTGGATGAAGAAGTAGACAAAAGGGATTTCTTTGATAATGGAGAATGGGAAATAGTAACGGCAACGGGTATCAGAAGGAACAGAACTGATGGAAGCTGCTGGTACCCCTTTATTACCTATTCCTTTATAATTAGGCGCTTGCCTCTCTTTTATACGCTCTTCCTCATTATTCCATGCATAGGGCTGTCTTTCTTAACCATCCTCGTCTTCTATCTTCCCGCCTACGAAGGTGAGAAAATCTGTCTCTGCACTTCCGTTCTGGTCTCGCTCACCGTCTTCCTTCTAGTCATAGAAGAAATTATTCCCTCTTCTTCTAAAGTCATACCTCTGATTGGCGAGTACTTGGTCTTCACCATGATTTTTGTGACGTTATCTATAGTCATCACTGTCTTCGCTATTAACGTTCATCACCGATCCTCGTCAACGCACAACGCGATGGCGCCATGGGTCCGCAAAATATTTCTCCACAAGCTTCCCAAACTGCTTTGTATGAGAAGTCACGTCGATAGGTACTCCGTACCAAAGGAAGAAGAGACCACGGGCACCCAGGGATCCGAGGAATCTAGGAATACCTTGGAAGCAGCCTTAAATTCTGTCCGGTACATTATAAGACACATTGTCAAAGAGAATGAAGTACATGAGGTGTGTGTGTTCTAGTTTTCTTGCACTCGATGGCTGAGTTGAACATAATACACAAAGTTATGCAGTAGAACCTTAATCTGGAGTCCTTGGTGCTTTATGAGCTTGGTTGTTCACTTGCAGACATTTCATTACCCAGCTAGATAGCATCATCAATGCTCTGATGATGTTGACAGTGATCATCTCATACTGATGATGTAACCTAGCTGGGCCATAAAACGTCTTCAAGAAAACAACCAAACTCGGAGAGCATCAAGGACTCCACAGTTCAACCGCGAGCTACAGGAAGAAAGAACCTTAATTATCTGGTTGGTTTCAGAGGCTGTACTGTTTTGGGATGTCTTTGAGGGAAAGGGAAGTCTTAGTCCTGTTGATGGAAGCCATTCCTTCAGTAGCAACCTAGCAATATCTAAATGGTTGAATAGTTTTTGTCATAATCTTACTATCGTTTGAGTGATGGGTATCATATGAATAACTTGATCTATTGTTTTGGATCAAGATAGTGAAGATTTTGGATCAATAGCATGCTTTAAAAAAATAGAGAAATGATTTCTATCTCCTACAGTGACTCATGTTTGTCTGTGACCCATTTTTCCCCAGTTTATATAAAAAGTATGATTCAAGCCTTAACAAGCACAAATATTTTTAAATAGGCTGGGGATTTTTAATTCCGTGATAAAATTCAGTTTCAGTCATTTATACTATTCAGTTTAATAAGTAAAATCTACAATAGGGAATACCTATTATAACAATGGTTTATTTACTTCTGGTTTGTATCCTTTCTATTTATTATGCTGTGGCTTTTGTATAGATACATTGTTGCCTCTGCCTGCTTTGTTATTTTCTAGGGACTAAACTCAGAAAGTACCAAATGCTTAAGAAAAGTTACTGACTTTTTTTCTTCTTCTTCTTTTTTTAGGTCGTGGATGACTGGAAATTTATAGCTCAGGTGCTTGACCGTGTGTTCCTATGGCTGTTCTTTCTGGTTGCGGTTACTGGATCCCTGGCCCTGTTTCTTCCTGTAATTCATAAATGGGCAAGAAAAATAGTACCAGTCCATGCTGGGATTGTTAATAAATAAGTGTGTGAGCAGGGGCAGAACTCTAGGTGTTTCTAGGTATGCTAATTCCTAGATATGTTTAAGTACTTTCTAAAGTAATCATGAAATATCTGAGAATGCAATCGGGAGGGGAAAATTCATGGTGATATTTAACCAGGAAAATTGTAAGATGGATTTCTCCCCACCCCCACCCCCCTTTCTCTTAATTATAGCCTATCTGGATGCCATCAGCATTCTAATATTATTTGCAGATTATTATAGCGAAAAGTATTAACACGACACTTCAACATTTAAGGTGTCTAGGATGCCCATCATTGAAACTGCTGCAGCAGTGGATGAGGAGAAGTTTTGTCAGGGATGAGGGCAGGGGTCAGATGCCCAGGCAATTGGTTCTTCTGGGTCCAGGGACAATGAGAACACCAACAAATAAAGAGATTTTTAAAGTTTTATTAAGCAAACAAATTTAAAAACATAACACAAAGAGCACACCTACCAAGCAAGACGATACCGAAATCTCATGCAAGCTGCCAGGACCTCCTTAATAATGATAGCACAGATGCTCCACAGGACTCAGGGCCAGGTTCTCCACAGAAGCTCCCAACTTAAAAGCCAGTATTAGGGTTTTTATTAAAAGTTGGCACCATGACTTCATGGCTCTGTTTCTATAGTCACAAGGCTGCAAGACCTGATCTTGGCTAGGTGGCACATCACTCGAAACTCTGAGATTTTCACAGATTTGGGGGGGGGGGGGGAGCTTTGCACTATGTGAAGATTCCACAGCCCCTCTTCGCCTTTATGCAATAAACAAAAGTTTTTTTAAAAGCACATTTAGCTCAGAATGAGCTCTGAACTTCTAGACCAGAGGTGTCCAACCTTGGCAACTTTAAGACTGAACTACAGTTTCCGGAATTCCCCATCCAGCTGACTGGGGAATTCTGGGAATTGAAGTCCATGAGTCTTAAATTTGCCTTAGATTTTTCTTAATGTGAAAGAATCTCTTCTTGAATCTCTTACACCTTACAAAATTGACCACAAATTTCCATTGTATGTGTATATGATTATGTGTTCTTTCCATACATCTTTACTGCTGCTCTATCCATGTATTTTATGCCGTATGCTAAATAAATTAATGTGAAGGAGAAATCAAAATATGCCACTAAACTCCTCAAAATACAACGGTCTTCCGTGTTGGCACTACCGAGGAATACAGAACATTTTAGACTTTTTTTTTTGTCAGTTCATGTGACGTGTGAGTAATCCTTGCAGCAGATGAGGCTCTCTGTCTCTTACTCTTAGCATTTGATTCCCAAACTGTCAGTCAGAATTAAGCTCAGTTTGCCAAGGAACCGGATGGAGTGGGAAGGGTGAAAAGTGTAAGGCAGCACAGAAAGTTGTAAAATATGCAAGTACACCATGGAGCACTTTGGACTTCATAATGCAATTTCCCTTCTAAATCCAATTTTTATTGTGCTGTGATAACACAATAACAGCAAGGACAATTAGAACAATGGAACAGTTTGCCTCTAGAAGTTGTGGGTGCTTCATCACTGGAGGTTTTTAAGAAGAGACTGGAGAGTCTCTTGTCTGAAATAGGACCTCCTGCTTGAGCAGGGGGCTGGACTGGACTAGACCTCCAAGGTCCCTCCCAGCTCGATTCTGATTCTGATTTTAACCAAAGTATCTGAAGTCTGCTAGGAATTTCTGTGATTGTAAGAAAGTAAAGACACCCTCCAATCCGGCTCAACTCTCATGCAGTTTTCTTCATAGTCTTACAGAAGCACTTCATTATTCCTTTCTTAGAGGTTTTTGTTTGACTTCACAGGCTAATCCACTTGCTGAAAAAGATGTGTTGATTATAGAAGTGGCACATGAAGTACCTGGGGCTTGCTCCTTTATACATCTTTTATTAGGCACAAATACCCTCCGTGTTCAGTGAAGAAAATCTGTGCTATATAAGTAGCCCTCAAATTAAAATCAACAGTCAAATCATGGAATGAAAAATACGCTACAGCAAAGGTAGATAGAGACAGTAGACATTATTTTAATATCATCTAAACACACTTTTAGAGAGATGGTAGACAGCTGGAAACCTTTTGTGTCAATAGTTAAATGAATGTTTGCGGTGATATGAGTTGGGGTACTTCATCATTCTAGTTGTATTTTGTGTATAGCTGGGGATTTTTAAAATATTTTTAAAAAAATTTATTTTTAGATTTTAGAAGCATACTGAATGTACTTTAAGGGTGATAATTACAGACAATAAATTAAACTTTGCATTTGATACTTGCTGTTTGTTATTAAGTTTGTAAATTCGAGGGGAATTTTTAAATTACATAATGTATTTCGTTAGGAAACCATCATTTGGAAAGTGGGTTAATTAAAGATTCCCTAATATTTTTCTGCATTGCTTGGGGGGTTTCGTGTCTTCCTCTCAGCCTTTTTAATATAAGTAGCTGAGATTTGTTGCCTTTAGTGGAAAAATCATTCCTGGTCTTTTCATTTGATTTAGCTTCCTCAAGACCAGAAGCTGAAAACCAAAGCTTACTATCATCTTACTTTCATTTGTCTGCTGCAATATCCCATGTTTAATAAACTATTCTCCAAATCCTTATAAATATTCCCTTTTCCTTCTAATTTACTTCTCAAATATTTCTTTGAAGCCCTTGGCCAAGTCCCTCAGTTTGACTCAGTAATGTAAAATGGATGTACGTATCGATAAAAGAGAATATTTGTAGTTCAGGGTTGAAATGTGGGGTCAGGGCTAACATATAATAACCCAATATATTTTATATACTAGTGGCTTGCCCTGTCAGTGTTGGTGGGAACAGTCTTGGTGGTTCCTTGGTTAGGCTGTTGTTTACTTTTTTTCTGGGTTAACTACCCAACTAAAATGAGAGCAAACTGCACTCTCTTTTAGCATGGATGATGTTACCTAGTTTGGTAATGAAACACCTGCAAGAAAACAACCAAGCTCAGAAAGTACCAAGGACCTTATGGATGTATATACATTTCCTCTGATTTCTTCTGTTTCTCTCCCACACAAAGAGAGCCTTTCCTCTGCTTTATCTCCAATATATATATATTTAATTGGTGCAGATGCTTTTGTATATCTGTGGTGAGCATCCTTGGAGTTCAGCTTGTACTAGTCCAGTTATACCTCAAGATTCCAGTCATGCTAAATATTTCCAGCTTCGGCACTCAAACTGATAGGTCTGTAGTTAGCTCGACCTGCTCGGTTTCCTCCCTTATTATATATTGGCGCTGCTGCTGTCATCCCCCAGTTCTTGTAACATAATTGTTATTTGATTTTAATATACAGCTTATTAAAATTGCAGGGATCTGCATTTCTGTATTAATGAGATGGCCTTGACTCTCCTTATCCAAACTTCTGCAGAATAAATTAGTACTATTTTAAGGCTTAATCTGACAACCATAAAAATTCTCTCTTGCTCGCTCTCTCTCAAAAAAAGGAAAAACCTAGACATAAAAATTCTTTGGTCTTATACAACACCTCAGAATAATACAACATCAATTGTTTTCTATATGTTTTTCAGTATCTTTATTTTGGTACTCAAAGAAGCAGAAATAAGTAGTTCAACATCAGTGTAATATGTTTAGACACCCAAGAAGAAGGGGAAAAAAGTCCTTTTTTTGCTGTGTCACCTTGCTTAAACTTCATCTCTGATCAGCAGCGGTTGCAGGAACAATCCTGCTGTCCCCAAAATGCACACGAGAATAAATACCCACAGGAAAATGCGATCAATTACCATGGCAACGTATTTCCAGTCATCTTGAGTCTGGAAGAAATAAGCAGAAAATTACATCAATTTTCAAATAATCTATTTTGTGGGCCCGCAATGCATATTTCAAAGTCATTGGTACAGTTGTCTTTGCAGAGAGTACAATAAATAGTTTCAAAACTAGGCCTATGTTGAACACCTTCAAAAGACGGACCCTCAGGTCTTCTGTCTCAAATTTATATTTGAAACTAATGAGGGGGGGGGGATGACTTATGTGAAAAATAAGTCTTTGCCTTTCTTCCTTGTCTAATTTTGGTTGTTTTTTTAAGCCTGAGGATGCGCTTATTAAATATGGGAAGGTGAACTATTCCATGGAAATGGGAAGGCGTTAAAATTACTGATGAACCTGTTACCGTGGAAGATAATTTGCAAAAATATCCCTCTTTGGCTCTGAATAAGTATTCAGATGACCGTAAACTAACTTGATCTCTTGTTCCCGAGGTTTGGTGAATAGGTGACTTCCAAATTTCCCCTTGAAAAAAAAAATCTGTCCTGTTTTTAAAAAAATGTGTATTTTTTTATATTGGTTTCTGCGTCTTAAGCACTGTGACCTTTCCATCTTGCAAGTCACAAATTGCCTGCAGAAGATCTAAGAAGCTGTTCCGTTCTTCGATGCTTCTACAGGCACCTGGTAGAAAGTAGACATAGCCTGAGACTACACAAGACCTTGGTCAATCTGAGCAGATGCTACTTCGGTGTGGTCAGGAAATGGCCACAATGTGGATGTTGCAAAGCTATTAATTGACACCAAAGTTGTCCAACCGTGGCCACTTTAAGACTCGTGGACTTCAACTCCCAGAATTCCTCAGCTAGCTTGGCTGAGGAATTCTGGGAGTTGAAGTCCACGAGTCTTAAAGTGGCCACGGTTGGACACCCCTGGTTTACAGTATCGCCTTGCCAGCAATGAGGCCACATCAAGTATGTTGTGAAAGGTGGAAATTAAAATATATCCATACCTCCTTGGCTTTATTCTGCAGTTTCATGTTTTCGGCGATGTATTTGATGCTGTCCATCACATCTCTCATTTCTGGCGATATAAACGAAGATGGAAACAACGCATCCATGGACTCATAACTAGAGCTCTGCGTCAGGTTGCCGGTGGCCTTCGAGTGTGTTCTGCGCTCATGCAGGCAACACGCGGGTGTAAACCCTTGGCATGAGAAGCAGTCTTGACAGTACCTGCTGTCGGGTATCTGGATGAAGTTCAAAGGCGCCAGCTCTGCATGGGAAGAAGGCTTCACTTTCTCGGGCCTGCCCTCGTCTTCGTTGCTGGGCGGCCGCGACATGAACATGACACGGGGGAGAAATTTGAGGAAAACCACCTTCACCCACTCCGGCATGGTGTGCGTCCTGGGAGTTCTGTAGTGGACGTTAAGTACAAAGACGGTGATGACGATGGAGAGAGTGACAAACAACATGGTGAAGAGGAGATACTCTCCAATCAGCGGGATCACCAGTGACGTGGATGGAATGGTCTCCGTTATGACCAGGAGGAAAACCGTCAAGGATAAGAGGACCGATATGCACAGAGTTATTTTCTCGCCACAGTCTGAAGGAAGGTAGAACACCAAGACGGTCAAGAAGGAAATCAGAAGGCACGGGATGATCATGTTGATGGTATAAAACAAAGGCAGGCGTCTCATGTACAAAGAGTAGGTGATATCCGGGTAGTAGGCGTCGCAGCAGTTGTACTTGATGACGTGCTTATAGCCAGGGGCTTTGATAATGGCCCACTCCCCACTTTCCCAGTAATCCTTGAGGTTCATGGTGGATCCCACAAGCACTAAGTCGATCTGAGCTTTGTCGTAGGTCCAAGAGCCAAACTTCATGGTGCAGTTCTGGTAGTCGAAGGGAAAGTAGGTCACGTCTATTTTACACGAGCTCTTAAATATGGCCGGAGGCATCCACGTGATGTTTCCAGTGTAATTGAGCAAGGCTTTCGTTTTGTCGTCCACCTGGAAGTCTCCGATCGCACTGTCAAACACATTTGAGAGAACGGGTTGAGTATAGAATAGGTTCTGGCAGTTGGTTATCAAAGTGACCAAGCAACCTATCTTATCCAAAATGTAGATGGGGAAAGGAGGAGCCTCAACAATAGCTCTCAGGCTCTGCTCCCATGCCGTGCAAGCCTCAACTCAAGGTTGGGCATGTCTCCGGAGAGTCTCAGTCCCCCAGGTCAAAGGTGCAACTGGATTTTGTTTTTCCTGGAAGACATTTTGTTTCTCAACCAAGAAGCTTCTTCGGTTCTGACAGCACCTTTGGGTCAATGCTGGGCAGCACAGAAGAGGGCTCTCAAAAGTTGGTTGACTGCAGCAGTCATTCCTATCGCTTGGTATCTGGTGATTGGGAACATGCTACTCATGTAATTAAGCCATGCTTCCCCTCATCCCTCCCTCCCTCCCTCCCTCCCTTTTCTTTCTTCTCTCTCTCTCTCTCTCTCTCTCTCTCTCTCTCTCACACACACACACACACACACACACACACACACACACACAGAGAGAGAGAGAGAGAGAGAGAGAGAGAGAGAGAGAGAGAGAGAGAGGGAGAGAGAAAGAGAACACTCATGAAATATCAGGTATGTCTTGAAAAACATATCAGGTATGTCTTGAAGACCTTGTTCCGCCAGGCCGGGCTATCAACATAATAATTTTAAATTGGGGTATTTTAAATTTTTGGGGTTTTAAATCGGCCAAATCTATTTAATTATTTTAATTTTTAATCATTGTTGTGTCTTGTGTTTTTAAATTGGCTGTACACCGCCCTGAGTCCTTCGGGAGAAGGGCGGTATAGAAATAAAATTATTTATTTTTAAAAGATTCACGAAGACTAATAGTGAGGTTTGACCAAGTAGTGTGGCCTATTTTGCTTGGAAAATTTAGCAATCCTCTCTCTCTGGGATAGTAACTAATTAGGGCTAGGTACGTTACAGGAAGAAAATTTAAGAAGAGGTCTAATGACGTAATCTTACTTGTTATATAACATGATATCAGGCTTCCAGATCTTATTGGAAGGCACTCGGACGTACTGCACGCCATCGTATTTCTTTGGATCCCACCTGAGTTTGTAATCATTCCAAATCTGGTCAAAGAAAAAAATTATTGAGATATTTCAGGTAGACCCGTTTCATCCAAATGCTAACCCTTAAGAGAGAAGAGCCTTGCAGCACCTTAAAAACAAGCAAGCGTCCTACAGGTAGCCCTTGGCTTATGGCCATTCATTTAACAGTGGTTTGAAGTCACAACTTGATCTGGGAAAAAGTGGCTTACAGCCCATCCTCAAAGTTACAGTGGTTCACTAACCCCAACACTCCTAATGCCTATAATTCAGGCACTTGATAACCAAAGACATGGCTGGCTGGGGAATTCTGGGAGTTGAAGTCCACAGATCTTCAAGCCAGGGGTTGAGAAACATGGTGCTAGCTAGACACATTTTAAGAAGTGTGGACTTCAACTCCCAGAATTCCCCAGCCCCAGTTTAAGACTATAAAAGCTGAGCTGGCAAAAAGCCAGGCAGTAGACTTTTAAAAAAAAAAAAAAAAAAATCCCCAGGCTAACAGCAGATAGAGAGCATGTTTGCAGCTTTTTACAGGCAGTAGCATTTCTGCAAGTTGCTGCATTGAAAAGTGGGCCAACCATCCTGGAATTTGCTCCTTGCAAATGATATCCATACCCTGTCCTGGATACCACTTTTAGACAGCAGCGTTCATCTGTTTCCAAAAAGTGTGTGTGTGTGGGGGAAAGGTACAAATGAGCTTGCAACAATTCATTAAGACTTTAGCAGTTCAGAAAGAGAATCAGTACACCTAAAATAGGGACCAAGTGGATCCAATTGTGAATACCTCTCTCTCTCTCTCTCCACCTTGTAGACTTTCTAAGAGGCCAGAAGAAGCATGTCTGATAGAGAGAGGAGCTGTCTCTTGAACCCCAAACAGCACTTCTTCAAATCCCCTTTTCTACTGCCTGCTGAAAAACCAAGACCGACTCAAACCTTCCAAGCAAAGGTGAGTGTGTTGTGATTTTTCTCTCCAAAAATGTAATGCAAGCAGCCTCTTGCCTTACCAAAGACAAAGTAGACCCTGACTTTAGAGCAGAGATGTCCAAACTTGGCAACTTTAAGGCTTGTGGACTTCAAATCCCAGAATTCTCCAGACAGCTGGGGAATTCTGTAGCTTACAGCCAGCTGGGGAATTCTGGGAATTGAAGTCCACAAGTCTTAAAGTTTCCAGGGGTGTGTAAACTTGGCAAATTTAAGATTTAATCTCCCAGAATTCCCCCAACGAGCCAGGTCGTGAAATCGGGTGTGTGACATGCCTCACTTAATGACTTAGACTGCTTAATGACAAATTTCCTGCCCACTCTATTGTAAATTCTAAGTAGAGGACTACCTGGTATTTGTTAAATACAAAAAATAATAATAATAATTCTTGACCACTAGATGTCAGCAGTGTATTAAAAGTGTATTTTCTAAAGTCCTGAATTTTCATTCCCAAACCATCAATCCCAGGTGTAACTCTTATTTCTTTGTTTTAAAGACTATTTGGATATGCGTGTCCAAATAAGTGATTGTGTGTTGGAAAAAAAAAATTGTTAAGAATCCTAACTCCTGAAAAGTTGAAATGTCTTTCACTTTTTTCTTCTCCCTCATATTCTTTATAAACAAAATCTTATTTTCTTATTATTTACTTACATGCTTCAGCCATAAATTAGTCTCCATAATCTGGTTCACTTCATCCTGAGCGGGGAGGGGAAGGGGGAAAAAAAGCATGTACCATATTTAAAACCTGAATTATAGAAAGCTCGGTTGAGCATCTGATCTAGAACAGCCAACCGTTAGTACTTGAATGAGACGCTCTAAGGAAATTGCACTGTTATCGCTTAAACTGGGTAAAAAATGGGGGAGAAAAAGTACTCAGGGTGCTTAACCAAATTAAAGTTTTGAGATAAATAAAAGAGAAGGGTCTCCAGTTTACTCACCACTTTGACAAGCTGAGATAAAGACACTTCGAACCAAACCATGACAGGGTCGGACACATTTTCAACAGGCCGAATGATTTTGTTATAATTGGCAAACAATTCCTTATGAAGCCGGTGCTCGTCGTCAGAACAAAACATGCCTGAAAAATATACCACAAATTTTCCCTTGTACTGATCTTGAGTATTAAGCCTGCTAAGACCCTGCACTGACCACTAGGCCAACTAGTGGATTCTGTTCCTAAAGCCTTATTAAAACCACACCTAGAACACTGCACCCAGTTTTGGTCACCACACTATAACAAAAAGGTTGAGACTCTAGAAAAAGTGCAGAGAAGAGCAACCAAGATGATTAGGGGACTGGACTGGAGGCTCAAACATACGATGAACGGTTACAGGAACTGGGCCTGGCTGGTCTAGTGAAGAGAAGGACCAGGGGAGACATGATCACAGTCTTCCAATATTTGAGGGGCTGCCACAGAGAGGAGGGGGTCAAGCTATTTTCCAAGGCACCTGAAGGCCAGACAAGGAACAATGGATGGAAACTGGTCAAGGAGAGATTCAACCTGGAAATAAGGAGAAATTTTCTGACAGTGAGAACAATCAACCGATGGAACAGAAGTTGCCTTCAGAAGTTGTGGGAGCTTCACCACTGGGAGCTTTCGAGAAGAGACTGGACTGCCATCTGTCAGAAAGGGTGTAGGGTCTCCTGCTTGGGTGAGGGGTTGGACTAGATGACCTACAAGGTCCCTTCCAACTCTGTTAATCTGCTTAATCTTTGTTGCTATCTAAAAAACAATTCTTGTTTCTACACCACTTGTGAACCATACCTGGTGGGTATATGTTGAGGGGTTGTGAAAATACAGTTCAGTACTTACAACAGTTCACTTAGTGTCTGTTTGAAGTTTTACAACACCACCGGAAAAAAGGACTTATGACCGTTTTTCACACTTATGATAGTTGCAAGCATCACCATGGTCACACGATCAAATTTCAGGTGCGACCTTCCCACAAACAAAGTCAACAGGGGAAGCCAGATTCAGTTAATGACCATGTGACGAACTTCACCACTGCAGTGATTCCCTTAACGACTGTGGCAAGAAAGGTCGTAAAATGGGGCAAAACTCACTCGGCCAACGTCTCACTTAGCAACAGAAATTTGGGGCTCAGTTGTCATAAGTCGAGGACTTAATTATATGTCGCCTTTTAAAGCCAGTGGCCCAGTTTTTGGGTCATCCCTGGACTCTTGTACGCACAAGCAAGGCCTTTGCAACTAAGCAATGACTTTTCCCTTCTGCTACGCAGAAAATCTTCTCTGGAGATTAAATGAATCAATATGCCACCTCAGGTCTTGCTCGGTGTTCCCTAAAACACCATCACCATTACCAAATTCTAAATCAGAGAGAAGATTAGGATCTAAGACAACAATCGAGAGATGATTAACCTGAAGGAATCCGGTGGCATATTTTCAGGCTAATAGATTTTATCCAATGAGATCAACTTTGGGCACCTACAGCTCCCTTCATCATATGTACGGAATGGCTGAAGTGAGGTGTGGTTCCCCAAAGCTGCTGCTTTTTCATAAACTGTGTGTGCCTGAAAAAGTGCTATCGATCCTCTCCTGATTTTTGGCTATTGTAGACTAACGCAGCTGGCTTCCTCCAATTATCCAGAAGGAGGGAGCGCTCCAATTTAATTTCCTTAATGTCGATGTGGCAGGCACGGAAAGCACAATTTGCAATGTGTGTTGGAGAGATGGAATTAATATGGACCTGCTGTCGTGTGGGCTGAGAAGTGTTGCGTTTGTTTCTGTGTTTTCTTTTTGCTCTCCCTGGTAAATTAAAACCTTGGGAAAAAAGCAATCTAATTAAACAAACAAACAAACAAACCTTGGCCAAAAAAACGGGCTAATTTGGCAAAAGGGATTTATTTTGTGTTAGGTAAATGGCTTCAATTTGGAACCATACAACTCTATATTTGATCCATTTATATCTAGTATTAGATTTTTTTTCCTTGCATGAATGGGGCTCACTTTCTTTCCAAAAAAAAAAAAAAATCATCATAATAAAACATTTTGCATTATGCATCCTTGCCCCAATAGAAGGCCCTCGCTAGCT
Source organism: Pantherophis guttatus (assembly GCF_059756535.1). Lineage (NCBI taxonomy): Eukaryota > Metazoa > Chordata > Lepidosauria > Squamata > Colubridae > Pantherophis > Pantherophis guttatus. The sequence continues at coordinate 22,672,991 of NC_142075.1, forward strand.
TATCATATGTGGGAGCATAACCAGAGATGAAACGGTAGCTTGCCAATAGATTAAGCATCTTTGCTTTATGTACATTTTCTCAAGCAGATAATAAAATGATTCAAAGACTTCATCAGAATTGCCGATAGATAGAAAGATGGTATAGATGGAAATGATAAATAGATAAAGATAATAAAGATATAGAGAGATATAGAGAGATGATAAAGATGAAAGAATATATATATATATATATATATATATATATATATAGAGAGAGAGAGAGAGAGAGAGAGAGAGAGAGAGAGAGAGATGCTAAAATATGCATTAATACATATTGAAATATTTAGTAGTTGTCCCTATACCACACCCAAAGGGAAGTCTGAATCAAAATCCTCTTGCAAGCTGAGGATTTGGGATGGTTATAACTGGAAGAAATTCACTGCGGGGAAGAAGAGAGAAATCTAGGGCAGAAAGAAGAAAAAAACAAAAAAGCAAGAAATATTCCTCTTCGTATCACTGTCAAGATGGAATGGCAAGGCACCGTTTGCTTACTTACACCAAGCCGTGTATGTTGAGTAAGGTGCCATTTTGGAAGGGAAGAGATGGAAGTTGCTTTTGGAAAGTTATCTTGTATTTTCTGTTATGGATTGCACCAGTAGAGGATAAACCAATTTTATTATATACGTGATGTACAATGACAATAAAGGCTATTATTATTATTAGTAGTAGTAGAAGTACCAGTAGTTACTGAAAAGCTCTTCTACAGGACTTCGGCTCCTCCGTGCTTCAAAAGATTATAGAGAAAACTGGCCCAGACAAGTCCAAAATTCTGAAGAATTTGAGTTGGTGGACTGATGGGAAATTTATTTCCATCTAAAGCAACTTCCCCTGTTCCTCTGAGGACGTTTGCATGAGCAAATACGTTATTCAGATTCAGAATTGAGCTGGAAGGGATCTTGGAGGTCTTCTAGTCCAACCCCCTGCTCAATCACCCTGTTCCATTCCAGACAAGTGACTGTCTTTTCTTAAAAACCTCCAGTGACCCACAACTTCTGGAGGCAAGCTGTTCCACTGGTTAATTGTTCCCACTGTTAGGAAGTTTCTCTTTAATTCCAGGCTGCTTCTCTCCTTGGTTAATTTCAAGGAGAGACTAATTATAACTGAAGACTTGTAAAGTTATGACTTGTAAGTTATGAT